>NC_090941.1:128761570-129412211 GCF_040938575.1 Ambystoma mexicanum
CAGGTACCCCTGACTGCTGGGGGGTGGGGGTGCAAAGGGACATGAGTGGGACATGAGTGCGGGCCTGCTGGCAGGTGCCCCTGACTGATGTGGGGTGGGAGTGCAGGGGGACATGAGTGGGTGATCAGTAGTGCAAGCTGACATGTGGCTTGGCTGAGGGGCAGGCCCATGGTAGATGGGCTGCCTGCGGGACATGACCAGGGGTGCAGGGTAGTCCCCTGTGGTGTGGGCTGCCTGCAGGGACCGTGGAGGGTGTAGAGGGAACACCTGGGAGGACCCACACTGCCAATTCACGTGTAGGACTCCCCTCGCACCCCCAAAATTCAGTACACCACTCTGACAGCAAAATCGTGTGTGAAACTTCCCGCGCACCCCAGTTATACACGTACCCTGCTCGCGCTGGGCCAATCGCGTCTGAAACTTCCCGCGCACGCCAGGAATACACGTACCCTGCTCAAATCGTGTGTGAAACTTCCCGCGCACCCCAATTATACACTTACCCCACTCGCACAGGCCCTTTCGCATGTGAAACTTCCTGCGAACCCCAGTTATACACGTACCCCACTCGCACAGGCCCTTTCGTGTGTGAAACTTCCCGCGAACCCCAGTTATACACGTACCCTGCTCCAATCGTGTGTGAAACTTCACGCGAACCCCAGTAATACACGTTCCCTGCTTGCCGTTTGCTGTTTGGCAGCCCTGTAAACTGGTCTAGGGTTAGCGCAGCCCTTTGCGCTGGATAGGGGATTTTGATTGCTTTTCCTTGCGCGAGGGCGTTCTTGGGGGCGTAACTGGCACTGCAGCAGGGCCGCTGTGCCACTCTGCGCCACGGCTGATTTTGGAGGCTAAAATCCATGAATACACTGTGCGTGGAAATCGATTTTAGCGCACGCGGCTGGCGCAGACTGAGCGCCACCCGCGTGCGCCACTTGTGCGCGAAATTCTATGAATTACCCCCTATGACGTTAGAAAAATGCCTTTGTGTTATCTTATATCTACCATGGCGGTTACATAACTTATTGATAGTAAGGGTGCCTTATTACTCTACAGATTGTGTAACTCCGAACAGTGCTTTGGGTAAAAATTCTTTAGAAATAAAGGGAACACAAATATGATTGTTTTTATAGAGGCGTGCTGATGCTAAAGACCGAACAAGATGGATCAGCGCTCCGGAAAAAAATGTCTTGCAGGAGCGAGATTCGGGGCTCCATCCTCCAGACCCAAGGCGTCCCAGACACGACTCTTCTAGAAGCAGTCTGCTCGTTGTAGTGCAAGCTGCTGCATAGCCCATTCTTATTTTGAGTGTCATGGAGCAGACTGCTTTCAGAAAACACACCGTTAGTGCCGAGTTTTCTGAAAGCAGGCTGCTGCCCTGAGCGTTCAGTTGAGAACACGCACCTAACTACTGAAATCTCACATAGTTTTACAGCTGTTCAAACTGGTCCTGAATTTTACAGACATCTCTTTATCAGGGTGAATATTATGACCAATCAAAACAGAAGAGTCCATTATTTGCTTAAAAGGTTTTCTTAATGAAACATTATGACATGTTTAACATTTAACATTGTGTACATTATGTTGTTGCCATAATGCTCTTTGTTTTTATGCAAATCACCAAGAATGGGTTCTATTTAGATATACTGTGTTGCACAACCTTGACAGGGGCCACGCCCCCTCCTTCCCAAAGCCCCACCCTTTCTAAGAAGTGAAGCCCCCCAATAAATGTTTTCCATTGCCAACACTGATTTCTCTGCTGCATTGTTTGAAGAGTCAGTGCACTCCCTTACCCTCACTGAATAGATCATTCCTTCCTCCAAAAGTGGATGTGAGCTGTGTTGGGTACTGGTAGTAACCTTCATTTGCACCAGCCTCCCAGCTCCGCCCACCAAGCACAAAGCCTGGACCAGACCTGTATGTTTCTCGCTTGACCAGGCTGCTCAGGCACACATCCTTTACTCGCAGGGGCAGGTCGCTGATTTTTAATGGTCATCCAGCTTCCTCTTACCTCTACAATCACCACTAAAAGAGAAAGGTACACAAGGTTATTATACAGTATGATTCTAACTAAAGCCATCGTCCCACGGCCGACCCAATATTGTTTTCCAATACATGCAAAAAGATCCACACACATTGTAAAATGCCAGAAAATGCGTAATTTTATAATTAATGTAATTGTATGATTCAATGAAATGTAAAAAGTTTGTATGCAAACCATAACATTTAAAAATAAAAAATTGAAAATTGATCACAAAATAGTCACTAAAACATTACTTGTCACAGCGTGAAACTAATACTAATGGTATAGAGGGTAAATAGAAGGAAATGCCACTAGCAGCTATATAACATTATTCCTTCCTTCAACACACGCCTGGGCAGGTGATTTGAACAAGCATGTGCATGCCACTTCCTGACACCTTTTTTTTGCTTTTCATATAGGCTGACAAAGATGCATTCTTCATGAACAGGCTGCCAGCTGATGGGTTTTCTTTTTATCATGTTTTCAATGAGAATGGAATGCTTTTACAAGTAACATTGTATGTTCTGTTTCTCTAAGGTTTATCATGCTGGATCTGGCCATCAAATAATGTTTTGCTGCCTGGGAAAATGTACTTTGAACTCACCTGTCAGTGACCTAGATTTGACCTGTTTAGTGTGTGCTTTTCCTTTTTGTCAAGGGGTCTGAATGGGCTAATCGCATGTGTTGCTTACTATTTAAAAGAATACATGAATCACCAGTGACTCCATAGGGAACAGCAACATCTTAAAAGAAAACAATGTTTGTCGGCCTTGAAAAGGGCTTGCACTTGGAGTAAAGGAGAACATTTTGTGTCCAATAACTTAGCTTTGCTTACATTATCCTGAACACTGGCTGTGGAAACAGTGAAACATTTAAAGACCTTGAGAGAAACATTGGGCCTCATTACGAGTAACCCGGTATGGAAATAACGGTGGCGTTAAACCTGCTGCCACCATTGTTTCTATACCAGGTGATCTCGAGTCCTGCAGGTGGAGGTGTCATTCCCACCAGGTCTGACATTGCGGGTTTAACACCACCCGCCTGCAGGCGGACGTGGAAACAACGGCCCCATCACGAGATGGTGCCGGTGTTTCCATGGTCCCCATTCTCATTGAGTCGGGAATGGGGATTTACCGAATGCCGCCTACGGAATTCCGGGGTCACCAGGGTTGCAATGCCCTGGTAATTCCGGGAATCACAGAGGCAGAATGGTAATACGAGTCCGGCAGTAACCAAGCCGGATAAAACGGCAGGTTACCGCCGGACTCGTAATGAGGCACACTGTTTCAAGTGCACCTGTTGCCGTTATATACCAAAGAACTAAAATTTGCTAACACACACACACACACTCAATATTTGCCACAACAACCGGTTTCTTTCTTTCATTGCTTCTTTCTTTTTTTCTTTCTTTCTTTCTTTCTTTCTTTCTTTCTTTCTTTCTTTCTTTCTTTCTTTCTTTCTTTCTTTCTTTCTTTCTTTCTTTCTTGCTTTCACATGATTAGTTCTACATAGATTTAATCAATTGATGCCCTAGCCTACTCAGCTATTTCACCAGCTTATCATGCTTCTTTCACCAGAATCATCTGACAAATTAAAAGGGTTGATAGCCGGAAGGTTTAGAATTAATCTCAACCTCTGGCAATTCCTTTGGGCAACCCACAACTCCATTGTTTGTTAGCTACCAACCAATTGTAGAAAGATCAAAGAAAATATGGACAACAGGCTTGTGTCACCCCAAAAGGAGCAGCTCAGCCCAAAGGGTTTGGTCACATCCCTTAAGAACGAGACCATAAGCTGCCCCAGGCACATTCTGCTAGAGCTTGCCAAGGTTTCTATGGTCTTAACATATACAGTCTTGGCTTGTGAAGTTGTTTGGACATGGGACTTTTATCACAAACTCTGCTATTGCCCTTTTTAATGTGCCTTGTGTTCTTTCTTGATACCATTTTATGTGCTGCTTTTGTTTACACACTGAAAAGTTAAACAAAAAAATAGTTTCCAATGTGACGTGTAACCAATCATCTATGATGGAGCTGCAAAATACCAGTGTGGTGTGGTAGTGCATAGGCTGTTGACCCCTGTTTAACAAGGCTGGACATGCACAGGTTCAAAGGCCTTTGATTTTGTGTTGATGACCTCTAACAATTAAAATACAAAAACAATACAAATAAAAGCATGCTAATAATATGGTTACAGAAGGACAGTAGAGTGTGGGGTTACATCTTATTTTGGAACTGTTTGAAACTGTCTGGGTGTTGTAGAGGTAAATGGAATCTGAAAATATTCAACTAAAGTGTCAGATGCCGGAAAGCTGCACTGCTCCTTTCTATTATGCAGCACTGTATTCAACCTAATGAGAAAAATTGTGCCGATAAAGTGAGCAGATAATTGTCACCTCCTGTAATGGATAACACCCAGACATGACATGGATTTCACAATAAAATTAGCATTCATGGAACTCCATATCCAAAAATATGATTAGACCCAAGTGTGTTAGAAATGTGACCAAACAAAGATAACCCAGCATGTTCTAAATAACTATGCATTTTAAAGTTATAAAAGCTATGTGAATTATCCTTTGAGTGCATAAAATGTCACCATGAGCTTATCAAATCAAGCATCACACTGTATAAGGATTTGCTGTAATGTGGCATTGTATTTCATTGAATGCAGATGTAAGATTCAAATGTAAAACGTGTATTCATCTTTCCATTAGCTGACATATTCAACCAATACACCATTATTTCAAGAAGATATATCAGAAATAATATTGTGATGCCTTTTTAAATGTAGTTAAACATCTATTGTAAATGTACTAAATAGTGTAGATATATGTTAGACTGTATTCAGAGAATACATTACTTTTGAAATCTGTATAGAAAATCATTGGTTTTCTAATATGGCTTTGGCAATGGTGGTTCTGTTAGTGCTCCAGTGAAACCTGACAACACATTCCAGAGATTGTCTCAGATAATGAAAAAACAGACTTGTGTCATTAAACACCATCAAAACCTGTTAAATTCACATGACAGAACATCTGCAAGGCCCATGAGTAATGGGATGCATCACAACAACATGGAACTATATCAATGGCATATTTTTGAAACATATATTTAAATACATTCTACCATAAGGCTGCAGCACATTGCTGTGAGCTGATAAACATCAGAACTGATCACATGGTAGAGGTGCTGTGAAAACCAGACCTAGCTTCAAAAATGAAAACATAGCATGCTAAACTCACCAGCTTCAAAAGAACAATTATTGCACTTAGATTTTGAACTTTGAAACATACCTTCCAATAAAATTCTGCAGATGGAGCCATGAAAAGCTTTACAAACAAAGGAGGCATATTAGCAAACCCAAGGAAGCTATTTACTGTAGGGCATGCCTGAGGACGAGGGTTTTAGAACTCAAATAAATGAAACTTAAAGATGTAACAGGGCTCAGAAATTCATTACAATTTTTTTTTTTTACCACACAACCACAACTATAGGACCTATAATCAAAAGAAAAGGTGTAGTAAAACAGTGAGCTTCTTCTCTATCAAACAAGATATGTGTAGGATTATTAAACATTTTAAAAATGATACATTTCAATAACTCAAATATTTCATCACACATATTCATGTCTGGTGTCCCTGAATTTGTAATTAGCATGAGTATCCAGAAATCTGTATTTTATCAATGTGTCAGTTTACCATGATACAATGTGGTATAAAATATGATTCTGGATTCAAAACTGCTAGCACAAAAACTCCCCACTCTTTTCACATGTCCAGAAAAATGATCAACCTATGAGGTATGCATTCCACGTCTGTGCCTGCCTATTAAGTAATCCAATGGAAACACTAGCCCAATCAAAAAATGTTTTGCGGTCACAATGACATAGTGTTGGAACATTTCAATTGTGAAAGAAGAAGCACACAGAGAATAGTGGGAGTCAGAAAAAGGAAACACCTGTTCCAAATGGATGAGTGCTGATCTTGTATAATACCTAGAGATGACAGTGCCTCATCCATGAGGGAGTCTTAAGCAGATTTACCTGAGGCAGACCTGCTTTTCAGGAAAAAGGAGAAAGAGACCAGGAAATGCCCACTGACTGGGAGCACCCTGGACCCTTAAGGGTCTCTGCTGGCTCTGTGCTCTAGAGAAAACTGAAAAGTGTGTGTGAAAATGTCCCTGATGTAATTCTGACGTAGTCCCTCTAGGCCCATTTCTTTGCTAAATCCCATATATTCGAGTTCATAACCCATGTTTCAAGATGGTGCAGTATATTTCTTGAATATTGTTTACCTCACCACTAAATCTTCAAAACATGTATTGATATTAGCACCATGTGCTAATAGCCTTAGACCTCAGGAGGGGTAATTATAGCTTGGGATAGGGACCCTTCCCCAACCTACGGCACTTGGCTTCACCTCAGGCCATAACCTCTCGGTGGGTAATTTTCCTATGATAACAATCCCACCCCAACTAAAATTGTAGTTAAAATTGATCCAGTTGATTGAAATATAGGTTCAAGAATAGACTCAGTGTCTGATTTACAAAAGCCTTTTTGAATGTGAAAACCACATTAAAAAAGCTCTGTAAATCAGGCCTAGGTCTGCTCAAAGAAATACTGATAGATGGTAAGTTGAGAGGGCGCTTCAGTATGAAGTAATGAGCAGGTCACTGCAGTCCTTCAACCAGTTTGAGAAAATCTTATTCCAGCCCAATGACGTGTGAAGGGGGTGAAAGGAGTATATGCACTATGCCCACAATTGTGCCAATACTTGCTGTCAGGCATTTCAGTCATAATGCTAGACAGCTAAAAGTAGAACATCTCTCTCCTTTACCTTACTTTGGCAATGTGTGACAAGAGCAGACTACACTCTACAGAGAATTAGGACAGTAGTAGAAGCGTCCAAGCAACAACAATGAAGAACGAACAAACATAAACGAAATGACCAAGCAATGAACTATTAAACTGCTGCATTTACTAAAAAGACAAAGCATAAATAAAGCCACTACAAACCATCAAATAATTTGACACAATCTTATTCCAGCCCAAGGAAGTGTGAAGGGGGTGAAAAGACTATATCCCCTATGCCCACAATTGTGCCAATACTTGCTCTCGGGCATATATAAAGTAACTACAAACAAACCCTAGGAGGGAAGACACAGTAAACTGGATGCACACACCTTAGACAGATTGGCTGACTGGAAATTGAGGTGTAGGTTGACTGTCAAAAATAGGCAGTTGACTTATAAAAAGGAAAACACATACTATCTAAATGTTATTGGCCAAGACAGGGAAAAACACCCTCACCAGTCACTGGGACCCATGGTAAGGTGAGATATGCAGGGTGCTTAGGGAGCATGTGATGACAGATAGTCCTAAAGTTCTCTGACATGGATTTTGTATGATGGCTTGGCAACATCAATATGTCTTCTAGGTGCATCAATATGTTTGAGCCCCAGTGTAATGGCTTTGGGTTGGCGCACTGATGCTTGGTTACCATTGCATATGAATTTGAAATGACGGCTCAGACATGCAACTTTGCGCACTGCAGCGTGTCCTCAAGCTAGCCGCTTGAAGGTCTCAATCAGCAACTTCATTGTGCAAAACTCTAGGTCAAGTCCAGAGGATTTTAGATTTTTTGAAGCCACTAATAAGGTCTTGATCACAATTTTAATGTCTTTAAAAAAGTTAGATTTAGCTGGCGCAGTGGGTGGTTCAATGGATGAAGTGGGACTCGATCTCTTAAGCATCGGGTGATTGCATTTAGATGTCTTACACCAGTTCACCGGTTAGCTCAGCAGCTCAAAACTGGCTTGAAATGCGTTTTGATTCTGCTGTTGAACAGCATCTGCCAGAGGTAATTCTTCAGAATTTTAGAAACCCAGGCCCCTCCTCTAAAATCTCCTAATTTCTGCTTCTTCTACTGGAGACTGCAATTAGCTGAGGCACCTTGTAATGAATGTCTAAGGAATATATATATATATATATATATATATATATATATATATATATATATATATATATATATATATATATATATATATATCAGTGAAAAAACTTTGTTAAAGGGACATTATGGTTGATTGCGCTACTAAAAACCTATGAAATTCAGTGAAAAAACTTTGTTAAAGGGACGTTATGGTTCCAAGTAAAACCGAAAAACCCTTGAAATTCGCCAGTTATGGTAAGCGAAGCAACCATAACTCGCGCCACCACAGTGCACTGCTAAGACTAACACCCACGACATGAAAGATGACATAAAAATGTCATTGATGACATCACTGATGACATCACATGTGTATGTACTTTTCATGAAATATGTGTACAAGGGATTCTTATTCTAATGTTGCGAAAAAAAGTGTCAAGTGCATTGAACGATGCATTGATATAAATCGCATTCTATTATGGGGTTCTTTCTAGTATACTAAGCTACTCATGCAGAAACATAGCATTGTGTGCAGCGTACAAGATGAAGGTATAATATTCGTAATGTTAATATGTTGAATAATGAAATGATAATTGTTTTCTTAATAGATTTTTGTGTACTGTGAAATATGTAATAAGTAGCTAATAAAACCCATGTATTATATAATTGCATTACTATAGACAAAACACAAAGAGACAAGAGCACGTACCAATATGGGTATATACAGGGAAAGTGAAGTTAGCAAAAAAGCACAAGTAGTAGCAGAAACAATTCATAACCTAACTGCTTATTTTCATGCAAATAAATGATTGCTCTGTTTCAAAGGTGCTATTTACCCTATGTATATGTATGTATGTATGTGTTTGCGTCGGAAGCGGCCACGTCACACTGTGCGAGCGAGAGAAGAGACAATCGGAGTCTGAGCGTGTGCTTGTTGGTGCGGCTTGACGCTGACAGGGTACTTTCCTCTAGTGGCGAAGAGACGGAGGCTGCGACCCAGAGACGACCCAGAGACGCGAGGCGCGAGGCAAGCTGAGGCGGTCCAGGGCGAACGTTTGTCTGCTCGCTCTGAGGGCTGTGTGAGCTGCAGAGATCTGGGAAAGCGGCGGAGTTGCGGAGCCAAGGCCCGGTGTGCGGTGCTTCCGTGGTGTTCCCACAATTCCTTACAGTTGACATGAAGATCCCTTATTTGGATTTTAAATTGCACGACGCAGAGGTGAGGAACAGCGAGTGGGGGTGAGCTGCGAACTGAGGAATTGTGCGGTAGGCTCACCTAGGTGGTGGAGTGCCGCCTGCGTTAACTGGGTGGAGGGCCCGAGGGAAGCCGAAGCCGCAGGAAGTCGCATTCTCTGCACTGCACACGTCACCTGTGGCGTGTTGGGAGGCTGCCTCCTAGGACGGTTGTTCAACGGAGGGGCGGTGCAGGGCAGCACCTAGCGTAGGGGCACGCTAGCGGGCAAGGAAGTTTAGGGGCTAAGGGGTGTGGGTGTCTGCTGTGTCTCTGCCGTGGTTCTGACGGGCTTTACCGGCTTAGACACGTGGATATATCCCGCCTCAGTTGCCCTTTGTCACGTAGTCTGCGTGCCCTTAACTGAGCAGTCTAAGAGTTAGACGGTCCCCACGATTTCTTCAATTGTAGTAAGGCGGCTTCAACATAGAGATGCAGCGGGGGAAGAGAGCTGCGCACTCTATTTATAATTTGAGGAACAACAAGTCGCAAGCTCTGAAAGAGCCAATGGGGCCCAGTAGAAAAGGGGCCAAACGCAGGAAGAACTCCAAATACGAACTCCCTGTGGCACAAGGGGCCATCACAGAGTTTTTTCCGGTGAACCCTCCTCCCAAGATCAACTCCACCATAATGGATGAAGGACCAGTGCAAGTGCCCAGGGACATCCAGTCTATTAATTCTTCCAACTTTGATGACATCGATAATAACTCCCTCCTGGACTTGTGCCTGACAATACAGAGAGGAATGCAGCCCTATACCCCACTGACTACATCAAGTGGTCCTCCGACTCAGAAAGACAACAGCATGAATGCTGGGATGGGGGAGTATATTTCGACGGGGCACTGCGAACGCCTCTCCACATCGCCGAACCTTGTAATGACTTTGATGGAGGATGAGCCGGAACAGGAGACAATGGGGGGAAGGGAATCTGTAACCTGCGCCACTCAGCTAGCTGAGCTACAAACGTCCGTCGGTGCCCTCCAATTTGCATTAAAAATATTACTTCAGATGACGGGTCGTATTCTGGCAAATTCTAATTTCATCTCATTAGCATTGGAATTGAAGAACATATCGAAAGAGGATGTGGAAGACAATTCATCAGATGCCCTGCTAATGGCTAAGGAGATGGAAGGTAAGGCAGCCAAGAGGGAGGTGAGCGTGGCCCATGAGGCACCGGAGAATAACATCCCGATTGATGAGGTTCCCATTGAGGTAGCAGATCTTGATCTGAATCACAGCCCACGGGGCCCCCTCTCACGGAAACAGCGGAGACTGGTAAAAAAGGCTCTTAAAAACAAGCCTGATAAAACAGGTCTCCCACGTGACACTGCGGGAAGTGGCCCCTCTATTGAAACACGTTCCAAAAAAGCCCGGAAAAGGATGATGAGAGCGGCAGCCCGGGTGGCAGGGAAAAAAGGTCCTCTCATAGACTGGCTGAAGCCCGTAGAGAAGCAAAACGAGGGGGACCCTGACTTCACTATGGGGGAGGACTCTGAACCTGAATGTGAATCAAGCATGTTAACTCAACCAGAGCCCTTATATGAGGGATGGTTATTGGGGGAACCATCGGAGGCCACACTGCCAGAGAAAACGAAGGATGCGTAGAAAAAGTCTACTAGCCGCATCTGCTTCATTAAGAATCTATATCCGAGGGACGAACATCCCTGGCTGGCACGTTCCGAGTTATTGACCAGGCTCTATCACATCCCTCAACTCCGAGTCCTAAAATCAGAGGATTTCCTGTTCATTGAGCCATTATCAGGCCCGAATCCTAATGTTTCTGCTCTTCATTGCGTGTTCTTGAACACGGCACAATTGCTCAGAGATCATAAAGAAGAGCTGAGAGCAGTGGATATCGCTATTGACGTGGATCCGCAGAAGAAAGATCTTTCAGCAATCCATGAAGTCCCAGATATAACACCAAATTTGGAAAATGACTCCAAGTCGGAGTTAGGAGACAACCCGTTACTGGTCGAAGTACAACAGGCAATTAAGTCCTTACTGGAGTCACTTCCCAAGCTGATGCAGAAGCATTGAAGCCTATCATTATTATCATGGAATTGCAGGGGCTTCTCCCACCTACTGAGGGAGGATGGCTCGGCAGAGCTTGTAGGCCAGCATAGCTGTATTTGTCTGCAAGAAACTTGGGCATTGGACCCTCTTTTTCTGGATGGCTATGTTACATACCAGTCACCAGCACGACGGGGAAGCAAGGGACGTCCCTATGGTGGCCTTCTCACGGGAATTGTCAACTCCATGATGTCGCGTAAAATTCAAAGCGGAGCTGAGGACCAACTATTGGCTGTAGAAGTTACTTACCCTCAGGATAAGGGAAGTGCCAAGTTTCTTCTTATCAACCTTTACAATCCCCCCGGAGCAGTGGCAAGAGACTCTCTGCAAGAGGCTTTACAAGATCCAGCAATGCCGCAATTACGGTAGTTGGGGACTTTAACTGCCATATGGTCGATGAAACTCCCATTTCTTCCAATCCTGGCCTTAGCGCAAGATGTATGATGACCCATAGAAAGAGGGAGAAGGAAGGCCTGGGGTGGTTGCAACTGTTTGAATCTTGGGATCTGGCCATGATAAACGGCCGAACACCGGGCGACAGGCCGGGGAAGCACACTAGGTCCAATGGATCATCTCGGAGCACATTGGATTATATATTCATGTGCCCCTCGATGCAGACTAGAGTGGCTGACATGTGGGTAAAGCCAAACAGTTGGAGTGACCATGCGGCATTACTATGTACATTCTTGACCTCGATACCAGACTCTCCTAAGCTAAATATTGGAAGCATTTCGACCAACTGTGCAGGAACCAGTATAGTTTGGTCAGAGAAGAATATCAGAGCGGGCTCTGAAGCACTTAAGCGGGAGATTGAAGAGGGCAGGAGTGACTTCCTGGCTATGTCTGTAAATGAAATAGAAGAATGGATAACAGGATTTTCAGGCCTTCATGCAGCTATTAAAAAGGGGTATGCCATGAAAGAGGGAAATGTCCCTCTCCCGTATAGTAGGAAAATTAGGGATGCTAAGAGAGGACTCAGAAGAATGATACGCACCCTAAAATCCCAGAATTTCTCTGGAGTTCTATATCGTGAGAAATTAAGAACGATTAAAAATCGATATAGATCAGAGGTGAAGAGTATCAAGATGACAGAGAAGAACAATTGTTATCAGCGACTCGTTAAAACCATCTGTTCCAGAAACTCTCGAAGCATCTGGGCACTCTTAAATGAGAACAGAACCAAGGCCAAAGGTTATGTAGCCAATCCTATTAATGTGAAAACATGGGAACAATTCCTCCTTAATCGCAATGAGGAAGAGGATGGGTCTGGGAGTTGCCCTAGGGGAATGCCTCCTGTTAATCAACCCTTTGATGTCTCGCCTGGGGCAATACTCAATAAAATTGTGATACTCAAGTCATCTAGAGCCCCAGGCCCTAATGGGCTAGCAAATGTGGTGTTGAAAAGAAACCCGTCCTTTTGGGCAGAGTTATTATCGGTACTTTTTAACAAGGTCTTTGCACTGGGGGAAATTCCTCGATCCTGGCAAACTGCTATTCTGATCCCGGTGTTTAAAAAGGGCAACCGGACTGATCCTAATAATTACAGACTCTTATCCATGCTGGATGTCACTGGGAAACTCTTTGCCTCACTTTTGCTTTGTGAAATGCAAAAATGGGTTGAGAAAACTCGAATATTGAGTAGATTCCAATGCGGTTTTAGGAAGGAGTTTTCAACATCACATAACCTTTTTGTAATGGATATACTGCGTACGAGGGCACTTAGTAGGGGCAAGCCCCCTATGTACGCATTATTTATTGACTTTAAGGCCGCATTCGATTCGATCCCAAGAGCAAGGCTTTGGAACAAGCTTGAAGCATTAGGCTGCCCCATAGGTTTGTTATATTATCTCAGACTGCTTCACCGAGACACCTCGGTGCGCCTACGACTCAACCAGGAGGGCCATTCGACCCAAAATGTTAGGCAAAATAGAGGGGTCAAGCAGGGTTGCGTCACAGCGCCTCTTATTTATAACTTGTATGTACATGATATCCCTGCGACACTTGCGGAGGTCAATAACTGTCCACCAAAAATAGGTGATGCGTTATGTGTGGTCCTGGCGTATGCAGATGATTTGGTAGTCCTCGATAACACCATTGGTGGGCTGAGACGTTCTGCCCATGCTCTTTGGGAATACGTCAAGATCAATGGCCTAACCATCAATCTGGAGAAGACTAACGTTCTGAGATTCACTAGGAAAAGAGTAACTCGTGTGAATCTGACAGTACATAAACACACAATTTTGTATGCCCCGTCTTACCGCTACCTAGGAGTGGAAATAGAGCCTCTAGGTGACTATGCTCTATGCAAACAGGGACGTATTGCCAGGGCCCTTCAAGGGATCTCACTCATTGCATCTTTCACGAGCAAACAAGGGGGCTTTACTTTGTGGGGAACACGCCACCTCTATATGCAAGTTTTCGCACCGATGGTCATTTATGGTCTGGAATCGCTGCTGACGATGAATTTGGCGTGGCTCCAAGTGCTAGAGGGAAAGTTCTGGCGACAAATGTTGGGGCTTCCCCCAGGGGTCCCAATGGCCCTGATAAGATTAGAACTGGGCCTGCCTTCGCTTAAAGCTATGGTACTAAAAAGAAGAACTGGGTTCTATCTTAAGATGACAAGTGGATCTCTTAACCCTCTGCTTATAGTTTTACATCAGGAATTAAGTAAAAAACTTACCACTTCATCTTTATATAAAGATATGGGAAAATTCCTTAATGAAATTGGTTGGACTCTTAAAGGGACAAGTGTGACCAAACAAATGTTAAATGCACTGGAGAAAAAGGTGGACCTTTGGGATTGGCTGGAGAACTTCGCTCATCTGGACACCCTCAAATCACACCGTTTTGTGAACTACAGAGTTTATAAGTTCATGAAACCGCAGGACTACCTTTTCCTATGTCCCACCAGAAGACTCCGCCGTTTTATTATTCTGTTTCGATTAGAACAATTACCCACCTTATCTATCATAGGAGCAAGGGAAAATATTCCTATAGCAGAGCGAACCTGCCGAGTGTGCAAATCTCCCTTGTGCCCAGAGACAGCCAGACATGTTCTAACTCAATGTATGGCACTAAAGAAGACCATTGTATATTTCCTAGGGGAATTTGTCCATGACCCTCTTAGTATACCTAAATCTCCATTCTGGCAGTACTGTACCAACACAACCTACATTCATCTATTTATAGCACTCTATAATGTCTGGCAACAGATAGAACTTGGATTGGGAACTTAAGCATACCCAATCATCAATACTTACTCAGTTGCTCAGGATTATTTACAAACCAGTTAAAGTACTGGCAAACAATATGAAGGTTGTTAGTAAGTATGTTAGTAATTATGTTTTTGCACTAGATGTTATTAGCAGTGACCTATGATTAATGATTTTATGTTTATGATTTTATATGTTTGATCTTATACGAATGATTATCAATATATGTGTAAAGTTTGAATTTATTTTCATTCTATATCACATTAAAGAATTATTATTATTATTATTATTATTATTATTATTATTATTATTATTATTATTATTATTATTATTATATGTATCACTTGATGTGATTGGACCCTAAGGAACGTAGTGTGAGTACAATGTATACAAATATGACCATATACAGGGAAAGTACAGCCATAAAAAAACAATAGAACTATCAGAAAATGCTGATAAGTCTATTGATTATCTTTATGCACAAAAATGATTGCTGTCTTTCAAGCTTGTGTCTTCCCCTATGTATATGTTTCATATGATGTGACTGGACTCTAAGGGAATTACTGTAAGAACCTACTTGAAGGATACGTCTACAAATAAAATAAAATGTTTTGTTTCTGACTGTTACTGAAGAAAACCATGTGGCCTGGATATGTCAGCAAAAGAAAAAAGAGTGAGCCAGACATGTGATGTCATCAGTGATGTCATCAATGCCATTTGTGATGTCATCTTTGATGTCGTGGGTGTTAGTCTTAGCAGTGCATGGTGGTGGCGTGAGTTATGGTTGTTTCGCTTACCATAACTGGCGAATTTCAAGGGTTTTCGGTTTTACTTGGAACAATAACGTCCCTTTAACAAAGTGTTTTCACTGAATTTCATAGGTTTTTAGTAGCGCAACTTAACCATAACGTCCATTTAACAAAGTTTTCTCACTGAATTTCATAGGTTTTTAGTAACGCAACTTAACCATAACGTCCCTTTAACAAAGTTTTTTCATTGAATTTCATAGGTTTTTATTAGTGCAACTTAACCATAAAGTCCCTGTAACACATTTTTTTTAACTGAATTTCATAGGTTTTTATTAGTACAAAGTCACCATAACATCCTTTTCAATAGATGAAGACCACTAGCATCTTAGGTCCTCAAAGTGGGAACCCTGGGTGGTAAAAAAAAAAAGGATGTAGGAAGGAAAATCTTTTACCAAGATGGCCACTATGGAAAGAGAAGGCAGGGCATCAGCGGGGGGTGGGGGAAAAGGAGGGAGACACAGGGCATGAGCGGGGGATGGGGCGAACAGGGGAGACAAGGGGCATGAGCGGGAGGTGGGAAGGAACAGGGCACACACGGGGCATGAGCAGGGGGTGGGGGGGAACATGGCACACATGGGGCAGGGGGTGGGGGGAACAGGGGAGACAAGGATCATGAGCGTGGGGTGGGGGGAAAAGGAGGGAGACAGGGCATGAGCGGGGGATGGGGGAACAGGGGAGACAAGGGGCATGAGCGGGGGGTTGGGGGGAACAGGGCACACACGGGGCATGAGCAGGGGGTAGGAGGAACAGGGGAGACAAGGGGCATGAGCGGGGGGTGGGGGTGGGAAAGGAGGGAGACAGGGCATGAGCAGGGGGTTGGGGGAACAAGAGAGAGACACGGGCCATGAGCGGGATGTCGGGGGGAAATTCTGCCGGGGTCGGCCGGGCCGTCCGCAGACCTCCGGGCAGGGAGGCCCCAACTCCTCCCGTATATCCCAAAAGAGATAGAGTATGAGACACACGCAAGAAGCAAGGTGACTCTGCTGTTTATTAGACAAAACGGCAGGGATGGGTCAAGGAGCGTACGCGTTCGTCCTGACACACACACAATCGTGGGGCTCACAGGCCCTTTTTACCTTAGTATGACGCGCTACTTGCGTCACTTGGAAAGTTTAGTAAAAAACCTATCTCCACTCTGGATTGGTTACTCGAGTGGTAGGGTTAGTATAGCGCACATATAGAGAACGGTGTTAGTGGCTGAGGGTTAGTCAGGTGGTATACCTGGGCTGTCCCTTCAATTTGATACATGAAAATTGTTACATGAAGACCTCTGAGGATTGGTCAATGTGAATGGCGTCAGTGATAAGAACCCCATGTTCTAATTGGTCCGCTCGCGAGCCTCCCAGTCTGGGACTATCGCTGTTCCCAGCTCGCGGTGCACCTGTCATTTGCAACAATGTTTTAATATGGGTAGGTGTAAACAATGTGAGGATTTATTCATATGTTGGGAGGTCGAATACTCCCACTGCTGCAGATGTCCAATGAGTCTTTTAATTGTATCTGCCTGTGTCTTGAAACGTGGGATTCAGGCGTCTCCTTCCTCCTGTGCTTGGCATCTTGTCAGGTTTGGCTTTGTCACGTGAGGTGGGACCGTGTTTGAGGCAAAATTCAACACAATTAATATTGTTTTTCCTACTGTGTGCCTGGTTTATCTTGCAGGTGCGACCTTGGCATTGGCTTGCAGCGTGCGAGATTGCAACATCGTGCCCTTGGCGGTGTGCTTTCGCCGGGCTCATTTTGCAGGGTCAGCAACCCAGTTCTTGCTCATTCAATGTTCATGGAAGTTTTTGCTTGCGGCCTACTTGGGCCTGGTGCATAGGTGGAACCGCTTGATGCAGGGCGCTTTAGGTTACGGTATCATATTGCTTTATCCTCAGTATCGTGTCCCCGTTGTATTCTTCATTATGGTACATGGCTCTTAGAAGAAGCGTCAGCAAGCCTTTTTATATAAGTTCATGATGCGTCTTGCGTTTCTGCATTTTGAGAGCCTATGTGGAAAATAATAAAGATGCACGTCTGTGAGTATGTCTGTCGCCTACGTCATAGCACTGAATATATTCTTCGTGTGGATTGGTGTGGGAGTGTCCGGTGTGCATGTTTGCACAGGTGTGCTGACAGTTGGCTAGGTCGTCATGGCATCTCTAACGACGTGTAGGTTTAGTCGAGTTGATCCGTGCTGCAGGTGTCGGCATGGACAGGGCGGGCTGCTGGGCAGGTAGATGGACACATCCGTATGTTCCTGTACCAGGGTATTTGGTCGTCTGGTAGATAGGCAAACTCCTCTCGTGGCGGGTGTCTAGGCCGTGATCCTCTAGGCCAGGCGCGAGAGGGGAAGGGCGGGAGCCTGTTCTTCCATTCTCCCACTTCAGTCCCCCCTCTGGTCGACTTGTCGACCACAAACATATCCTTTTCTTTATCTCCTCTTACTCTCCATATTTTAGTTATTCCTCCCAAATGGTTAACATGGTCTTCAAATGACCAATACATATATTCACAGGTTCCTCCAGGAGTGCAGTATGCCCATTTCCCTATGTAGCTCCTTGGGTTTCTTGGGTTTTCGAGCTTCACAGATGGTGGGTCCAGGTGGTTGGTGATGATCTGGTTGGGCAACTTCTCTCTCTCTTTTATGATTGTGCCTGTGTGTTGGCCGTCATCTGTTGGCATCAAAAGGTGTATACCAACCATTTCGATCATCTCGTCTGTGGTGCGTGCCTTCCGGGCCTTCCAAAATCTTATTATGATCAGTGCAGCTCCAGCCAAAATAGTACATCCCACTATAATCTTCAGTCCATCTGACAGCAAAGATGGCATCCATGACCATAATATTGAAAACCAGCTCTCATCCTTTTTCACACCTTTACTTTCATCCATCATTTTTGAGTGCATCTGGGCCAATTGTGATACAGCTTCCGTGAGTGTACCATTGTCAGCATTGTTAGCAGGAATGAATGTGCAGCATGATTGTCCTATCTTTGCGCAAACTCCTCCTTCCATTGCTGTGAGGAGGTCCAGTACATATCTCTTCTGTAGCGCAACCATTCTTACTGCTCGCAATTCCTCTTTTATTGCGTTGAATCCATTTACTGTAGAGTTAATTGTCATCATTAGTTCCCACCTAGTTATCTGGAGCCATTTTGCGTTTGCGTAAGCCTGCAGTCCAGGATGTATTATTGAGGAGAAGAACATAGCTGCTCTGCTGAATAGTCTGTGTTCCGGCGGTATTGAGGTCAGTGCTGTTTCCGACCTTCCCCACAGGTAATTTCCTGTCAGAGGTTCTCCTTGTCTTTTCCTTCTGTTGAGGACAGTGTTGTTGCCATTGCGTCTGTTCTCTGGCCCTTTCCAAGGCTGTGCAGATCTCTTCTTCCTTTTGTTTCCTTCATCCATCTTGGGGAAATTCGCCATATTCACATGCTTCTGGGGTACCACTAGTGATGGTACATTAACGTGTACTATAGTGCATACACCATTCCACAAAGGGGGCAGTGTGTGATACGCCTTGTCTCCACAGGCCCAGTAATGGTCCATTACCACTGCTGTTCCTGCTCCCCCCTCAGGTAACTCCATCACGCTTTCACAGTTGGTATTGTATCCTACATCCACCTCTCCTTTATGTTGGTAGCATACCTTAGGCGCAGTTAAAGGCAGTATTGTTATTGGGTCTTCATCCTTCTCCATCCACGTGAGCATGGGTACATACTTTATCCAAGTCATCCAACATCTATGGTTATGTCCATCAATAGTTGAAATATTTTCTCTTGTTACCATGTTGCTGCCAACCACTCCTATGTCCCATTTGTTGTCCATGTACACCTTCCCTGTTATTATCATCAGTGGTCTTTCCCAACATCCGTTTATACCAGGGACTTCAGTGGCGTACCAATCACATGGTAGGTACTGCAGTGTTACCTTCTTTGTTTCTCCTTTTTCAGGACCACTTGTTATGTATTTGAATCCTCCAGCATGTAAACTGCTCTTGTGGTAACTCAAATAAGTCTTGAGGAAGTTGTTTTCATATGGGTATGTATCTCGTGTTTTCCACACCAGATGCACCACTGTCCCTTGAAATCTTCCTTTCGTCTGGAACAGTGCCAGGTATATTATACATTGTGCTATTTTTCCATCTATCTCCGTAGCAACAAATGTTCGAGAAGCGCTCATGGCGTATGGGATCAATGAGCAAACGTAGCAGCTGTCTTCTGTTGTCTGCTTGCCTATTTTGGTCATGTGTTGGTACCACATGTTGTTAGAGACGTCTGCTGAATCATGTACATAGTTGTCAATGCCTTTATTATCTGAGTATGTGCTGCGTTTAACTCTATTTTCCTGGTGTGGGGTTTTACTAGTACCACCTGACATAACACCTGTTGCAGCTGGGGGTGGGGGTATATTAGGTTTGGGTACAGCAATAATATCAATAGCATAGCTGTACTGCCATACAGAGGCAGCCAAGAACCCGGTGATCATTAAAATCCCTATCAATTTTATTACAAATGCTAATTTCACCGGCATTTTGCTCTTACCTTGCTGCAGTCCGGCAGCTTATTCTTGCGACGTTACAGTTGCCCGCCTGAAAATTCTTAATATGCTCGTTATTAAGGTTAGTTATTGTTATTAAGCTCTCCCTATCAAGTAGTCATTCAGTGCCCAGGCGAAGAGCTGTTACCACGCCAATCTAAGCGATCTATCTCTTAGGGCAGGCAAGTATGGTTGGAGGTGGGGCATTGAATGTTCTATGGCCAAGAGGAATGCTGTGTAGTAGACACGTACCCTCCTTCCTTTCAGGTACGTTGGCCGTTTTATTTCATATACAAATTGGTGTGACAATTCTTCCAGGTAATTATCGTCTGAGGGTACCATCTACTCCTGGGCAGTGAATTAGTTAGTTATCTACTTTCTTAACAGTACAATAATACGCTTTACCTGCATGTGCGAGAGAAAAGAAAGAGAACATTCAGGTGTTTACATGTGTATATGTGCAAAAACAGTGTCCTTCAGTTCAATTGTTACTACAGTGGGCAGGGGGTCAATGGGCAGAGGGTTTGGGTTTCAGCTGGCGGAAGTCTCTTTACCCTTTGATCGTGTAACCATGGGGTGGGCGGTATGGGGATCACCCCTTTCTTTTCTAATAGTTGTCTCTGGGGAATCTGGGGGGTGGCAGGGTATAGGGACACTTAGGCCGTTATTTGTGGTAGAAGTCTCTTCCTCCGTTGGTGACGCTGTCGTTGTTCTTCCAGTGGCCCTGTCGGTGGCGCTGGGGCGGGTCTGGAGTTTGTAGATCTTTACGTCGTGTAGGTGGTTCCAGGCACGTTTGTTCTGTAGCTTTACTGCTCTCGTTGATACCTCCTCTACCAGATGGGGGCCAGTGAATCGTGGACTGTTCCACTTTCTGTTGAAATTGCGAAGTAGTACGTGGTCACCTTTAGCAACTTTGCACAGTCTTTCCTTTTCCAATTCTTTATCCACGTCTTCTTGTTGATTGCTGTTAGACCCGCCCCGCGTGCGCTCGAGCTGTTGAGACACAAACACTACACTAATAATCAAAGAAGACACATATTGGTACATTTCATCACCAAGAACACTCGCAGTACTCTCGTGGTCGGTAAATGCTCTCGATGTTGGCGTTAGGGGAAGGCGCATTTGACATCCGGTAACCACCTCGTGAGGGTTGAGGTGGTGGTCGGACCCTGGTCTATTCCTTAGCTCAAATAGGGCTAATGGAAGGCAATACAACCAACTCTTCTTTGTTGTTTGCTGTATCTTTGCAATTGCCTCCTTTAGTAGGCCATTCAGGCGTACACATATACTGTTGGCCTGTGGGTGGTATGCGCATGCAAATTTATGCTTGATGTTCAGCAAGGATGTAATGTGCTGGAACATTTCGTTTGCGAAATGTGGGCCATTGTCTGACCTTAATACCTCACACACTCCCCACCTGGGGAAGACCTCCCTCACTAGGAATTTAGCTGCTCTAAATGCATCTGGGTGTGAACAGGGCCCTGCTTCAATCCATCTTGAAAATGGGCATACTACTACAATCATATACCTATTTCCTTGACATACGTTGATCATATCAACATAGTCAATAGGCAGATGCCGGAACTGTCCCTCTGGCCGGGGTATAGTACCTCTTATCACCTTCAGAGTGTGGCCGGCCGCAAACTGTTGACATGTGAGACAATTGCTGATAAAATTTGACACATGAGAATTTAACTCGGGGCAGAACCAGTCTTCCCTAATTCGTGCTGCAATTACTTCCTTGCCTGTGTGGGCTGGGTAATGTAGTTGGCTCAGGGCGGTGTTCAAAAGTGCCAATGGTATTACAACCTTTCCAGTGTCACCCTGGCGCCATAGTGCGTCGGTTGGTGACATTGTGCATCCTCTTTTTACCCATATTTCCTTTTCGGCCATTGGTGCAGCCGCTTGTAGCTCCATAATCTGTGTGGCTGGGAGATGGGTGTACCCTTCTCTTATCAACATATCCTTAGCCATTCCCCTCCCTCTCCCTCTCTGTGACTCTGGGGGGTTCCATATCTCACCAAAGTATGCAGCATACTTCGCATGTGCGTCAGCTGCTGCATTCCCTTTTGAGATGTGGTCTTCACCATTGGTGTGTGTGGTGCATTTGACCAAAGCTAATTCTTGGGGGTCATTTATTGCTTCAATTAGTTCAGCCAATAGGAGGGCATGTTGCACTGGAGTGCCATCAGCTCTCCTAAACCCTCTTCTTCTCCATTTCGACAGCCCTGAGTGGACAGTGGATGTAACATACGCGCTGTCGGAGTATATGGTCACTCGTTTGTCAAAGCTTTCCCTCAACGCCAAGATCAGTGCAATCAATTCTGCTGCTTGAGCAGAATAATGCTGTGGTAATTGTACACATTTCATTGCCACACACACCGGTACCTCCATCATTTTTACCACTGCTGCCCCAGTCCTCCTTATACCATCCCTTTGGTCGATAGTTGATGACCCATCAATGAACAGGAGCTCACATCCCTCTAGTGCGTTTTCTTCAACCTTTCTAGTACATGAGTACATTTCAGTTATTTGCGTACAATCGTGGGCATAATCTCCTTCCTCAAGTACTTCTGCTAGGAACCTTGCAGGGTTGACCATGCTACATCTAACAATTGATAGTTCAGCTCTGGATAGGATGATCTCATTACCTGATGCCCTTTGCGTGGTTAGGGTGGACTTAGGTTTATTCAATATTGCAAATAGTGCATGTTCCACAAACAGTGTAGTTGGGCACCCCATGGTTATTGCTGATGCTTTTTCTACCGCAAAAGCAGCTGCGGCGAGACCTTGTTCGCAAGGGAAATGACCTAACATCACAGGATCTAAGTGGCCACTGTAAAATGCTACTGGTTTGTAGCCCAGGCTTGTTTTTTGAGCCAACACTGCTTTCATTACTGCTGAGTCGCAATGTGAAAATATAAAAAATTGTCGCTCATAGTCTGGGGATGCCAGTACCGGAGCAGTTGATATCGCATCTTTCAATTCATCAAAAGCCTCTTTCATTTCCATCGTCCACCCCAGCCTTTTCTCCCCTTTATTAGCTTCCTTTAACGCCTCAAGCAGGGGTGCTATGTATGAACTGTAATCAAATACCCATGCTCTACAGTAGTTGCACAGCCCCAGGAACTGCTGCAGTTCCCTCACTGTTTGTGGTACTGGAGTGTTTGAAATGGCCTGTGCTCTTTGTGGTGCAATCTTTCTTCCATGTTGGGATATGAGCTGACCAATGTAAAGTACCTGTTCTTGACAGTACTGTAGTTTTTCCATGTCTACCTTGTAACCTTTCTCAGCCAATATTGTCAACATCTTTAATGAGTCCTTTCTGCATGTTCTTTCGTTTGTACTGCAAATTATTATGTCATCCACATACTGCAATACTGTGCTTTCCACTTCAATGTTACCCAAATCCATCTGTATTACTCTGTTGAAAATTGAGGGTGATTCGCAATACCCTTGTGGCAATCTAGTGTGTTTCCACTTTGTGTTTCTGTAAGTGAAGCTTGTCAGATCTTGTGAGTCTGGGTGCAATGGTATTGAGAAAAAAGCATTTTTAAGGTCGATCGCTGTAAATCGTGATGCTCCTGCTGGAATGCCACACAGTATTGTGGCCGGGTTTGCTGCTATGGGATATTCTGCTTCTACTATGTTGTTCAAGGGCCTGAGATCCTGTATGAAGCGCCAAGACCCCCCTTTAGCCTTGCGCACTGGGTATACAGCCGTGGTACATGGTGATTCTGAGGGGACCAATATGCCATTATTTATAAGGGCCGTTATGGTTTCATATATGCCCTCATCTGCCTCTTTTGATAGTGGATACTGTTTCACTCTGGGGAGTATTGCACCTTTTTTTCAATTTTATCCTTACTCCCCCTATACTTTTTATCCACCCCACGTCATAGGGGCTAGTAGTCCACAAGGATGTGGGTACCATTGTCATATCCTCCTTAAAGAAGGGGACTAGGGTGCATGCAGGTGCCTCAAGTGCCATTGCAATTTTCTGTGCTACTTGTTTGTACGCCACTCTTAGCCATATTTCCACACTCATCATAAACACCATTTCACCTTCCTCCTTTCCTTCTGAGAACAGCTCCTCATCTGACACCTGGGTGAGCCTACATCCTTCTGCTAGTGCTATCACTGCCCTCCATGCTCTTCCTTCTCTGTCTTGGGCATGTACAGCAATGTAATCAGCTGTTGCTATAATGCTCTCAATGTCCACTGGAACCACCTTTCCTTCTGGTTCATTAACTGGTGTTTCTGGTCTGAACAGATAGGCTGCTGGCCTCCTCCAGATTTTTCCTTCTATCCCTGGCATCCATGCAAATGCCATGTCTGTCCCGTACTGGAAGAGTTCGCCATCTACTGGCTCCGCCCTAATCGCTGTCTGTCCGCAGTATGCTTGCATAATCTGTCGTGCTGTGAGCATGTTAATCCCTGGAGTAGAGCAAATTATGCCGTCCTCAGTAAAGGAGATCGTCATATTCAACCTGTTCATTATGTCTCTCCCCAGTATATTTACTGGTGAGGCACTATAATATAGAAGTGGAACTGACAGGTCATAATCTCCTATAGATAAGGGAATGTTATCAGTAAACAGAACCAACCCTCTAGCCCCAGAGAATCCTTGGGTGTTCATGGCTTCGCCTGACATCTTAAATTTACCTTCCCTTATGCAGGACCGGGTCGCCCCGGTGTCAACAAGGAATGATAATTTTTTGTCACCTATCGTTACCTCTATGCGTGGTTCCTCCGCACTATTAGGTGTTACTGACAGGATGGGACACACCAAGGCCGTCTGTGGGCTGTCCTATTGAGGGTACAACGATTGGCCATTTCCTGTGTAAGGGTTGTGTCCCAGGACCGTCACCCTACCCAGTTGTGTTTGTTGTACTTGGGGTTGTTGTGTTATCGCTATCTGTTGATGTGGCAGTGAATGTGTCTGTGGCTGTTGTTGTGTTATTAGTTGTTGCTGTTCATTTCCCTGTTGCAACGTCTGCTGTTGCTGTATGCCCTGCTGTTCCTGTGAGGGCCTTGGTTGTCCCTGTTCACTCCATGATGGTGTTCCTGGTCTAACTCTACACGTGCGTGACATGTGCCCTAATAATCCACAACTCCAACACACCGGTGGTTCCCTACTCTGCCATGGAAAGCTCCCTGTGTTATCCTGGTATACTGGTTGCCCTGTGGGGTAGGAATTTCTAAGTCCTCCCACCTGCTGTTGGGTGTTATATCCGTATCCTCTCCCTCTCATAATTCCTCCTCTCCCCCTGTTATAATTATAATACCCAGCTCCTGGCATTGGGTATCCTCCTCCCATGTTGGTCGTGTATGGTTGGAGTGGCGGCACCTGTTGTGTTATAGTCTGTGAAGGTGGTATTTGGGAGGAATCTTGTGCAGCCACTACTTGTGTGGGGCTTTGGGTCATTGTTGTAGGCGTAGTTATTAGTGCCCCTTCCATTGTGTATTTAGTAAGCTTTTTCTGTACTAGTTTAGCCTCTTCCGTTTTCCTGTCCTCTTCCTTTTGTTTCATTTTTCCTTGCCATGTCCTGCAATGATGCACTATAGTCAGTTGTATTTCGGGCCATGCTTTTGCTTCCATTCCCACTACTTTCTTTAGTTGTTTCTGAACTCCTTCTGGGAGCCCTTGTACTAGTATATGATACAATATTGCTGGTGTTTTGTCCCATTGTTCTCTAGTTTCCATGAGCCACTTCTCTTGGATTTCCTGGATATAATCAACAGGATCTTCGTTCTCACGCATCTTGCGGGAGGTAATTGCTCCTATATCTGATGTGTCTGGGTACTGTACCCTCAGTGCCTGCCATAGTGCATGTCTGCAGTTTGCGAATGGTGCCCCATCATGCAATGTGTTTGTTATTGTTATCCCAGGGAATCCCGCTCTCTTCCAAATCTCATCCGCTGCATCCCCTAATATCGATATTAAAAGGCCCTTTACATCTCCTACTGCCAGTTTCTGTCCTGCAGTGTGTTTTTCCATTTCATATATCCACTTACCCGCACCTCCACTTAATGATGGGAGCCTGCATTTTATATTTTCTTTGTCTGTATGCTTCCAAGGGACATACTGTGGTCTAACCCCTCCCCTCTCCAGAAGTGGCATTAAGTTATGTCTCGTTTTACCCTTTGTGTTCCATAAAATCGAGTCCTCACACCCTTCCTCTTCTTCCCTTTCTTCTACATCATCAATTTCATCCGTATTTCCCCTGCTCGTAACTCTTTCTTCTCCATCTTTTCCCCTTCTTCCATCATTTCCTGTATTTAATGTGGGCATGTGTATTCGTCTTTCTTGCCTGCGTCTAGGGAGGTCCCTAAGCCGACATGCATAGGGTGTCAGTTCGTCTGTGAAGGGCGCAAGTTTTATTGTGCGTAACGAGCGTGAGGTGGTTGAGCATGTAGAGTGCGATGGGAGAGGGCGTGATGGGGACGGTGCGGCCTCATGTGTCTGTCTTTCCGCTATTCCTTGCTCTCCCTCCTCACTTTTCTCCAGCTCATCCTTTCTCCTACGGATCCATGGTGAGTCTGTGTTGGTCCGGGTGATGTATAGTTTATCTAGGCTTTCCCTTTCACTGTTTCTTCCTTCCTTCTCCACTCCTTCTTCTTCCTCACTACAAAAGTCAGTCATAAACGGCACCCCCCACTCGGTCTTTTTCCCCTTGATTGTTACTGTTTGTAAGTCTATTAGGTCCAGTTCTCCTTTTTCTCCTTTATCAACCGCTCCCCTTTGCGCTGATGTTGTTGCTACTTCTGTGTTTCTATATACATCCCCCCATACTTCACTCTCCCTTCTCCTATCGTCTCTATCTCCTTCATTTCTCTCCTCCATCTCCCTACCATTTTCCTCCCTTTTCCTTTTTAATTCCTCCATTACTTCACTACTCATCTGTTCCAGTATTCTTTCATCCTCTTTCTTCCTTTCCCATTTCACCCTTTCCCTTTCTAATATACTCTCTATCACCCTCCCTTCTTCGTATTTCTTAGTCGTTTCTGATAGTAATCTCCTCTTCCACATTGCCATTTCTCTTTCTTTCTCTTCTTCTTCCCTTTTCTTTTCTCGCAGCACTGCTCTTGATACCCTTTCTGCTGCTGCTGTTACCCTTTCAGCTTCTCTCCTTTGCTCCTCAGTTCGTTCCCTTATTTTTTCCAATTAGTTCTTACCTTCTTTCCTTTTCCTCGCTCTCTCTCTTTCCTCCCTCTCGAGCTGTTTGATCAATTCATTCTGCTCATCCCTTAACTCTGCTAGTCGTTCCTCCAAAATCTCTTCCTTTTGTCGTAACAGCTCTTCCCCCCTCATTTCACTCTCCCTGGTATTATCCTCGTCTGTTTTCCTTACTACCTCCTTCTCTTCTCCTGTTAATGAACCTCGTAATTTTAATAGTATCTGTGCAGCTACCCACTCATCATTTCCTATTTCCACAGTTTGTTCTTCTCCAGTCCTCCCCTCCCCTGCTGGCATCTTCCTATGAGCCACATATGGTGGAGGGCTGTATGCCGGGTTCGAGTACCCCTCAGCTGCCCTTAACTGACCTCTTCCTATTTCTCCTAACTCCCTTAAAGGGTACAACCCCCCTCCCTCTGTTTTCACTCCCTTTGCTAGGGGTATATCGTTGCTCGGTTCCTTTTTTATTTCATTTGATGTATTATTCTTTTCTCCTCCCTCTTGTCTGTTCCCCGTGTTCTTTTGGTCTTCACTCCCCTTTTTCCCATCCTCTCCTTCCTCCTTAATCTCTTTGTCTTCCGGTATTTCCCCCACAGTGAACATTCCATTTGGTCCTGGTCGGGACCCTTGGAACATCCTCCATAAGTTAAACACCTCCACGTGGTTTGCCAACTTCTTCCCTTTGTATGTATTATGCAGATGGTTTAATAGTGAATGTTGGGCATATGGATCGAAGCTACCATTAGGCGGCCACAGTGTTATCATTTTGTTGTCCGTCCCCTGGGTCCATTCTATGCTATACTTAATCAGTTTCTCCCTATGGGGTGACAGTGTGGTACATATGTGTTGTAGTGGGGTAGTGAGGGTGTTCCCCCACCCTCCCGATCCTGTCCCGTATGACATAGTAGCGCTCCACTTGTTACCCTTCCCCTATCTGGTAGCGGTTATCTCATTAGCAGTTTACAATATACAGCCTTATATCGTTACCTGGCCCCGTAAGTTTGGGGACTTGCGATAGTCCGCTTAAGGAAAATTATAAAAATATAGTATTTACATTGGTATATTTTCTTCTGTCTTTCTTCCTTTACGCGACACCCTTACGGCCCCCTGCGGCCGAGGCGCACGTAGCCCCCTGCGGCTGCGTACCCCTTATGACGTTCTTATACAGTCGTCCTATTTTCACTTGCTCCTCCTCCTTCTTCTACACTTGCCGTGGCCGGCGGTCTCCGTGCGCAGCCACGTCCCCCGTTTCACCTTTCCCCGATCAACTCATTACCGTTTATCTCCGTTTCCACTCCCTTACCACAGTTCTCTTCCCCACCACTCTCAGAAAGAAAGATGCCTTGTGCTCGGGATATCCTATGAAAGCCCTACTGGTGACGTCACCGATCTCTTCGAGCTACTGGTAAGTTCTTCATATATACTTTAAGTTCAAAATACACTTGCAATCTACCCCCATTAACCTCACAGCTGTCTTCCTGTCACTCCTGGAACAAGGTAATCAATAATATAATCGGACTGCGCACGCTGCGTCGCCTCGCGTGTGATACGCCCCTCGACAGGAGGGCTTAACCAGCCAATTATCTTCCGTATTGGGCAACTAACTAGCTACCACCTACAGGGAAACGTCATCTACCTATCGAGTTTCTTGCTCGAACAATAGGGATCCTCATCTACTCATTGATCAATAAATGCCAAATCGTAGGAAACCATACACACACACCATTACACGTAGTCGCGACCTAGGCCAATCAGTGTCTACGAGCGGCCGCACGTGATGTTTTCGTGCTCCACCCCCCTCTCTCGCGTAACGTAGCCGACTGCTCTTGCACTCGTTCGGCTACCATTCATTCCATTGCCAATACAAAATTGTCAAACCTTCGCCGCGCACCAGTGCAACACCTCCCACCTCCCGTATTTAATTCCTCCCCCTTCCCTCACAATTTCACATTGCTTGTTGTGCGTGGCATGCTCACCAAGTTCTCTTGATGCGGGGCCGCTCGACTGCGTGCACCCCTCCAAGCGGCTCGCCACCTCCCCTCATCTGGACCACGTCTGGACACTCGCCAACTGCGGGCGGGATACTTCTCAACCGGCTCCCGAGGGCCAATATCCGGATTGCGCTGTCTGGTCTTCTCGCAGCTCCGCGATGGTCCTGTAGTCCTCAGAAGGGGGCAACGGCAGAGGGGGCCGCGCCGCCGGGCCTCCTCGCAACGCGATTACCTGGAAAAAGTAAAAATAAAAAAAGCAGATCTTAAACAGATCTCAGCAGTGCCTCCAACTTGTCGGGGGGAAATTCTGTCGGGGTCGGCCGGGCCGTCCGCAGACCTCCGGGCAGGGAGGCCCCAACTCCTCCTGTATATCCCAAAAGAGATAGAGTATGAGACACACGCAAGAAGCAAGGTGACTCTGCTGTTTATTAGACAAAACGGCAGGGATGGGTCAAGGAGCGTACGCGTCCGTCCTGACACACACACACAATCGTGGGGCTCGCAGGCCCTTTTTACCTTAGTATGACGCGCTACTTGCGTCACTTGGAAAGTTTAGTAAAAAACCTATCTCCACTCTGGATTGGTTACTCGAGTGGTAGGGTTAGTATAGCGCACATATAGAGAACGGTGTTAGTGGCTGAGGGTTAGTCAGGTGGTATACCTGGGCTGTCCCTTCAATTTGATACATGAACATTGTTACATGAAGACCTCTGAGGATTGGTCAATGTGAATGGCGTCAGTGATAAGAACCCCATGTTCTAATTGGTCCGCTCGCGAGCCTCCCAGTCTGGGACTATCGCTGTTCCCAGCTCGCGGTGCACCTGTCATTTGCAACAATGTTTTAATATGGGTAGGTGTAAACAATGTGAGGATTTATTCATATGTTGGGAGGTCGAATACTCCCACTGCTGCAGATGTCCAATGAGTCTTTTAATTGTATCTGCCTGTGTCTTGAAACGTGGGATTCAGGCGTCTCCTTCCTCCTGGGCTTGGCATCTTGTCAGGTTTGGCTTTGTCACGTGAGGTGGGACCGTGTTTGAGGCAAAATTCAACACAATTAATATTGTTTTTCCTACTGTGTGCCTGGTTTATCTTGCAGGTGCGACCTTGGCGTTGGCTTGCAGCGTGCGAGATTGCAACATCGTGCCCTTGGCGGTGTGCTTTCGCCGGGCTCATTTTGAAGGGTCAGCAACCCAGTTCTTGCTCATTCAATGTTCATGGAAGTTTTTGCTTGCGGCCTACTTGGGCCTGGTGCATAGGTGGAACCGCTTGATGCAGGGCGCTTTAGGTTACGGTATCATATTGCTTTATCCTCAGTATCGTGTCCCCGTTGTATTCTTCATTATGGTACATGGCTCTTAGAAGAAGCATCAGCAAGCCTTTTTATATAAGTTCATGATGCGTCTTGCGTTTCTGCATTTTGAGAGCCTATGTGGAAAATAATAAAGATGCACGTCTGTGAGTATGTCTGTCACCTACGTCCTAGCACTGAATATATTCTTCGTGTGGATTGGTGTGGGGGTGTCCGGTGTGCATGTTTGCACAGGTGTGCTGACAGTTGGCTAGGTCGTCATGGCATCTCTAACGACGTGTAGGTTTAGTCGAGTTGATCCGTGCCGCAGGTGTCGGCACGGACAGGGCGGGCTGCTGGGCAGGTAGATGGACACATCCATATGTTCCTGTACCATGGTATTTGGTCGTCTGGTAGATAGGCAAACTCCTCTCGTGGCGGGTGTCTAGGCCGTGATCCTCTAGGCCAGGCGCGAGAGGGGAAGGGCGGGAGCCTGTTCTTCCATTCTCCCACTTCAGGGGGATGGGGGGAACAGTAGGGCGATACAGGGCATGAGCGGGGGGTGGAGGGTCACAGGGGAGACACGTGGGCATGAGTGGGGGTGAGGGGAACAGGGGAGACATGTGGGTATGAGCGGGGGTGGGGGGAACAGGGGAGACACGTAGGCATGAGCAGGGGGTGGAGGGGAACAGGGGAGACACGTGGGCATGAGCGGGGGTTGGAGGGGGAAAAGGCGGGAGACACGGGGCATGAGCGGGGGGTGGAGGGAAACAGGGGAGACACGTGGTAATTAGCGGGGGGTGGGGGAACAGGGCACACACGGGGCATGCGCAGGGGGTGGGGGGAAAAGGAGGGAGACACAGGACATGAGCAGGGGGTGGGGGGAACAAGAGAGAGACACGGGCCATGAGCGGGTGGTGGGGGGAACAGGAGGGAGACACAGGGCCATGAGTGGGGGGAGGAGGGGAACAGGGGAGACACGTGCGCATGAGCGGGGGTGGGGAGGAACAGTGGAGACACGTGGGCATGAGTGGGGGGTGGGGGGAACAGGGGAGATACGTGGGCATGAGTGGCGGGTGGGGGGGAAAGGAGGGGGACACAAGGGCATGGGGTGGGGCGGAACAGGGGAGACACGGGGCATGAGCGGGGGTTGGAGGGGAAAAGGAGGGAGACACGGGGCATGAGCAGGGGGTGGGGGGAAAGGAGGGAGACACAGGACATGAGCAGGGGGGGTGGGGGGAACAAGAGAGAGACACGGGCCATGAGCGGGTGGTGGGGGAACAGGAGGGAGACACAGGGCCATGAGTGGGGGGAGGAGGGAAACAGGGGAGACACGTGCGCATGAGCGGGGGTGGGGAGGAACAGTGGAGACACGTGGGCATGAGTGGGGGGAACAGGGGAGATACGTGGGCATGAGTGGCGGGTGGGGGGGAAAAGGAGGGGGACACAAGGGCATGGGGTGGGGCGGAACAGGGGAGACACGGGGCATGAGCGGGGGTTGGAGGGGAAAAGGAGGGAGACACAGGACATGAGCAGGGGGTGGGGGGGAACAGGGGAGACACGTGGGCATGAGCGGGGGGTGGGGGGAACAGGGCACACACAGGGCATGAGCGGGGGGTGGGGGGGAAACGGAGGGAGACACAGGGCATGAGCAGGGATTGGGGGAACAAGAGAGAGACACGGGCCATGAGCGGGAGGTGGGGGGAACAGTAGGGAGACACAGGGCCATGAGCGGGGGGTGGAGGGGAACAGGGGAGACACGTGGGCATGAGCGGGGGGTCGGGGGAACAGGGGAGACACGGGGCATGAGCGGGGGTGGGGGGAACAGGGGAGACACATGGGCATGAGCGGGGGTGGAAGAGAACAGGGGAGACACGTGGGCATGAGCGGGGGGGGAAGAGGGGAGACAGGTGGGCATGAGTGGGGGGTGGGGGGAACAGGGGATACACGAGGCATGAGCGGGGGTGGGGTGGAACAGGGGAGACACAGGGCATGAGCGTGGGGTGGGGGGGAACCAGGGAGACACGGGGCATGAGCGGGGGGTGGGGGGAACAGGGAAAACACGGGGCATGGGTGGGGGGAACGGGAGGGAGACACCGGGCATGAGCCGGGGTGGGGGGAACAGGGCACACACGGGGCATGAGCAGGGGGTGGGGGGAAACAGGGCACACATGGGGCATGAGCGGGGGGTGGGGGGAACAGGGCACACACGGGGCATGAGCAGGGGTGGGGGGGAACAGGGGAGACACAGAGCATGAACGGGGGTGGGGGGAAAGGAGGGAGACACAGGGCATGAAGGGGGGTTGGGGGGATGGAAGGGAGGCACGAGCTATGAGCGAGGGGTGGGGGGACAGGGGAGACACGGCGCATGAGCGGGGGGTGGGAGGGAACACGAGGGAGACATGGGGAATGAGCGGGGGTGGGGGGAACAAGAGAGAGACACAGGGCATGAGCAGGGGGTGGGGGTAACAGGAGGGAGACACGGGGCATGAGCAGGGGGTGGGGGGTAACATGAGGGAAACACGGGGCATGAGCAGGGGGTGGGGGAAACATGAGGGAGACACAGGGCATGAGCGGGGGTGGGGAGAACACGAGGGAGACACGGGGCATGAGCGGGGGGTGGGGGGAACACGAGGGAGACACGGGGTTGAGCGTGGGTGAGGGGAACACGAGGGAGACACAGGGTTGAGCGGGGGTGAGGGGAACACGAGGGAGACACGGGGCATGAGCGGGGGTAGAGGGGTACACAAGGAAGACACAGGGCATGAGCGGGGGGTGGGGGGAACAGGGCATACACGGGGCATGAGCGGGGGGTGGGGGGTACAGGGCAGACACAGGGCATGAGCGGGTGGTGGGGGGTACAGGAGGGAGACACGGACCATGAGCGGGGAGTGTGGGGAACAGTAGGGAGACACGGGGCATGAGCGGGGGGTGGGGGGAACAGTGGAGACACGCAGCATGAGCATGGGGTGGGGGGAACAATGGAGACATGGGGCTTGAGCGGGGGGTGGGGGGGAACAGGGGAGACACAGGGCATGAGCGGGGTGGGGGGAACACAAGGGAGACACGGGGCATGAGCGGGGGTGGCCGGAACAGGGCAGATACTGGGCATGAGCGGAGGGTGGGGGGTACAGGAGGGATACATGGGGCATGAGCGAGGGTGGGGGGTACAGGAGGGAGCCACAGGGCATGAGCGGGGGTGTGGGAACAGGAGGGAGACACGGGGCATGAGCGGGGGGTGAGGGGGGTAACACGAGGGAAACACGGGGCATGAGCAGGGGTGGGGAAACACGAGGGAGACACAGGGCATGAGTGGGGGGTGGGGGGAACTGGAGACAAAGGGCATGAGCGGGGGTGGGGTGGAACAGGGCAGATACTGGGCATGAGCGGGGGTTGGGGGGTACAGGAGGGAGACACGGGGCATAAGCGGGGGGTGGGGGGTACAGGAGGGAGACACGGGGCATGAGCGGAGGGAGGGGGGACCAAGAGAGAGACACGGGGCATGAGCGGGGTGTGGGGGGAACAGGAGGGAGACACGGGGCATGAGCGGGGGGTGAGGGGGGTAACACGAGGGAAACACGGGGCATGAGCAGGGGTGGGGAAACACGAGGGAGACACAGGGCATGAGTGGGGGGTGGGGGGAACTGGAGACAAAGGGCATGAGCGGGGGGTGGGGTGGAACAGGGCAGATACTGGGCATGAGCGGGGGTTGGGGGGTACAGGAGGGAGACACAGGGCATGAGCGGGGGTGTGGGAACAGGAGGGAGACACGGGGCATGAGCGGGGGGTGAGGGGGGTAACACGAGGGAAACACGGGGCATGAGCAGGGGTGGGGAAACACGAGGGAGACACAGGGCATGAGTGGGGGGTGGGGGGAACTGGAGACAAAGGGCATGAGCGGGGGTGGGGTGGAACAGGGCAGATACTGGGCATGAGCGGGGGTTGGGGGGTACAGGAGGGGGACACGGGGCATAAGCGGGGGGTGGGGGGTACAGGAGGGAGACACGGGGCATGAGCGGAGGGAGGGGGGACCAAGAGAGAGACACGGGGCATGAGCGGGGTGTGGGGGGAACAGGAGGGAGACACGGGGCATGAGCGGGGGGTGGGGGGTAACACAGGAAACACAGGCATGAGTGGGGGGTTGAGGGTAACACAAGGGAGACACGGGGCATGAGCGGGGGTGGGGGGTAACACGAGGGAAACACGGGGCATGAGCGGGGAGTGGGGTGGAACAGGGGAGACACGGGGCATGAGCAGGGGGTGGGGGGAACAGAGGAAACACAGGGCATGAGCGGTGGTGGGGGGTAACACAAGGGAGACACGGGGCATAAACTGGGGGTGGGGGGTACAGGAGTGAGACACGGGGCATGAGCGGGGGGTACAGGAGGGAGACACGGGGCATGAGCGGGGGTTGGGGGGAACAAGAGAGACACGGGGCATGAGCAGGGGATGGGGGGACAGGAGGGAAACACGGGGCATGAGCGGAGGTTAGGGGGGAACACGAGCGAGACACGGGGCATGAGCGGGGAGTGGGGAGAACACGAGGAAGACACGGGGCATGAGCAGGGGGTGGGGGGAACATGAGGGAGACACGAGGCATGAGCAGGGGGTGGGGGTACAGGAGGGAGATACGGGGCATGAGTGGGGGTGGGGGGAACACGAGGGAGACACTGGGCATGAGCGGGGGGTGCGGGGAGCACAAGGGAAACACGAAGCATGAGCGGGGGATGGGGGGGTAACACGAGGGAGACACAGGGCATGAGCGGGGGGTGGGGTGGAACAGGGGAGACACGGGGTATGAGTGGGGGGTGGGGGGAAAAGAGGAAACACAGGGCATGAGCTGAGCGGCTGAGCGGGGGGTGGGGGGTAACACAAGGGAGCACGGGGCATGAGCGGGGGGTGGGGGGAACAGGGCAGATACCGGATATGAGCGGGGGGTGGGGGTACAGGAGGGAGACACAGGGCATGAGCGGGGGTGGGGGGTACAGGAGGGAGACACGGGGCATGAGCGGGGGGTGGGGGAACAAGAGAGACACGGGCATGAGTAGGGGGTGGGGGAACAGGAGGGAGACACGGGGCATGAGTGGGGGGTGGGGGGTAACACGAGGGAGACATGGGGCATGAGCGGGGGTGGGGGGCAACAGGAGACACACAGGGCATGAGCGGGGGTGGGGGGTTGGGGGGAACAGGGCAGATACTGGGCATGAGCAGGGGTGGGGTGTACAGGAGGGAGACACGGGGCATGAGCGGGGGTGGGGGTACAGGAGGGAGACACGGGGCATGGGCGGGGGAACAAGAGAGAGACAGGGGGCATGAGCGTGCAGTGGGGGAGCAGGAGGGAGACAAGGGGCATGAGCGGGGGGAGGGGGGTAACACAAGGGAAACACGGGGCATGAGCAGGGGGTGGGGGAAACACAAGGGAGACACAGGGCATGAGTGGGGGTGGGGGCAACAGGAGACACAGGGCATGAGAGGGGGTGGGGGTTGGTGGGAACAGGGCAGATACTGGGCATAGGGGCGTGGTGGGAACAGGGAAGATACTGGGCATGGGCGGGGGGTACAGGAGGGAGACACGGGGCATGAGTGGGGGGTGGGGGGTACAGGAGGGAGACACGGGGCATGAGCGGGGGGTGGGGGGAACAAGAAAGAGACACAGGGCATGAGCGGGGGGTGGGGGAGCAGGAGGGAGACACAGGGCATGAGCGGGGGGGTGGGGGGTAACATGAGGGAAACACGGGGCATGAGCAGGGGGTGGGGGAAACACGAGGGAGACATGGGGCATGAGCGGGGGTACACGAGGAAGACACAGGGCATGACCGAGGGTGGGGAGAACACGAGGGAGACACGGGGCATGAGCAGGGGGTGGGGGGAACACGAGGGAGACATGGGGTTGAGCGGGGTTGGGGGGAACACGAGGGAGACACGGGGCATGAGCGGGGGTAGGGGGGTACAGGAGGGAGACACGGGGCATGAGCGGGGGGTGGGGGGAACAAGAGAGAGACACGGGGCATGAGCGTGTGGTGGGGGAGCAGGAGGGAGACACGGGGCATGAGCGGGGGGAGGGGGGTAACCAAGGGAAACACGGGGCATGAGCAGGGGGTGGGGGAAACACAAGGGAGACACAGGGCATGAGTGGGGGTGGGGGCAACAGGAGACAGGGCATGAGAGGGGGTTAGGGGGTGGTGGGAACAGGGCATATACTGGGCATGGGCGGGGGGCGGGGGGTACAGGAGGGAGACACGGGGCATGAGTGGGGGGTGGGGGGTACAGGAGGGAGACACGGCGCATGAGCGGGGGGTGGGGGGAACAAGAGAGAGACACGGGGCATGAGCGGGGGGTGGGGGAGCAGGAGGAAGACACGGGGCATGAGCGGGGGTGGGGGGTAACATGAGGGAAACACGGGCCATGAGCAGGGGGTGGGGGAAACACGAGGGAGACATGGGCATGAGCGGGGGTTGGGGGGTACACGAGGAAGACACAGGGCATGAGCGGGGGTGGGGAGAACACGATGGAGACACGGGGCATGAGCGGGGGGTGGGGGGAACACGAGGGAGACACAGGGTTGAGCGGGGTTTGGGGGAACACGAGGGAGACACGGGGCATGAGCGGGGGGTGGGGGGAACAGGGCAGACACGGGGCATGAGCGGGGGGTGGGGGGTACAGGGCAGACACAGGGCATGAGCGGGTGGTGGGGGGTACAGGAGGGAGACACGGGGCATGAGCGAGGGTGGGGGGTAATGGAGGGAGACACAGGGCATGAGCGGGGGTGTGGGAACAGGAGGGAGACACAGGGCATGAGCGGGGGGTGGGGGGGTAACACGAGGGAAACACGGGGCATGAGCAGGGGTGGGGGAAACACGAGGGAGACACGGGGCATGAGTGGGGGTTTGGGGGAACAGGAGACACAGGGCATGAGCAGGGGGTGGGGGGTACAGGAGGGAGACACGGGGCATAAGCGGGGGGTGGGGGGTACAGGAGGGAGACACGGGGCATGAGCGGAGGGAGGGGGGAACAAGAGAGAGACACGGGGCATGAGCGGGGTGTGGGGGGAACAGGAGGGAGACACGGGGCATGAGCGGGGGGTGGGGGTAACACAGGAAACACAGGCATGAGTGGGGGGTTGGGGGTAACACAAGGGAACACGGGGCATGAGCGGGGGGTGGAGGGAAACATGATGGAGACATGGAGCATGAGCGGGGGTGGGGGGCAACAGGAGACACACGGGGCATGAGCGGCAAGTGGGGGGTACACGAGGAAGACATGGGGCATGAGCAGGGGTGGGGGGCAACAGGAGACACATGGGGCATGAGCGGGGGTGGGGGGCAACAGGAGACACACGAGGCATGAGCGGGGGGTGGGAGGTACACAAGGAAGACACAGGGCATGAGCGGGGGATGGGGGAACACAAGGGAGACACGGGGCATGAGCGGGGGTGGGGGGTAACACGAGGGAAACACGGGGCATGAGCGGGGGTGGGGGGAACACGAGGAAGACACGGGGCATGATAGGGGGTAGGGGATACAGGAGACACACGGGGCATGAGCGGGGGGTGGGGGTAACACGGGGCATGAGCGGGAGTGGGGGGAACATGAGGGACACACGGGGCATGAGCGGGGCTGCGGGGCAACAGGAGACACACAGGGCATGAGCAGGGGTTGGGGGAACACGAGGGAGACACGGGCATGAGCAGGGTGTGGGGGGTAACAGGAGACACACAGGGCATGAGCGGGGGGTGGGGAGAACACGAGGACGACACTGGGCATGAGCGGGGGGTGGGAGGGACACGAGGGGGACACGGGGCATGAGCGGGGTGTGCGGGTACAGGAGGGAGACACGGGGCATGTGCGGGGGGTGGGGGGTACAGGAGGGAGACACAGGGCATGAGCGGGGGTTGGGGGGAACACAAGGGAGACACTGGGCATGAGTGGGGGGTGGGGGAACACGAGGGAGACACGGGGCATGAGCGGGGGGTGGGGGGTAACACGAGGGAGTCACGGGGCATGAGCGGGGGGTGGGGTGGAACAGGGGAGACACGGGGCATGAGCAGGGGGTGGGGGGAACAGAGGAAACACAGGGCATGAGCGGGGTGGGGGGTAACAGAAGGGAGACACGGGGCATGAACTGGGGGTGGGGGGTACAGGAGTGAGACACGGGGCATGAGCGGTGGGTACAGGTGGGAGACACGGGGCATGAGCGGGGGTTGGAGGGTACAGGAGGGAGACATGGGGCATGAGCGAGGGTGGGGGGTAATGGAGGGAGACACAGGGCATGAGCGGGGGTGTGGGAACAGGAGGGAGACACAGGGCATGAGCGGGGGGTGGGGGGGTAACACGAGGGAAACACGGGGCATGAGCAGGGGTGGGGGAAACACGAGGGAGACACGGGGCATGAGTTGGGGGTGGGGGGAACAGGAGACACAGGGCATGAGCGGGGGGTGGGGGGAACAGGGCAGATAGTGGGCATAAGCAGGGGGTGGGGGGTACAGGAGGGAGACACGGGGCATGAGCGGAGGGAGGGGGGAACAAGAGAGAGACACGGGGCATGAGCGGGGGTTGGGAGGAACAAGAGAGACACGGGGCATGAGCAGGGGGTGGGGGGACAGGAGGGAGACACGGGGCATGAGCGGAGGTTGGGGGGGAACACGAGCGAGACACGGGGCATGAGCGGGGGGTGGGTAGAACACGAGGAAGACACGGGGCATAAGCAGGGGGTGGGGGGAACATGAGGGAGACACGGGGCATGAGCAGGGGGTGGGGGTACAGGAGGGAGATACGGGGTATGAGTGGGGGTGGGGGGAACACGAGGGAGACACTGGGCATGAGCGGGGGGTGCCGGGAGCACAAGGGAAACACGAAGCATGAGCAGGGGGCGGGGGGGTAACACGAGGGAGACACGGGGCATGAGCGGGGGGTGGGGGGTAACACAGGAAACACAGGCAGGGCTTTAAGTGGGCCGGGGCCTGCCGGGGCTGGGCCCTGGCAGGCTCCAAAATTTCGTTTTGAGGCGGGGCCCTGCCGGGGCCCACTAATCTCCCCTGGCAGCCCCGGCCACTACACAAAAAGGCATTTTTTTCTACAGCCTAAAACTCTCGCTCGTGTGCGAGAGCTTCAGGCTTCAGAAAAAAATGCCTTTCAGCCATAATGGTGGCGCCGCACCTGCGAGGCATCCCTTTAATCAGGTGATGCACGTGGGCCGGCGCCACCATTATGGAGAAAACGTGAGGCCGCTGGAAGCAGAGGCCTTGCTTTCTAAATACTGAAGCTCCCGTGGATTCGCGGGAGTTTCAGTCTTTAGGAAAAAGGCCTCTGCTTCCAGTGGCCCCGCCCTTTCAGCCTTAATGGTGACGCTGCCCTTCCCCAGCTGGTGAGGGGCAGCACCACCATTAAGGCTGAATAGGCGAGGCGCTGTCCCCTGCCAGGCAAGCCTATATAAAATAAATGCAGAGCTCAGCACCCTCTCCCCCATAAGGGAAGAGGGTGTTAATCTCTACAAAAGGCTGCCTGGCAGAGGTGCCAGTAGCCCATTGAGCCGGGGCTCGTCAAGGGGGCGTGGCCTAACGGGACATCAAGACCACCGTTGTTAGGCCACGCCCCCTCGATGAGCCCCGGCTCGATTTGTATTGCCACTTAAGGCACTGAACACAGGCATGAGTGGGGGCTTGGGGGTAACACAAGGGAACACGGGGCATGAGCGGCGGGTGGGGGGCTAACACGAGGGAAACACGGGCCATGAGCAGGGGTGGGGGAAACATGAGGGAGACACGGGGCATGAGTGGGGGTTGGGGGGAATAGGAGACACAGGGCATGAGCAGGGGGTGGGGGGTACAGGAAGGAGATACGGGGCATAAGCGGGGGGTGGGGGGTACAGGAGGGAGACACGGGGCATGAGCGGGGGGAGGGGGGAACAAGAGAGAGACACGGGGCATGAGCAGGGTGTGGGGGGAACAGGAGGGAGACACGGGGCATGAGCAGGGGGTGGGGGGTAACACAGGAAACACAGGCATGAGTGGGGGGTTGGGGGTAACACAAGGGAACACGGGGCATGAGCGGGGGGTGGAGGGAAACATGATGGAGACATGAAGCATGAGCGGGGGTGGGGGGCAACAGGAGACAACGGGGCATGAGCGGGGGGTGGGGGGCAACAGGAGACACACGAGAGGCATGAGCGGGGGTTGGGAGGTACACAAGGAAGACACAGGGCATGAGCGGGGGATGGGGGATCACAAGGGAGACACGGGGCATGAGAGGGGGTGGGGGGTAACACGAGGGAAACACGGGGCATGAGCGGGGGTGGGGGGAACACGAGGAAGACACGGGGCATGATAGGGGGTAGGGGATACAGGAGGCACACGGGGCATGAGCGGGGGGTGGGGGGTAACACGGGGCATGAGCGGGAGTGGGGGGAACATGAGGGACACACGGGGCATGAGCGGGGCTGGGGGGCAACAGGAGACACACAGGGCATGAGCAGGGGTTGGGGGGGAACACGAGGGAGACACGAGGCATGAGCAGGGTGTGGGGGGTAACAGGAGACATACAGGGCATGAGCGGGGGGTGGGGAGAACACGAGGACGACACTGGGCATGAGCGGGGGGTGGGAGGGACACGAGGGGGACACGGGGCATGAGCGGGGGGTGGGGGGTACAGGAGGGAGACACGGGGCATGAGCGGGGGTTGGGGGGAACACAAGGGAGACACTGGGCATGAGTGGGGGGTGGGGGGAACACGAGGGAGACACGGGGCATGAGCGGGGGTTGGGGGGTAACACGAGGGAGTCACGGGGCATGAGCGGGGGGTGGGGTGGAACAGGGGAGACACGGGGCATGAGCACGGGGTGGGGGGAACAGAGGAAACACAGGGCATGAGCGGGGGTGGGGGGTAACACAAGGGAGACACGGGGCATGAACTGGGGGTGGGGGGTACAGGAGTGAGACACGGGGCATGAGCGGGGGGTACAGGCGGGAGACACGGGGCATAAGCGGGGGTTGGAGGGAACAAGAGAGACACGGGGCATGAGCAGGGGGTGGGGGGAACAGGAGGGATACACGGGGCATGAGCTGAGGTTGGGGGGAACACGAGCGAGACACAGGGCATGAGCGTGGGGTGGGGGGCAACAGGAGACACACGGGGCATGAGCAGGGCGTGGGGGGAACACGAGGGAGACATGGGGCATGAGCAGGGGGTGGGGGTACAGGAGGGAGATACGGGGCATGAGTGGGGGTGGGGGGAACACGAGGGAGACAGTGGGCATGAGCAGGGGGTGCAGGGAGCACAAGGGAGACACGAAGCATGAGCGGTGGGTGGGGGAGTAACACGAGGGAGACACAGGGCATGAGCGGGGGGTGGGGTGGAACAGGGGAGACATGGGGCATGAGCGGGTGGTGGGGGGAAAAGAGGAAACACAGGGCATGAGCTGAGCGGGGGGTGGGGGTAACACAAGGGAGACACGGGGCATGAGCGGGGGGTGGGGGGAACAGGGCAGATACTGGATATGAGCGTGGGGTGGGGGTACAGGAGGGAGACATGGGGCATGAGCGGGGGGTGGGGGAACAAGAGAGACCTGGGCATGAGCAGGCGGTGGGTGGAACAGGAGGGAGACATGGGGCATGAGTGGGGGGTGGGGGGTAACACGAAGGAGACATGGGTCATGAGCGGGTGGTGGAGGGCAACAGGAGACACGGGGCATGAGCGGGCGGTGGGGGGTTGGGGGTAACAGGGCAGATACTGGGCATGAGCGGGGGTGGGGTGTACAGGAGGGAGACACGGGGGATGAGCGGGGGTGGGGTGTACAGGAGGGAGACACGGGGCATGAGCGGGTGGTGGGGGGAACAAGAGAGAGACACGGGGCTTGAGCGTGCGGTGGGGGGAGCAGGAGGGAGACACGGGGCATGAGCGGGGGGAGGGGGGTAACACAAGGGAAACACGGGGCATCAGCAGGGGGTGGGGGAAACACAAGGGAGACACAGGGCATGAGTGGGGGTGGGGGCAACAGGAGACACAGGGCATGAGAGGGGGTGGGGGGGTGGTGGGAACAGGGCAGATACTGGGCATGAGCGGGGGGCGGGGGGTACAGGAGGGAGACACTGGGCATGAGTGGGGGGTAGGGGGAACAGGAGGGAGACACGTGGCGTGAGCGGGGGGTGGGGGGAACAAGAGAGAGACACGGGGCATGAGCGGGGGAGGGGGAGCAGCAGGGAGACACGGGGCATGAGCGGGGTTGGGGGTGACACAAGGGAAACACGAGGCATGAGCAGGGGATGGGGGAAACACGAGGGAGACACGGGGCATGAGTGGGGGGTGGGGGGCAACAGGAGAAACACGGGGCATGAGCGGGGGGTGGGGGGTACATGAGGGAGACACGGGGCATGAGTGGGGGGGTAACACGAGCGAAACACGGGGCATGAGTGGGGGGTGGGGGGAACACAAGGGAGACACGGGGCATGAGCAGGGGGTGGGGGGCAACAGGAGACACACGGGGCATGAGCGGGGGGGTGGGGGGGTAACAAGAGGCAAACCCGGGGCATGAGCGGGTGGTGGGGGGTAACATGAGGGAAACACAAGGCATGAGCGGGGGGTGGGGGGAACACGAGGGAGACATGGGGCATGAGTGGGGTGTGGGGGAACACAAGGGAGACACAGGGCATGAGCAGGGGGTGGGGGCCAACAGGAGACACATGGGGCATGAGCGGGGGGTGGGGGGTAACACGAGGGAAACACGGGGTATGAGTGGGGGTGGGGGGGAACACGAGTGACACGGGGCATGAACGGGGGTGGGGGCAACAGGAGACACACGGGGCATGAGCGTGGGGGTGGGGGGTAACATGAGGGAAACACGGGGCATGAGCGGGGGGTGGGGGAACACGAGGGAGACATGGGGCATGAGCAGGGGGTGGGGGGCAACAGGAGACACACGGGGCATGAGCAGGGGGGTGGGGGGTAACAAGAGGCAAACCCGGGGCATGAACGGGGGGTGGGGGTAACACGAGGGAAACACAAGGCATGAGTGGGGGGTGGGGGAACATGAGGGAGACACGGGGCATTAACGGGGCGTGGGTGGCATCAGGAGACACAGGGCATGAGCAGGGGGTGGGGGGTACACGGGGAGACACGGGGCATGAGCGGGGTTGGGGGTACAGGAGAGACACGGGGCATGAGCAGAGGGTGGGGTGGGACAGGTGAGCCTTGGGGCATGAGCGGGGGGTGGGGGGAACAGTGGAAACACGGGGCATGAGTGGGGGGTGGGGGAGCAGGAGGGAGACACAGGGCATGAGTGGGGGGTCGGGGTAACACAAGGGAAACACGAGGCATGAACACGAGGGAGACACATGAGTGGGGGGTGGGGGGCAACAGGAGACACACGGGGCATGAGAGGGGGTGAGGGGGTGGGGGGAACAGGGCAGATACTGGGCATGAGCGGGGGGTGGGGGGTAAAGGAGGGAGACATGGGCATGATCGGTGGGTGGGGGGTACAGGAGGGAGACACGGGGCATGAGCGGCGGGTGGGGGGAACAAGAGAGAGACACGGGTCATGAGCGGGGGTGGGGGAACAGGAGGGAGAAACGGAGCATGAGTGGGGGGTAACACAAGAGAAACACGGTGCATGAGCGGGGGTGGGGGAAACACGAGGGAGACATGGGGCATGAGCGGGGGGGATGGGGGTACACGAGGAAGACACGGGGCATGAGCGGGGTAGGGTCAACAGGAGACACACGGGGCATGAGCAGGGGGTGGGGGGTACATGAGGGAGACACGGGGCATGAGCAGGGGGGTAACACGAGCGAAACACGGGGCATGAGTGGGGGGTGGGGGGAACACGAGGGAGAGACAGGGCATGAGTGGGGGGTGGGGGGCAACAGGAGACACACGGGGCATGAGCGGGGGGGTGGGGGGTAACAAGAGGGAAACCCGGGGGATGAGCAGGGGGTGGGGGGTAACACGAGGGAAACACAGGGCATGAGCGGGGGTGGGGGGAACATGAGGGAGACATGGGGCATGAGTGGGGAACACAAGGGAGACACGGGGCATGAGCAGGGGGTGGGGGCCAACAGGAGACACATGGGGCATGAGCGGGGGTGGGGGGTAACACGAGGGAAACACGGGGCATGAGTGGGGGGTGGGGGGGAACACGAGGGAGACACGGGGCATGAACGGGGGTGGGGGGCAACAGGAGACACACGGGGCATGAGCATGGTGGTGGGGGGTAACATGAGGGAAACACGGGGCATGAGCGGGGGGTGGGGGGAACACGAACAAGACATGGGGCATGAGCAGGGGGTGGGGGGCAACAGGAGACACACGGGGCATGAGCAGGGGTGGGGGGAACACGAGGGAGACACGGGGCATGAGCGGGGTTGGGGGTACAGGAGAGACACGGGGCATGAGCAGTGGGTGGGGGAACATGAGGGAGACACGGGGCATGAGCGGGGGTGGGGGGAACATGAGGGAGACACGGGGCATGAGCAGGGGGGTGGGGGGTAACACGAGGGAGACACAGGTCATGAGCGGGGGGTGGGGTGGGACAGGTGAGACTTGGGGCATGAGCGGGGGGTGGGGGGAACAGTGGAAACACGGGGCATGAGTGGGGTGTGGGGGGCATGAGTGGGGGGTGCGGGGGAACGGGAGGGAGACACGGGGCATGAGCGGGTAGTGGGGGGAAGAGGGGAGGGAAGAGGGGAGACACGGGGCATGAGCAGGAGGTTGGGGGAAACATGAGGGAGACACGGGGCATGAGCAGGGGGTGGGGGCGAACATGGGAGACACGGGGCATGAGCGGGGGTGGGGGGAAACAGGGGAGACATGGGGCATGAGGGGGGTGGGGGGAACGGGAGAGAGACACGGGCCATGAGCGGGGGGTGGGGGGAACGTGAGAGAGACACGAGGCATGAGCGGGGGGTGGGGGGAACAGGGGAGACACAGGGCATGAGCGGGGCGTAGGGGGAACAGGGGAGACATGGGGCATGAGCGGGGGGTGAGGGAACAGGGGAGACACGGGGCATGAGCGGGGGGTGGGGGGAACGGGAGAGAGACACGGGCCATGACCGGGGGGAGGGGGGTAACACAAGGGAAACACGGGGCATCAGCAGGGGGTGGGGGAAACACAAGGGAGACACAGGGCATGAGTGGGGGTGGGGGCAACAGGAGACACAGGGCATGAGAGGAGGTGGGGGGGTGGTGGGAACAGGGCAGATACTGGGCATGAGCGGGGGGCGGGGGGTACAGGAGGGAGACACGGGGCATGAGTGGGGGGTAGGGGGAACAGGAGGGAGACACGTGGCGTGAGCGGGGGGTGGGGGGAACAAGAGAGAGTGGGGCATGAGCGGGGGAGGGGGAGCAGCAGGGAGACACGGGGCATGAGCGGGGGGTGGGGGTGAGACAAGGGAAACACGGTGCATGAGCGGGGGTGGGGGAAACACGAGGGAGACATGGGGCATGAGCGGGGGGGATGGGGGTACACGAGGAAGACACGGGGCATGAGCGGGGTAGGGTCAACAGGAGACACACGGGGCATGAGCGGGGGAGGGGGTACATGAGGGAGACACGGGGCATGAGCAGGGGGGTAACACGAGCGAAACACGGGGCATGAGTGGGGGTGGGGGGAACACGAGGGAGAGACAGGGCATGAGTGGGGGGTGGGGGGCAACAGGAGACACACGGGGCATGAGCGGGGGGGTGGGGGGTAACAAGAGGGAAACCCGGGGGATGAGCAGGGGGTGGGGGGTAACACGAGGGAAACACAGGGCATGAGCGGGGGTGGGGGGAACATGAGGGAGACATGGGGCATGAGTGGGGAACACAAGGGAGACACGGGGCATGAGCAGGGGGTGGGGGCCAACAGGAGACACATGGGGCATGAGCGGGGGTGGGGGGTAACACGAGGGAAACACGGGGCATGAGTGGGGGGTGGGGGGGAACACGAGGGAGACACGGGGCATGAACGGGGGTGGGGGGCAACAGGAGACACACGGGGCATGAGCATGGTGGTGGGGGGTAACATGAGGGAAACACGGGGCATGAGCGGGGGGTGGGGGGAACACGAACAAGACATGGGGCATGAGCAGGGGGTGGGGGGCAACAGGAGACACACGGGGCATGAGCAGGGGTGGGGGGAACACGAGGGAGACACGGGGCATGAGCGGGGTTGGGGGTACAGGAGAGACACGGGGCATGAGCAGTGGGTGGGGGAACATGAGGGAGACACGGGGCATGAGCGGGGGTGGGGGGAACATGAGGGAGACACGGGGCATGGGCAGGGGGGTGGGGGGTAACACGAGGGAGACACAGGTCATGAGCGGGGGGTGGGGTGGGACAGGTGAGACTTGGGGCATGAGCGGGGGGTGGGGGGAACAGTGGAAACACGGGGCATGAGTGGGGTGTGGGGGGCATGAGTGGGGGGTGCGGGGGAACGGGAGGGAGACACGGGGCATGAGCGGGTAGTGGGGGGAAGAGGGGAGGGAAGAGGGGAGACACGGGGCATGAGCAGGAGGTTGGGGGAAACATGAGGGAGACACGGGGCATGAGCAGGGGGTGGGGGCGAACATGGGAGACACGGGGCATGAGCGGGGGTGGGGGGAAACAGGGGAGACATGGGGCATGAGGGGGGTGGGGGGAACGGGAGAGAGACACGGGCCATGAGCGGGGGGTGGGGGGAACGTGAGAGAGACACGAGGCATGAGCGGGGGGTGGGGGGAACAGGGGAGACACAGGGCATGAGCGGGGCGTAGGGGGAACAGGGGAGACATGGGGCATGAGCGGGGGGTGAGGGAACAGGGGAGACACGGGGCATGAGCGGGGGGTGGGGGGAACGGGAGAGAAACACGGGCCATGAGCGGGGGGAGGGGGGTAACACAAGGGAAACACGGGGCATCAGCAGGGGGTGGGGGAAACACAAGGGAGACACAGGGCATGAGTGGGGGTGGGGGCAACAGGAGACACGGCATGAGAGGAGGTGGGGGGGTGGTGGGAACAGGGCATATACTGGGCATGAGCGGGGGGCGGGGGGTACAGGAGGGAGACACGGGGCATGAGTGGGGGGTAGGGGGAACAGGAGGGAGACACGTGGCGTGAGCGGGGGGTGGGGGGAACAAGAGAGAGACACGGGGCATGAGCGGGGGAGGGGGAGCAGCAGGGAGACACGGGGCATGAGCGGGGGTGGGGGTGACACAAGGGAAACACGAGGCATGAGCAGGGGATGGGGGAAACACGAGGGAGACACGGGGCATGAGTGGGGGGTGGGGGGCAACAGGAGAAACACGGGGCATGAGCGGGGGGTGGGGGGTACATGAGGGAGACACTGGGCATGAGTGGGGGGGTAACACGAGCGAAACACAGGGCATGAGTGGGGGGTGGGGGGAACACAAGGGAGACACGGGGCATGAGCAGGGGGTGGGGGGCAACAGGAGACACACGGGGCATGAGCGGGGGGGTGGGGGGGTAACAAGAGGCAAACCCGGGGCATGAGCGGGTGGTGGGGGGTAACATGAGGGAAACACAAGGCATGAGCGGGGGGTGGGGGGAACACGAGGGAGACATGGGGCATGAGTGGGGGGTGGGGGAACACAAGGGAGACACAAGGCATGAGCAGGGGGTGGGGGCCAACAGGAGACACATGGGGCATGAGCGGGGGGTGGGGGGTAACACGAGGGAAACACGGGGTATGAGTGGGGGGTGGGGGGAACACGAGTGACACGGGGCATGAACGGGGGTGGGGGGCAACACGAGACACACGGGGCATGAGCGTGGGGGTGGGGGGTAACATGAGGGAAACACGGGGCATGAGCGGGGGGTGGGGGAACACGAGGGAGACATGGGGCATGAGCAGGGGGTGGGGGGCAACAGGAGACACACGGGGCATGAGCAGGGGGGTGGGGGGGTAACAAGAGGCAAACCCGGGGCATGAACGGGGGGTGGGGGTAACACGAGGGAAACACAAGGCATGAGTGGGGGGTGGGGGAACACGAGGGAGACACGGGGCATTAACGGGGCGTGGGTGGCATCAGGAGACACAGGGCATGAGCGGGGGGTGGGGGGTACACGGGGAGACACGGGGCATGAGCGGGGTTGGGGGTACAGGAGAGACACGGGGCATGAGCAGAGGGTGGGGTGGGACAGGTGAGCCTTGGGGCATGAGCGGGGGGTGGGGGGAACAGTGGAAACACGGGGCATGAGTGGGGGGTGGGGGTAACACAAGGGAAACACGAGGCATGAACACGAGGGAGACACATGAGTGGGGGGTGGGGGGCAACAGGAGACACACGGGGCATGAGAGGAGGTGAGGGGGTGGGGGGAACAGGGCAGATACTGGGCATGAGCGGGGGGTGGGGGGTAAAGGAGGGAGACATGGGGCATGATCGGTGGGTGGGGGGTACAGGAGGGAGACACGGGGCATGAGCGGCGGGTGGGGGGAACAAGAGAGAGACACGGGTCATGAGCGGGGGGTGGGGGAACAGGAGGGAGAAACGGAGCATGAGTGGGGGCAACACAAGAGAAACACGGTGCATGAACGGGGGTGGGGGAAACACGAGGGAGACATGGGGCATGAGCGGGGGGGATGGGGGTACACGAGGAAGACACGGGGCATGAGCGGGGTGGGGTCAACAGGAGACACACGGGGCATGAGCGGGGGGGTGGGGGGTACATGAGGGAGACACGGGGCATGAGCAGGGGGGTAACACGAGCGAAACACGGGGCATGAGTGGGGGGTGGGGGGAACACGAGGGAGAGACAGGGCATGAGTGGGGGGTGGGGGGCAACAGGAGACACACGGGGCATGAGCGGGGGGGTGGGGGGTAACAAGAGGGAAACCCGGGGGATGAGCAGGGGGTGGGGGGTAACACGAGGGAAACACAGGGCATGAGCGGGGGTGGGGGGAACATGAGGGAGACATGGGGCATGAGTGGGGAACACAAGGGAGACACGGGGCATGAGCAGGGGGTGGGGGCCAACAGGAGACACATGGAGCATGAGCGGGGGTGGGGGGTAACACGAGGGAAACACGGGGCATGAGTGGGGGGTGGGGGGGAACACGAGGGAGACAAGGGGCATGAACGGGGGTGGGGGGCAACAGGAGACACACGGGGCATGAGCATGGGGGTGGGGGGTAACATGAGGGAAACACGGGGCATGAGCGGGGGGTGGGGGGAACACGAACAAGACATGGGGCATGAGCAGGGGGTGGGGGGCAACAGGAGACACACGGGGCATGAGCAGGGGTGGGGGGAACACGAGGGAGACACGGGGCATGAGCGGGGTTGGGGGTACAGGAGAGACACGGGGCATGAGCAGTGGGTGGGGGAACATGAGGGAGACACGGGGCATGAGCGGGGGTGGGGGGAACATGAGGGAGACACGGGGCATGAGCAGGGGGGTGGGGGGGTAACACGAGGGAGACACAGGACATGAGCGGGGGGTGGGGTGGGACAGGTGAGACTTGGGGCATGAGCGGGGGGTGGGGGGAACAGTGGAAACACGGGGCATGAGTGGGGTGTGGGGGGCATGAGTGGGGGGTGCGGGGGAACGGGAGGGAGACACGGGGCATGAGCGGGTAGTGGGGGGAAGAGGGGAGGGAAGAGGGGAGACACGGGGCATGAGCAGGGGGTTGGGGGAAACATGAGGGAGACACGGGGCATGAGCAGGGGGTGGGGGCGAACATGGGAGACACGGGGCATGAGCGGGGGTGGGGGGAAACAGGGGAGACATGGGGCATGAGGGGGGTGGGGGGAACGGGAGAGAGACACGGGCCATGAGCGGGGGGTGGGGGGAACGTGAGAGAGACACGAGGCATGAGCGGGGGGTGGGGGGAACAGGGGAGACACAGGGCATGAGCGGGGCGTAGGGGGAACAGGGGAGACATGGGGCATGAGCGGGGGGTGAGGGAACAGGGGAGACACGGGGCATGAGCGGGGGTGGGGGGAACGGGAGAGAGACACGGGCCAAGAGTGGGGGGTAGGGGGAATGGTAGAGAGACATGGAGAATGAGCGGGGGGTGGGGGGAACGGGAGGAACACATGGAGCTTACTGTGAAACGCTCCATGAACCGATGAACAAAGATGGCGGGCATCTCCACAATAGACGTGGCCATGTAATACTTCCACAGTGTTTTGTTTATTGTGGAGGAATGGCACAGCTCTAATACTCCACACTGCAACAATCCAATTTCATAATATGGGATACGAAACATGCAACTTTGATAAGCGTACCTGTTATTGTGTTTACAAACAATAAATCAGAAAAATGTCCATTGACCCCAACTCCCAATGCTGGGGAAGCTGCTACCGAACACTAACAATGAATTCTGGCTGCCGTTGTCATGAACATACTGTGGACTGCCTATGCTGTTTTCACTAACACTAGCTGCTCCCAGTGTAACATACGCAGTGGTCGAAGTGTACGAAAAGAAGTAGTTGAACTATGTTCCCTGCTGGCCTCCCCCTGCACCCCACAAACCCCATTGCCACTCCTTCTCCCTCACACAATACACACCCCCAAACACATGCACCTGCTGTTTAAGGGAACGTTCAGTGCAGTGCACTGAAAGTTCAAGATTCAACTTCTTCCTACACTTTTATTTTAAAATAAAACCATTCCGGAACAGTTTCTTTTTAAAATAAAAGTATAGGAGCTGTATAAGGTCATTTAAAAAAGTAGAGGAGCACAGCTCCCGACCGCTCCTGCTCACTTCGACCACTGAACATACTCCATTCTACCATGTCTTTAAGGTCAATATCGGTTGGTAATTCATAGGGTCACTTCTACCCCATTCTTGAATATCAGAATTACCACTGATCACTTCCAGGAAGGGGGCGTAGGTCCCTGTGACTTATTAATGGTAATTGAAAAGGCTAATTGTACCAGATGTTATGAGCAATATGCTCTGTATAAGAACAGTATCCATCGATCACACAGGCCTTTATGAAGTGTCTTTGTAGACCCATAATTGTCAACTTTGTTCCATTGTAGAGTCCCCGTGATGGCATAAGATTGCGTAGTAGCGCAATTACAGCGCCTTTTCAGTTTTAGCTTGTGAGGATGCATTCATCCTACAGTGTTTCACTCTTTAAAGACTGCAAAGTTGAGCTGATAATTAACTGTTCATTGATACTGGACCACCGTGGCCTGTGTGAAGAGAAGTGGGAGTGGAAAGAACTAACTTCTGAATGTTTGCGATAGAGGAAGGTGAAGGTGACCACGTAGAACCATGCTCATTCTGTTTTTTGAAATGGTAGCTGTTGTTGCAGTGGGTGAAATTTTCCATTTCGACTGCCAAGGGCAACTTAACACTGATACATTACAGAAGCAGCGAATGGAAACATACCTACATTTTATATACATAGATTTGCATTTAACCTGAAATGTACTGTTTACTTTGCATATTCACAAACACATTCATACATAGAAAAACAAATATGAACTAATATTCTAGAAAATGTGTGCAGGTATTGTACAATACAATTCACAACTGAATTCTGTTTTCAAATAGGAAGTCGAATTTGTACAGAAGAGACTGTTGGAAATTATAATTTCAAATACGCAGTTGAAGATATGGGTGCAATATAATATTGGGAGGCGCAAAGAATGTCTATTAGAGCAGTCATCTATTGTCTTCAAAACCTAATAAAAAATTCACATGACATTATTTCATCTTTGAAGAATTAAAGAAAATGTTTCCAATGGTTTTAATTTATTTTTAAAGGGCATGGAAGATTGCAGAAAAATAAATCAAATTGAATACCAGGACTCTGAAATGAAATGTTCTGTCAAAATCCTCTGCCTGTGCTTTGTATCATTAGAAAGGGAAAGTTTAATTCATCATGCCTTTTTAAATATGTTAGAAAATCAGTGAAATTGGACCAAGAAGCCTAAGATTCCACAAAGCCCTGCATTTTCTGAAACAAGACCAGGGAATTAATTATGTAAGGTATTAACTGAATTTTGGTAGCAACCCCCCAAATACACTTTTAAGGGTTAATTTGCTAAGGAAATTATATTAAAATACAATGGAGCAGAAATCCACTTACATTTTCGGTTTGTTGAATTCAATCGAATGGACAGGAAGGTTGCCTCTGGGAATTCTCATCGACCATCTTTGGTTGGCACTGCCCAATGATTGAAATTCAAAAGATGCTGTGTATCCAGGTATTCTGGTTGTCTTCAACCAATTTGTATCCAGCAAAGACAGCATTCTCCCTGTTCTGCTCCTCTTCCATATCCTGTAACTGCGCTCCGTTGCTATGTTCACTCTGCCGATTTACTGCCTCCCAAAAGTAAAATGGCCTCATTACATTCACTGATTTCTGGCCTAATCATCTACTGCTGTTGAGGCTCTAATATGTTGTGTTGGGCTCAGCCCAACCTCTGAAATGTCCATGTTGGAGATCAAAGAATTTGCAAGACTGTGTTCAAGCCAACTGGTGTCTGTACTATCAGAAGGGACATCAGGATGACTAATCAACATGATAGCTCTCATTCAATCAAAGACAGGTATGTTTACATTTTTAATGATACAGATTAGCTTGGCCATAAATTCACAGCACAGTTTTGAGTTTACCAAAAATAAAGTTGTATAACATACTTCTACAACCAGTGTGTTTCTGTCATTAAGATCAGGTGGTACCTATGGAACATTTTTTTTATGTGTGTATTGTATATGGTAATACATTACCTTTACATTATATTTAATATACATTACATCACATACAATCTCTAATATCACATTTATTACATAAATACACTCCACCATCAACAAATGAATCACCTAAACATCCTAAAATGATGAATTATCACATTTCAAATGTAATGTTTTAACCGAGGTTAAAATCGCAAATATTACAGAGTTAGAAGAGCCATTTAATAAATTGGACCATAAAGCATCCCTATCAATAAACTCCAATCTATATATCAAATTCCTAAAAAGCAATAATCTTTTAAACTTAAAAAAGGGATATGTCATAAAAAGGTGCTTCAATGTTTCAGTACTATTTTTGTCCTTACACAGTCTACAGGTACTCATTCCAATTGCAATATTTCGCCTTCTGGCTAACACTTCCCGGGTCGAAAGAATGTTGAGGCAGAACTTTAAAAAAAACTATACTGCACTTTGCATATAGCTAGGTCAAATTCCAGCTTTCTTATGCTCATAATGAAGATGTTTCACAGACCTGTAGCTGTTTATATTTTCAATGGTTATATTTTCAATGGTTCTTCTCTAGTCATCAGCACAGAGCTTTTGTTTTTTAAATAATTTTGATAATACCTACCTTCTCCTGGTAAGGTGGGGGCACATGAATGTGTGAGGTTGGTAGGTGGTTGTTTAGGAATTGAATACAATGCAATCCATCTTCGAAACAGGTTCTTTGTGGCCATCCTTCTTTGTGGCCATCCTGTTAACAGTAATGTTACCTCCTTTCATCCAGGTAAAATTGGGGTATGCTCTTCATCGTGATCTGCCATTTAAGGGTAATGATGGATGCTGATCTGTCCTTTCTTACTCAGTTTCATGCCGTTACCAAATCATGCTTTTTCACTAAACATCCTACACTAATTTGAATACGTTCTTTAACATTTTCTCTCTGAGGTTCCATCATCAACACATTGGGCCTCATTACGAGTTTGGAGGTAACCATGGCGCTATTAGCGCCATGGCTGCCTCCAAATCCTTACCGACTCCGCCCTGGTGAATGGAGCTATTACCGCCCCATTCCAAGGTTGGCGGGGGCGGTAATTCCCCATTCACCAGGGCCCTTCCCCATTCCCATTTGAGCCCCCCTAGGGCTCAATGGGAATGGGGAAGGCGCTAATAACGGTACCGCAAATTGCGGTACCGTTATTAGCTCCAAAGTCCCTTTGCGGTTCCCGTCCTTAACGCCTGGTAAAGCCAGGCGTTAAGGGAGGACCCACAAAGGTAACTCGTAGTAGGGCGGTAAGGGATTACCAGCACCGGTGCCCTTACCGGTGCCGGTAATCCCTTACCGCCCACCTCGTAATGAGGCCCATTATCTTTCACTGACTTGCACTGCAGCATATTTGCTCCCCAAAAATATGCCGTTTGAAAAATGCAGCTGATCAAACATTCAGCCTCCCACACTCTAGCACATGTAAGTGTAATGGTCATGTCTCTCCTGATCATTTTTTTTCTTTTGTATAAAATTTAAAGTGCAAATTGGTTAATTATACCTTATACACTATATTGAATAGCAATTCAGTAATAATAAGCACTATCATAAAACAACATAAGTACAATAAAACACAGTTAAGCATTTAAAATAGTAAAATATAGTAGACTAACATATTACATTTCATCATATATCCACATAACGGGATGCACCGGGAAATGATTTAGCTATTAGAAATTCCTCTCTTCCATATATAGAAGGCTGCACCAATGTAAACCATAGTTTCTGCCATGTAGATGGTGGACCAAAATTGGTCAGATGAGATCATTCTTAAATCACTCACCAATTTTCCTTAACCCTTGTGATACCATTCTTGTAGCTTCTCACACCCTGTGAGTACATGTCTGGTTGATTCTATCTCCCCACCCCAGTACCTACACACTCTTTCTTCCTTAGGTCATGTCGCTGTTAGGGAAATTTCTCACACAAGTGCTAAATTCCCTCTACCTTAGAGCCCTCCAGCTCTTTTGCTATATTTTGGGGCTTTGAACCTTTCATTTTCAATGTGTTTTACTTTTGTGTTCTTTGCTTATGGGGTTTTAAAACAACTCCAAAGGCATCATCTTTTTTCTGTGTGTCACACAGCACCTTCAGTGCAGTGGCACAGGGATGTCTTTTAGACTTCGCAAGGTTTAATTAAATACCTTCTCTGGGACTGACTACTGTCTCCCAGAGCTTGTAAAGTTAAATTGACTTTACTAGTCTCTTTAAATGTACTGACCCAGCACACTCTATCTTCCTATAGAGTGCTGGAGGGGTTGCCTAGCTTCCCCTGAGTCACAACACTCATGGAAAAGTAACATGTTACCCTTTCCTACTTTAAATGGCTGGTGGCAGTGGTTTAGATCAAACTACCATGATTTTTTCCGACCGCCAACAACGGTAGCTAAAAATCGGGTCAGCCATGTTTTTCAATATGGCGCCCAAGATCTATCTGGAAAAACAGACTCTGGTCATCTTTTTTTGCCATTTCTTTTAGGAAAGGTACTTCTTGTGTTTGTCTCTGCGCGCCAAACCAGGTTTGGTCCCTTTGTTCGTTGGCCTTTGGAGGACTTCAGTGCTGAAGCCCTCCTCTGGCGCCTTAGTGTCTGGGGTTGTCTTTTTTACCCCTTTATTAAGTATCTGAAGTGCCATTTTGTTCCCACTTCATTTTGGAGCTACACTTGTTCATTTACTTACCAGTTGTATTTGTGTGGTTTAGTATGTGATACTGAGCTGCGTATGCTAGTGTAATGTTTTCTAACTGACTGAGTAAATAAATGTATATTCTTTTACCAAGAAATGTTGTGTAAGTGTATATTTGAATCACTGTAGTGGTTGGTCCTTTGTATAACTTGTTCTGCGGCGCACTTAAACTCTTGAGATAAGTCTGGCTGCTAAGCCATCACTACCACTTTATTGTGTAGTACAAGCGTGTACCAAAGGTGAAATTGTGCTTACACTTGTAGTCCTAATTGCCTGTAGTGTTCCCAAAGGGTACTGCAAGTGATTCTGCCTAACAGTCTCTCCTTAGGTCATGTCTCTCCTGATCACTGATTCTTAGATTGACTGTGAATGACAGAGATTCAGGTTTAAGGTACTCTGCAAAGTTTACAGCACACACCATTATATGGGACCACCCATTACTACAGAGAAATGTCTTCTGCATTTCCCATCGAGATATTTAGGATTTGCAGCCCAGAAGCTTCTGTAGAGTCCTTAGATATCACTAACCTGGCAGCCATTCAGTTTTGTTATTGACAGTGGAACTTCCATTGTGCCACAGGACATCCTAGGGCCATTATTTCTATTGCAAATGGCTCAAAACCTTCACATGTTACTGTGCGGCTGATTTCGAGTTTGATGATATTACCTTTTATGATTCTGCAAATGGAATCACCATTAGAACTTGCAGTAAGCCTGCTTGCTGTAGGTTGAAGGGTTTACATGATTCTGACTCATGCAAACCCTTCAGTTATTCCCATTTTTGAGTCCCAAAGGACGTATTGCATATTATTGCAATGGTCATTCCTGCATGTGGAAAGTACCACGCAGGCTAATGCTATTGTGTGGAGCCAATTAAATCCACACAAAAGCAGACTGATTGGAAGAATGTCTCATTTGAAACTCGGAATATGGAAAAGGGGTAAGACATATGGTATTCTAAAATACCAGATGTTTTTCCATTACTGCCAAAACTGTAACTAGGGCTTTAGGGACATCTTCCTCTTTTGAACTATACCTGCATTCACTAGTGTCAAAGTGACATGAAATGAGTTGGTTGTGCACTTTATTAATCTATTGATGTAAACAAAACAAAACTATACATATCAATGCCCTCCCACAGTATAGGCCGTGCTATCTGTAACTGAATGCACAAATAGTAAATACAGAAAGACATCAGACAGTACATTAATGAATGCCACAAGACAGTAGGACAATCAGCATGGCCTACACCACTACAGATCCATTTCAGGTCCAACCATTAAGCATCCAATTTCTGTGCAAAGTTGTATACTCAGACCAGCAGAGAAAAGACAGTTCTGCTTCCCTGCCAGACTGTGCTCCTCATCAGTCAAGCATGGATACCATGAGCAGAATTGCCAAAACATTTTACGAATGCAAGTGCATTAAGGGCTATGACAAACATTGCCCTAGTGCCCAAATGTATTCTTTAAATGCATGTTTGCACCAGGGCAATATTTGCCCTCGTTTTTATATTTTTATGTTATTGCTTAAAGCATAGACCTAGCTCGAGAGCAGTGGAGAGTTGTACAGAGTGTGGGTAGCCGGCATTTCAGGCTGCCATCTTTTAATAGTAACGCAATGCTGTGAGATGAGGTCTGTGTGTATGTGCATCCAATGGAATTATTACTTGGTCAGCTGTTGTTGAAAAATTGGAAAATGGAGGTGGTCAGTCGAAGCTGACACTGGCATCGAGTTCTAGAGGGTGGGTGCGTGACAAGAGATGGATTGTTTGTAGGTCCGCTCTTTGCAGATTAGTTGTGACTCAAGCTGGTTGCACAAGGCACGTGTGCCACCAGGTACGTTGCCTTTTCCTCGTCCTTTACCCTTGTCCACAAATGTATTGAAAGAATGTGTTTCTTTTTCTCTAGGACATGTTTTGCTCTGATACTCATTGCACTTGAACCCGTGCAAGTTTCCATAATATCTTCTCCTGTGCCACCTGCAAGTTGCCATGCTCCACGTGGCAGACGATATATTAGGTTCCAGCCCCTTTACCAAAAGTAGCATGCATCAATTGGGAGTTCACATTCCACCATGGGAAATTAACCAATACAAGTGTGCCTTTTGATTAAATGCATTCCTTATGTCATAAAATATGTCTTCACTACTAATAACTGTTATGCTGTTAAAAAATGATGTACTTGTAGCAAGAAAATAATGCATTCATAGAACAAAATTATACAAATGGGCAACACACAGTCTGACCAGAAGGATAACTGGGTGATGCTTAGTCAATTTTTCAAGCGAGGCAGTTTGCTGGGTTTGCTAATACAGAGCCAAGTGTGTCCTTTGTAGTTGCAGTAGTTGCTAATAAAGCAACACAAATTATTTGCTAACTTTATATTGGAGGTTAACGATTCTTTGCATAACGATCCTGTGTGATTCATTCGCAATTTTAGCTTTAACATTAAAGAAACACACACAGTTTAGCAATATTGTTTTTGGAAACCCTAAGGATACACAGAGAAGAGTTTCTCAAGTGCCAAGAAAGAGTATGCTCGTTCTTTTTGCATAAATTTGCATAACAGCCTGGCACTTAAGGGGTTAATGCAATTTTAACGTAAGCCTCTCATGGTCCTACGTCGGAATACAGGAGGGATACATTAAAAACCTTGCTGGCCATGTCGCCTACAATCCATATATCATGTTTCCATATAGTTTTGGAAGAAGATGGTACTCCATGAAATGACCAGAAGAAACACTGTGTCCTAATGAGATGTATGTAAAGAGGAGATTACATATAATTTGCAAGCGCGTCGTGTATTTAATCTTGCATTTCTGCTTACACATCAATGGTGTCGGTAGAGTCTAATAAAGCCTCGGTCCATTTTTATAAGATAACGGCATCATTGTGCTGGGTAAGCTTTGCAGGGAACTGATATGGAGGAAACAAAGGAGCACGAACGTCAATGGCTAATAAAGAAGAGCACAGATGTTCTGTCGCTAATTTTCATACCCACTGCACTGGATCTCTAGGAGCCCTAATGTGTCTTCCGCTTTAGGCTTCTATGCATGTCAGTATTGTTCCCTTTTTACTCATTCATAGTTCAGATATCATTTGCCAGATTTCTGTAACAAACATTCCAGAGCCAATCCAAAATGAAATATCACTTAGCTTAAGTCGAGTGTTTTTCACACACATCTATAAAATTACAAAAAACATATCAAATATAAATTGATCATGTAAAGTCAAATTCCCTTGCAAACTCCCTGGAAACCTGAACTAGCCATGAATTTAATTCTATCTAAAAACTCCATGGAGATCCCCTCTAAATGTGAAAAGAGAGTTAAGTGCTACTAACAAATAGCACTAATGTCTGCTTGCTAGTGCATAAATAGGTCATTTTGTATAGTGGCACAACCTGACAGAAAGGCGTAAAAGTCGTGAGCAAGGCTTTTACGCTTTTCATTCTAGGCATGACACATTTTCAGTTATTTGTATGGTGGAGAGGAGGACTGGAAAGCAACTTGCGTTTCGACCGCCTTCCTTCTTTTCTGTTATACAAATGCTTCAGCATTTGCCCGGCATGGATTTTCCATGTGGGGTGAAAAAACAGTTTTTGTTTACCCGAAGAAAAAAAACTTGATTCAGAAAGAGCACACGAGACTGCTCCAAGCGGTCTTTCTAAATGAAACTGTCATGCCCCTACTGCAAACGAGTGCACGCTGGGGTTGACAGGCGCAGCAAGGGGAAAGAAGTTGCAGGAGTGAAGTGTTTCGTAATGTGTGCTTGTGTGTGTCTGTTTGTATGAGAGAAGAGGGATAATGTTTGTGGTGGGAAAGGGAGGGGACGAAGGTGCAGGTAAAAATGGGTGTCTGTATGAGTGGTGGTGGTGAAGAAAAATGTTTTGGTCTGGAAAAGAGGTAGCAGGAGATGAAAGGGGGGTTTTGAGGGTTGAAATCCCCCAAATTCATTGCTATACAGCCGGGATGGGATTGAAGATGTTGGCATGATCACCTTCCTAATGGATCTGGGGATTGGGAGAGTGGCATTTTGTCATTTTTGGAGGCTACACAAAATCAGCCAAAATAATGTGTACTTCAAAATGCAGAAATATCGCATAGAAATGGATTTTCATGTCAGCGCAAATGCTGGAGACCCCGATGGAGTCTGCCGGATTGGTGCACCAGCATAAAGCAGGTCGACGCCATAGGGATTCATTGTATACATTTGCATTGAATTATCGCATGGCAGGCAGTGAGTACAATTACACATAAATGCTGCCTGACATTCTCGCATGGCGGACAGCATTTCTTTGTCATTGCAAATACTGCTTACCATGCGTGCATGAGAAGCACAGTTTATTCACTTTGCACTGCAGAGTGCAGGGCAAAAGGCGCAGTACACACTCTGTCATCCAAATTACAAAAATGTGGCCAAGAGGAGCCATTTACGTTGCAGTGCTAACATAAAGGCTCTTCACCGTCAAATCACAAGCGCAGAGAAAATGTGCTCCAAAGTGTTATGTGCTGAGTCTAAATTGAATGCCATGAGAGCGATGAATGTAGACAGCAGTGTCCTAATGCGGTCTTTCAGTGCAGTGAAAATCAGATTGTATTAGGAAAATGATATACATGATTTTAACGCAGACATTGCACGCTTCCTTGTATGATATGCTTACCCTGTCAATAATTCTGCTGATACCTTGGCTGGAATCAAGATGAAAAGAAAAATACGCTTATTTAAGTATTGCCTGTTACCTTCTTTAGATAGATCTGGACAATCTGAACAACCCTCTTTCCTAGCATTGGAAACCTTTTCGTTTCTTTTAAATTGTATTTATTGTATTGGTTTATACAAAGCTCACATACGCAAAATAAACAACACAAACTATCCTTACAATCTTAAAATAGTTAAACCTTCACACATCCTTATATACTTCTTTCTCAAACTATACATGTCGTATCAACCTCATCCACATTAGAGAGGATATTGACCATGGCCACATCAGCAGATATAAGTAATGAGATGCATGTGACCAAATACACTCTAGTTAATGCACACTCTGGTTTGGCCCACACAACACGTCTGGGAGTGGAAACTGTAGATACATACATGTACATTGTATTATAATAAGAAACTTGTTATAACAAAGACTTACTCTTATGGCTACACACTACTTACCCAAGGAAATCCAACTACACAAGGGGGGGGGGGGACATTCTATAGTTTATTAGAACTTTATTAAAATCCCTCAGATTAAAAATGTGAGAGCTACAAGTGAAACTCACCCCAGCAATCCTTTACTTATATCTTCTATTTAATCCATGTGGGCCATGCTTATTTACAACTACGGCTGGGGTAAGTTATTACATAATAAATCCTGGTGTACCCATAGCTTAAAGTCAATCAGAGTGAGGCAGTATGTTAAAGATAAACGTAAGTCTAGAAAAATGTTGGAATTTGAATGAAGTGGACAAAATAGACACAGGCCCGGCCCACAACCACTTTTCTCTGGCACTGATAATGTAGTGATTGCAGCGTTGTAAAGAGGTATTGCTTGCTGAAGATTCACTCCCATAGTAAAGTGGTCAAGGTCTTTCCTGCAGCACAGACCCCACAACAACTTTTCCTACCACAGAGGAAGTACTGGTTGTAGTGTTGCAAAGGTTTTAGTAAAAAGGTGGATGTGTAGTAGGTTGGTTGTTTTGTAAAATGGGTTGTGTGTCTTGTATGCATCTGAAACTCATATATATATATTACACGGCCTGCGGTAGCAGCCGTGTAGTTATGGTTAAGTTGCTCAACCCATAGGAACAGTATTTTATCGGGGCGCTTATAACTTCGCCCCTCCTGGATGAATCCTCACAAAACGTTGCAAAATAAGTGAATGGCCCCATCAAATTGATTCTATGGTGAGGTTTCGTGCAGGGGGGGGCAAAGTTATAGGTGGGTCCCAAAATGTGTTGTTTTTCCCATAGATGCAATGGAAAAAAAGTGTTTTGCTCACGCCTACAGCCCAAACTGCTGAACGTATTTTCACCAAATTAGCGGCAGCAGCGGCGGCCTGGTTCCAAAGGTGTGCTTTTGTAAATTTGGTGTAAATCCGTCCAGTAGTTTCTTTTATAACGTCCAAAAAGTAGGTAAATAAATGTGTGATATCTTGGTTGGTCCACACTTTCCAGTTTGCTTGGCGGATGGGCTTCCGATTCACCCAGAGGGTGGCGTGATGTCCGCGGACATCGGATGTGCCCGCTGATTGGATGATGAAAAGCGTGAGGTGCATCAGATTTTTGGAAACTCCCACCATGCGCACACTGCAGTGAAAACATATTAAAAAACAGAACATTGCACTTGTTAAACTAATGAAATAATCCCAGGGGACATGAGGGGTGATGAAGATGGGATGGTATAAGGCCTTAAAAAGCCCAAAAAAATTGTGTTTTTTTCAACTCTGAAATCAGCAAACATTCCAGATGTCCAGGGCAGTCCTGTGGTGTTTGCGAACATCTGAGATGTTTGGGGACATCTATACCAATTTCTGCATTACAGGGTTGGTGAAAAGCAGTTTTTGGATGGCTTATAACTTTGGCGCCACTCAATGACAATGCATGCAATTTGGGGATTTCATTCTAGGCCTGACTCTGAATGGTCCTGCAAAGTGTGGTGCTGTTTTGACAAGAGGGAACTAAATTAGAGGGGGGGTCCCAACATTTTTTAAAGACTTACAAATGTGGTGCCAATTTACAAATCTGCACACAGGTTTTACAAAAATATTTTAGACCTAGTTACAAATGTTTTTGCAAGGAATGGTGGGATTGTGACAAGAGAGGGCAAAATTAGAGGTGTGTATCAACATTTTTTGATGGTTTATAACTTTGTTGCCATTTGATGATGGACAAAGGTTTTCAGAACAATTATAGACCCAACCCTGAATATTTGTGAAAAGTCTGAATTAATTTTGTCAAGTGGAGGCTATATGATCATTTTATGACAGTTTTGAAAAAATAAAACATGGACGAAATTTTTATAAACTTGTGCAAGGAGCATTGGCAAGGAACTGAAAGCATGGTTTTGCAATTTTTTTTAAAAGTATCATAATGTAGGTGCAAAAATAGTGATATACCTTTGGTGACTGAGGTATAGCCTGAGGCCATGGGCAGTGGCCAGATTGTCTGGGTCATGGCCAAACGTCATGAGTAAATCTGGCTACTGGCCATGACCATGAGGGGCCAGCAATGGGTTTAAATTGGATGGGCCACCAGGGACCGGATATGTTCTAAGGTTTTTCGATATTGGGATATGTTTGAATGGGAACAAAAAATCGGTTTGTGGTACACGTTGAAGTGCAGGATGAGATTTCAGCAAATATGCACGAGGATGGTCAGCAAGAACTTCAAAGCATGGTTTTGCAAATTGTTCTGTTTTATTTTTTGAAAGTGTGAAAATGTAATTACACAACACAGTGATATAACATTGGTGTCCGGGAATGGGCCTGGCCATCAGCAAGGAGAAATGTGTACTGTCATTTGCTTATTGGGGCATGCAGCATTTCCGGAGCAGTAGGTTTGAATGGGAAAAAATATTTTGCTTGCGGTTACAGCCTGAAGTGGTAGACTAGATCACAACAAACTTGTGCCATGAGCATTAGCAAGTACCTGAAAGCATGTTTTTGAAAATATGTCTTGTGGTTTATTTTTCCAAAGTGTAAGAATGTAAGTGGAACAACTAGTGACATACATTAGGTTTATGGGTAGTGGGCCTGGCCCTCAGCAAACACAAATGTGTACACTGATTTGCTTATTGGGGAATGAGGCATGGCCGAAGCCCATACCCTGTGGATTTGAGACTGGCCATGGATGCAAGCCAAGAGGACTGGACATTAGTTACATTGTTAGGGTATAGTGGACACTGATCTAGGATTCAGGGTAGGTGCGCTGAATGATAGGGGTGGTTTGGATGGGGTGGGGTCATGGTTGAGCCTTATGCCGTACGCAATTGAACAGTGATTTGCATCCCCAGCATGCACTGCTGATAACATACATAAGTATGTGTTGCAAAAAAACGTTTCTTAAAGGAAGGAGCTTTATAGTTCTTTCATATATATGAAAAGAGGACTTATTAATAACTTATATACAGTGATGTAACATCATGAAACATTTACCCTTGTAAAAACCTATTAAATTGACAGAAAAAAACTTAAAGGGATGTTACGGTTAAGATTCATCCCACCCTCGGGACTCCAGTAGTTAGTCAGTGGAGTCCCACCTTGGCATTCCTTGGCATTTCCCTCCTGGGTTCTCATGAGCACTTGCCCATCCATACTGCCCCTACTATTTATGAGCTTCTCTCACTGCACAATGCATATGTGCATTTATAGGAGCACTGTGTACACTGTTTTGTATATGTAAGGGACATGTAGATGCAAAAGATTTGTAGAAGTGTGTTAAGTGGCAGTTTGTGTGTGGAAGCTTAATATGGTCATAGGGTTATATGTACAGTTCTTGGAAGTGATTTGTGGATGGATGTGTGACTGTTTGAAAGCAGGCATTGAGGGAGTGTTACAAAAATAAAATTAACAAAGGGCTGCCCTGTGCGATGGTGTGCACGTGCCATCCCGGTTTTTTAATGATCCATGGCCTGGAAAGGGGAATGTGGAGACTGCAGATAGTTATAAAGGTCCATCGATTATGGTCCTTATTGTATGCTAGAGAAATCTATTTGGGACAGAAAATATTTTCTGTCCTATCATATATTATTCAATTGTCCATTATTCCCATTATTCCCATTATCCTAACACAAAATGCTTATGGAAATGTTGGAGAATATTATTGTGTCTAACTACTTTACTGAGAAACGTAAAGTAGATAGAGTCTATAAGACTATGTCTATTTTTTAACTCTGAAAGGTGGTTCATAATGGAACCTTTTTTTGGGGTGTTTTTTGAAAGGTCTGACAGTAAGGTGGGGATGAAAACGAGAGAAAATTCTTCAACCACAAATATGGAAGGGCAGGTGGACAGGGGAAGATGTTGCATTTGTGTTACACCTTAGGTAGGGGGCAGTGTTTCTCAGGCTCCTTGATTACAGATTCAAAAGCACCTCGAAATTACTCCCCCCTGCAGAATGGTGTGTTGCAGTATATACAGAGTACCGTTGTCTTCAAAAGACATAGATCAACAGCCTTTTTTATCACTAGCAAGGTAGCTGGTGGGATTTTGTGTCCCACAGAAGTAGGCTGTGTGGTTACAGTATTTGTTGAGGAAGATGAGGTGGAGGAAGACAGCCTACTATTTCCTAAGAAAGGAGCAACCTTTCTGAGAGCATTGAAGTGGTTGGATTTGGTGTGGCAGCAGATGTAGGTGATCCTGTAGGAGTACTGTCCATGTAGTCTGCGACTGAGTACAACATTGCACTCAGTGCATTTCACTTTGTTAGCTTTAGCCTTTGGTACATTGCCAACAGTGGTAAAGAACTGCCACTCCTATGATACTCTCTGGGTGATAGAGATCGGCTCGGCAGTTCCTCTACCTCATCTTCTTGGTCCTTTTCATTGCCTTTTGAAGTACTGCATTTTTTTGTTGTGTAGGTCTTTCAGCTGGTGGTGGTGGTGGCTCTTGGGGAGGAGTGATGGCAATAGCTGATGTCATTTTTAAGATAAATAGCAGTTTTGGTAATATTCTTCCAAGTATGTGCTCTGTGTTAGATTGTTAATGGATAATGAGTATGAATAGGCGTAGGAGCTGTGCAAGGGTACATGATGAGCTTCAAAGTTCCTTGATGAGCTGAAAAGTACAGTTTTGAACTGTTCCCATATGCGATGGGCGGATGCGTTTGCAAACACGTCATCGTGCCATGTGTGAGCGCGTGGTCACGTGACATGATTTTAAAAGTCTGCGATGACTTCAGATATTCGGGAACATCGATGCACACAAAAACTGTGGAAAAAGTTGCAAAAAGTGTATAGAAGTGTTAAAAATGATGCTAGAAGGTGGGTAATGGCAGAGTTTTAAGGTGAAACTTTGCACATTGGACAAATATGTTGCTATATTGGGGTAAGTATGATATTAATATGTTGTAGGAAATTAGCGTGAACTGATAAAAACCCATGAAATTCACTGAAAAAACTTTGTTAAAGGGACATTATGGTTAAGTTATACTAATAAAAACCTGTACAATTCACTAAAAACATTGTTAAAGGGATGTTATGGTTAAGAGACACTAATAATAACCTAGGAAATTCAATGGGCCTCATTACGACCCAGGCGGTAAATTACCGCCTGGGTCGTACCTTTACCACCATGGCGTAAACTACATTTACGCCATGGTGGTTGGCGGACTTACCGCCCCATTCCGAGGTTGGCGGGGCGGTAAGTCCCCAATCCCCATTTACCCTTCCCCATTCCCATTTTTGCCCCATAGGGCATAATGGGAGTGGGGAAGGCGTTAATTACGCCACCGTAAATTACGGTGGAGTAATTAACAACAAGGTCCCTTAGCGCCATGGATTTTAACACCTGCTAAAAGCAGGTGTTAAATCCTCCATGGCGCTAAGGGACCTCGGAATCAGGCGGTAAGGGTCGGCGCTGTTTACGCCGCCGTAAACCCCTTACCGCCTGGGTCCTAATGAGGCCCAATGAAAAAACATTGTTAAAGTGACGCTATGGTTACAAGTAAAACCAAAAAACTCCAGAAATTCACCAGATATGGTAAGCTAAGCAACCATACCTCACACCACCATTATACACTGCTAAAACTTACACCCAGGACATTAAATATAACAAGATTTAAAAAGAAAACAAATACAAACAGAATCTATAGCAGTTCTCCCAGCAATACCACTAATGAAACACAGAGCAACTGCTGCTCTATCAAATAATACAACCACAAAACTCTCTAGTCCAAAACAACTGCACCTCATTCAGAAGACAAAGAACAAATGTCTCATCTCAAAAAACAAATGCAGGCCGATCAGAGGCACAACTCTCTGGTCCATTTAAATTCAGCAACACAACTGGTGTAAATTGCTATACAAATGTAGCAATCAAGCTTCTCTTCCAATTGTTCACAACATTTCCTTAAACGGCTCGGATCAGTTGTGCTTGCAAATATTCATCCTTCATAGAAATGCCACATCTAATCCTGCTAGCACTTGCAGTGTCTCTGGTATAATGCAAGAATTGGACTAGTGTACAGAATTTGTAAAATGTGCCATAAACACACAGGAAGATCCACAAGAATTCCTGATGTACTTACTACAATTACTAGAAACCAAAAACATCCCTATAAGGGAAATCTTCAAGATTTCATACACGTGGAAACATACATGCACTCTCTGCAACCATGTTTCACAAGAGCACATCCCTAATGAATGATTTGTGTGTGTATCCAGACCAAATTGGTATCTATTCAATTTCTCCAGCTTCTGCAGAATACAAATCATGGCATATGATGCCCTTTTTGCAATTCAGACAATCGTTCCAGCATAAAAATAAACTCACATAGCCAATATGTCATACTAATGCTTCTAAGGTACAATGTAGATGGTACCAAAAAGAACTGTAAGTTTGCTAGCTTCAGACATGGCCAAGTATCTCTTGGCAAGAAAACCTTCACAGCAGTGGGCATAATATAACACGCTGGTGCCACAACCATTTCAGGCTACTATACTGCATCCGTCAAACACAGAAGTGGTTGACTTGAATGTAACAACACTTCCAATACTCAAGAAAATAGGTTACCAGCAGATCTAACAAATACCTACCTAATATTCCTTCAACCAAAATGTTGTCACTGAAGTATAGTACAATAAACAGTTAGAATTCATCAATGGGCATCTAACTACATCCATAATTCTACAATAGTACTGTTAAAACCCAAGATAGTTATAATATATTGTAGGAGGCATGTAGGGGTTACAGACTCCAAATTTGAACCAGGGCAGAATTTTATCAAAAACTCAGAATCTTGCAAAAGAGGTATGCTAGTGTGTGAGTCTCTGGTGTGAGTCCAGTGTAAGACAGTGATGAGAATTGATACAAAACAAAAGAGAAACGGGGTTGAATTTGGCATTTTATAGTGCTATGGTATCTGCTTGTTATGTAGGATGTATGTAGGGGTTACAGACTGTAAATTTCACTAGGGCAGAATGTTATCAAACACTCAGACTCTTGCAAAAGAGGTATGATAGTGTGTCAGTCTCTGGTGTAAGTATGGTGTAAGGCAGCGCTGTGAATTCATACAAAACATAACAGAACATGGTTTGGATTTAGCATTGAATAGAGGCAGATATCATAGCACAAGGCACCATAACATGGCATGGCATGGCATGACATGGACTGAGTTGCAATGAAATATAGGAATGACAATGACTAACCAATAACACCATAATCTACTAATGTATAACACATTACTAATATTAAAGGCAGATCATTCCATACCTCATTGGTGCAAATCATTGATGCAGATCACTGCTACAAGCTGGGCTTATTCACAGGTATTGTCATTTTGCTTGGAGAATAAAAGAATAAACATTGCTTTTGTGATAGAGACGTAACCGTTAGAAGGCATAGAAGATGTGGTAAACTGAGTCCATTGTTTAAAACTTCCATGGCAGGAAGCTGAAACGAAAAGTTGTAAAAGCTAGGCCATCCGCTCGCTGAGCTGAATTCTGTGCAAATGTGAATGGAGACAAACACGTGGTGACATACTGGAACCTTCCAGGAGATTTAACTGCTCAGAGCGGGTTGCTGTTTTATGGTATGACATCACAGTCAGGGGCCGGCAGATTTTACACAAAGTGTTGGAGAATGCAGGTGAAGTGGGCAGGTAGGATAAAAGCTTCAAAAAGAAGAGACAGAAGAAGATGTGAGGGTGGTGGGATGTTTGCTGGTTTTTCCTGCCAAAAAGGAGAAAGGTAAGATCACAGAGGAGAAGGCATTTTCCGTGTGCAAGCGCACACCAGAGCTGAAAGAGGCCTTTCCTGTGGAAGTAGAGAAGAAGTGGGAATCCGAGTGCAACCACCCAGGGCCCACAGAGCCTGTCATTTGATGGTTTTGCAAACTATTCAGACTTTTATAGCTGAGCACCTTGTACTAAGTGAGGGGTGTGTGTGTGTGTGGCTGCCAAAAATTATACTGATCATTCAAAAAGGGTAAAATAGGCATCAGGGAAGCTATTTCATGTTCTCCGTTTTCCTGTACTAAGTTAGCTGTCTGCGAAAAAAAATAAGTTGCCATGAACAGTGGCTATCTCAAGGTTCAGATATAAAAATGTGCCAAGTTTAAAAAGGGTGAGAGCAGCTGTATTGTCACTGGGCAGACAGAGGGAAATGTGTGCCTGGTGTGGGAAAAGCTGAAAGTGTTCTAAATGCATAATTTTTGACAGTTTATGAAACCGGCATGTGTCAGTAAATGAGTGTAAACTTCTTTGGATTCAGCACACCTACATTGATCAATGTACAATGATTGCATGTCATGTTCTCCTGGGTACGTCTTATTCTGGTCATGATATGATATGATATGATATGGCATTTGTAACGCGCCTATACACAAGTGTTTCAAGGCGCGACGAGGCAGGGAGGGGGGAGCAGGGGGGAAAGACAGACAACGATCCTACTAGGCCAGGTGTCATTCAGATCGCGCAAGTGCAGGGGTAGGGGGAAGGGAAAAAGTGCAAGGGGAAGGGGAGAGGGGGAAGTGCTGAACAGGGTAAGTAGAATAAAAAATAAATAATAAATAGGGCCAGCTGGTGGCAAGTGCAAGGTAAGTGCAGACAAGTGCTGGGAGGGGGGGGGCTGTAAGGGATGCAGAGAATGTCCCGCAGTGCAGGGGTTGCCAGGGAGGCAGTGCAAGTGGAGAGTGGCTGGACCAAGGACCGAGGTCGGTGAGAGTGGCCCAGGTGCAGGTTCAGTTCAGTATCAATGAAGAATTAGCAGGGGAGAGGGAGAGAGAAAGCAGAAGCAAAGAGGAAGGTTTTGAGGTGCTTCCGGAACCGAAGATGGTTCTCCTCAAGTTTCAGGGAGGAAGGAAGGCTGTTCCAGAGGGATGCCCCTGCCGCAGAGAGAGATCTACCCCCAGCTCGTTGCTTCGAGAAGCGGCTGACCCTGAGGGAGTTGGAGACAGATGAGCGAAGGGCTCTGGAAGGAAGATATTTAGGAAGAGACAGTTGAAGTTATTTAGGCCCCAGGCCCCAGAAGGCCTTGTGGACAATACAGAGGGTTTTGAACTTAATCCTCGCAGCCACAGGGAGCCAGTGTAGAGATTTCAGTCCTGGAGAGATACGGTCCCTTGGCTTGAGGCCAAGGACAAGTCTCGCAGTCCTGTTCTGGATGAGTTGCAGAGGGCGGAGAGTAGAGGCAGGCAGATTAAGATAGAGGCTGTTACAGTAGTCCAGCTTCGAGAGAACCAGGGCTCTGGAGACCGTGAGCTTCTGGGGGAAGGAGAGGAAGGGAAGAATACCTCTGAGGAGGTGCAGCTGGTAGTGAGACTTCTTAGAGACGTCAGTTATATGAGGAGAGAAGGAGAGTGTGGAGTCGAAGATGATCCCGAGGTTTTTTGCCTTGCAAGTAGGAGCAGGGAAGGAGGAAGTGGGTGTGCCGATGAGTAGAATCTCAGTCTTACTGGCATTAAGGCAGAGGTCATTGGCGGCACACCATTCCTGGATAGCAGACAGACAGTCGGAGATGAGGGAAGGAGAGGAGGAGGCCTAGGGTAGCCTGAAAATGAGCTGGGTATCGTCCGCATAGCACTGAAAGTTGGGGCAGAGAGTGGCGATGCGGTGGGCAAGGAGTGCCAGATACTGGTTGAACAGCCAGGGAGAGAGATTAGATCCCTGGGGGACACCACAGGTAGAGAAGAAGATGTCAGAGAGGAAGGAGCCCAGTTGGACCTGGGAGGGTCGATTGGAAAGGAAAGAGGTCAGCCACGCCAGAGCCTGACCAGTGATACCCAGGTTATCACGGAGACGGTTGAGCAGGATGGCATGATTGACAGTGGCAAAGGCAGAAGAGAGATCAAGCAGAATGAGAACACACGGAGTGTTGGAGTCGAGGTTCGAGAGCAGGTCGTCACGGATGTTCAGGAGAGCAGTTTCCGTGCTTCTGGCAGCTTTGAAGCCAGATTGATGGTCATGAAGACTATCAACAGATTCAGCATGGAGGTTGAGCTGGGAGATGGCCAGTTTCTCCAGGAGCTTGCCCAGGAAGGGAGTAATGGAGATTGGGCGATAGTTAGCCGGGCAGGCGGGGTCGGAAGAGGGTTTCTTAAGAAGAGGGTGCACAAGGGAGTGCTTAAGGGGGGTTGGGAAGACTCAAGAGGCGAAGGAGTGGTTGCAAAAGTCAGCCAGGGCAGGAGCCAGGGAGTCGATGTGGTCCTTGATAGTTTTGGAGGAGCAGGGGTAAACCTGTTTAGACGAGACTTTCATAGATCGGACTTGTCTGGAAACCTCGTCAGCAGAAAAAAGGGGAAAGGCAGAGAGGGAGGGAGGAGGGGTGGCTGCAGAAGGGCCAGAGGGAGAGCCAGGAAGAGATGGAGGGAGGTGATAGGAGGAGAGTGTGGACAGGATGTCCTGAGTTTTAGAGACGAAGTGAGAGGCCAGTGCAGTGCAGAGGGCCTGGGAGGGGACAGGAGAGGTAGAGACTGCAGCAGGGTTGGCAAGCTCCTTGCAGATTTTAAAGAGTTTGGCCGAGTTGTTAGATGCAGCAGAGATGCGGGCTTGGATAAGGGCTCTCTTCTTGGTGAGAAAGGAGAGACGGTATTGCCTTTGGAGCAGGCGGCAGGCCAGTTTGTCAGAGGATGTACATGAAGCACGCCATTTCCTCTCTGCCACCCTGCACTTGCATTTTAGGGTGACGAGATCCGAGTCATACCAGGAGTTGCATTTGGCTTTGGGCTTCAGGCGGATTCTCATGACAGGAGCAAGGATATCAAGACTATCAGATATAGCAGAGTGGAGTGTGGAGAGGGCTGTGTCAGGGTGGGAGTCAGCCGAAGGGGAAGGGGGGCAAGAAGGTGGCAGCGAAAGCCTCAATTGACACGCGCTTCATGGGTCGGATGACCGAGAAGGTGGTTGGCAGTGATGCGGGTGGCTTTGCCTGTGGGGTAGGGAGGGTGGGGTGGGAGGATAGGAGAAAGTGATCACTCCAGGACAGAGGAGTGGAGAGAGGGACGGAGAGGGGAAGGTCAGAAGAGATCAGAGCATCAAGAGTGTGCCCTGCAGAATGGGTAGGCCCAGATGGGAGAATAGAGAGTGAGAGAGAGTCGCAGAGGTCACGAAAGAGTCCAGAGGGGGGACAGGAGGCATCCAGGTGGATGTTGAAGTCACCAAGGAAGAGGAGTTGAGTGGTTGAGGCCAGGAGTGAGGAGGAGAGGTCAGCCCACTCAGAGACGAAGGAGGAAATTTGACCAGGTGGCCGATGGATAGTAGCCACTGTAACGGAATGACTAGGAGAGAGAGAGAGTCGGCAGACAAGACACTCAAAAGAGGAGTAGGTCTGCTTAGGAGTGGCAGGAATCCACTCAGGGAAGATAAGGGCCACACCCCCCCTGCACGGTTGGGCCTGGGCACGGAGAGGATTTTGTAACCGTCAGGTAGGAGTGTGTCAAAGCTGGTGACAGAGCTGGCCATGAACCATGTCTCAGTGAGACCGAGGACATCCAGGTCCAGTTCCTCAAGAAGGTGACAGATATCAGAGGAATGTTTGATGGCAGAGCGAGTGTTAAGAGTGGCAATGTGGAGAAGGTTGCCATCCTTGAAGGACTTCCGGGGAGGGGTACAGATCAGAGGTATGCCCTGCGGGGGTGTAGAAGAAGGAGGTGAGGAAGGAGCAAGAGAGGGGGCAGGGAGGGAGGGTAGAGGCAAGGTAGCCGAGGACAGAGGAGGGGGGACAGCAGGAGAGGAAAGGAAGTTGATGAGGCGTGGGAAGCGTCTATCAAAGAACTGAAGGTTGGCCTGAGGGCCTTGGACCAAGACGGTCCCATTAGCGTAGACATTAATGATGGCCTTAGAGGAGCGGAAGGGGGCCAAGAGGACATCCCAATGGGTGCCACCATTAATGGGAGAAGAGGAGAAAGGAGAGAGCACAGAGACCATATGAAGGGTCCATAGGTCAGGCGAAGGCACAAAAAAGAGGATGTCAGTAAGAGTTTCCTTGGAGCAGGCACTAGTGTAGGTGTCAGCGATAGGGAGGCCTGGGTTGGAGACCAGGATGTCCTTTTTAAACTTTTTCCTACCAGATTTAGAGAGGAGAGCAGGATAGTCAATAGAGAAGCAGTTAGAGAAGATAGGCGAGATAGAGAGCACCATGGAGTAGGAGGGAGTGGGGGGAAGACAGACGATTTGAAAGCACGAGGACAGTGAGCGGCAGGGCCAAGTTGACCACTTTTCAGAAAAAACAACGGTAAATGCGTATTAGGTAGGCCACCTAAGTTTGAGAAACCTGCGAGGGGAGAAAAACCCTAGTTTACCACATTTTAGAGAACAACAGTAAATGCGTATTAGGTACACCCAGTGGAGAGGCCACCTAAATTTGAGAAACCTGCGAGGGGAGAAAAACCCTAGTTTACCACATTTTAGAGAACAACAGTAAATGCGTATTAGGTACACCGAGTGGAGAGGCCACCTAAGTTTGAGAAACCTGCGAGGGGAGAAAAACCCTAGTTTACCACATTTTAGAGAACAACAGTAAATGCGTATTAGGTACACCGAGTGGAGAGGCCACCTAAGTTTGAGAAACCTGCGAGGGGAGAAAAACCCTAGTTTACCACATTTTAGAGAACAACAGTAAATGCGTATTAGGTACACCCAGTGGAGAGGCCACCTAAGTTTGAGAAACCTGCGAGGGGAGAAAAACCCTAGTTTACCACATTTTAGAGAACAACAGTAAATGCGTATTAGGTACACCCAGTGGAGAGGCCACCTAAGTTTCAGAAACCTGTGAGGGGAGAAGAAACCCAAGTAGCCACAACTGGGGAAGACAGTGAGGTGAAGGCACCATGCGCATGAGGTGAACACGTGTAGGTGGTGTGGGCCGGCAGAAGCTGGAGAAAGAAGGCGAAACTGGCGCCTGGCGTCCCCTGCGAACACCTGCAGACACACAGGGAGCCGCAGTCGTAGGAGCCGCCCTTTGCCTAAGGGGCCCTTAGCCGAGGGGGCTGCCGGGCAGGGGGGCTGCCCAGGGGGGGTGGGATATAAGGCAGGGGGAGAGGAAGGGGGGGGGGGTGTGGAGGATGTGGGGGGGAAGGGAGGCAGGAAGGGAGAGGGGAAGGAGGACCAGGAAGTGAGGAGGAGGGAGGGGGCAGGGGGCAGCACAAACACGCACGGAGCGCAGGCAAAAAACAAACCAAACAAAGAAAACAGAAGGAGGCTTAACTGGAGCCCAACGGGGCTAGGAAGGCAGCCTCAGCAGCAAGCCACACGGGGCTACGGGCAACCGCTCGAACCCGCTGTGGCTCAACAAAGAAGCGCGCGTGGTGAGCGGTCGTTCCGTAGTCCCAGAGCGGCTGCGAGGACAACCAATCAGAGGGGGGGTGGGCGGGAAGGGAGGCGGGAAGGGAGAGGGGAAGGAGGACCAGGAAGTGAGGAGGAGGGAGGGGGCAGGGGGCAGCACAAACACACACGGAGCGCAGGCAAAAAACAAAACAAACAAAGAAAACAGAAGGAGGCTTAACTGGAGCCCAACGGGGCTAGGAAGGCAGCATCAGCAGCAGGCCACACGGGGCTACGGGCGACCGCTGGAACCCCCTCTGGCTCAACAAAGATGTAGACAATCTATAAAGCATCTTATGAAATACCGATGGCTGTGCATGGCTATTCTCCAGTTAGCAACCCAATATACCCGACAACGCCAATGGATATCTAACTACTTTAAAAAAATCCTCATTGTATTACACGTCAAATATGCAATCACAGTTCATGTTACTGCAATACTTTGTGTAAAATCCAATACAATTACAATATGCCAACATTACCACCAAATCTAACACATGCCTACTTAATATTCCTTCATCCAAAAATTACTCACTAAAGAATACAATAAACGGTCAGAAAACGCCAACCAGTATCTAACTACATTAAAAACACCCTTAATTGTAATATACTTCAAATATGGCATCAGAGTTATTTTGACTGGAAAACTTCTTGTAAAGTCCAATGTAGTTAGAATGCACCAACGGGTATCTAACTACTTTAAACATTCCTTTAATTACAAAACACTTCAAAAAAACATGCTATCACAATTACAATCACATAATATATCTATGCTACCACGCATACCTATTCTGTAATGTGTACATTCTTTTCAACTATGTAAATGCCAAAAACTGTATGTAATTACAGTAGTTTTCTTTTTAATCCACTATGGATTTTTGTTTCCAGTGACCCAAAGATTATTTCATGTCAATACAACAACAGTATAACACACACTAATGTTGTATCAATCATAGTACATAGAATGTACTATTTGTGAGGGTCAAAAAAGTAAATCTAAATGTAGAATTGTATGCAATTAATGGTGTTGAACTAGCTTGTTTAACAGGTTATACTGCTATTCTTCTCACAGAAAAAGAACTAGATATTCCAGCTTTATCAACTAAGTAACCTTACAAAGTATTATCCCATGTATTATCTTCACAAAAAACAAATACATATTCCATAAGCACTATCCTCAATTGTACTACAATCATAAAGGCCATATACACTTCAATTATATCATTCCACCATATTACAAATATGGTATACTCCCCTTATTGTACCTATAATAATGTATAGTATCTATAATTGCCACATACATATTACTTAGATGCAATCTATAAGATTAACTTTTTTTTTTTAAATTCTATTTTTTAACTGTGACAGGTGGCTCCAAAAGCAACCTTTTTTGGTGTTTTATGATTTTGTATTTTTTTATTGTTTTTATTTTTGCAGAACAGGCCAGGAGGTATGGTATGGTAGGGAAATAATGGAAGGGGCACCAACCATAGATATGGGAGGGTAGGTGGACAGGGGAAGATGCATCTTGTTACCAATATTGTAAACACAGCCCCTTGTAGGGACTTTTTATCAAAATATTTTTCATATGTGATTCATCAGTGATTATTTGTGATGTCATCTTTGATGTCCTGGGTGTTAGTGTTAGCAGTGCACAGTGGTGGCGCGAGTTATGGTTGTTTAGCTAAACATAACAGGATAATTTTTGGGGGTTTTTGGTTTTACTTGTAACCATACTGTCCCTTTAACAAACTTTTTTCACTGAATTTCAAAGGTTTTTATTAGTGCAAATTAACCATAACGTCTCTTTAAGAAAGTGTTTTTCACTGACTATTTATATATATATATGTAAGGATAACACATAGGGCATCATTACAACCCAGGCGTTAAGGGGTTAATGGCGCTGTAAAAGGTTGCGGCGCCATTAACCCCTTAACGCCTTACTACGAGGTCCCTTTGCGGGTCCCGACCTTAACGGCTGGTCCAGCCGTTAAGGTCGGGACCCGCAAAGGGACCTTGAAGGAAATTACAGTACCGCAATTTGAGGTACCGTCATTACCACCTTCCCCATTCCCTTTGAGCCCTATGGGGCAAAATTGGGAATGGGGAAGAGCCAATGGTAAATGGGGAATTACCGCCCTGCAAACCTTGGAATGGGGCAGTAATTCCCCATTTACCATTGGCGGAATCAGTAAAATACCGGCGGCAACCATGGCGCTAATAGCGCCATGGTTAACGCCTGGGTCGTAATGACCCCCACAGTCTCCAATTATGATTTGCCACATATTTTAACATTTTTCAACTGCTTGAGTTCAGTGAGATGCCCGCGAGGGTAACATACAGTCTCCCATTCGAACAAATCATTCATTTAATTATATTTTAAAATGTTCAAACTAAGTTGGTCAATCAGTATTACAGAAGCGCCCGCAACGGTAACACACAGTCTCAAATTCTGACAAGTCATTTACTCATTGATTTGTAATATCCACATTGAAAGCACACAACACTTTATTATTCAGTAATCCAACTGTGTTCTTGTTTACAGTTCATAGCACTTTATTATCTAGCAGTTCAACTATAAAAACAAGCCACTGTGCACTTTACAATAGGTATGTATACATCTGGTATAGATGAATTAATTTGCCAAAGCACCCCTGAAGGGTTACACCTTATTCCAAGTATGAACTTTATTGTTGTTTCAGTTATTTAAATGTCATTAGAAGCACTAAGCACTTTACTATAGACCCACTTGGGATAATGAAGCTCTGTGAAAACTATAGCATATGTAAGATAGCTATTTTTTATTAATGCATTGTCCACTGATAGGCATTTGAATAGAACAAATGCATTGTTGAAAATGTCAAATAATGCTATTATCGTAAGCACTTAGCACTTTATTATAACTCCACTTGGTACAATGAAGCGTTGTGAAAATTATGACATATGTATAATAATTATTCTTCAAGTGCATTGTTTACTGGCAGGCATTTAGATAGAACGAATGCATTGTCAAAGACATTACAAAATGGCCACCCTTTTTACAATGGGCATAGTTGGACACCATACCAACATACATGAGTGCTAAACAGTGAAGATGGACCAACACAACAAAGCAATTGGTCTACAATAATGCAGTCCTCTCTCCATTACACATACCAGACGAAGCCCGTCTAGGGTGAAACACATCGTTCTTTCTGTGTGCAATGCTGCTGCCTTCCTTGTCCATATACCTTTTTATTAATAAAGGACTTTTTGGCTGCACAGTAAAGACGATCTGCATGTGGATTTATGAGCAACAATGAGGTTTTTCAACATAATTAATTCCGGAATGCTGCTGCCCCCCAGACTGGACTTCAGTCTCCTTTTTGTCTAATATATATATATATGTATCTAAAAACAGATTTTAAAAAACACAAGTTAATTTCATGTTCATTTCATGCACTACATAACCCCATCTAGAAAAGATGACACATGTCTCCCTACACAAAACCTATGTAACTCCTTTGTGAATTGGAGAACTACATCAACAATGAGTCATCAATTATTCACAATAATGCATCAGTAGCATTTATATTTAAAGCACTGCATTACTATCAATGACTGTGTGTCTCAAATTTAAACAGGAAAAGTCCTGTCTAGGGTCAGTGTTTCAATGTTCAAGATATGTTGTTGATACAAATCATTACTCAAAGCACTCAACATGTTTCTTTTCATAACCCTTTGTTACAGAACCTTCATCAGGAGTGTAAATGATTTCCAATCAAATGTAAACACAAAATATGATTCAAAGGAGTATTCTAATGTTTTTTTTAAATGTGAGACTTCTCTAAAATCTTCTTTCTTAAATGTTGGTGATTACTTCCAATGTAATATCTATCTCTAAAAAGGTGATAAATACTTGTTTTGAATAAGTTATACAAAATCATTTTATTTTGTATTTTTTCATACTGGTAAGGCACCTGTATATAAATGACAGGGGCTTCCATAAGTTATACATGTAAAATGTGGTCAAGTGGTGATATTACCTCGAGTAGGAATTATTTACCTAAAACTAACGTTTAGTAATACCCTAGAGCCACACCATGGTGTATCTTCCATCCAGTGTATTTGTATGCTGCTTGAAAGCCTGATTATCAACCTTTTTCTTAATATTTCAAACAGGACATACACACATCTTGTTGTATCTCAGATGTTATAAAGGACAACCCAATATCTTTCTCTGTCTGAATTCTTTTACTTAATTTTTTTAACACAATCTGAAATAGTTTCTGTTTTAGTTTACATAATGCATAGTTGTGTCCCTAAAAAATGATTCTAGAAATGATGACCAGAGCACTACAAAAATGTTAGGAAATTAATTGTATGAATATTTGACATGTATGACCGCTAATATCTCTGTCATTTCAGATCAACTCAAGCACCAGGGTGGTCAGTCTCAGAACACAGATGAAATCCATTCAGCAACCATAATTTCAATATTATTATCAGTACCTGGACTCTTTGCTGGAGACACAGGGCCTCATCACGAGTCTGGCAGTAACCCTTAAATGCGGCAGTAGCGCTATTACCGCCACATGTAAAGGTCCGCCAGATCATGGCCTTGGCGGATTTCCCACCAGCTCTTAGCTGGGGGCGAAATCCGTGGCAAATTTGCTGATTTTCGACGTTATTACCACCGACGGGAAATCCACCAGCAGTAACAGCGCAAATTTTCCCCATTGGGTCCAATGGGGAATGAGGAATTCCCGAATGGGCCCAATGGGGAATGGGCACTAAGCGTCCCGCCAAACCCGTGATCCAGCGCTAATAGCGCTGGGGGTTTGGCGGTAGGGCTAATAGCGCCGGCTGAAATAACACCAGCATTACCGCCCAACTCGTGATGAGGCCCATAGTGTTAATTCGTAATTTTACTAGAAAGTGGCATGAGCCACGATTTGTCAGACCCTATGTTGTGGAGGACATTACTCCTTCAACAGTAAAAGTTCAAGGCAGGCAAGCTTGGATCCATCTAAGCGACGTCAAAATCTATGCTGTTGAGATCATCCCACCCCCAACAATTAATCCAGAAGCGAGGCAGGAAGAAGAATTTCAGCGCGTCCAGACTCGATCGATGACGAAGAAGAAGGATGATAAACCTGTGGATTGATTGGAAAATAAAAAAGATGAAAATGTGCATTTGGACTGTGGCTCTCACTGACCACTACTTATAGATATTATAGCAGGTGTGCAAACTCGTTCTTGAGCCACAGAGTTCTTTGAATATGAACTTTACAAAGTTGTTGACACATCGTGATTATGCCTGAGTTGGATGTTGTTTGTTTGAATTGTGTTTTGACAACTGGATGAGGGAACCCTGAGAGTACCCAGATTTGTTCCTTACTGACTATCTGTTTAATTGAATCAATGGTCCTATCAGATGGAGATGCCCATAGGCTACTACTTGCTGTCTTTGTGTTCATTCTTCAAGCTTATCCTACCCATGAGAGATGTGGACATTCATACTTTTCTGCATGATCCTAAAAATTGACCTGTGATTAGAAGGCTGCTCATTGCGATAATAGAAGAAATCTAACAGCTATCAGATTTACCATAATTACCTGATTAAAAGGTGTTTTTCCTTCCTCAAATGAGCATAGCAAAAATGAGGAATCTTGAAAATAGCACGATTTCAGAGAATGAGCAAACTCAAGAAACACTGGAGTAGAACAAATGGTGTGAATTACTATTCTTGTGCATAATGAAGGCATGTGCAGTGTCTATCTTTGTTTTCCCGTTTCTTCTGGCCCACACTCTTTACTTTATTGGTCCAGGAACAGTGGAAACTCCTTTGATTCTCCCTTCTCTATTAACTTGTGCAGATTTGCCCATTCTAGATGAGCTTAGGTTTCAAGTGCTTTCTGCCCAGAACTTAGCTGTGTTAGAGTTTTTTCCATGGGCTGCAACCATTATGTTGGGACGACAGAAGAGAAATGCGGAGGAAGATGATAATGGGATTAACACATATTTAGGCAGTACAGCACATTTGGGTAATAACATGTTATATCAGCACACGAACAATGTGGGAGAGAAAACATCTAAGGAGGGTTGCTACCTCTGCTCTCTCGTACCTTATGCTATGAGTGCTGCCTGAACTTTCATCCCCAGAGAAGTACCAAAGTATGATGTCCGATGTCTTGTCCAACTTGCTGCATGCAATACCCAAGGACAGTTCCAAGGTCTTTGGGCCACCCTGCGATGGAGATCGAAATGGTTGTTCCCATTCCAAGATGATTATATTAAGACTAAACAGATGGAAAAGGAGCCTGCATGGAAGAGCAAGATGCTCACATACCCTAGGGCAGGACAGGATGACGTAGTCAAAACAGAAATGAAGAGAATGGACTGTCTGGATAAAGATGAGCTGGCTTGGAAGCCTTGATCCTGGGAGAGAATGCAGATGCTAGTCTATGGACAAGTAAAGACGAAAAAAGGATGGGAAGAAGGACTGATGTCCTGTGAAGCTCATCTCTTAAAGAAAGAATAAATGCAAGAAGTACAAAAGGTGAATGATGAATGTTTAAAATCATGGGTTGAACATGCCAAGCTGCTGATATGTGTAGAAGATGAATCAGTACCATTGTTTGTAATCGCACTGACGAATGTGACATTGGGGGTCAATACGACCCTGGCGGTAGGGGTTTAACGGGGCCGGTAGAACTGCACGGCCCCGTTAAACCCCTACCGCCTCATTACGAGGTACGCTCAAGTGACCCGGTAAGGACGCCTGGTAAAACCAGGCGCCCTCAGCGGGTCCCGCGAGTGGGCCAGCATGCTAACAACGGGCTTGTTATTAACGGGCCCGTTGTTAGCATCATCCCCATTCCCATTGAGCCCTAAAGGGGTTCAAATGGGAATGGGGATGCACAGGGTCTGGGTTCCCTGAATGGGGAAATACTGTGCCCTCCAAGGTCGGAATGGCCCGGTAATTCCCCATTCAGGGAACCCGGACCCAGTACCTGGAATGGGGGTAGCCATGCCGCAAATAGCGGCATGGCTACCTCCAGGGTTGTAATGACCCCCATTGTGTTTCCAGTGAAAAGGGAAAAGAGATGTGGGAGATAACATAGGTTGCAAGACTATATTGATGTTTCCAGTATGGGAGCAGGAACAGCAGTCCTTATGGATCAATATTGGGCTTGTGGGCCCAGAGCCTACATGAAGTTGCCCAAGGATTGGGGAGGAACATGCTCCTTAGTGCTTGTCCATGCTCCAGCATTAATGATTCCAAAGAGTGACCTGAATTTTGGCGAATTTCCGAAGGTAGATGCCCATTCGTGGAGGAGGAGATCACTTGAATTCCTCAATCGAATCAAGGGGGAAAATTATTTTTCTGCTAAATCAATAGAAGCCTTCAATGCTATTCTAGTGCTGTGGGTAGATCTCTGTCTTTGGCTGGGGCCTCCCTCTGGAATAGCCTGCCTTCCACTCTGAAACTTGAGGAGAACCATCTTCAGTTCCAGAAGCACCTTAAGACGGTACTCTTTGCTTCTGCCTTCTCTCCTCCTCTCCTCTGTTGATCTGTTCTGCTTAGGCATTGTGCACCTGATTACCCTCTGATCTTGGGCCCTGGTACTTCCCACCCTGCGTGCACTGCACTGCTTCCTGGCAACCCTTGCACTTTGGGTCTGTATCTGTTACCCTACAGTCCCCACTTTTCCTGTACTTATCAGACACCCCCTGTCTGTTGCCTTTAAACCTAGCACTTGCCACTTGCTTGCTGCACTCCCATTTATTGTTGTTTTTCATTCTTCTGCACAGCACTTTCCACCTCCCCCGTGTCCCCTTGCACTTTCCCCCTTCCCTCTCCCCTGCACTTGTGCATTCTCAATGTCACTGGGCCTAGTGAGATCGTTGTTTTTGTTCTCCCTTGTTCCCTTCCCTTGCCTAGTCGCGCTCAGAAACCCATGTGCATAAGTGCGATACAAATAAAATATCAATATCAATATTCCATATGACATAGGCTGTGTCATTCACGCTCTTCATGCCAGGGATCCAGATGATGGTTAATGTGAAATGGTTACAGATTACCAGATGGGAGCTTCTAGAGATGATGAACACTACTTTAAAGGGATTCAATGTGAACAAGGAGGAATTGAGGGTCATAAGGCTGATGACCGTCCAGAACAGATATGTCCTTGATATGATTACAGCAATGGATGGAGGTGTTTGCACCAAAATCGGGCCATCATGTTACACGTTCATACCTTCTCATGATGGGACAGTGACAGAGACCATAGCGCTGCTGACTAAGTTACACAATAAGATGGAAAATCATACAGAAGACATTAAAGATGATGGCTGGTTCGCATCTATCTTCTTGTGGATCCAAAGTGAATGGCGAATATCTTCAAATTCCTGGGAGCAATACTGGTGATGTTGATGGTGATGTTTGGATTCTGTGTGATCAGGATGATAATCACACAGTGTAAGAATACAGCGAAGAAGGTTGTAACAATGAAGATCATGATTGATGTTGAATCAGGGTTTGGGACCAAGGAGTTGACGGATGAAGAGATCAGAAAATATATAGAGGCCAGCATCTTAGCACCAGAGGAAACAAAGTTCTTACATTCAAAGAATCACAGAAAATATGTGGGTAAGATGGATCTACTGTAATCCGAATGAACACTGCAGCGAATGACCTGGAGAAATGACAAACATGCAAAATCAGCAGGATCCGTGAAGGGAGTAGTGAAAATGTGGACTTCGAAGAAGCACTTTTCAAGAAAGAATACCAGGATGTGGAGACCGGTGAAGGTGTGGTTGCAAAATCAACCAAAGGTGGGAATTTAGAGGAGCAGCCGAAAGCCTCTGCAGAAAGTACCACCCCTATATTGCCTATCTGCTAGAATCCAGAAAATGCGACATGCGCAATACCAGTAAGAGCACCTATATCACGAGAAGCCTTAGAGACAAGGTATCCACTGAGAAAACCCTACATGATGTATCCCCGGAATGATGACGGCTTCCTAGAAGAGATGCCAGAGGAAATGTGAAATCATGGAAAGAAGAAGCTGGTGACGTCATGAGAAATTAGCGTGATGCACTAAGAAGGATGACCAGAGAAGAAAATGCATAAACGATATAGAATCTGATGGTGAAGCAAAGAATTGAGAAGACGTTCATGTGTGGAATGAAGATTGCACGTGTGAAGAAACTCAGCAGAAAGTACATGTGATTTTATAACTGTACAGATGCCATAACGCAAGTAGACTAAGTAAACATAAGGCTGGGTATTCGTAGTAAATAGACTGCAGGTGGCGCTGCCAATATATATATGTATATGGAATCTGGACATTCGAATTTAGTAAGCTCAACCCATGGAGAAAGGAGGATTGAAAGCTGTGTGTGTGTCACAGCAAAGAATAAGCAGAGGCTCAAAGATGGAGCAAAGGAAAAATGCTTGGATTGGTGTTAAAAGCTAAGAGTAGCCAAAACTGGTTATCAGTCCTCGATGAACAAGTACAAGTGAGAAGCCGAGGCATCCCTTGTTAAGTTGCAAAGAGAGAACATCCTGGGAGCCGAGTTCTTCATTAAAGACAAGTAAATGCTATGAAATGGGCCAAATCACAGTTTCTTATCACGTGAGTCCAAGATGAGAATAGACATGGGCATGCAGGATTTAACCTTGATAAGAAAGTGCTCAAATTCATTTATAGTCCCAGAGGCGAGAATCTATTACAAGGCCAAGTTCAAAGACAATCTGAATGGCGGACGGCATAAGTGATGAGAGATGGTGGGCCAATTGGGTGGGGAGGTATGGTCAAGTCCATCCACCAGCACCTGGGGTACAAGTTTACATGCTGCTAAAGAATTGAATGTTCTAGAAGGGTACAAGCGTGCCAACCAATTTTAGAAGGCCATATAACAAAGGGCCTTACAGATTGAGAGCCTATGAGGTGTTGTGTTTCTAATCACAGTCGAGGATGACTTGCACTACGACTTGTGCTAAGGGAGGGCATACGTTTCCCACCTGACCATAGAGACCCAATCACAATCCTATCCCATATAGAAAGTATACTTAGATGTTCCCCTTGACCAACCACAATCCCTGGTAGGCTTTTGTAGTTTGCCACGTAGTCTGACGTCACGTATGACAAGTTTTTGCTAGAAAAGTGTAATTTTTTATGAAATGTGTTCAGATCATCCTGTGCGACGTCTGTTGTTGTCCATTGTGCTCCCTGTTTTAGATAATTGATATTTAAACAGAGCATTTTGCCAAATTCCTGAGTCGGTCTTCTTATTTGGTATGAGGGTCATTCTCCATCCCATCCATCGTACGATGTGTTACCTTACTTAAAATGACAAAATGACCATAAGGGTTCAGAAAGCATAGCATGTTTGATCATTGTGCCACTGAGGATTAAACCGATGTCAACAATAAGAAATGTGTGGTGACTATAGGTGTAGGAATTATAATACACCCCTTAATACACTAAAATGAGTCTTCCATTATTTATAATTATTATTTTGTTCTCAGTGTACTGGCAGGGATTAATGTTGTCGAGGTTTTTTGTCCATTGCACATTTAGGTGACATCAGATTCCCTACCTTAATCAAAATCCAAGAATAAGGAATGTGTGTCAAACTGTGCTAGGAAATTTCATGGTGGCTTTGCTCACAAAAATCTTTGATATGGTGTTGGACCTTCTGTTGCTGTGTGGTTGTTCTTTGGGCTATGGCTTGGTGTTGTGGCACATAGGTATTTCAATGTTTTTTGTGAATTCGCCATATACTCCCGAGCACATGAAACATTTACAAAGGGTGGTAATCACTATTCAGGTGTTAGAAATGTTCATAGAGTGTATATTTTATGTGGAACAATTAAGTATTTTATGTGTAATCCTTCTAGGATTATTGTATGTTTCCTGATGAAGACATGGTCAAGTGTTTCCAAATACTTCAACACCGGTCAGTCCAGTTCAATGCCTGAAAATGGGATAACACAAATTTTAATAGTATCCATTCCAGAAGAGAGATATAATTTTCAAAAACTGTTAATTATATTGTGATGTTTTACAATTGTAGTTTATGTGTATGACTGTGAATAGGGGATGCAAATACATCTGTTTGAACTGAGGTAGGTTGTCCAGTATGGATGTGAGAGTGAATTGTGTATTTTTCATTTTCCTGCATTGAATGAATTGCTTTTGATTTTTCTTGATGAATTCAAGTCAAGTCAAGTCAAACATGTTTATTCGGATTTATAAAAAATCCATTAAACGACAACAAACAAAAAAAAAAAAACACGATTAATCACAAATAAAATTACATTTCATAGAACACTTCCTAATAATAATATCATGGACATTTATAACCTAGGTCACCTACCATAAAAACATTAATCAAATAATTACATGAATAATTAAAACCCACACAACACTCACAGTATCAATGAACGGTGAAATTTAAATTTAAATACCTATTAAAATTTTTCCAAAGTACTAACTAACATTTCCCTGCATTAATAATAGGCCCTTTCTAAAGAACATCGCTCTCTTTAAAAACATAAGCAGTGCCCACGCTGTATAGGGCGTGTCGGCACTCAATAAAAACACAAGAGCTGCCCTGTGTGAACGTATCGATGTCTTCTTAAGGGCAGGGATCAAGGTCGCTCTACGAATGCCGGCATATCCAGTACAGAAAAACAAAAAATGAACTAAATCCTCGAAATGATGACCACAGATTGGGCAGCCTGCAGAATCAGGGAAGCCTTTCCATTTGTAAGTATTCCCTTGTAACCTTAGGGAATCAAACCGAGCCCTTGTGATCAACCACCTATCCTTTATGTGAGGGCTCCATGTCAGATAGGGTTGTATTCCTGTGAGCCTGCTAATACTGGTATGAAATTGACCAGAACTATGGCCATGCTCCTCCAGAATTCTTTTCCTTGCAGTAATCTCCCCCAATGCTATTTTATACTGCACCCCCTCACTCTTTGTAATTAATATGGCGGGTGGGAAGAGGGATCTTAGATTAACTGCCCCCAGAGATTTCCAGACATATACAAGCCATGGAATTTTTTTCCAACCATCTCTGCCCAGCACAGCATGAATAATGGAATGACAAAGAGAGGCATGTTCGTTGGCCCATAACCGGACCCAAAAAAGAAGTGGAGCCATTGCCCACTGATCCTCCCAAAACTCCACGCCCAGTTCTCTGTGTACAGCTATTCCAGAGACACTGGGCGGGAGTCCCAGCAGGTTTTTGAAAAATTTTGTCTCCTTCCTTTGTATCTCGGCTGCATTCTGGAAACCCCAGATGGACGCACCATACATGGTGGTGGCTACCGTTTGTACTCCGTAGATCTTGGTAATCACATCCAATGGTTTGCCCTTACACTTAGTCATAAATCTAAAAATGCCCCCTAGTTGTTGGCTCATCTTGGCTGATTGTTTAGCCACATGGGTGACACCGGTTAGCGCTTCAGAAAAGCTGATTCCCAGATAATCAAAGGCCTTAACTCTAGGTATGATTTCCCCAACACAAAGCATTTGCTTCATGGGGGCAAAACGTTTTCTTCCCACACAAGCCATGACTGCTGATTTCTTTGTGTTTATTTTTAAACCCAAGTTATTCATAAATATTGCATAGGCATTGATCAGGGCCTGTAAAGCCCTAGGTGTTCTTGCTAAAAGGACTGTATCGTCAGCATAGGCCAGTACCGGGTAGCCCCTACCCCCCAAAACCAGATAGTCTACCAGAATATCAGTAAGGTCCTTGGAGAGGCCATTAATATAGAGACAAAAACAAATTGGGGCCAACACACAGCCTTGTCTTACTCCACACCCCACCTGAAAACAGGCTGTGCAATGTCCCCCTGGACCACTACGAACACATGCCTGGTTGTCTGTGTGCAGATCGACCAGTGCCTTCAAAATATCCCCAGGGCAACCCAAGGACCCAAGCACAGCCCAGAGTTTAACTCTGTCCACTTTATCAAAGGCTGTGCTCAGGTCCATAAAGGCCAGGTAAACTACCTCACCCCGGCCAAATACTGAGTTAGCCACTAAGAGGTATAGATTAAGACTTTGTTCCATAGTGCCCACACCCGGGCGAAACCCAAATTGGATGTCAGAAAGGATGGACTGTTCGCATATCCAAGTTTCAATTCGGGCCAACAGAATTCTTCCAAAGATTTTAAAGGAGGAATCCAACAATGATATTGGCCTATACGCACCCGGGCTTGACATATCCCCCTCTTGAAAATTGGGAAAATTATCGCCTTTTTCCAGGAGGGGGGATACTTCCCGGATCGAAGGCACGCATTAAACACCACCGTTAGGAGTGGGGCCCATAAATCAACAGGATCTTGAAATAGATCAGAGGGGATCATATCGGGGCCCGGGGCTCTATTATGCGCTTGAAGCCTAATGGCCTTTTCAGTCTCCTCCACCTCAAATTTCAGGCATGGCCCAACATAGTCATGGTACGCCTGTATACTTGTTGACCCAAACAAGCTCCCAAAATGAGTTAACCAGGCTTCTTCTTCCACATGGGTACCACTACCCACGTCGGACCAGCAGCTCTCCGGCCCATTTTTTACATAGGCCCAAAAGGCCTTCTGGTCGCCCCTCAAGGCAGCACTCAGAAAACCTTCCCACGCTAGCCCTTCCAACTCCAATTTCCTCCTCTTTAACTCAAGGCTGTACGCCTTCCTGGCTACAGCAATCACAGATCTACTACTCAAAACATCCTTAAGTGTCCGCAGCAGGGATTTCTTCGCCCTTTTACAAGCCTCATCAAACCACCCTCTCTTCAGTGTCTTCCCCGTGGCCCTTGCAACTATGGTGAATTTAGTAGTGAGAGCATCTGAAAGTTCTACAAATTTCTCAACTACATTCTCTGCATGCAAGTGGTCACCCAAAATGTCCATCACAAGGGGCTCATTCTCACCAATTGTTTTATAATGCAGCTCCTCCTTTTGGATTTTTCCCCATTTTATTCTTCTTGAGCCTGAAGGCACTCCCAACAATGGGATGGGGGCTATATCCTTAGAGACTCCTTCCCCCAGCAGACCCTTGAGTGACAAGCAAATAGGATAATGATCACTATTGAAATCTGCTGATACCTTAAAGCTTGCAGCATGTTCCCAAAGGTTCACCGAAATACAAAAGTAGTCTATAGTAGAACTGCCTTGATGGCTGTTAAAAGTCACTTCCCCAGGAATGTCTGGAGCTAAACGGCCATTTACTATGCGAAAGCCCCATTCCAACAACCAAAGGCCGAACTGTAGGCCTTTTTGACAAGTTCTCTCATCCTTCATACACCTGGGTGGGATATTCTCCACCATATCCTCATGGGGGTCCAAAATGTCCCTTACTAATAATGTTGATACTTTTGTAAATTGTGTCCTAGATGTCTCCTTTGTGAAGAAAGAAAAATCAGTATTTGCCTAATCCAGATTGTGGGGGTCCCCTGCTCTTCAGTTTATCGCTGCATCTAATGTTATGCCTGATGTGACTATGTTACGAGATATCAAAACAATGCGTGAATGGATATGAGATCTGTACTCATGCAAAAAGCATCTGTCAAACACCTGTATGATTACGACAGCCTCTTCCCATTCCCGCTCAACACTGGCAGACAATTACCATGGATTTCATCACAATTCTTCCAGTTTCACAAGGGTATGACATTTTGGAACACCTTAAACCAACATTTGGGAGTGGATGTACATTTCTCTACAGCCTATCATCCCCAGAGCAACGGTCAACCAGAACGTGTCCATCAAGCCATTGAACAGTAATTTTGTTGTTATTGCATCCATAGAGAGACTGAATGTTTTTTTTTCTATAATTAGCACAATTCACGTGCAACACATTACATACTTCCACAGGAGTTTCTCTGTTTTTTGCCTATACAGCACATCATCCACGTATGTTACCCACTGAAACCTTGGAAACCACCCATGTTCCCTCTCTAGATGACTGGATACTAACAATACAACAAGAACAACAACACATTAGTGTTCACCTCCATCAGAGTCAAGTTACGTTAAAAGCTTATGCTGATCATCAGAGAAACCAGAACCGAAATACAAGGTTGGGCAAAATGAATGGATTTCCACCAAGAACATCACGATATCCAATACCTCACTCAAATTCAAACCTAAATCTATAGGTCCTTATTTCATCCAAAACATCAGCAATTTTGTTGGCATGCAACTTTAGTTACCGCGACATTTAAAAATACATCCTGCATTCCATGTCTCTTTTCTACAACCCTATTGTTCTGTAGTGAATTCCAGGAAGACAAATTCCAAACCACCACCGTTGAAAATAAAAGGGGAAGAAGAATATGTGGTCTCACAAATCCTAGGTACCAAGTGGCAAGGAAAACCTCATTGGATTGGGAGGGTTATGGCCCTGAGAATGGAACCTGGGTACCAGCAAGGAACCTGAATACCCTGCTCTGAGTGAAAAACTATCACTTACGCTATCCACATATGGCTGGACCCTCGAGGTGGCCTGAATGGGAGCTACTCTCAGCAACACTCCCCAATGTGATTCCCGAACCCCATCACACACACAGCATCCAACACATACCGTTGCCCGGTGCCTGTACCCAAAATGGTGTCTAGCAGGACAGCGCCAGGGAAAGGCATCACTGACATATAGCTGAAAGAAGATTGCATCACTTCAGGTTCGTCCAGATAAGAACAAACTCCACCATCAGCGGGGTATCTGAACAACCTTAGAAGTAGACGCTCCAATGCCTTAGATACTGTTATTGCAACTTTCTGGACTACCATATCCAGATCCTGTTTCTAGTGAGTATTTGGTTAGTGAGGGACAGCACAAGAAATAGGTCTCATGGAGAGTTCCTTTTTCTTCATTATTGTATTATCAAACAATGTTGTGTTGTCAGTTGTTGTGACTTCCATCCCACCCACTCCTCCCCTTTAATTGTTTTTGCGCGGGATTCCATCTATATTTCCGAGCACTGTTTTGGTTCTCTGAATGGTTCCTCACAAATACTTATAAGTATACTGGGGGATGGTTTCTCTCTAGAAAAGACAAACCAATAAATATTGGAATAGTAAAACCCTTCTATCCTCCTCACAGGAAAGAAAACAAGGAATAATCCCCCATTCAAACCACCAAGTCATCCTCCTTTGCCGTGAACCGAAGAGGGAGTGAAACCCTGGGTGTTCACTCTGAATGGAGACCACAGTGCCGCAGCCTTTTTCCGGTTTTCAGTACTTACACCTGGCAGTGACCCGTAGGGACCACCTGAAGTCTTCCATGAGATCCAGGTAATGACAGAACTGTGTCCTTTGATTAGATAAAACAAGGCCTACAACACAGTGTAGGACAAAGCGAGTTTCTACTGCCATAGGTTCCAGGAAATCAGGCTAAACCCCACTGAAGGACCACTGAAATTAGGGGCCAGAATACATATTACCATGTCCCAGTGGTTAGGCAGGAAAACCATGCCAAAAGTAATGGAGAAGTTAGCATTAGAACTAATTAATAGCCTTCCCCCATCTTTACAACAGGCAGTCTTACAACTTAGCAAACCCACCCTGAATAGCACTATTTGAAACTGCCCAGGCCCATAAAGAAGCAGCAAACTAACTTAGGGCCCTAAATAAGGGGTTGAGGGTTAGAAAGTCATAAAGATCACTCCAAGAAGAATTGAGAGTAAATCCCAAAGAAGTAGCACTTGAATAATCAGACAAAATCTTTAAAACAGCGAATAAGGAGGTAGAAATATGGGAGAAATGGAAATATGCCACCTTTAAAGAAAGACGAGTAGCCAAACAAGAAGAGGGAAAATCCTCTGTAGGATCTACAATAAACGTGCTTTTCATGTGGGGAAAAAGGGCATTGAGCCAGACAATGTCCTAGAAATCAGAAAGAAGAACCTATGGAAACAGTGTCGAGAACTAGAGCCGCAGGAAGAAAGAGATAGGGATCCTTAGTAACTGCTGCTGTCTCTCAGCCCCACTTAAAAAACATGAGTCAGTCTTAGTCAATGGGATGCCAGTATCTGCGTTACTTGATTCAAGAGATTAAACAGACAGCAGTAAGAGCTGATCTTATATACTCTGCCCAACTCATGATAGGGAAACCTTTTCTAATCGCCTGTCTACATGGAGATCACTCAATATAAATACCAGGAGAAGGGAAACTATTTTTAATTTGGCAGTAGTCCCAGGACTCCCTGAAGAACTATTATTAGTACTGACTTTGCTTGATTTGCTATATTTTTCAAAGAAATCAATTATGCACTGGTAAAATACTCTCCTTGTGGTGGCTAGGTGGGTGAAGGTTTTAGACCTAATATCCCGCAATGGACATGGGACAAAACCCACAGAGACAGTTCAAACCAGGACCAGCAGAGTTATGATCGCAATGCAGTCTAAGTTGGGGAAGCCAGCAGCAATAGGGGAAGGGTATCTGGTCATTAACAAGGTGTTGTCACTTCCCCCCCAAGTGGGAGCTCTTTTCAATGAGTATAGTGAGATGCAGCTGCTACCCAATAGTGCCCATAGGGGTGGTTTAGTGGGGAAGGATCTCATGGTGAGGGACTCCCCCTCAGGGGACAAGGAAATCACCTGTAGTATAGCCCATTGAAAGTTGTCACTCCACAACATTCCCTAGCCCTTGTTTCTGTTCAGAATCACTTCCTCAAAAGCAAACCTATGTATTACTGTAAAATAGAAGATAAAGCCAAACGTACTAGCACAAGGTAGCCGAGAGGAGGCATGAGGAAAAAGCTATTAACAGTGACAAGTGATTGTTACAATCCACATGGGAGGAACTGGATACAATGTATAATAAAAACAAAGGACTATCCAATGGGTCAGGCTCAGCATTGTCAAGCACAGCCCTGTCAAACCCTCCCGGGTCTCGCAGCAGAGGTGGAGACGAGCCAGCTGCCGGAGGACTGGAGGGAAAAGGATGCCAGTGAAGTGCCATGGGAGTCCTCCATGGGTTCTGCAGGAACAAACCCGGGACGATGACCGAGCAGCAGAGTGGAGCCCCAGAACAGACAGGCGAAGTACTGTGCAGCTGACGGAGCAACTGCAGTTAACCAGCAGTGCCAGAGAGAAGACCCGCGGGTCCACGAAGTTGCGGTGACGTACTACGATCCCAGACAAAGTAACGGAAGGTACAGGAGACTCAGAGGAAACACAAAGGTAGAAGGTAGGCTGGTTCACAAAGCTCTCGCTCACCCCTTTAGTGGGAAACCCGCTACTGGGTATAACCAGAGAACGGTCTGGGACCCAAAAGCCAATATTGAGAACACTAGTGGAAATATTCCTCATTACAGTGGGAAACAGAGAACCACTGACCACCAGAGAAGGTTCTGGCACCCCAACAAATTTTGGGACTTTGCGTACAAAATAAACAGAGTGGCAAAGCGTACGCCAAGCAATACCAGGAGAAGGAAGTCATGCTCCTGGTACTGTACCAGGAGTTGTGATAAATGACACTAGGGAAAGACAGTAATTCAACCTGGCCTTGTTGTGAATCGTTCCAAGAAATACCATGACAAGGGAGTCATTCTCCTGGTACCGAACCAGGAGTTGTGATGAAGATGCCAGGGAAAGAGAGCCATTCCGACTTGCCTTGTTGTGAATTGCACCAAGCAATACTGGGAGAAGGGAGCCATTCTCCTGGTACTGAACCAGGAGTTATGATAAAGATGCCGGGGAAAGAAACACCAGAGGAAGAGGCTCATTGGCCTAGTTTTATTGGAAATTGAATAGATCTACACCAGCAGAAGGGAGCCATTCTCCTGGATGTAAAATTATATGAAGACTGTGTAAGAACCTGCACGCCAGGGGGTGGTAGTCATTCCCCCTGGTGGTTTTGTTGCAAGAGAACATTCTTTTGAACACTATCTGAGAAGCGGGAGAAGGGAGCCATTCTCCCGAAGAAGGGACTTTCTATTAGTTTATCCTTTAGCTGTAGTGTGAGGGATAGAAATAGATTTTGACACAGCATGGTGGAGAATAATATGACGAACATTCTGAAAGACACTTCAGTATTAGTTTTGAGGCAGGGAAACCCCTCCGTCAAGATAGGGATAGTGAAGACCTTTTTTATGCAAAAATAAAAGTCTATAACCACCATGCTTAACATAAGTCTGATAGTGGTCACAACTAAGAAGAATAGAAAGCTAAGGATTTGTGTACATTTGAGCAACATTAATAAGAAGATTGAAGAAGATAAGTTCCCTTTAACAACAATTTAGGAGATGTTTAATTGTTAAAGAGGAGCAAAAATATTCACAACCTTGATTTTTCAGCAGCATACCACCCAATAAAGCTAAAGAGGGACTTCAGGGATTCGGTCACATTCATGATGCCATGTGGACTACTAAGACATTTCAGAATACCATTTGGGCTTGCATACACAGCTGTGTATTCCCAGAATATGATGGCACATTTTTTTAAGGGTTTACAAGTAAACTTAGTGCACCAAGATGACATTTTGGCTTATATCAAGAGTAAAGAGGACCATGAGCATAGACGACTAGCAGTACTTATTAGATTATGAGAGAAGAGTCTGAAGACTTAAGAGAGTAAATATCCATTTAGAATGAGTGAAGTTGAGTATTTGCAGCATTTAGTGAGTGATGAAGGGTATAAGCCCAAAGCAGATTTTATTTATTTATTTTTCCATTTGTATAACGCACAAACAGCCCTTGGGCATCGGGGTGCTGTTACTTGCGGGGAGCTTTGATACAGGGGTACAGGTACAGGTAGGTAGTGCATTTACATGTTGAACAATAATACAATTGGGGTACAGCTTATATAACATGTTGCTGATTACCATGAGATGCATTCAGCAATTACAGGAGATGAGTGAGGTGCACATCAGTCGAACAGTGCTGTTTCCATGGCTTTGCGGAAGGCCGCGAGAAATACCTTGCCTCGAACAGTAGGAGTATGGGCATTACAGTGTGAGGGTGCAAGGTAGGGGAAGCTAGCGCCACCTGCTCTTGCTCTTTTTTACCAAGGGCACGCTAAGCATGTTGGCATAAATTGTCCTAGATGGCCTTGTGGAGGTGGATGTGTGTATTATTTGCAGGTGCAGAGAGGTGGATGCACTTATGGGTCAGTGTCAGCGCTTTGAATATGATCATTTCTTTTATTGGGAGCCAGTGGGCTCATTTTCTGGCAGCCGTAATGTGTTCTCTTTTGGAGATGCCTTGAGCTGCAAGGAGCGCATTGTTCTGGACGACTTGCAGTCTTTCCAGGGTTTTAGTGGAAGTCTCCAAGAAGAGTTCATTAAAATAGTCTAGCCTTGAGTCAGTGATGGCTCTAGCTATCTTAGTAAAGTTCTCCTTAGAGAGAAAAGGCCTATCTGCATTAATAAGTTTAGCATGGTATGCCGCTGAGGAGGTTGATTGCATTGACATGTCTATTCATGGATAGGATGTAATCGAGATAGACTCTGTGGGTTTTCACTGTGTCAGATACTGGGATTTTGATAGAGTCAATGGTGAAATGGCTAAACTGAGTGTCGAGGTTTTTAAGTGTGTCAGAGGATCCTACCAGAAGGAGTTCTGTCTTGTCAGAGTTAAGGCATAGTCCATTGGCTGCCATACATGTCTGGATGGAGTTGTAGATGTTGTTGAGTGTCATGGAGTCTGTGTCATAGTTCCCTGTCAGGGTGAGGAGGATCTGGGTATCGTTGGCGTAATTGGTGTAGGAGATACCCAGTGCGTTGAGGATGAGGAAGAGAGGGCGTGTAAAGATGTTGTAGAGAGTGGGAGAGAGGCAAGATCCTTGCGGCACACCACATAGCATGATGGTGGGTGAGGTGGAGGCTGAGTCAGAGAATACTTGCATGGTCCTGCCTTGCAAGAAGGAAGTGATCCAGGCTGTGGCGTCGGGGGAGAATTTGGCTGTGGAGGAGAGGTGGTGGCAAAGGACGTTGTGATCAACGAGGTCAAATGCTGCAGAGAGGTTGAAAACCAGGAGTAGGGATGGTTTACCTAGGTCTCTGATGCCATGAGTGCGATTAGAGAGGCACCAGAACCAACTAACAAAGATGAGGTAAAGTCGTTCTTGGCATTGGCAGAATACTACAACAGGTTTATTTGAAAAGTTTTGCAGTATTACGTTACCGCTGAGAGCAATGTTATAGAAAATTAGTGCACAAAGAATGTAGACAAGCAATGAGGGTGATTAAGGAGGGAATATTCAATGGACCTAATTGAGGATGGTTTGTGAAGAGGTAATTTTGCCAGTAGATGCTAGTAGTAAGGGTTTAGGTGTGTATGTTTTATGGTTGGTAGGAGGTCAGGAAAAACAGCATGTTATGAATATAGAGCCATTTCCAATACAGAATCTAGGTAATTGAAAGGGAATTACTAGCCTGTGTCTCGGGATTTGATTATTTCAGGAAAATCTGTGGGTAGACCATTCATGGTACGCACCGACTATACACCATTTGTAGATCTGTTAGCTGTAGAAGGAATTAGAAGTGCAATGACAATGTTAGCTGGGTTAGGTTTGAGATTACAGCAGTATGACTAAAAAGTGAAATATGTACTAGGAGTTAAGAATAATGTTGCTGATTTCTTTTCATCGATGTCATTGGATGAGACAGAGGAAGGAAATTAATAAGTAATTGAAGCCCTGGCACTGCTGCAGGGGGTGGTATCTAAAGAGAAGTGGAAGGTAGAGTATAAAGAGTATGTGTCGCCTGAAAAAGTAAAAAAGTTCACATGGGAAGGTTGGCTTTTAAAGCAAGAAGTAGCAGAAGGATTCACACCCTCATCTGAAATAAAGGAAGAATTGTCTATAGAAGGAGGGCTACTTATGAGGGGCAACAAATAGTTCCGTGATGACCATGAGAGAAGACATAGTTCATCAGGTGCAGACAAGACATCATGGTAAAACGATCACTAAACATAAGGTCAGAGAAAGATATCAGTGGCATCAAGAAGATTTATTCACAGAATTAATAGTCAGGAATTGTTGGCCATATCTAAATTCGGACAAGAGCTGCAAGACTGTCCATCACGGAGTGGGGGTCATGGAACCTCCTGAAGGATGGGAATAGACATTTAAGACCTTATAAAACATTGGGATCAGAATTGCGATTCGTCATGATGATGATTGAGCACTATTTGAAATGGCCGGAAATAAAGGTGATGATAAATGTAAGCAGGACAGATGTGATAGAACTAATGGAACAAGTGTTCAAGAAGGAAGGAGTACCAGAAATAGTTGTAAGTGGCAATTGACCACAGTTTAAGGGTGAGCAGATTAAGAAGTTTGCAAAGGAAGCAGGCATTAAATGTAAACATTCTGCAAATTGTCATCCAGAATCTAAAGGAATGGGAGAAAGGTTTAATAAGATGATGGTGGAGATCATTGAATAACCATACAGAAAAGTGGGACAGCAGTTAAAGCTATAGAAGGGAAGCCATGTAACATAAGGTTGACACCTAATGGAGTGATAGGAGTTTCAGCATTTAAGCCAATGAATGGGAGAGAACCTAACACCACATTAGAACTGGCATGAGTGGGTTGCAGAGTGAGGGAGAGAAAGAGAGAGCGGAGACTACCCATGTGGACCAAAGATCATATGATGTAACAAGAAACAAATGTTCTGCATGCAAACTATCTTATAGTTGATGTAAAGTTCAATAGTTAGAGATATAGGGCCCGATTCATGGAATCGTGCACATTGTTCCTGCAAGTCCTGCGTGCGAGAATGAACCTGTGCGAGCCGGCATGCAGATAAAAATCTCGCCCGATGAATATTCATGGAATTCTATTGAATTATACCCCTACGTGCAGGTCGCAGCCAGAGCACCCCCTAACACGCCCATGCTCAGAGACAAAAAATTAGAAACTGCCACATTTGCGCACACTCCAGACGCAAATACATGCTCCCTGAAATCAGTGCCTGGGGTCCCCGCAAGCGGGCTTGCACCTCAGGGACCCTGCACAGGGTCCCCTGTGACTGTCAGCAGCACCCCAACAACATGTGCAGCATTTATCATTACTTGTGAAAACCTGTGTGTGAACCCTGGAAACCCTTCCTGCACCCTGCTATGATGTGTGTGCATCCCCCAAAGTACAATCGGAGCCCCGTCTGCGTGCACGCACCCCTCAATCGGCATGTAAACACAGGTCCATATTTGCATATCCACCGCATGAGTACTTATGCCTGCTTTTTTGCAGGCGAGAGGATGCGCGGTCAGATCCATGAAGACGCTTTTATCTGCGCTGCAGTGGACGTGCAAGGGATTACCTGCAGGCCGTCCCTTGGCATGGCCGCTTTTGAGCAAGTTCATCCATTTTCCGTGTTCCGCCCAAGTATCCACCCTCTGCGCAAGTCACGCCCACAACCTTTGTGGAGTCTTACGCAAGCCCCTTGATGCCTCACACAGGCATGCCGAGCCTGCGTGAATTCCACGCAAGTACCTTTTTTGCTGCCCAGTTTATTCCTTGAATCGGGCCCATAGGCATTAAGAGTATGTTGTTGATATGTTGCTGTTTGCTAAATATGCTATTTCATTAATGTGGGTTTTATTAAGGATTCTTGTAAATATTATTTGGGAGGAAGGTGTGCTGTATTCTTGATTCGAGTGGTACGTATCTATGTTCTGGTTTAGAGCACAGGATGTGCATCACTCCAATTGTGAGCAGTTGGAGAGTTCATGATGAAGGAGGGTGGGTGCGCTGCAGGTGAAGAATAAACAACTTATTACAAGCTTGGTTTCAGATTCTTGAAAACTCACCACATAATGTCCTCTATGCTCAGGATCAAGAAACAAAAAACAGAGATGTTGTTTAACTGATTGGGTCTCATTAAAAGGGGGCAGTTGATTTCCTCGAGTCTAGCTCACCTTGTCCAATCAGGAGATTAAGGCTGAGACATGTTGGAGGTTAACTGTAGTTTTGTGACCTGGTCATGTGGGCAACACTGCCCGATTTGGAGTGGGACCAACTCTGATTTTCACCGATTTTCCACCTGGGTATTGTTACATCGAAATTACAAAGATAAAGCAATGGAAGAGGAACAGAGCTCTTGCCAACAGTTATGAGCAATTCCGAATATATCAATCCTTCACTACTTACTATTGAAAACCGGTTCCCCAACTTGTTGTGCTTATAGTCCCATGCTCCACTTTAATGATGAACCCCAATGAGGCTGAAACATGGATGAGGTTATATCTATTTTACTCACTCTTTTAGGCATGCGATTATTCCTACTATTAAAACACCTTTTATGACTCATCTTTTCCACATTCCCTGTAAGCTCCGTGAGTGGCGGCAAACAGTTGCTGTTCTTAAGTCTTAACGCTAACCCTCTTTGATCCCACTTAAATCTGTCTCCACCCAGCTCACTCCACACAAGTGGTCTTCTTCATGTCATAACCCTTGTTGAGACAGATCCTAAAGCCAATCTATTGTCTCTATTGATTTTTCTTGACCTGTCCTCTGCTTGCCATACTGCTGAGAGCTCATTTCAATTTTTTTCTCGGTATCTCTTATTCAGATATCACCTACATTTCAAGCCATCTTTCTGAAAATACCTACTGGGCTCATGAGCTGCAACACTCTTTTCCCCCTTCGGCTATGTGTCAGTGTTCTCCATGACAATGTCCCTCATTCCGAGTCTGGCGGTAAGGGATACCGGGCACCAGTAAGGAGACCAGTGACGGTAATCCCTTACCGCCCTACTACGAGGTCGCTTAGCGGGTCCCTTCTTTAACGCCTGGTCTGACCAGGCGTTATGGACGTGACCCGTTAAGGGACTTCAGAGCTAATAACGGTACTGCAATTTGCGGTACCGTTATTTGCGGTACCGTTATTAGCACCTTCCCCATTCCCATTGAGCCCTATGGGGGCTCAATGGGAATGGGGAATGGCTTTTTCAATGGGGATTTACCGGTCTGGCAAAGGTTGAACTACACCGGTAAGTCCCCATTGAACCATACCGGTGCCGGACCCGTTATTGGAGGCAGTCATGGCACCAATAGCACCATGACTACCTCCAATCTCGGAATGAGGCCCAATGTCTTTTGGCCTCTTCTATTTAATATTTGCCATTCTCCTCTCTACTAATGTTTTGTCTTTTTTTTTGTTTCATGTTTTTTTTTTTTTTTTACATTTTATCTTTATTGGTTTTGCAAGAAACAAAAAGAGGCAAACAGTATTCAAACAAAATCATCCATCTTCCAGAGGTACAAGTAGAACAAACGGTGCAAACTAAAACAATTTACTGGAATCTCTTAGTAGTGCGACAGTCCCGATTATCTGGGTATGTCTCCTTGACTGTTCGCCATAACCCACTCCCCCCCCCCCCCCCCTTGGGTTGGAGTACATCACAAGTGCAATTGTTTGACAAAAGTATTAGTATCGTATGGTTGACACAGTATCACATCTGGCAGTACCATGGTCGCTGGAAATGAGACTCTCATCCTTTGTAGTGTTCTTTGAGCACAGCATCATTCGGTCAGGCTTTTGGGGGTTCCTCTGATTGGGAGTCGTGAGTAGGTGCGATATATGTCCATCCATAGGGTTTCACATTTCGCCGATTTATTATGCAGGGAGGCAGTGATCGTTTCCATCACATAAATGCTCGTGGCCAGTTTGATCCACTCGGTCTTACCTGGAACCAGAGGAGATTTCCATTTGGTCGCTATCAGGGCTCTCACTGCTAGTAAGAGCTGGGGGGCCAGGCCTTTCACCCGAGACCAATCCTCCTCGTCTCTTTCAAGGCCAAACAAAACAAGGTATGGGTCAAGTTCTCTGTGGATGTCGTCTACCTCTTTAATCCATCCCAGAACCTCTGTCCAAAACACTTTGATGTGCGGGCAGCTCCACCACATGTACCAGTAGTTGGCATTTTCTCCACAATTTCTCCAGCATTTCGGGCTCATGGACTGGGACATTTTGGAGAGTCGAAGCGGATCGTAATGCCATCTGTGTAGAAGCTTTATTGCATGACGCTTATATTGGTTGGATATGGAGGATTTAGGTGCAGCCCTGCACATTAAGTCCCATTGATCGGGGAGTATCTCTTCGCCGAGGTCTTTTTCCCATCTGGCTCTAAGGGGTTCTGTAGTTCCACCTCCTGCTGCTAATAGCGTTTGATACATTACAGATATAAGGCCTTTCATTTCTGTTCTGGAGTCTAGGAGTTTCTCAAAGGCGGTAAGGTCTCTTCTCAGTTTTTCTGTCCATTCAGGTCTCGTTAACACCCCTTTTAGCTGGATAAAGTGAAATGTCGATAAAGTACCTATCCCCAGTGCCGTTGTCAGATCAGGTAATGTGATGAACGAGTCCTTTCTCTGGAGTTGTCCCACCCTTTCCAGGCCCGCCTCGTACCATGACTGGAACCGCTCTAGATTCAGAATTTGGTCATTTATACCAGGAGACCACAAGTGACAGAGCGGGGATGGCCAGGTGGTAACTTCTCGCATCTCTTTCCCAGTGCACCATATGGCCCATATGGTAGTCAGTATGGGATGGTGTTTAATTCTCCTCTGGACCCGTTGGTATGGTGACCACAGCCACTCTGCCACTGTGGCGGGAGACATGTAGTGGTTGTCCATCTGAACCCATTGCAGGTGTTTGTGGTCCCTGAGGTGCGGAATTAGGACACGCAACTGGGCGGCTTTATAGTAATTTCCCAGATCAGGAAGACCTACTCCTCCCCTGTTTTTGGGGAGAATAAGTGTGTCGTAAGAGATCCTCGGTCTCTTCCCCTGCCAGATGAACCGCAACATGATCTTTCGGGCATCCACAGAGAACTTTTTGGGCATCTCGATCGGTAGCATCTGAAAGGGGTAGAGAAAATGGGGGAGGCACACCATCTTGACGGCGTTGATACGCCCCAGCCAAGAGATCGTCAGTTTGCTCCATTTCTCGAGGTCTCTCTCGAAGCCACGGAGGAGCAGGGGGAAGTTAGCCTCGTAGAGGTCGTTTAGGGTTCTGGTGATCTGTATGCCCGGGTATCGTAATGTTGTGTGTTCTACTTTGAGCCCTAAGGGGAGGAACTTGGTGTCATTATCATCCGGGGTACCTTGGAGTGGAAAGAGTATGGATTTTGACATGTTTACTTTAAACCCAGAGAACCGGCCATATTCTTCTATTAGAGTTAGGGCATGGGGGATGGAGGTCATAGGTTTAGTTAGATGTAGAAGGATATCATCAGCATACAACCCTGCCTTATATTCTGTCCCTCCCAGCCGTATTCCCTCTATTCAGGGATCGTTCCTTATTTTTTGAGCCAAGGGATCGAGGGAAAGTGCAAACAGGATCGTGGAGAGTGGACATCCCTGTCTGGTCCCCCGTTGCAGTTCAAACCACCTGGAATATTCCCCATTCACAAATATTGATGCTTTGGGAGAGGCATATATTGCTCGTATCCCATCACGGAATTTGGGGCCTATCCCTACTTTCTGGAGGACTGCCCCTAGGAAATCCCATTCCACGCTATCAAAGGCTTTTTCTGCATCAATCGATAGGAGGGCCGGGCCATCTGGTAGACTGTGCCCTACGTGGACAAGATGTAGAGTTTTACACATGGTGTCGGCACCCTGCCTTCCAAGAATAAATCCCACCTGGTCAGGGTGGACCAACTTGGGCATTAAAGTTTCCAGTCTGGCAGCCAATACTCGAGCGTAAATCTTCGCGTCGAGATTGAGGAGGGAAATGGGGCGATATGACCCACATAGTTTGGGGTCTCTACCCTCCTTAGGGATGACAGTTATGAGGGCTTTCTTAAAGGAATTCCGGTGCGATCCCAGAGCTCATTATCTCATTAAAGAGTTCCGTGAGAAAGGGTGACAGTTGATCGGTGAAGGTCTTATAGAAGCCGGCCGTGTAGCCATCTTCACCCGGAGACTTCCCCAGTGTAAGCCGTTTGATCGCCTCTCGTGTCTCGTGTTCGGTTATTGGGCTATCAAGGAGTTCGGTCTCTGTGTGTGTTACTGTAGGCATAGTAATTGGGGACAGGTAGGAGGATATGTCAGAATGAGCCGAAAGCAGCTCGGAGGTATATAGGTTTTCGTAAAAGTTGGCAAAACACTCGGGTATTGAGTGGGGTGGGTACATCGCAGGATTGGTGGGCTCTATTATCTCTTTCACCTTGCGTTCCTCCCTCCTTTGCCTGAGCCTGGCAGCTAAGAGTGCATCAGCCTTGTCCCCCTTCTCATAATATGTCTGTTTCAGGAATTGCAATTTCCGCACCACCTGGCCGTGTTCTAACAGCCGTAGTTCCTCCCTTTTACGATGGGCCATGTCTAGTTTGGTGGAGTCCACCATTGTTTTGTCTCTTGGTTCCGCCTCCAGCTGGTGTATTTCATTACGGAGCTTGTTTTCTACAATCTTACGCTCTCTCTTTTTAGAAGAGCCCTCGCATATTAATATACCTCTCCAAGTGGCCTTCCCAGCTTCCCAATTCACTTGTTTGGAGACCTCCCCTTTGTCATTCGTCTTGAAGTATTCTTCGATCTCGGTCTCCATTTCATTTCTGAACACCGCGTTGGTCCAGAGGGACTCATTGTAGCGCCAAGATCCCCCAGCGACAGGTAGGTCAGCCCAGTTGACGTCTGCTAGCACCATGTCATGGTCTGACCATGTTATTGGGACAATACTAGAGTGACTTGTGGACCCTGCAAGGTCAGGCACGAGGAATATAGTCTATGCGTGAGAATGTGAGATGGGGGTTCGAGTAAAAGGTGAAGCCCCTTTCGTCAGGATGTTGTGTTCTCCACACATCCCGTAAATCGTATAGCTCCATCATGATGGCAAATTCAGTACAGTCTCATCTATGCTGGGTCCGCGTATCAGGGTTGCTAGGCCTCCAGTCTGCAGATGGGTCCACCCACTGGTTAAAGTCGCCTCCTATGATGAGGTGGCCTGCAGTTTCCAGTACTATTTTGGGAATCGTTTTCTGAAGGAATGTAGCTTGTCCTCTATTAGGTGAGTATATTGCAGCAATTGTGACCTGAACTCTTGCGATTTTCCCCACTATCAGGAGGGCTCGTCCTGCTCACATCCGACCAGGTCTTCTCTAGTTCAAAGCCAACTCCCTTCTTGATGAGAATTCCGACCCCTCCTTTCCTGAACCCCAGAATTCCATACCTCCCCGATTCCCCAGAACCGTCCGCTCCTCCTCTCTCGCAAATTTCGTCTCTTGAAGGAGGAGAATGTCAATGTCAGGTCTTCGGAATTCTCTGTGCACCAGCGACCTCTTAGTAGGGGAATTCAATCCCTTCACATTGATAGTCCCAATTCTGAGGAGACCCTTGCCCTTATACTTCTCATGTGATGCCATCGGCGGTTTGCCGGCTAGGATCCTTACCCACTAGCGGCCAGAGAGACAAGTGGATACCCTGTGCCATCTTGACTGTGATACTTTGGAGCGAACGTAGTGTTATCTGTACATTTCTCAAGTGTTCGTTACCTCTCTCCCCTTTTCCCATGTTCCACCATAGTTGATGGTGCTCGCTTGAGCTTACGAACAGGGGGTGCTGCATAGGCAGCTGTTGACGGCGTCCGGAACAGACTGGATGAGAGTATGCAGTCCGTCGGCGGACCATCAGTAGGGACCGTTGCCTTACGGTCCCGATCAGATTTACCATCGCAATTTAAGGGTGAGCCCCCATCTCTTTCTCCCCTCCCCCAAACATTATGCAATTTCAACAATAATAACAACAAACATGTGAAAGTTTCAACGTTACGTGTGGTTCTCAGGTCATCCCGCAGGAGTTCACGTCGCCTCCCATTTCCGGGGGGTGCCCTGCCCGCAGCGGCACCAAGGTGGCGGATTTCGCCATGTCGCACCCTCTGCGGGAGATAGCGCCTTGTGTCTTAGATATGACTGTAGCCAGCACAAATCTGACGCATCTTCTCTTGCTTAATCATGGTCGGGGGTGTTGTTGGGGCGTCTAAATTTTCTCGATCCCTTTACCCTCTTGCGCCTGGGGCCCTGGAGCTCCCACTGCGATCCCGGTCGTTCGTCGTCGCCACCTTCTTTGCCCCGCGGGTCCGTACCGAGGAGATCGACGATGCAATCTTTGATTTCATCTTCAGAGCGTAGGACTATTTTCCTGCTGCTATGCTCAAAGGTGAGCGAGAAAGGGTATCCCCATCTGTACCTTATGCTCTGGTCCTTAAGCCATTTCGTAAGGGGGCTGCAAAGGCGTCTCAGGGCTAATGTTAGTGAGGATAAGTCTTGAAAGATGGTGATTTGAGCGCCTCCCATTGTGAGCGTGCCTCCAGAGCTGGCCTTCTCAAGAATTTTGGTTTTGTCTTGATATCGATTAAATTTGGCCAGGACAGAACGTGGGCCGCCGGGCCGCCCACCAGCTCTATGTATGCGTTCCGTCTTAGGCTCATCGATGTCTTCATCGGCGGTCAATATTTTAATGATGTCGTGGATGATGTCTTTGAGGTCTTTTTCAGTTTCACCTTCACGTTCCGGAATACCAAAAAAGCAGAGGTTATTCCTCCTCTCCCTGTTTTCTAAGTCATCCATCTTAAGCCTCGCCTTGACATCCCTTTTTTCGATGTTTCGGATCCGTACATCTATCTGAGCTTCAAGGGTATCAATCGAAGCCTGGTTATTCTCCACACTTTCCAATCGTTCTTCAAATCTGTCCTTTTCTCTGGGTGATTTTATCGATTTTACCGCTGAGGTTGGCTCCCATGTTTTTTATTTCATTCAATAGTGTGGCAATGTCTCCGTTGGTGGCAGCGGCACCTGCTTCGGATGGGTCCGTTGCCATAGCACCTGTAGATCTGCAAGGCGGAAGGGACGGTTCGTAGGCAAATCTGGCCAGTTTGTGGCATAGGTCCATACGACGAAGTCCGGATTAGAGGAGGCACACGCCCCTGAGTAGGGGGCCCTACCCTCTATGAGGATGCGCAGGTTGCAGGGTCAGTATTGTCCTCAATCTTCGGCACTTCGTGTGATATGGGTCAACTCCTCGATTCAGCTCCACGGGGGGATCATGGGGTGTCCCCAACGTGGGCTATGTGTGGTTCAGGAGTGTGCGTGGGCAGAGGGGCTGCACTGTAATTGGTGTCAGGCCAGCAGACCACCTTTGTTCCTCCGACGTAGTGTGTTGTGCAGGGAGCATATGGCCCAGGCAGGCAGGAGACGGAGAAGCCAGAGTGACAGTGTGGAGATCCGCGTTTCCTCAAAACCGCGTTATGCGATGTGACCTCTGGTCCACGTGGCGTCCAGTTTCCTTCTCCCCTCACAGCATTCAGGGGGGTCATGCGCAGTGCCGCTGCGGGGGGGGGCGGCTAGCGCCAGAGTGCCCGACCGCAGGCGCTCCTAGGACGCTGCGGGGTCTCACGCCGGTCCGACGCGGGTCAGCGTAGGAGGATGCCTCTTCCCCTCCGGTGCAGCGGGAGGCAGCAAGTCCTGCAGCGGGCTAAGTCGCGGACCCTGGAACGGGATGCAACACCTCGTGAGGCCAATGGGCCGTCCGGTTCGGGCAGCACACAGCCCTCGGGGTACAGTTCACCGCATGAGCTCCGCGGCAGGGCTGGGGGTCACGCGTATTACGCGGCGCTGCCAGGCGCGGGCCCTGGCACCGCGGAGTTCCACGTTTAAGTCCCTCACTCACCCCGTGCAGCCGGTTGGTATCCTTGGGAGTCCTTGGGCTCGCCGCCTCCCGCGAGCGAGGGATCGCCACCACAGGCCTGGGGCACAGATGCTCACCGCTGGTAATGCCTGTCGCACGGGCCACGCAATGCCAGTGTTCGCGCCTCCCGTGGCGCAGCGGATAGGCAATCCTGGATCTACCGAGTTCTCGGTCAAAATGGGCCCGATTTTTGTCGGGTTTTTTCTCAGCTGCGGGGGGGTCCGTTCAGGTCGCAGAATCTCAAACTTTCGTGGGGGGGTCCATCAGCAGGGGCTCATACCGCTTATTGGGACCGCAGGGACGGAGCTCACACGGGAGGGATACTCATCCGTGCGCCCCCTGGTGGCCAGTCGTGTGTTGTCGTTTCATGGTTTTTATTGGATTTATAACAGCATTAACAATAACAGATAAAACATGTGATAACAAATACAGATGAGATGATTACAACAAGGCTGTAGATCAATGAGAGACCGCAGTAGTAATAATAAATGTTGTTTTAACTGTAAAAAGAAGAAATCTTATAAAACAGGAAATCTGCCATCAAACACCAAATAATTTACTTCAGCTGAATTCAACAAGGGGAGACAGATACAGGGGAGACAGACTAGGAAGCAAAGGGAAAAAGGGGGAGGGAAAGATAAATATGTATTAGCAAACAATAATAGTGATATTGCTAAAAGATTGCATTGGAGGCGCTAATGTTCATATACAAAATAAATTGTGAGCCATGGGTTGAAGCATTAAAGTTGTCTAGATAATGAATGAAAAATTACCATTTTGTGTTATGTTTGGGAATTGAACCTCGCGATTTAGCAATACAGTACTCCAAACTCTGAATATGACCTATATTTTTCCACCAGCCTTTACTGATTAGGGAGCGAGAATTGTTCCAGGTAGCGGTTATAAGTTTGAGAGCAACAATTATAAATAGATCATAACATTTTCCTCTAGCTGCTTGCAAGATGTTCCCCTTTATGGCTAAACTACCTAAAACAATGTATAAAAAGGATAGAGGAATGTTAATTCTAAAGATAAGTTTAAGGTATTTCCAGATGTTCTGCAGAAAATGAAAAAACATAAGAGCAGTTAAAAAACATATGTTCATATGAGGCAGGGGCAAAACCACAAGACCAACATTCATCGGAAAGACCATTCTTAGATTTGGAGAGCTTAGCAGGAGTAATGAACGCTCTATGAATGAAAAATAGGAAGTGTTTCGTAATGTTAGCGGAAACTGATTTGTTTCTAATTCATGAGAAGATTAAGGACCATGTGTGCTCATCAAGAGCAGTGCCTAGATCCCTATGCCAAGGCAGACAAATGGACATATCTAAATCTTTGGTGTTAAGAGCTGCATAAATATACGAGGCACTAAGGGTATGTGATGTGGTTAATTGCAGAATTTTAATGGCGTCCGGTAGAGAATGATGTTTGAGAAATGGTGAAGGGCTTCCAGACACGCATTGATCTATTCATTGTAAAACTTGATATCCGAGTTTGGAAGAGAAAATAAGCATTTAAATTGTTTAAATGGTAGGATTGTGTGACCATTAATGATTGGTTGAATAAATCTAATACCTTTTGTCATCCATGGTTTGCGATTTAAGGATCTATGATTAACAACAATATTTTTGTTATGCCAAAGCAATGGAGATAATTCTTTGGAAGGAGATTTATTATGGGGAAACAAAAAGCAGCAATGGTAGCTTTGATTGGATCAGAAATAGCCATGGCAGAGTGATTGAACCTATAAATGAGATCTGCAGGATCATAAGGAGAAACCACCATTTCCTCTAATTTGGACCATGTTGGGGTATCAGCTCTGAGGTTAGAGTTAAACCAACATTGGGATTGTTTTACTAGGAAGGCCATATGATATAATTAATAATCTGGGAATTTAACCCCTCCCTTATCGTGTGAAGCTTTTAATTTGGCTAATGGTATTCTTTTACACTTACCTTTCCCCAAAGAAAATTGAGTAATAGGGAATAAATAGGTTTGAAGAAGGACAGACTTAGTGAAACCGGAACGAGTTGAAGGTAGTATAGGATAATAGGGTATAACATAATTTTTATTGTATCAAGCCTACCACACCAGGATAAGTAAAGGGGGACCATTTAGACATAAGATTTTTAAGTTTGTTGAGTAAAATGTTTAGATTACATTTGATAGTATCTTGTATCGTGGGTGAAAAATTAATACATAGATAGTTAATAGAGTCTTTGCACCATTTTAAGCCAAACAAATCTAACTCATGTTTTAGGCAGTAAGAGTTAAGCAGAAGTATTTCAGATGTTTCTTTATTGAGTTTATACCCAGAAACAAGACTATAACGGTGAAGTAAATTGAGCAGATGAGAAAGATGGTTCTTAGGAATTATGATAAAAATAAGTATGTCATCTGCGTAGGCAGCGATTTTACACTGTGTGGAGCCTTTTTCAATTCCTGGTACGTCTTTATTAGCTCTAATAAGCACAGGTAAAGGTTCCAACGCAAGGATATACAATATTGGAGAAAGGGGACATCCCTGCCTGGTTCCTCTGAGTAGGGGGAAGAAGGGTGATGATTGGCCATTGATACAAATAGATGATTTGGGACTAGAATAAAGCAATTTGAACAATAAGATACATTTTTCACCACAACCGTGACAATGAAGAGATTGGAACATAAAATCCCAACTGACCCGGTCAAATGCTTTTTGTGCATCGAGAGCAATGGCCACATAGCCTTGTCTGTCTTTTTTGTTCGTGGAGACAATGGGCCTCATTACGACCCAGGCAGTAAGGGGTTTACGGCGCCGTAAACAGCGCCGACCCTTACCACCTGAGTACGAGGTCCCTTAGCGCCATGGCGAATTTAACACCTGCTTTTAGCAGGTGTTAAAATCCATGGCGCTAAGGGGCCATGGAGTTAATTACGCCACCGTAATTTACGGTGGCGTAATTAACGCCTTCCCCACTCCCATTATGCCCTATGGGGCAAAAATGGGAATGGGGAAGGGTAAATGGGGATTGGGGACTTACCGCCCCGCCAAGGTCGGAATGGGGCGGTAAGTCCGCCAACCACCATGGCGTAAACGTAGTTTACGCCATGGTGGTAAAGTCACGGCCCAGGCGGTAACTTACCGCCTGGGTCGTGATGAGGCCCAATATGTATAACATCTGAGAATAGTCTGGCATTAGAGGAGATGTTACAACCTTTAACACAAACCACCTGATCCGATTTAATCATAGCGGGAAGGCAGGATTCAATTTTGTTGGCTAGAATTTTTGCAAACATTTTACATTCTACGTTAATAAGGGATATAGGGCAATAATTACTAGGTTTAGAGGGGTCTTTATTTGGTTTAGGCAATAGAATCAGCAGAGCTTCAGTGAAAGAGCCAGAAGATGATTTATACAAAGTGAGAAAATAAGGGCAAGAGTTTAGGAGCGAGAGAGTGAGCGAGAGAATTGAAACATTCCACAGAAAAACCATCTGGTCCAGGGGCTTTATTAGTTCCCACATTTTGTATAGCCTGCATGATGTCAGGAGTGTAATATCCTTATCTAAATGGTAAAGGTAGGCTTGTGGATATGAAGAGCTGTTGATGTTTTTAAGGAGGTATTTAATATTATTCAAAGGTATTAAGGTATCAGGTGTATATACATTTTCATAGAACTTTTTAAAACAGTTTAAAATATCCTTCGACTGGCTATGGACCCTGCCAGAGGAGTATTTTATGTGAGAGATGTATGATCTTTCTTTTTTAGTTTTAAGATGAGGCAAGCGACTTTCGATCTTTGTTGGAGGTTTGATATATTTTTGTTTTGTATTTAAGTATAGTGCCTGCTGCTAAATTGGTCAGTTCTTTATTAATCTGAGAGCACAGAGACATTACCTTATGTAGATTTGTATTATTTGGATTATTATAGTAATTATGTTCTAAACAAGTGAGTTGAGAATATAGATCCTCAAGGTCTTTTTTACGCATTTTTTTCTCCATAACTGCGAAAGCCATAATATGACCTCTAAGAGCAGCTTTGAAAGAATCCCAATTATTAACAACGTTAGTGTCTTCATCTACATTTTGTTCATAATATTGTTGCAGAAAGGATTGGGTTGAGGAAATGAATGTTTTGTCCTGTAAAATATAATTATTAAATTTCCATCTAGAGGTTGGCAGCATTAGATCATCAAATGCTAGGGAAGTACTAATAGGGGCATGGTCCGAGATTAGTATATTAGAAATGGTGGAGTCAACAATAGTGCCTGTAAGGGTTTCTGAAGTAAAAATATAATCCAGATGTGAGAGTGTATTATGTGGGAGAGAATGAAATGTATAATCTAATTGTGAAGGGTGTGAGAGTATATCTTCCTTGACTTGGCCTATCTGCTCTTTGGTGCTTATGAGTTAGGTTATGTGTTCCGTGTGATCCATCCCTCCCTGGGTTGTTCATAGGGGTGTGAGAGTCTCAATGAGTCAATTAAGCCAGATTCAGAAATACAACCTAAAAAAGATCTATGAGATTTAGAGGTTTTAAATGTGCAATTAGATTTACTGTCTAAAAACGGATCCATAATTTGATTCATATCACCACACATAACCAGATTGGTAAAATTGCTTGCTAGATTAATCTTTTTGATAGATGTTCAAAATGCCGGATCAGGATGAGTAGGACCATAGACATTGAGAACGGTTAAAAGTACCAAATTGACAAATAGTTTAGCCCATGGCCAGTGACCATTGGAGTCGATATCCTGATCCAATATCTTATAGGAGAATTTCTCACTTAATAGAATTGCAAAACTGTTTTTTTTTGTTGGCAAAATGCAGGGCTTGCAATAACTTCCTTAACCCAAGAGGATTTGAATGTTATAGCTTCAGTGGAAGATATGTATGTTTCTTGCAAGCAAACTATCGAGGGTTTAAAGTGGTTTAGGTGAGACAGAATTCTACATCTCTTGATGGGGTTATTGCAGCCCTTAATGTTCCAAGACATACACTTAAAAGTCATTGGAAAGGGTGATTGTCAGTATAGCGAGCATTGCTTGTGACCCATTAATTATAAGATATCTAGCAACATATATCATTGCCCAAAAATTAGGGGAGAGATCCAAGAGGGAAAAACCATGGGAAACAGGGATAAGGAAGAAAGGCCGGAAGTTAGGTAGATCAAACAGAGATAGATAATCATGGTAATTATGAATTAATAACACTAGGGATCTCAACATTAAGACAAGTACACAATCGACCTGGGAATTCAGGAAAAGGGAAGAAAAATGTGACCGGATCTGGAAGCGCCAACCGGGCTGTCTAAAAGCGAAAAGAGACAGCACTCGGCGAAACAGGGGCACCGCCTCGGCATCCCCACCAAAAATTATTTCAAGATTAAATTCATGAATGGCATTTAACCAAGAACGAGTAAAAATTGAGACTAGGAAAAGCCAGAAGTTTCAAAATGACAATCATGTACTAGTAGAGGACAAAGGGTTCACTGGAGGTGATGTATCCATATTTTCAGTTTTGATGGTGCGAATGAAAGCTCTTATATCTGCTGGATCGTCAAATGTGGCAGAGAGACCGTTGTGAGTAACCCTGAAAGAGCATTGGTGGTATAAGCCATATCGGATATTAAGTTGTTTCAATGCAGGACGAAAAAATAAAAATTCCTTCCTTCGAAGCGCAGTACTTTTGGCAACATCCCGGGAGATATAAAGTTCGCTGCCTTGGCAAAACAAATCTTTTTTCTCCTTAACAGATGACATAATACTTAGTTGGTGCGTGAATTCGAGTAGGTAGAATATGAGAGTCCTAGGAGGCGAATGGGATGCTCCTGTGGATATCTGTTGACCAACTTGATGCGCTCTTTGTATATTGAATGCGGTATCTGAGGGTAAGTGCAGAATAGCTGGTAATAGTCTTTATAGGAAAGTAATTGGGTCACTACCCTCACAACCTTCAGGCAAACCAGAAATTTGTAGGTTATTGCATCTGCTCCTGTTTTCTAAGTCCTTGTTGTATTTGTGTAAGGCTTTAACTGATTTTTCTAGCGTGTCCACCCTGGGGGAATATGTCTTCTGATATCCCAACCCGCCTCTGAACCTCTTCCATTCTTTCTTCAAAGCCTTTCCAATGATCGTCTAACTGCTATAGCTTTTGATTTGTAATTTCAATAAAGGGTTGCAAGGCTCTAATCTCTGATAGAATTGCTTCTAATGTTGGGTCAGATGCACTGAGCGGTGGTGGTGAGTCACTCTTGGGCTTTTTTAAATTAGAAGCAGGAGGCGTAGAATACTTTATAACAGGAGAGGATTTCTGGTTGTTTTTGTTTGAAGCCATTGAGCTCTATGACCAAGGAAAAGATGGTAGATATAAATTACAATGATCCGAGAAATAGCTGTGGTGGGTTAAATAAATTCAAAGCACAACCATGTACAGCGAGGGATCCCTCAGTTTTCAATATGGCGTATGAGTGCTGTAGATGGAAGATATGAAGCATTGAGACAAATATTTGCAGCTATAGATATACAACCTATAGATTAGGGCAATATACTAGAACAATGAGTCCAGTGATTGGCGAACCCACGTGGAGGTCTCTCAAGAGCAAAGGTCACTTTAAGCGGCACCAGACAGCAAGTGACAAGTTGTTGAAGTGAGGTTATAAAAAGACCGCTTGGAAGTCAAATAAGCCAGAGATTTATTAGTTCCTGTCTTTTTTATGTTCAAATATAAATAGAGCTAGGCACCAAACCAGTGTTGTAAAAATGTAATAGGGCTGCTGAATAAATGAGGGGGATAGTACTTGCCTTGCAAGATGTTAGCAGCATAAGAGCCTTCTTACCTGTTTAATCTCCTGAGTCCCTGGTTGGTAATAAAGTGTTCCATTTAAAGTTTCCACTTGAGCAATACAAAAATAGTAGCAGCGGTGTATGTTAAACTTGATAATATATATTTAAGTCCATATTCTCCTTTCCGAATGTGTGGTGGCGCTGTTGAAATTGGAGCTGCGTAGGCCGCGGCACCCACGTGTTATGGGAAGGTGTGCCAGAGTTGACCTTGTTAGGTAGGATTTCCACAGAACTGGTAAATCTTCCTTTCCTGGTTCAACTCCAGAACTTTTTGCTTTTCTAGTGGGATATTTTTCATTAATACCTCAGTGAGTGGGAACCTTTTTCCACACTCATCTAATCTTTAACTCTTTTTTTATGGGTGTTATTTTTAAGACTCTCCATAGTGTCTTTTTAAAGTTATCATGTTTAACAACTTATTGGCAATAAGGGCCTGTTGTTGCTGGGTTGCCCTAGGGGCTCCCCATTTAACTTTCTTGTGCTAACCTTGAGTGAACTACAATTCCCAAGGCTAGAAAGGATCTTTGGATCCCTTTTACATTTTATTCTGTGAAACCCGCACACCCCACCTTATGTGGAGTGCTGGGCAGATACAATGTATCCCCTTTCACATTAAAACTGTAACAATTATGTTACAGTGACAAGCTTACCTTTAATGGCTGGTGGCAGTGATACCTTTTACTAATTTGGTGCACCTTTACCGCGGGCTGTAATCACAGCTGCAGTAAAGGTACCTAAGGGTGCTCATTTTACCAAAATGGCCCATGTCTTCTTTTTCTGCCATTTTAGTATTTCTTGTTGTTTCTTGTTCCTTACCCTGACATCCAGGGTGGGAAATTCCTTTGATTGAGTTTTGTCTTTGGCGGGAGTCCCCTGGACATCCCGCCCAGGTTCCAGTCAGTCTGTAAGCACAGGAAGTGGGGCAGGAGTACAAAACTCCCTCATCCTTTGTCTTACACCTTAATTCAACTGGGACAAATCCCAATGGGGGGCTGGCTGTCCTGATTGGAAAACCAGACGCCCCTTTCTTTTAAAATGCAGGGAGAAAATGCAGATGTTGTGCTGTAGTTCCTGATAAATACTGTAAACCTGGAAGCTGAAGTCATGTCGACCACTGGAACAGAAAACCAAAGAGGACGAAGGAAAAGCGGCAGGAATGATTTCCAGCGACTGGAGAGCCTGCTGTGTAACCGGAGCCTGCTGCAGCCCTTCCTTCCAGTTGACCTGGGGTCTCTGAAAACGACGACCCGAACACAGAGCCTGGTGAGACCCACTAGACTCAATAAGTCCTGCATTTTGAGCCATCCAACGGGTTGCTGCGACCTTGTGTTCTTGCAATACCCCAATACCCTGGGACCTCCAGCCACTGTGCGGTGCACGGTTGTCATGATCTCTGCTTCCAAAAGGTCAGGGTTTTCCCAACTCCCTTGGAAGCAGATCCATAACCCAGGTTCCGAGTGCCAACCAGTCCCAATTGGGACCTTTTGGACCCAGTCCTGGCGCCAGTGGCACCAGGCTCATAAATATGCCCAGTCCCAGCGCTGGAAGCGCTGGGCTCATAATGCTTGGGTGGACTTACCTTCAGCAGACCATGCTGCTTACTTGCCTGCCAGTTGAGCCTCTGATCCTCTTCTGTTTGGAACTACTTTTCCTGTTGGGTGGGGCTGGAGCCACTCCCTAGATTCAGAACACTGGAACTCTTCTGGAAGGCAGGAACTCTTTTCTTACCAGGAACTCTTTTCTTACTTAGGCGTGGCTGTGGAAGGAGACACCTAAGCACTACAGGAGGCTATTTAAACCACACCCGGTGGATGAATCTTGCTTTGCGTTATTCTGCAACCTCTGCAGCAGAACGCTCATCGTGTCTTCTGCATCCGGTCCTGGGCCTAAGGAAAAAGGCTTACCATCCTGAATCCAGTCTTCAGCAACACCTATAAAGACAAGAAAGAACAGGTTAGCAATTCGGCATCTGAAAGGCAAAGGCTTACCATCCTGAATCCAGTCTTCAGCAACACCTATAAAGACAAGAAACAACAGGTTAGCATTCCGGCATCTGAAAGGCAAAGGCTTACCTACTCTTCGTGCGCTCCGGAGGTCTTCACACTGCATTCCGGCATCTGAAAGACAAAAGTTTACCAACTCTTCGCACGCTCCGGAGGCCTTCGGCGCTGCATCCCGCATCTGAAAGACAAAACAAGGTGCGTTTAAAGACATTGGGGAACTTTAATACTCACGTGCCATTACTCCTTTCCACATCTAATCCAGTGGGTATTCCGGCACCCTGCAGCCGCTCCGAACTCGTACCTGCAAAATAAAAAGACAGTTAGAGCGCATAGTGAAGCAGGCAACAAGCGCTTACTTACGTGCTTCCAGGCGCTTCTATTCATCACACGGGCTCCATCTTCAACTCACTTCAGCCCATCATCCGCCATCGCCGGAACCCTGCAAAACAAGAGACATCATTACTAAAGACTTTAAAGACATTTGAATGACTCGAAACTTACCGTTCGTGCAGTAAACGACGGACAGCAGTCCTCTGAAGTCAAGAGGCCTGCGCTACCTATCCAGTGAAGAAACTGGTTACAGCATCCTGCCCCGAGGCAGATGGAGAGCTCGGCATTCACTTACCTAAGGTGAGAGCGTTAACCTTTGGGGGTCTACAGGAGAGGAGAAGAGGAAAGAGATAGGGACACCCCAATAACCCCAGTTCATTAACCCCATATTTTCTATCTGCAGACATCTTACTCTACACGTCAGGCATACAGTGCACAGAGGTGCAGCCCAAAGAGCCAACCGGGTACTACACATCACCTTTGAAGATACGGTAGTCGCCCAGTCAAGACCGGCGCCTCTGCGAGAATCAGGTGAGCGTTACAACGGTCTTCCGAATTCCGAATCTGGCTGAACCTTCATGAGCATCCTGGTGTATCTCCAGAGACAGGAATCGAGTCTGAAAATTCCCCTCACAGCAGTGCTGGACCTTTTAAACGACAAGAATTCAACCACAATTTTTGTCTTCTTCTGTGCTCCTTGAAAAAGCGCCAAACCCGCAGAACCGCATTCAGCCACGAGAGAAATCTTGACTAGAGCCTTCTTCATCGATCCCTGCTGCAAAGTCCCTTCTGAGGTCTTGTGTTCAGTCTCCAGGGCAAGAAATCCACTGACCGGGTATTTGGCTGGAGTCCCTGAAGTTCTCCTGCTGCAATCTCTTCTTCTTGCTGAGGTACTGTGTTGGCTTGGGTATATAATTACCTTAAGCCTGTTGGGATTTCTGTGTAGCTTTGGGGCGTCTTCTGTGATTGGGAGGCCCCTCATCCAGTGCACCCAGTCCCATTGCTAGAATCCTGCTGGGGTGTCTTCTGTGAAGCCCCTGGACCCTCTTCTAACCCTAGAAGTAAAGTACTCACCTGTTTGCCCAGTTTTCCTAAGGAACTCTGACTTTTGCTACTAAAGAACTTATTCTAACACTGCCTGATGGTCACTAGTCCTAGTGACCCCCCCTTTTGCCACTGAGAACACTCATGCTCCAAGAATAAGGGAAGACTTTGAAGGGATTGGGACTTGTGCCTAGAAAAGAAATCAAGTGTTTTACTTACTTGTAAAGAGTTGGTTGGTACTTGTAATTCTAAGAATGAACAGTTACAAAGGTTCTTACTGATCTTGAATGTGTGATTCACTATTCTTAAAAGTATGGTTAACATCTTTTCTTCCTTAGCCACTGTTTTGCCAGTCTAATAGAAAGTAGATGTGCAGGTATTTTTACTCTCCTGTGATTAGGTTGTGCCTCTTTACAAAAGTAATGTGTTGGTTTCACCAGATTATACCTGTAGGGTAATTGTATGAGTGTCCTCCAACTGTTGGTATCACCAGGTTAGTCCTGTTAAACTGTATGAGTGTCCCCCAACTGGGTCTTGCTTCCCCTGACTTGCTGCTAGCCTGTCCTTAATAAGTCTACATTAGGTTGTTGCCTACCTAGAATAACTATTCAGTAAAGTGTGACATTGGGTTTTACTTTCCCCTTCATTGTGAAGTTAAAGTATGTGGGTTTTACTTACCTTGTGTTAACTGTGTGCCATCCAAAACAAGTTACCAGAGTTATTTCTTACCTCAATCTGGGGTTCCCTGATTTCCAAAGCATCTGCAATTGTATATTACACCCTTAGGTTTTACTCACCTGGTATAACTGTGTTTTATGAAAAAAGTAGTTTTAGGTTTCTACTGCACCTAGAATAAGTATTTCACTATTCACCAAAAAGTATATTGTCCAGTTGCCTGTTTATGTAATTTGTTCCAAGAGTCACTGTACAACTGGAAGGGCCTGCTGCCCTTGTATTACCAAAAGTAATCTGAAATTAACCATTGGTCTTTTCCTCCCAAAGAATAGGCTTGATCTATACTAAAAGTGTATAACAAGGTTTTGACTTCTCTAGAACTACTGTTAGGTGTTCCAAATAAGGTTTATACTTGAGCCTGTGTGCTTTCAAGTATAGTGTTGCGTTTTAAATTGTGATTTCATATAATGTGTTAGTACTTACTTAACCCCTAGATTTATCTGGGCCTACCTGTATTTAAATAAATCCTTTATTTTTACAATACATTGTGTTTCAGTGTTTCTTTGGATCGTTTGTATTACAATTTCACTTGTACTGTATCTACTGCCCTCTCTCCCTCCTAAGATAAGCCTGGCTGCTCTGCCTACGCTGCCATGTACTCAGGTGGTACAGTCTTATACTAAGACTGGAGTCTTGTACTGCCTCAGTTGAATGGTTTTGAAGAAGTGGGTAGCACTTCAGAAAATCTGTCCTAACATACCTCAGCTGTGATAGCCGCGACCTCCGCGTTCAGCCGCTCGCACGGGGCACACACTGCACTGGAACCAATGAAGAGGGAAGAGATGTTTATTTCTGCACTGGTGTCCACCGGAGTCCAGGACAGCTGATTTGTGAAGGTAGGAAAAGAGAGCAAAGGAATAAGTCGGGTAAATGCCTTATTTCTTAATATTTTGGAGCGGAGCTGACGTATCAGCCTGCCATCTTTCTCAGAGCGTAGCCACGCCCCTCAATGTTTTGTCTTTTGACTAGCATTTATACGTTAACGCTGCAGGGCCTCAGAAGTTCCTCCCCTCCTCTGTCATTGACCAATTACACTCTGCTGTTTTTATTCTTTGACTATGATGCTTTCTCACACTTTTCCTCACTCCTTTCCCTTCAACACGTACTAAATCGGTGTTTTTCAAGCATCTTCCCTTCATGGCACACTCCCTCTCCCCCAGCTACCCCCTCCTCCCCTTGTCTCCCCTTGTCTCTCATTGTCTCCCCCTCCTCACAACCTTGGTGTAATCTTTGAGTCTTCGATTATGTTTTCCTGTTGTAGACTGTAGCCGTCACTATAAACTTTAAGGAACATACAAATTGGACCCATTTTTTACCATCCAGCCACCACGACTGCTCACCCCTCATTCTTGATCTTTCGTGCCTCTTCTCCCTCCCTTATCCAAGCTATCTGCAACTCTGAAATGTTTCTTTTTTTTCCCCATTCTCATATTTCTCCTGCCATTGTTTCTCTTCATGGGAATCCTTCTTCTGCCCAACTCCAATTCCGTTAGCACTGCATTGTTTATACATGTGTTCATGGTTTGACTCCTTCTTTTTCTTTCTCTCTCTACTCTTCCTTTTATCCCCTGTGTCCTGCTCTCCTATGTGCCCAAATCCCCAAACGCTCTGCCTGCTTCTGTTCCCTTTACTTAATTACTTTCGTCCTTCCTCTCATCATCAACGATTGATGCCCATTTAATTTCGTATGTGCCTTTTTCCTATATACCTTGGTGTGGGTGTTTACCCATTCTGATTGGCTGAAAGCCAAGCTTTAAGTTATGATAATGCTGACCCAACTTCCGAATTCTCCTCACGTCATCTCTGGGTAAACCACTTCCTGATTACCCTTCACCTCCCTCCTGCTGCAACGCTGCTCCTCCATGACTTACTGACCTCCTCTGCCAATCACATTCCTTAGCCCGTCCTCTCCTCTTCGCCCTGCTCTTTCTTTGCACAGCCACCTCCTTTTCAGAGTGGCCTGTGTGCAAACCACCTCTCTCCCTTGACTAGATTTTATACTGCAGTGTCACTGGAGTCCGTTCTTTTTTTCCACTGCTGCACCGGTCAGTGACTCTGTGATTTGTGCCCTTGCCCAACGAGTGCGCCTCTTGCAAAATTAGTACCCCGGGACCCTCTGCTGTACACAAATTGCTTCAAGCTACTCAGTGCTGGCATAGCTCTCAACCATTTGTGTTGCAAGGGCGGGTGAAATCACCCGATTTTGTTTTTGGCGGGTCAGACGCCCATTGGGATGAATGGGCGTGCAGGAGGCTTGGCGGGTGAGTCAGCCCTTTACAAGGCGGGTGACACCCGCCAAAAGCGTGTGAGTTGAGAGCTATGGTGCTGGTGATTAGGCCAGCTCTCACCATATCCGAGACCCGGGACCAGATGTGTAGCCGGATCTCGGGTCCGGCCAGAGTTAGCCGCCCTAAACACATGCCATTAGCGTTCTGCACTGGATTACTAAAAAGAAAAAAAAAAAGAAAGCGCCTGCAACGGCATGGAGTAGGGGGGCAGAGCAGCACATTGCCGCCATGAGCACTCTTCAGGCTCCGCCCCCTACGTGTACACAACAGGACACCAGGCCCGTTTCCTTTGTCTCTCTCTCGAATAATAACAAACACGGAGCCAGATCACATTCAAATGTGGCCTCTAAAAAATGCAGCACATCAGATAAGTTAAATGTCTTGTGATGTGCTGCAATTTTAGAGGCCACAGGTGAATGTGTAGGGCTACACGGGAAATGTGTTTAACATTCAAGCCCCATATTTTTGTCCTACAACAGAAAGTTTCCTGGTTAACGGTGTATATTTTTGGTGCACCAGTGCCATGGAAGTGATTTAAAGTGGAATTGATATATAGTTTAGAAAAGAGGCAGCATGAAAGAAATTAAAACTATTATTTTGGACATTTCCTTTGATTCGAGGTCAACTGCCAGCTCTGCTGCCTCTAAACCCTGCATACTCGCCCTGCCACCAAACTCCGCCCCCACCCCAGCCCTTGTGGGATCGCCCACCACATTTTTTCCATTTCCACCACTGATGCTACTTACAGCTATTACCATCTTAGTTGGGAGGTTTATAGCTTGGTAATGGTGGTGGGGCCCGCATTAAGGCCCTCACATTGCTCAGGGCTTTTATCGTGGGCCCCAGGCTGTTACAAGGAGTTAAAGCCCCTCACATCGGTGGTTATTGCCCAAATCATGCAAAAACACTTGAACAAAAATACTCTATACTGTGTATTTCAATAAAAATAAGCTTTGACACAGTGTTTCTCAATATTAAGAAAAACAAGATGTATCTATCAATAACATCTTAAGATTGAAGTCTACGTTAAAGTGTACTAATGAACACTAATAACACAGAACAAAAAACAATGTGAAAGCCGATATTATGTGTTGGAAGGACGAGGGATGCACACTCCACTTTGCACATATTTCGATGACTATGATGAAATGTATTTTTACCAGGGAATTATCATTACCACATTTTCGAGAACCCTCATTCCGCTAAAAAGCACAAAAAAGGAAGCGTTAGGAGAAAAGAAACGCCACTGCAAAATGAGGTTCTCTGTTTTACAAGGGTCAATGCAGGTAACATGGCTGTCTGAAGGATGCTGTTTTTAAAGTGTGTTCTCACTGAACAGCGAGAAAAGCTACTGAAGAAATGGTACTACGCAGTAGTTATTTGAAAGACATGACACAAAGGAAAGCCTTTTCACAAAACACAATGAAAGATAATCTGCTAAAACATGCATGGAATAATTTATCTGAACACAATTTACAGTTTCACTGGGGAGACTGCGTTCCTTGCAGTGTGGAACCCTTGAGTGCCACCTAGCGACCACTTGGATCAAAACACCCCAAAAAATCAAACATACGTCTTATTTTGGTAGCAGAAATACACAGTAACAATGAGCGGGGAGGTGGCCTGATCACACAACGTGTCTGTACTTTACAATTAACCAGTACAACAAACACAGTATATTTTCAAAAACATATCTGTGGGCCACAACACACAGTTAAGCTCTGCACCTTGTAATTAGCTTGTGTACGCAACAGTGGAGTCATAATTATAGTAGAAGTGCGCTATACAAGACCTCTTTAAATTACGTTATAATGTATTATAATTTATCATTAATTTTAATTAATTAAATCACGTTATATTTTGACTGAACGCATTTTTTCTGTGTCTGCCTGAAAAGTGGCACTCATCCCAGTGTATTCTCAATTATTACAAACAATTAGTATGAAACAAAATCTATCGAAATTTAATACCGAAAAACATTGACTACATTCATATAGAAAGCCACACACAGATACTATACATGCAGTAATGTCAATTCACCAAATTTCCAGAGATTGTGGGCATGACATCACACCAGACGACATCACGGGATTGGATAGCACATGTGCATCGACATAGATGAGAGCGCAGGAAATGACACCCTTACTGAAAGAAAAAAACAAAAAACATTTAAGGTCAAATTAATTAAAACACAAAAAAAACTACTTAAGCTTCAGAAAACTTTTCCATGGCTATCTTGGGCATTTTTTAGCCTGCATTATAGTTATAGTCCTGCTGCTGCCATCATGTGGCAAGGGCATCCCAAATGCTGCTGCATTGCCACCATCCTTGTAACTATACCTGGCATAGTCAACATTTGCAAGGTGTTCCTTGCCATGCCCAGATGATGCCATCATATGCCTGGTGCATCGACAAATGTTCCTGTTTTCATATCTTATGTCCGTAAAGGCCTCCTTTGTCTGACACTGCCCACTTATTAAAGTTTGTTAACGTGTTGTTATCAGATGATAAATGAAGCACACATGAAGCACATGGAGACCGAAGAGGGAGGGACAGATCACCCTCAGACCAACATTTAAGGTTTTCAAAAGATGTATTGACAGAGGAAATTAGAGAAACAATGGCATGGGCTGCCCTCCAGACAAGTCAGTACAAAATGTAAAGGCCCTCTCTTCTACCCCTTTGCAGACATAGGAGTTGTGTTTAGAAGAGCACTGAGGAGGCAATCAAGATGACCGCAAGAATCTTCTCATAGCATCCAGATAGGGGCAGGGGAAATCTTGCCCAAAAGTACTCCAGCAAAGGGGCAGCTACCTGTTCAATTCGTCCCAAGCCGAGCGACCCAGTACACAAGACCCCAGGGGAAGGTAGGAAAACTAAACACCTTCCTACTGTAGGGAACATCAGAACCTGATCCTCATGACGAGAGGGGTCCAGCATATTGTAGGCCATTTAATCATCCCAAGAGGTGACACTGCCAATTCACCAACAGGAGGGGGTGATCATGATACCAGGACACAGCTTGACCCACAAATAATGTGCTCTAGGACTGTGTAACCCTCTGAGACTCTGAATACCTGTTCAACATTTACCTGGATGAGAATCCTCATGAACCAAGCAAGCTTCATAGATTAGGGCCTGGACGTTTTGACTCAGAACCCTCGGCCCTTCTTTTGCAGGGAATATACCTTACTGTTTGACCCATTACACAACTTTTCGTTGGGTGCAGATGTTCTCATCCTCAATGAAACAAAGTAAAAAAGTCCTACATTCATCTAGACCTCCCATAAACCTCAAGCACGTGGTGGGTGGTGCTATGCACTGGTAAACCACCCGACTGGTTGGCAGGGATATGGCTCGCTTCTCTTTGCCTCTCCCCTGGTAACATGCCACATGTAACACATTCCGCTGCTCCCTCATACAGGTTGTGTATGTGTTTGTACAAGACCTGGTCCGAGATCTATATTGGTTTTGCCCTGGATGTGTAAGGAGTTGAGACCCCATCTGAATCAGGTGACAAGTGATTCATTTGTTCACTGCTTGGAAACTCTTGTATGCCTTTGTACTTATGGGGTCTCTGAGCTGACTGCAGACTATCTGTAGGAGATGCATATTTTCTGACCTACTAATACCAGAAGTGAGAAATATGGGAAGCTCAGGGGATCGCCCATTTACTGCCTACCACGGTTGCATCGTAAGAAGGTGACTCCCATGGCACCCTGAGTTCCAAAGTCTCCCCCAGTGGGTGCTGATGGAGTGAACCTGTCATATACATACTTCTCTTTCATATGGCCACTCCTAGATTTATATGTCTCCCTCCTCCAGCTTCCCCTCTAAAAATACACGTTTCTGCTACAGGATAAGCACATTCGAAAATCCCGCACCCTCCTTCAGGGCTCCAGTGTTTCAACCATGACGAGGACCATATTTCCAACAAAACGTTGAAGGACCTCATTGTCAGAGACCCACCTTCCTGGACTGAGGTAGACTTGAGCCATTGGGGTAATCTTTTTTTAAGTAATTTCCCAGGACAATTTTTTTACCAGACGCATGACATCACGACCCCCTCCTCTGGGGATGGTAGCCCTCTCTGTTTCTAATTGTAGCCTGCACTGTAGGTATAGCTTCGAGCCATCATGGAATGTTTACTGGATTCCCAAGAAAGAGTTGATGGGCATGCACCATATTGCCTCTGACAACCATTTGGCAGCTGTCTGACTACAGGAAGGCCTTGGTGATTGCTTTCCCACCTCTACAAGTACCTTAAATCCCTCTTCCCATGGCCATTGACCAAGCATCACCACCTCTGTGTCATGGTCTCTCTCACACGGCTTCAGGTAACCACTGGCAAGCAACCCCTTACTCTGGATCTTTGTTAAGCCACATGTAGCTGGCGTCCCTGGGATCTCCTTGGGAAAGATCCAGAGAAGCATTAGTGGTATGGCCTGCTTTCCCACGGGGTAGCATCTGGTGAATGGTGATTACTGACAGCAGTTTGAGCAGGACTTACTTCCTCTGTAAGAGTGGATGGGAGCATTTGACTGGTTGTAGGAGGTCAAGGTCCACTGGCCAGTAAATATATTATCCCCACCTCACCAAGAGAGAGAGAGAGAGAGAGAGAGAGAGAGCGAGAGAGAGAGAGAAAGAAAGAATGAAAGAGAGAGCGAGAGAGCTATATCTGCAGTTCCACAAAATATTTTAGAACATTCTTACATGCCTTGTCTCTAAGGGATGTTTGCAATGAGAATCATTCTTCAAGGCCATTGGTACAGACAAAAACTACAGATTGCAAATCTAAGAAATTGAAGCAGAAAAGGAAAAAACAAGTGCAAGTGAAATATATTTATGGCATTTTAGAGGAGGGTGACATTTATTCTGGCATCTCCCTTGATCAACTCCCAGTGGTAGATGCCGAACAGTTGTTGTGTAGCACTAAAGATGTACACCCAAATTACCAATGCAAAGATTATTTGAGCAAACCCTATACAAATGACCAGAATGAAACATCAAACCACTCTTTCAACGACTTTGTAAGCTACCATAATTAATAAGAGGTATCTGGGGTACCTGAACGTGAAGCATGAACAAGGAATTCGTAATTCTCAAAACAACCATCAGAGGCCTCCAAGAGATTTTGGGAAATCTTGTTGCCTGATGGTCACAAACCCCTTCTAAATAGATCTCACGTACTGGCCTTGCTATAGGAAATACCTAAACCTAGGCTCATTGAGTCATGAGATATAGGGCCTCATTACGTAAAAGGCTGCGGCGCCGTTAACCACTTAGCGCCTTACTACGAAGTCCCTTTGCGGGACCCGACCTGAACAGCTGGTCTAGACCAGCCGTTAAAGTAGGTACCCTCAAAGGGACTCTCGAGGTAAGTACGGTACCCCAGTCCCCTATGGGGCAAAAATGGGAATGGGGAAGGGCCAATGTTCAATGTGGAATTACCGCCCCGCCAATTTTGGAATGGGGTGGTAATTCCCCATTGAACATTGGCAGACTCGTTACAATACCGGCACCAACCATGGTGCTAATAGCGCCATGGTTTAGCGCCAGTGTTGTTGGTGGACCATTCATTCCACCAACCATAGAGTTGGTGGAATGAATGGTCTTAAATCGTCTGGAATTCGTTTCCCTTGAAATTCAGTCTAGAGTTATTTGTGTGTGTTATTATCTGAATCTGAAACCTTTAGAGCTATGCATATAACACAATTTATTGAGAGACCTGATAATACCCCGAAAACAGATTTGTACAAAGATTACCTATACCGTAACAGAGGGAAAAATCTGAAAATCATGTACCAGAATGGAACTGCGGAACACTATAAAGTTAGGGTTGTGACCACAATTCAACAGTGCTCTATTCATTTACGCTGGTCATGGCTCCCAGCACCCTAAGGTAGACCTCCTAATTCGGACTGTGGCTTCCATAGTAGTCTTCATCCGTGAATATTTTTCATAATTGTATCTTGGAACATGAGGGCTCATTGTCAGTTGCTATTGAATGCTAAGTTATGTTCCACATTATGCAATTTTTCTATTATAATTCTGCAGGTAATGTGGCTCTTAGTACCCTCATATGTAGATGGTTACCACGCATACTTCCCACCAGCAACAAGTGGCCCCATCGGGTAGCCTAATAATTACAACATACTTTTGTGAGTTTATTGCAGGGAAGATGTATTCATCCTTTGATAGTGTACTGGCAACGTCATATAGCCTCTTTATTGATTCAATCAGCATTTCCCTCTTAATTGTGAATATATATTTGAACCCCACTAAGTGCAATATCTTCACCTTTTTGGATGAGGTTATTAATTTTTTAGGAGACTTATATTCCATAAGGAATAAAGGATTAATATTGTTAGCGGGGGATTTTCACACCAACTGTAATGATGTTGGTATGAGCAACCTTGAAAAAGATGTATTGCACACAGTGATTAGCAAATGGTGAAATGGTGCTCTGTGTTTCTGAAGGACTATGGCTTACTCAAACTTAATGGCACTCTGATGGGGGATTTGGTGGGGCTGATAGGTGTTACAGAGGGGGCAATCTTTACATACATAGAGCGTATGTTCATAAGTGAAGGCCTGTTTCACAAATGCTGCCGGTTCTTCATTACAAAAACAGATCTGAGTGATCATGACATGATATCCCATGAGTAAACAAATATTATAAACAGTTGAGGGTACGAATTATTACTATCATCAACTGTATGTGGGTTGCACATTTAAACTCATTATTCAAATCAGGAAAAACTATAAGTGAGAACAATATCACTCATCTGGATAAGCAGTGGACCCTAAAATTCGATTTTGATGATATTCTCATCTTAATAAAAATGTCAAGTAACTCTAGATCCTCCAAAATTACTATGAAACATGAAACTGGGTTATGGGTAGTTATCTTATATTCATATATGTTTCCAATATTATTTCTGCTAAGAGTATCTAAAATATTTGGAAATTATCATACAGTGTTCCTATTTATAAAAAGGTGGACCGTCTTGACCCATATAACTAGAGACCCATCACCTCCAGGATGTCAATAACTCATTTTTTGCTTCCTTAATTCTAAAGGAAATCAAATCCTGAGCCATTAAAACAGGGTATCTAAATATATTTCAATCTGGTTTCCGCCTAAATATTGGAACTACTTAAAATGAGATCATCCTCAAGCTCTTACAAAAGAATATGTCTTAAACTAATTCCACTCCCATTTATTTGGGATTTATTGATTTTTGTTCTGCCTTCCATCTGGTACATCATAATTTACTATGGAACAAATTGTCCATTTGGGGGCTCCTACCTGATTTATTGGGCAGCCTGATGCACCTCTATTCAAAGACTAGTATTCCAAACAAGGTCGGATATTACTAGAAATGCATTGGATAAAATACATACTTATCTTGGTATCAGATAGAATTGCATGTTGCCTCCTGTCTGTTTACCATCTTGGTGTCTGACTTGGGCACATTTTCAGAACTTTTGTCTTTTGTGTTATGGCAATTTACGACTTTAGTGGTTAGCCTACACAGATGATGTTTTTATGCTGTACCACACACCAATTTGTCTTCAGAGACTGTTAGGGTCCCTGCATTGCTATGCAGCCACTAATGACTTAATAGAAAAAAAGTCTAAAACTAAGATCATGAGGCTTTCCATTGCTAGGAAAGAAATTGGATTCAGATGGACAATTGGTAAGGCCTCTTCGGAGATCACAAACGACTTTACATACCTATGGTTTCCTATCTTTGGTCATTTTAAGAAATCAGCCATGATGGCTTTGTCACACGGAAAATCAGATATCCTGATGCCAAAAATGAAAACATTAAACAGAATGTGTGGGAGATATTCCACTCTTTCAATCCTCAACTTTTATAAGGCCAAGGTAGTACCAAAATAATCTATGGCATTGAAACTGTATTCTCTTTCAATCCTAATGATCTCATTTTATTGGATGCCAGCATTTGGATGGGTGTTTTGCATTTACCAAACCGTCTACCAACATCAGTGATTCAATGTGAACTTGGTTTGCTATTTCTCAAAGTGACAGTAGAGTGGATTTTTTTTTACTGTTTAGGAAAGTATTACTCCCACCACCTAATTCATTATTTGTAGAGCTAAATACATTTTATTCAGAAAACTGATGTGATTACTTAAAGGGATGGGCATTGAAATGTATTTTTATATTGAGAGAATTGACATTCACCCCAGAACAATTGGTGCAGACTCCACCATGGTAAAAAAAAAAAAAACACCTGTGGGAATGTGATTGGATCACTATTTGTACTGCAATCACTAAGTACAACCTCTACCATGACTTGGCACAGTAACATAAAAATGGGAACCCTCCCATCATATTTGCTGAAATTCCCCAACGCAAAGTGGAGGCAGCAATTTAGGAGACTTTGGCTCAATCTAATTTTAACTAAAGACGTTATAAACACAAGAAATATGGTGGACTTTCCTAGTTGCTTGTGTCGTTTCTATAGCCAACCAAATACAATCGAAACTTTGAAACATCTTTGTATATGCTGCCCATCTCTGAATGGACCTTGCATTTTGTTTTTAGGGAAATGTGTTCCTAATCACGTTTTTGTTGAAACAGATTTTTCGGGTAAATCTGTGTCTTTAACATTTGCGGTTTACAGATGTCTGCAATATTTAAATCTGAATTATCTATGACATGGGATGCGTGTAAGATGGTTATTTGTAAACTGACAGCCTTTTATTACATTAATGACCTATAGGTAGTGATTTGATATTTTACATGATTTGAACTTTTCACATTTTTACTCACATAGGGATTTAAATTTTGATATTCATGAAATCACATGTATATCAATATTTGTACTTGTGAAAGATTAAATAAAATACTATTAACAATAAAAAAAAAGTATGGTTTATGCAAACTGATCATGCTATCAGCCAGACGGTTTCTATTGACGTGAGGGAAGTGACTGTTCATCACAAGTAGATTGTGTTGATCTGAGCTGAGTCAGAGGAGTCTGTTTTGTGGGTCAACAAACACTGCAATTTGGTGACCTCCAGGTCAATGAGGCCTCTTCTTCTTTTTTCAGTGATTTATTGTGAGTATGAGGCTCAGAAAACCACTAGAAATCAGTACAATGGACCTCTGGGAGGTAAACATGTGAGGTTAACCAGGATATCTGGGAATCCCTACATGAGGAATTCCTGTAAAAAGACCATAGCCAATGTTGGGCCATAATATTGAAAGGGAGCAGGGGCTCTCATCAACATGAAAGCAATTTCTGTGTGACATTGTGGTTTAATTACTTTGTACATCATCATAAAGGTCCGGCCACCATACTTAAGGAAGAAAGCAGTCACATGTAAAGGGGCCTATGCTCTGGAACTGGGGGAGGGAGTCTATTTTTGCAAAGGGTGATTGACAAGGCCCCAAATGCTATCAGCCAATCTCTCAGTTGCATGCTGAATCCAAGTTGTTTGGATGATTTTTCCACAAGAAACATTTGGACCCAACTGAAAATGCTATTGAATTCAGAGCTTCGGTTTAGCTTCTTTCAGAGGTTTGGCATGTTCAAACAGGCACTGAATCACTACATGGTTGTCAACAACTATTTTTTTCTTATATACAGTAATCCTGTTTTCCTGGCATTTATGGATTCTTGAGCGCCTTCGACTGCATCAGTCATGCTGTCCCATGGGCTGACCTCAAAATGAAGGGTCCTTTAATATCAACCTCAATCTTAAATGTTCTGAAAGACCTTCATTCTGACTTAAAAATCACTGTGAGGCATCGTCCTAATGATGAATGTTTCCCACCTTTTTATTCTCTGTATGGAGTATGACAAGGATTTGTTCTTTCACCCTTGTTGTTTAATATGTATAATAAAAACCTTGATTATTGCCTGTGGCTGATTTTTGAGAGTTTGGTTACATTGCTGAGGCAGTGTTGCAGGCTTTTTCACCAAAAGCCCTACAGAACCTGATTGACCGATGTGTAGACTTGTTGGATACTAGATGCCTTTCAGTAAACACAAGTAAGCCAAAGTAAAGTCACTGGGTAAACATCAGAATGAACTACACCCAATAGCTTGCAAGCAAGAAAGAATGGGTGGGTCCAGTGAATATTTGGGGATCACTTTTGACTTAAGTGGGGCAATCATGTGCAGACAGTCGATAAAGATGACGGAGTCAGATTTTTCACTCCTCTTCCTTTCACACTGTACACCAATATAAATCTATTCTTATGGCATATTGGGCAAAGATCATTGGGTGGGTGGCACATGGTATTGGGCTAGAAATCACTGTGTCTTATCGAGAAAATCTGGCTTCAGAAGCTTTTGACTCTTTCAGAGTTACCTCCTTCTTTCTTATTACACAAGGAAGTTGGTTTGAGTTACGTGAGGGATTACCTAAAACTGAAAGCGATAATTATTTTGTAGCTCTATTTGGTCCAATCTTTCTGCCACTTTGACCAATAATATTTTCACAGACCTTCTGCACAGTGATGTACATCATAATATTCTTTGAATGGGGTTGATCAAAAACAAAGTTAGCAACTTTGGTCTTGTCCATTGGTTCAATAATCCTCAATTGCTAGGCAATAAAACACATAGGGCCTCATTACGGGTTTGGCGGTAGACGTGCATGCAAGACAGGCATGGCTGCCGCCAAACGCGTGATTTTACCGGCACCCGCGAATGGGCAATTATCAGGTCATGCCGAGTTCGGCGGAAGCAGTAATTGTCCATTCGCGGATGCCGGTAATAAGGGACTCCCCATCCCCTTTTGGCCCCTTAGGGCTTGGGAATGGGAAGCTTGGATGCACCGGCACCGTTAATAATGTTGCCGGTGCATCCACGAGTTGTGCTCGTGGGTGACACACTGCCCACCAGGTCGGACCTGGCAGGCAGAGCGAGACCCACGAGCCCAACTCGTAGTATGACAATATGGTGACAACGGTGCCGGTAATCTTACCGGCACCGTTGTCACCGTATTGCCAGGGTCGTAATGAGGCCCATAGTATCATGAAAGACTGCTTTTCAGTATTTTATTCATCCAGAAGAGATTCATATGAGTGGACTAAACCAACTAAACACACATATCGTTTGCTGAAATCTGTGGTTGATATAGACTTTTACTTACTATGGGTTAATAATAGGCATAGACGTCATAGTTGCATAGTTAGAAAAACAGTCAACATAGAGTGCTCATGGTAGAGTAGTTGGTTGTAAGCACAAGGAAGTAAGGGAGGCTAGAAGGAAGACAGTGATGGAAATGCAGAAGTCTAATTAAAGAGTGCAGTTTTCAGCTTTTTTTCGAAATGCAAGGAGAGAAGTTTCTGCTCTGAGGGCAGTGGGGAGCGCATTCCAGAGCTTGGGGGCTAGGTATGGGAAGACAATTCCTTCCGCTTTGGCTCTGAGGATGCGTGGGATGGAGAGTTGATTGGTGTAAAAAGTTCTTGTGGATCTAGTAGAAGTGGATCTGGATAGGGTCTCTATGAGGTAGGTGGGTGCAGTGTGGTTGATGCATTTGTGTGTGGTATTAAACATCTGCTTTTTGCTCACTGTACCTTTCAAAGATGAGAAATAACAATTTGCATGTCAGTCTTTGTCCCGACCAAATGGGCAGTGCAGCACTGAAATGCTATGGCAATTCCCTTCTGAACAAGAGTACCAACAGCAACCGCAAACACGTGTCTCAGTCTTGTTGGGCCTCATCAGTGAGGTGGCGCTGTGCCTCTCTGAGCACAGTGAGCAAGGTGTCCACGTCTGGTTGCCCGCAGCTAACCCAGGTGACCAACCCCAAGTTTCTTCTAAAAATACAAAAAAGGTAGCAGGCGCCCTTCTCTCGAAAGAACATGGCATGATAACCAGTTCAGTGGTTATTAACCACTTTGAGAGTTCAAAGCCATCTGCTTTTTACTCACTGTACCTTTCACAGGTGGGAAATATCCATTTGCATATCTGTCTTTGTCCCACCCACATGGGCAGTCCAGCACTGAAATGCTATGGCAATTCCGTTCTGAACAAGAGTACCAACAGCAACCCATTGTCGTGTTTTAGCCATGTTGGGCCTCATCAGTGAGGTGGAGCTGTGCCTTCCTGAGCACAGTGAGCAGGGAGTCCGAGTTTGGTTGCCCCCAGGTAACCTAGGGTGACCAACCCGAAATTCCTTTTAAAAATACCAAAAAGGTAGCAGGCACACCTCTGTAGAAAGAACAAGGCATGAAAACCTGTTCAGTGGTTATTAACCAATTTGAGAGTTCGGAGACCTCTGCATTTTGCTCACAGTACCTTTCAAAGATGAGAAATAACCATTTGCATGTCAGTCTTTGTCCCGACCAAATGGGCAGTGCAGCACTGAAATGCTATGGCAATTCCCTTCTGAACAAGAGTACCAACAGCAACCGCAAACACGTGTCTGTCTTGTTGGGCCTCATCAGTGAGGTGGAGCTGTGCCTCTCTGAGCACAGTGAGCAAGGTGCCCACGTCTGGTTGCCCGCAGCTAACCCAGGTGACCAACCCCAAGTTTCTTCTAAAAATACAAAAAAGGTAGCAGGCGCCCTTCTCTCGAAAGAACATGGCATGATAACCAGTTCAGGGTTATTAACCACTTTGAGAGTTCAAAGCCATCTGCTTTTTACTCACTGTACCTTTCACTGGTGGGAAATATCCATTTGCATATCTGTCTTTGTCCCACCCACATGGGCAGTCCAGCACTGAAATGCTATGGCAATTCCGTTCTGAACAAGAGTACCAACAGCAACCCATTGTCGTGTTTTAGCCATGTTGGGCCTCATCAGTGAGGTGGAGCTGTGCCTTCCTGAGCACAGTGAGCAGGGAGTCCGAGTTTGGTTGCCCCCAGGTAACCTAGGGTGACCAACCCGAAATTCCTTTTAAAAATACCAAAAAGGTAGCAGGCACACCTCTGTAGAAAGAAAAAAGCATGAAAACCTGTTCAGTGGTTATTAACCAATTTGAGAGTTCGGAGACCTCTGCATTTTGCTCACAGTACCTTTCACAGATGGGAAATAACCATTTGCATATCTTGTCTGGCAGTCCAGCACCGAAATGCCATAGCAATTCCCTTTTGAATAAGAGTACCAACAGCAACCCCATACACGTGTTTCAGCCTTCTTGGGCCTCATCAGTGAGGTGGAGCTGTGCCTCTCTGAGCTCTGTGAGCAGGGAGTCCACGTCTGGTTGCCCCCAGGTAACCAACCCCAAGTTCCTTCCAAAAATACAAAAAAGGTATCAGGCACCCATCTCTCGAAAGAACACAGCATGATAACCTGTTCAGTGGTTATTAACCACTTTGAGAGTTCGGAGCCACCTGCTTTTTGCTCACTGTACCTTTCACAGATGGGAAATATCCATTTGCATATCAGTCTTTCTCCCGCCGATATGGCCAGTCCAGCACCGAAATGCTATGGCAATTCCCTTCTGAACAAGAGTAGCAACAGCAACCCCATACACGTGTTTCAGCCTTGTTGGGCCTCATCAGTGAGGTGGAGCTGTGACTCTCTGAGCACAGTGAGCAGGGAGTCTGAGTCTGGTTGCCCCCAGGTAACCTAGGCTGACCAACCCCAAGTTCCTTCCAAAAATACAAAAAAGGTAGCAGGCACACCTCTCTTGAAAGAACAAGGCATGATAGCCTGTTCAGTGGTTATTAACCACTTTGAGAGTTCGGAGCCATCAGCTTTTTGCTCACTTTACCTTTCACAGATGGGAAATATCCATTTGCATATCAGTCTTTGTCCCGCCCACATGGGCAGTCCAGCACTGAAATACTATGGCAATTCCCTTCTGAACAAGAGTACAAACAGCAACCCCATACATGTGTTTCAGCCTTGTTGGGCCTCATCAGTGAGGTGGAGCTGTGCCTCTCTGAGCACAGTGAACAAGGAATCCATGTCTGGTTGCCCCCAGGTAACCTAGGGTGACCAACCCCAAGTTCCTTCCAAAAATACAGAAAGATAGCAGGAACCTCTCTCTCTCGAAAGAACACTGCATGATAACCTGTTCAGTGGTCATTAACCACTTTGAGAGTTTGCAGCCATCTGCTTTTTGCTGACTATACCTTTCACAGAGGGGAAATGTCCATTTGCATATCTGTCTTTCTCCCACCCACATGGGCAGTCCAGCACTGAAATGCTATGGCAATTGCCTTCTGAACAAGAGTACAAACAGCAACCCCATACACATGTTTCAGCCTTGTTGGGCCTCATCAGTGAGGTGGAGCTGTGCCTCTCGGAGCACAGTCAGAAATGTGTCCAAGTCTGGTTGCCCCCAGATATCCTAGGGTGACCAACCCCAAGTTCCTTCCAAAAATACAAAAAAGGTAGCAGGCACACCTCTCTTGAAAGAACAAGGCATGATAGCCTGTTCAGTGGTTATTAACCACTTTGAGAGTTCGCAGCCATCTGCTTTTTGCTCACTGTACCTTTCACAGATGGGAAATATCCATTTGCATATCTGTCTTTCTCCCACCCACATGGGCAGTCCAGGACCGAATTGCTATGGCAATTGCCTTCTGAACAAGAGTACCAACAGCAACCCAATACATGTGTTTCAGCCTTGTTGGGCCTCATCAGTGAGGTGGAGCTGTGCCTATCTGAGCACAGTGAGCAGGGAGTCCACGTCTGGTTTCACCCAGGTAACCTAGGGTGACCAACCCCAAGTTCCTTACAAAAATACAAAAATGATAGCAGGCACCCCTCTCTTGAACAAACACTGCATGATAACCTGTTGAGTGGTTATTAACCACTTTGAGTGTTTGCAGCGATATGCTTTTTGCTGACTGTACCTTTCACAGATGGGAAATAACCATTTGCATATCAGTTTTTGTCCCGCCCACATGGACAGTCCAGCACTGAAATGCTATGGCAATTTCTTTCTGAACAAGAGTACCAACAGTAACTCCATACGCATGTTTCAGTCTTGTTGGGCCTCATCAGTGTAGTGGAGCTGTGCCTCTCCGAGCACAGTGAGCAAGGTGTCCACATCTGGTTGCCCCCAGGTGACCTAGGGTGACCAACCCCAAGTTCCTTCCAAAAATACGAAAAAGGTACCAGTCGCCCCTCTCTCTCAAAAGACATGATAACCTGTTCAGTGGTTATTAACCACTTTGAGAGTTTGCAGCCATCTGCTTTTGGCTCAATGTACCTTTCACAGATGGGAAATATCCATTTGTATATCAGTCTTTGTCTCGCCCACATTGGCAGTCCAGCACTAAAATGCTATGGCAATTCCCTTCTGAACAAGAGTACCAACAGCAAGCCCATACACGTGTTTCAGCTTTGTTGGGCCTCAGTGAGGTGTAGCTGTGCCTCCCTGAGCACAGTGAGCAGGGAGTCAAAGTCTGGTTGCCCCCAGATAACCTAGGGTGACCAATCCCAAACCAATCCCAAGTTCCTTCCAAAAATACAAAAAAGGTATCAGGCGCCCCTCTCTCGAAAGAACACGGCATGATAACCTGTTCAGTGGTTATTAACCACTTTGAGAGTTCACAGCCATCTGCTTTTTGCTCACTTTACCTTTCACTGATGGGAAATATCCATTTGCATATCAGTGTTTGTGCCGCCCACATGGGCAGTCCAGCACAAAAATGCTATGGCAATTCCCTTCTGAACAAGAGTACCAACAGCAAGCCCATACACGTGTTTCAGCTTTGTTGGGCCTCAGTGAGGTGGAGCTCTGATTTTCTGAGCACAGTGAGCAGGGAGTCCACGTCTGGTTGCCCCCATCTGTGAAAGGTACAGTGAGCAAAAAGCAGATAGCTGCAAACTCTCAAACTGGTTGGGAACCGTATTACTTTATGTCGTCATGCAAAGTAAGTGGCCATTGAGTTGAAATTTTTCACACAACTATGCTAAATAATATGCAGATTTTGGACCGTGACCACCCATACAATACATTCTGGCTGCGGCACTGTCTTCCTCCCTGATGGTTAACGCATCCTACCATTGAAATCCATGCTTCAAATTACAAATTAACTACGTGAACGCTCCTATCTACGGACAGCCTCGCTTGTCAGGTCTTCTGTGCCATTATAGTCATGCTTGTAAGAAGGTCCCGTCCACCAAAAGTCCAACATTAATAAGGGCTGAGGACGAGTATGCTCATCCTATTTGCATAGACCTGCATAATAGCCCAGCAGTTAAGGAATTAACCAAGCATGACTAAAACATCCCATACGCGGTGGAAACAGACTCTTCACAAATGCAAGGGCGCTCCTAGGATTTGGCCAGCCTAGCTCTATCCAATGGCATATTGAAACCACAGGATTTCAAGCCTGCACGTGACAAGCTACACTGCTAGTTATGTCGATATGCAAATGACTGGGCAACCGTGAAATCCATGCCTTACTATCTCCCAATAGAAGCCTGTGCACATACTAAAAAAGACATATCGGCTCCACACTCCTATGCAATGATGAGTAGCCTAGTTCTATACTGCAATGGCGATCTTCACGCTATTGTCACATAGGTCAGAAGAAGAAAACAAAAAAAAAACTTGCAGTCACAACAGGGCACACACACACAATTTCCTCCGAGAATCGAGATGCCCTAAGTTACAACCCAGAAATAAAACCTCTGAAATTGGTTGATCAGAGCATCAACTAGAAGAGATGTGTTTTAAGCATGCAAGTATCTTCGTGCTATTCACAACGTGTATATTTGTAAAGTGAAATCACATATGAAAGTATTAACAAACCTTAAGACAGATGCCCTGCCAAAGCCTCCTTAGGAAACCTAAACTTGGAGTGTGTAAATTCTTTCTTGGTTGTATTGTTGTTATTTTTTTATTTTTTTTGCAGCACTGCCTTTCTACTTGACTCCCAGTGCTCTCTATTGTGAGAGTGTCCTACATGTTGTGATGTGATCTTACAAGGCTGTGCAACTCATATACATAAAGTTACATTGTCGAGTGTGCATCCAACATCCTGAAGTCTCAAAGGAATGACTCTCAAACATCAAAAATCCTGAAGTTTCAAAGGAAACTATTCCCAAACAACTTCCAACACGTTGTGCAACGCAGGACCTCAAGAGATTCTGGCTGATTGAACGTACAACTTTATGCTACGCCCAGGCAGCGTATCCTTTAAGAACCAAGAATCGGACACGTCGTGCAAAGCCTGCGTTGTCTAAGGGCTCGTGTTGTTGCAACGCAGGACCGCAGGAGACACTGGCCAATTGAACGTAGCATGATATGCTACGTCCAAACAGCGTATCCTTTAAGAACTGAGGATCGGACCCTCCATGGCAAAGCCCATATGTGCTAAGAGTGCAGTTTTGTGTGATGCAGCACCGCAGGAGACTCTGGCCGATTAAATGTAGCACGTTTGTCTATGCCCACACAGTGTATTCTTTAAGAACCAAAGATAGGACCCTCAGTGGCAAAGCTCGGGTAGGCTAAGGACACAGTGTTGTGCAACACAGGTGTATGGCGACTAAGGTGTTCGGCCCAGATAGCGAGTATTCAGTGCAGCAGTCAAACATCAGCGACCATACGGTAAGAAGGTGCAGGCAGAGGGGATGACATTACTGCTCTGCCCTACCACGTATTTCCACTTAAATGCTTGTATCAATGTACACTGTCTCTGTGCACCAAATAGGATTCATTCTCACTATTTTTCCCCGCTGTTTGTTTTGCGTTTCTCTCCCTCTAGGTGTGTTGTTCATGTGCTGTTGCTTTCACACTGCTTCTTTTGTGCCTGCTAGGCCTTTTTCCCTCTCTAGGTCGCCTTGCATCCTGTTAACTACTGGGTATTGTTGGAGCCCACCAGGCCTTTCTCTCCCTTCTCGGTGCCTGCTCTTCTGTGTTCTACCTGGGCTACTGTTGGCTGTTGTTCACTACTTGTTTTGCCCTGCGTGAATGTTCCCACTGTAGAGTCTATGTGCTTGTGCTTCTCTGTTGCACTCCTTATTGTACCTCTCTCTGTGTTGCTCCCCCCACCCTCCCCTCATTATATGCCCACCCAGTGCAGCGTGTGTTGTGTAATTATGTGCTGTGCTTCCTCTCATCTCTCTTCTCCCTCTCTATTGTCCCTCTCCTTTCTACCTACACCCCTCTATGGTGCTCTCGGTTTCACCCATCTCTCTAACTGCTTTTGTATCACCTATCCTATCCATCTCATGAAGTCCGGAAGGAAGAAATTCAAGAAGGATATCCTTGTCTCCAATCCAGGCCTTGCCATTGCTGACACCTATGTCAGTGCCTCCTCCAGACAGACTCTCATGACATCCTCTTTGACGTTCCCTCTCTCGACCTATTGACCTGACATATGGTCGCTGTTCTCTCTTCTTTCTCTTCATCGCCCATTAATGTTGGCACAAGATGGAATGTCCTCTTGCACTTCTTCCTGTCCTCCAAAACCATCATCAATGTCTATCTAAATGGGACCATCATGGTCCGGAGCACTCAGCACCCACCTACTCCTACTGTATAGGTGTCTCCCCCATCTTATCAACTTCCTCCCTTCTTCTGCTACTGTGTCTGCCACCTCTATGGCCCCTCAGCCAGCTTCAACCTCTACCTCTCTGGATCCTCTGCATCCCCTTTCCACCTCCGCTGCCTGCTCTGTGGCTCTCCCCTTTGCCTCCTCCCTGAGCCCATTGTCACAAGTGCTACCTCTGCCACCTCTCTTGCTCCTCTGCCACCTTCCTCTGCCCCTCTGGCTCCTCTGCCACTCTCCTCCTCCACTGCCTCCTCTCTGCCGCCCTCCTCCTCCCTGGGCCATTTGCCCCCCACCTCTTCCTCCGCCTTCTCACGGACCCCTCTGCAACTTCCACTGGGTGAACCCCTCGCCTGTTCCCCACCTCAGAAGTCTTTTAAAAGTGGCAACCCAGTCCACGTAGCTACTCTCAATGCTCAAGCTGCTGTCAAACACTCCTCTGAAATCTGCCACCTCCTTGAATACCTTGACCTGGATGTTCTTGCTCTCACTGAGACATGGTTCATGTCCAGCTCTGTCACGAGTGTTGATGCTCCCCTCCCTGATAGCTACAAGGTCCTCTCCAAACCAAGGACCAATCGACCCGGAGATGAAATTGCACTGATATTTCCTGAGTGGGTCCCTGCCTCTTTCATTCCCACCCAGCCTTACTCCAACTTTGACTCTGGCCACCATCTACAGGCCACCTGGGCAGGTTGCCCTCTTCCTCTTTGAATGGGCTGACCTCCCCTCCTCTCACCTTGCCTCTACCTCTGAGCTTCTCTTCCTTGGGGATTTCAATATCCAGTTGGAAGCTTGGGAGCACTCTGGGCTTTTCCGTAACCTTCGCGACTCTCTCTCCCTCTTTCCCTCTGGTCCGACACATTGTTGGGAAGGAAATTAGTATATCCGACTTTGCTAGGCACTTTCAGGTGAGGTGAACTCCATATGAAGTGATGTAGTACATAAGGGGGGAGAAAAACAAACTATTAAACAGGATGTAGAAGCAATTTAGCGCCAACAGTCAGTGTGCGGCACTACAGCACATAGAACAAGACTCAATTTTGTAGTAGGCCAAAAGCACAGGCGTGCATGATCGCATTGCACCCAACAAACTCCATGAACCCAGTTCATGAGGGCCAAACTCAGTAGGATAGAATGAATCCGCGAAGCCAGTTCTCACGGAAGTTCACTTCCCCCTTACCCCTCCACTGTTGCAAACGTTAAGTATCTTTCAGTGGAATGCGCCTATAAGAGCGTGAGACAACCCCAGGCACCACAGTCTGTTCATCCATCGCCACTAAACTGGCAATAGGCCTCTAACCCCTACCGAGTGAGCCCAAAGTTAGGCTCACACCACTGACTCGACCCCCACACCTCTACATTCCCTGATAAGCAAGCAACCCTCCTGTCCTAAAGACAAATTAAGTGTCCATAAAAGATCTAAGCATGCATGGCTATATTTCTTCCAGCATAAAACACAGCCTTTGTAACACGAGGTACAGGGATGGATAAATTGAAGATCAAACCCTGGGTGGAGAGTGTACTGCGGTATCAGCGAAGCCCTGAATGTGTGGGTCAGCATGACTGTATTTCATCCTCCCTTCCCCCTGGCACCATTTCCCATGCCATTCTGGTGCATGCCACAGGGATGGAATAGGTAGCATAGCGTTAGTTTAGATAAAACAATGTTGTATACGAGCAACACAACCTCACCCAAGACCGAAATGAGTCCAGCTGACCCACGTGGATCCTGATCAATGGCAACAGATCTAACCAACTGTAGCCTGGCATTCCATATGGAGATAGACAAACTGGCCTGCTACCTGCTCCAAAGGCAATACAGACTCTCTGTCTTCTCCAAAAGAGGGTCCACATCTCTGTGGCCTCTAACAGCACTGCCAAACCTATAAAAGCTGCAAGAAGCTGGCCAATCCGGCTGCAGTCGCTACCTTTCCTGTTCCTTACCAGGCCCTCTGTACAGCCCTGACTTCTCCTTTAACCACAAAAACTCAGGACATCCTGTCCACTCTATCCTACTATCCTCATCTCTCTCTCAATCTGCAGTTCTCAGGCTACCCTGACCACCCTTCCCTCTCCTCTCCTTCTCTCCACTCCCCCTCCTATAACACCTAATGATGTTACTAGACAAGTCTAGTCTATGTAATTTTCATCCAAACAGGTGCTCCCTTCTCCTCCAGAACCATTAAGGACAACATTGTTTCACTCGCTCCAGCCTTGGCCAATTTCTGCAATCATTCCTTTGCCACTGGTTCTTTCCCCTCTCCTCTTAAGCCCTCCCTTGTGCACCCTCTCCTGAAAAAGTCTTCTGCTGATCATTCCTGCTCGGCCATCTATCACCTAATCTCTATCATGCCTTTCCTGTGCAAACTCCTTGAGAAACTGGCCATCTCTCAACTAAACTGGCCTGCTGCCTGCTCCAAAGGCAATACAGACTCTCCACAATGCATTATAAGTGAACCTGCCTACTGCACTATAAGTGAACTAGTCTAATGCCTTACAAGTCAACTAGCCTACTGCATTATAAGTGAACTAGCCTACTGCATTACAAGTGAACTAGCCTATTGCATTATAAGTGAACTAGCCTTCTGCAATGCATTATGAGTGAACCAGCCTACAGCACTATAAGTGAACTAGCCTACTGCATTACAAGTGAACTAGCCTACTGCACTATAAGTGAACTAGCCTACTTCATTATAAGTGAACTAGCCTAATGCATTAATGCATTATAATTGAACCAGCCTACTTTATTATAAGTGAACTAGCCTACTGCACTGCATTATTTTTTTGCTGACCAGCCCAGTGAACCAGCCCCTATTCCGAACGTGCCTAACGTCCTTAGTGCATTAACTACCCCACATTGGGACCTGAGCTAGCCGCCCGGTTCCACTGAACTAGCCACTTCGACTGAGATGCCCTCGCCCATATGGCCTGCCTTTACAGTGTCACCCTAACCATGGCAACTATCCTCCCGCTTATCAACGCAATCTTACCACCTGATAGCCCTTTCCCATCGCAACCATTTTCTCTGATGCACTCACCTCACACCCACGGAGAGTCCTCAGATCGTAATAATTGCACAACAGACAGCCCACATAACTCCTCCCTCAGCCCGGCTGAATGGATTCACCGTTTTGCATCACCACCCACTGCCTGGATTCCTTGCCCAATAAAGGAAAGGAACCTAAAACTAGGCTCCCGGATCTGGCAATGGGGTACTCCTCATAGGAGAGCCCACCAACCCCACCTACCTAAACCTACACCTACCAGTCCACCTCCCTGCCCTCTGACCACACTTAAAGCACCTACAACACCTGGATTAGTCAATATGTCATAGTAGAACCATGGATGACAGTATGCACACTTCTACAAACAAAGATGCAGTGCAGGACCCACCTGTCACCATCTGCACACCCAAACAGCAGTGTGCTTCTTGTGGCACTTCTCCTGTACGTGTGGTTTTGGTGGCACTCCTCCTGTACGACACCAATTTGGTACCATACTTCAGCGCCAATTTCAGGCAGTTCCGAAACTGGAGGATTCCCAGAAGAATACCTATGCAAAAGGAGAGATAAGGAAAGTGATGGTTGCTAGGTTGTTTTTCAGTCCTTCGTAGCAAACGGCACCCATATTCCAAAAGTGGTGCATTCAGTCCGATTTCGGAAGAATGTGCCACCTTCAGAATAGGTGTTATTTACCGAAAATGTTGTTAAAACTTTTTAGGACATTTTCATTCATTAACACCCACTTGAGAATTGGGCCGTCAGTGTGAACCTTGGCATCACTGGCCAGGCTCTGGTATTGCTGACCTCCTTCCTCTTGGACCAACCTCCCAGGACCAACTTGTGTCCTTTCTCTCCACCACCTCTCTCTGTGTCATGTAGCATTCCCCAGGGCTCTATCCTCTCACCCTGGCTCTTCAATGTCTATTTTGCCTCCCTGGCCCAGCTGATCTCTACTTTCACCTCTAAATTTAAGTATTATGCAGATGACACACAGCTCTCTTTCAGGCTACCCGCAGCCTCCTCTCTCTCATTCCTTACTGTCCATTCGCTATTTAGGGATGGTAAGTCTCTAATGACCTCTGCCTTAATATCAGTAAGACTGTCATTCTTCTCATTGGGACCTTGTCTCCACATTTTCCTCTCTCTCTCTAGCCACCCTCCTTGTGCCCCCTCCCTCACCCTGCTGTGAGGCAAAAAATCTTGGTGTAATCTTCGACTCCACTCACTCCTTCACTCCACACATCACAGACCTTGCCAAGAAGGCCCACTTCCAGCTGCCCCTCCCCAGACATAGCCTCTTTCTCAATCTTCCAAACTCTACTATATGCCCTTTCAACTAATCCAGAACACAAATGCGAGACTTATACTTGGCCTCAAGATCCAGGACTTCATTTCTCCAGCGATGAACTCTCTCCAATGGCTCCCGATGGCCGTGAGGATTAAGTTCAAGACCTTCTGTATCATCCCATGGCTTTTTGGGGCCATGGTCCTCTATATATCTAACACCCTCTTCCTAAAAACCTTCCTTCTAGAAAGCTGCGCTCAGCTGCCTGAAACTTTCTCAGGTCAGACTTCTCTCCAAACAGAGAGTGGGGGTTTGATCTTTCTCCACTTCAGCAGCCGCTCAGGCTCACGCCGCATCATCTGAATTTCTGTAACCTGCTCAAGACCATCCTCTTCTCTTCTTACTCCTCTCTCCCTCTCCCATGCTAAACTGCCTCTCAGCTCGTCCTGACTGGTGGCGCAGCTGCCCTCAGAGTCTCATAGGGTAACACCCCCTCGACCAGTCACCTTGCACTGCCTCTGGCATACTCAGCACTTCTGGTCTGGGACTGCACCCATGTAGTCCTCTGCCATTCTCGCAGTTACTCAGAGCCCTGCTGCCCTGACTGCACTTCCCCCGTACCTCTTCCCTGCACTTCTCATCTCACCCTCTCCCCTGCACTTCTCATTGCAATTGAACAATCTGAATGTCACAAGGCCTAGTAAGATCTTTTGTCTTGTCATCCCTCTGTCTCCCCTCCTTTTGTCTTGTGGCGCCTAGAAACACTTGTGTAAAGGTGAGTTATAAATATCAAATCATATCATATCATAACATCCTAAAGTCTCAAAGGAACTACTTCCAAACAACATCCAATATCCTGAACTCTCAAAGGAAACTACTCCCAAAAAACATCAAAATCCCTCCAAAGTCAGAAGCTTAGTACTTCCAAACAAGAACAGTGCTTACTTGCATGCCAAGATATGCTTTGCATACATAGAAGGCACTGCATTAGGTGACATATTATGATGTCATCTAAAGCAGAAAACTTAGTTTCAGACACTAGTTTTGATTGGCCCTTGCTGGTTTTCTTCAGTAATGTCCTGTATTCTGTAGTCTGTGACATTGTATCTGACACTTGGAACTGTGTTCAGTTTTTCTTATTTTTTAAATTTATTTATTTTTATTAACAGCTATATAGTTTACAGATAAACTTTTAGCCAAACCAGTCATGACGTTACTAGTGCCAAATAACGCTAAGGCCTCCAGCTAGTCGCATCATAATGCTCAGGCAAAACTTAAAGCAAGTCACTAGGGGTTTCTCCACTGCCAGTAGGCCATGTATAGAGCTTGAGGGAAGTGACATCTGGTCCTTCAGTGGACCCCCTTTATTTTCCAACTCCTTTTCCAGAACAATCTTGTAGAAGGCGACATTGTCAAAGTAACTGAGATTTTATGACCTACCAGCAGATAGGTCCACCATGCGTCCGGAGATATTCTTTGTAGTTTCTCCAGAAAGCGGCCAAAATAGCGAGCCATTTGCTCTGAGCACCATGTTATGTAAAGGTGTTTGAGAGTTCCTTTACAGTCTTTCTTCAAACAGAACCCACAGCCAAGTGCCCCTCCTTTGGCTGGGTCTCTTATTGGAACAATCACTTCTGTTAAGCATAAATTAAATCGTATTCTCATGAAACTGCGACTAACTTCTGGATGGAGATGTATGGGTGTGGAATCCCCTTTTCCTGTGCTCAGTTGCCAGATCTTGATAAATGGTTAGGAATGCTATCTCGTCATTTGTTTTTATCCAGTCATCAAGTCTGAGTTTCTTTTGCACTGGTGCTGGAGAATGTAGGAGATCATCAGTTTGGGTTTCAGTGGATTTTACAACTCGATACAAACTTTTTCCCAGACATTGATCCATGGATTGGATCTACTTTGGAGTTCCTCCTGAATAATTTTTATCATTAGTACCGCATCCATAGGAATGTTTTTTCCATTGGACTGCCATAAAAAAGTGAGTTTAGGCCAAGCTCTTTCCTAATCACTTGGATTGGCGTAGAGAGTGGAACTTTCAGAAGTTTTTACCAAAATTGGCATTCAAGTCATGGCTTCCATTTGTCTGGGATGTTCATTAGGGCTTCCGACCCATACATACGTGTTGGTATTACCTTGGACTTATAGAATTCTGTCAAAAGAATCAATGAGAACTTACAGAATTTCCTTTTAATAATCAAGGCTTGGCTTGTAAGAGTACGTACGTTTTGGGTCAGAAGTTCAAGTGCTTCCACTTCTGTTTTACTCGGGGAGATAGTGATGCCCAAATATCTGAAAGACTGGACCTTTAAGACCTATTCCTTGTCCATGTGCCAGTGAATTTCCTCAGTTTTCTTCCTGACTGTCCTTTTTTGAGGGTTAGAATTTTTGTCTTTACGATGTTTATCTGTAGGTTATTGGCCACCACCAAGTTATGAAGGCCCGTTAGCTGTCTCAGCAGCCCTTTTTTCTATGCGGTCCAGCTGGACGAGATGTTTAGTTAACAATGCACTGGGCCTCATCACAAGTCTGGCAGCATTCCGGTGCAATTATTGCAGAGCGCAAAAAGTATTAAAGCTGGGTTTACGGCGGAATTAGTGCTGCATCACAACCTGCCGTAAATGCGAGCCCCTGACTCCAGAGGTAACTGTGCTAAAATAGGGTTAGAGCTGAAATATCAGTGCTAATAGCACTACCTTCGCCGACCCTGGCACTATTAGCACCGGTGGAAATTGTGTCACTGCCAGAACAGGAAGCAATGCAGTGGCCATTTTGAAAAACAATCCATCCAATATCTCCACTTCCTGCAGGCAACCAGACCTAGAAACAAGCCAGATGCCTCAGGAGAGGATCAGAGGCAAAGTGGGCAAAAATCGTTTGAAGAAACCTAAGTTTAGTGAGGGGGAGTTAGTGGTCCCCACAGATGAGGTTGTTGCTCACAGTGATGAGCTATATGTCGTCAGGCAGCGCAAAACATCAGCACAGCACACGTAAGCCATCTGGCATTCCATCATCCAGAAAGTGACTGCTGTGGCCAGCGTACCCCGGGACGGGGAGGATTGTCGTATAACGCTGGGACAACCCCAGGGTCAGAGTGCATGGACTACTGTCCCAACACCGCCACGAGTTCCTGGTGACTGGAGGAGGCACTGTGGTGCCACTGGCCTCACTGCCTGGGAGGAAAAGTGCAGCATGGTGCTGATTATGGAAGGAATAAAGGGTGTTGGAGGTGCAGAGACGGGTACGCATGCATGCACGCACAAATGACAGTCTAGCAGAAGATGCCCCAGTGGACAGGGACATATGTCAGCAGATCCAGAATCTGAGCATGCCAACAGGGTGGAGTAACTGGGTGGCACATCAGCCACCCTTCATAGCAGCCACGGGGAAGGGCACCCCTGTGCGTTACAGCAGCGGGAATGGGTGGCAAGTGATCTTTCCAAGTGTCAAGCTCATCACACCCCTGCTGGTGCACCCTGTAACAGCAGGATTGTGGTGTGTGAGCAACCACTACACTGTTTTGCAATCACACAAGCATTTTGCGGGTCCAGTTGGCCTGCCCCATGTTGGCATGGCAGATAAGACACATGGAAGTACACGTCCCTCTACACTGACATGGGCTCAGTCACCCAATCACTGTACACCACAGCGCTACCCTGCTGGCTGCCCAACAGTGTCCCATAGAGCCATGCAAGTGCCATGGAGTAAGCCAAAACACCCACCCCCACAAGCTGAGTGCCACCCGGGGAGGGGATGTGGGGGCATGAAGCACCACAAGCATGCATGCATGCCAAACATCAAAAGCCCCAGCATGCACACCCTAACTACCCCACACACAGGTCAAAGACCAAATGACCATGTGTCACAGACTCAGTGCTGCAACCATCCCCATAATGGTGTGCCCACATGCAATCTCCCCTGACCAACCATGACCATCTGCCAAAAAGTGGGAAGTCCCACTCTGTACCATAGTAACTGTGTCTTGCATGCCAACACACGTGGGGAATGCATACCTGACAACATCGCCTATGTCCCCTACCTGCACTCTCGCATCACCAGAGGCTTCCGAGGAGGATGAGGGAGAAGGCCCATCTGGGTGTGGCACATCCAGGCCCTCAAGTTCTGCCACCACCTCCCTGCAAAGGAGCAGACAGGCCATGCCAAGGTAGATGTCCCACTGTGAGACACTGCAATCCAGCAGGGCCAGGCCAACAACCATACCACAGTCCACCAGAACAATCATAAGGTCCACTGCACCCACACCTGCAGCTAGTGTGTCTGATGCTGCAGCCATAACTCCAGGAAGCGTGACGGTGGAAACACAGGCAGACACCAGCCTGGTGTCACTGCCTACAGAAGGGTCACAAACCCCTGGCCATACTCACCGCCGCCACCGTTCGTCAACCCCAGAAAGCCCTCACCGCTGCCAGCATGCTCAGTCCCCACAAAGCCCTCACTGCCACCGGCATGCTCAAAAACGTGAGCCAGACATTGACATACCTTCATTTGGCTCCCCTGACAACAGCCCAGAGCCACTGCACCACCCCCCTCCAATATGGCACACACCAACAAGCAGTATGCTGCTGCAGAGGCTGGAGGAGATGGAGCAGAGACAGAGGGAGATGGTGGCAAAAGGACACATACACTCAGAACACCTGCGGGCCATACATGACAGCATACAAGGTGCCACCCCCAGGATTGTGTGGGCCATTGCGAGGAACCGGGCAGAGACAACTGCCAATACGGCTGTCCTGAAAATATACGCCCAGAGGGTCAAGGAGATGACCAAAGGTGTGTCTGCACTGGCAGAGGCCACCCACAAGAGCATGGAGGTGACACACCAACAGATCCAGGGGCCAGGCTCCATCCCTTCCACTTCTATGACTCCCACAGAGGAGCCTCAGCAGAGCACACCAAGGCATCAGTCCCAGCGCCATCTGTGCCCAATATCACTGGGGGCTGGCAGGGGGGGAGTGGCCACACTTGTAATGCACATCCAGACACTAATTGCCCAGAGTGGCTATGCTGGGGAGTTGGTGGTGTGAGGTGGGAGGGGGGGATAGTGTGCTGGGGAGTTGGTGGTGTGAAGAGGGAGGGTGAATAGTTCGGGCACTTCATTTCATTAAAACTGTTAAACTTCATCAATGCGAGGACATTCATGATTGTGTCATTGTCTTGTTTATTGATAGAGGTGAGTGTCACACAATTGTGCATGGCTTGTGCCAGGTGAAAGTGTCAGAAGAAGTTGTCTATCAGTCCCTGGTGGGCCAATCTCCCAACCCTCACGTTATCTCTGGCAATGCGTGCATTTGCCTCTGCCACAGGCACTGCATCCTCATCCTCTGGGGGTGGCATGTCCACGTCAGGGCGTAGCAGAACATTTCTATTCAGGCAGATATTGTGCAGCATGGCACACACAAGCAGAATTGTACCCATTTTCTCTGGAGCGTACATCAGGGCTCTACTGGTACAGTCGAGACAGCAGAAATGTGCCTTCAGGAGGCCACAGGTGCACCCAATGTACACACAGGATCTTCTGTAAGCGTGGTTTTAGGCATTCTCCTGTACTGTTTGTGGATCATGCCCAGGGGTCATTAGCCAGGGTAGCTGTGGATATCTGGAGTCACCTGCATGGTGGATGCACAAGCATTAGTCAGGGTGTAAGGTGTGTGGGTGGGCTTACACAATATGGCAATGGACATATTGTGCATGCAAATGGGCCTTCATTTCACATCATGTGTTTATTCAATGTCTGTGCATGCGCGGTCACTCGTGTCCTGCATTGTTTCTGCTTCAGGGGGTGGGGGTAAATACTATTCCTAACATCAGCTCTGTAATGAATGAACCCTTTGTGGACAAGCACCCACAGGCCCAGAGATGTAATAACCTTACTTGCATGTTGCTGAACACATGCTTGCTTGTCAGCCACACGACAGAGCTGGCAGACCACATTAATGACTGTAAAACCAGCTTATGTGCCATTACAGAAAGCTGGCTTTATACTACTGCTGGACCCTCTATCGCCCTAGCTATTCCTACAGGGTATAACATTTGTCATACAGATCACTTACATGGCCAGGGGGTGTGGGGTAACCCTGAAATACGAGACCTCACTACATGTTCACGACATTGTGGACGTTTCTGTAACAAACTGCAAAGTTCTCTTCATTAAACTCTTTCTAACCCCGATACTTCTATCAATATCAATAGTCTTTTTATTCATCGCTCCCCAGACAAGATTTCCGACTTCCTTACCCAACTAAGTGATGTAATTCTCTCCCTCCTCAAACCCTCAGCCAAAGTAAAAGTTCTGGGTGATCTGAACCTAGAGCTATTAGACCCTACGGACATTATGGCCAATCTGGTTAATTCAACTCTGACAGAATTTGACTTCCATCAATATGTAACAATAGCCACCCATAGCAAAGGTAGACCACTTGATTGGATGACAAAACACAATGTTGGGCTTATGGAAATTGAGGTGTCGCCCTGTCCATAGTCGAAACTCTGGGTGTTGTCCTGGGTCGGGAAATATCGATGAGGTCAAATATAAACAGCCTGGTTTCTAGTTCAGCCTACCACTAAAACCTGCTGGCCCAAATTAGGCTGTGCAGATTGTGGAAGACCTAAAGAGATCTGATCACGTCTCTATCGCAAGGAGGTCCTTGCACTGGCTTCCCATGGAATGCAGAGTCACTTACCGAACCCTGTGCATCACCCACACGTGCCTGTATGGAAAGAGTCCTAGCTACTTAGCCGAGAGATTGAGTTGGCTTCCTTTCCAGAGAGAGTTCCACTCCTACAACTCCCGGCAATTGTACACTCCTAAAACAAAATTGTTTATAGTGGCACAATGGTCTTTCTCTCACCATGCTCCCAGATGCTGGAATGTCCTGCCCCGTGACTTAAGAAAATGTTCCAGCTTTGCGAAATTCAAACATTACCCCAAAACCTTTCTCTTTCACCGACCTGACGTCTCTTTGTGGGTTCTTCCCAACCAGCTTGAAGTTTATTTGTATGATTTTATGTGTGTAAGTCTTGTCCCAGCACTATTATGCCTGCGGGCCCTGCCTATGCGCTATACAAATAAAAGAAAATAAATAAATTATGAACATTTGCTCACTGGAGTGGGTTTCATGAAAAAGAATCAAAAGGTAGGATGTCTGAGGAACATATGAGATTATGAAACAGTTGTTACAGTCAATGTAAGAAAGACGAGAGAAATCCCAAGACTTTGCCAATGATGTAAAATTGAAAGCAGTGGACCCTTTCATCAATTGCCATTATCAGTTTTAATCCATTTCGAGTTTTATACAACCTATGCTTCAGTCAGGTCAAGCAACCGTTTCAGATTCACAAGGAAAGGACATTAATGTACAGTTAGATTGTACGTTCCTGAAAATGTTTATTATTTTAAAAAACGGTATTCTGCAAAGCAATACTTTTATATGCTTCTCGTCAATGCAGCTAGACCAATCATTGAAGATTCCATTCCCTGAAAAATCAACCTGAACAAACGGCTCAGAAGTATCAATCAGATGCCCACTTCCAAGAAGGACCAGAAGTATTGATATGCCTGGGGTCATATCATCCCAACCCTTCAGAAGAAATCTGCTGCAGCAGTCGACGTCCGATGCATGTCACGTGGTGCAACCACGAGTACCATAACCAGCAGTAAAGAAGGGCGTGCCGCTGATCACAAGAAATCATCCAATCTAAATCATGGGGCAAAAGGAGTTTACTGTTTTTTCAGTGTTGGGGGCAATCTTCAATGGTGAAGGTACAGTCACATGGGTAGGGACAATCAGTAGTAAAAAAGCACAAATAATCATCTATGGTTTCAGGCAAAACTATTTCTTCAGAAAAAAGAGGGAATGGTTCTGAAAGGGAAGAAAAGGCAGGATAGCCACCCTTCACAATCCCCACTTTCTAATGAGGATTTAGACAGTGATACAGAATGGACCCCAGCAGGCTCTGGTGAAAGGAAGGTGCAAAGATCAACTATGCACCGTGGTCATGATGATTATAACAGTGCTGTTGTTAGCCATGGACATGTAAATGTATGTATAACTGATGAGTAAAAGAGCACAGAACAAATCAAAGAGTGTTTGTGGTGCTCATCAGTGCCATTGTCTTTACACAGTAAAGTGTATGTTGTCAACATTGATAAGAACAATGACCACATTCAAGTTTGCATATTCTGAAAGAATGTTGTGGGAAGGTAGACACATAATACGGCACTGGGAAATGTGTAATCACTTCAAAAAATGACATTGAGGGGAATAGCTTGCTCATAGGAAAAAAGTGAGTTGGTTTCTCAAACTTCTTCGGAAAGCACACTGGTTATGGATGAGCAAAACAATGGATAAAGTGAAGGTATGTCGGAGCACATCCTTGCTTATTAACACATAATCAAAGAACATGTATCAGCACTCAACAACGAGAGGATAGAGCACTTATAAATCCGCAACACAGACTGTAAAAACTGGAGGGGGGTGTCTGTACTCCTGCTCTCTATATGGCAGAGGAGAGGCACAGAGGAAACCAGCCAAGATTCTCTATAGGGTAGCCCAGGTCGAGCAATCAAGGCCTAGCTTCTCTGGAGGTGATGCAGGCTGGTTCTTAAGTGCAGTATAGTCCCCAAGCACCCACAAAGGAATGTCCACACACTGTATTGTGAAAACACAGTTTTTATATAATTAAGGTTCATGGTTATATACAAAATCACAATAATTCACTTTGTGCTCAGTTAATCTACAATGGCAAATATATACAATTCTAAGTGGTACCACAATTATTATCAGATTTCATTAAAGTGCATCAACTGTACTCTGGGCAAATGTCACACAAATCAATTAATAAAGGTTACCAACAATAGACATAGGAAGAAAAGCAGTTGGTTAGAACAATTGGCAGGATAGTACTTTAGCTACTAAGTCACAACTCTGTATAAGAATCCACCCCCCCCCCCCCCGGGCAACCTGTAAAATAAAGATATACTACAAGCCCAGTCCATATATTGTTCAATTAATCTTATTTTCTTCTAAAAAATGTCTGCCACCCCAATGTACCTGGAATATCAGAGTTCCTTGAGGAGGTGTCGATGGATCCTTCTTCAGTGACTCTCTTTAAAGCAGGAGCCACGGATCATCGATGGGCCTCAAAGAAGGCGAACTTGGCGTTGATGATACTCGATGAAAATGTTGATGGTGTTGAGGTAACATCTTCGGTGCTGGCGGTGCTCTTCGACGACGAGTCGAAGACGTCCTGCAAGGATGAGGCATGTGGGGCACCTCAATGTTGATAGTTCAGGACCGCAAAGAGTCTATGAAGAACTTTGGCCCAGCAAGGGCGTTGAGTCGTCTGGCATCTCTGCAGTCTTCAGGTGGCGGGAACCCAGCGGCGGATTCACATCGGCGCATCAGCGGCATGACTTTCTCCGGTGGGACAAGGTGGTCGGCGGTGCGATCAAGGGATTCCTTCGATTCGAATGTCTTAATCAAAGAAGCGTTGCGGCTCCCGTCGTCGACGGCACAGCATCAAGCGGTCCCCACTTCTGGGCAACATGGCTTCAATGAGCCTCCAGTGGTTATAGCAAACCTGTGAACCCTGTCCGACGACAGCGGATGGAATGTCCGGTGCTTCTCTTCATTCTCCTCAGCGATCCCTGTCTCCGGTCGGCAGCCTGTTGATATTCTGACTCCCAGGGAGCTTCGGCGAAGGTTAGCAGTGCTCGATGGTCCCTCAGAACTCGGGAAGAGGGCGCCTAACCAGGTCCTCTCTCAGATCAGTCCTCGAACTCGACAGTTTTTGGATTGTGTCGAAGCAAATGCAGCAGCAGATCTTCTTCTAGCTGGGCTTCAAGGATAAGCTTCAATTTCAATGTCAGTTTCAACTTCAGCTTCTGAACCAATTCTAGCAGTGAGAGGCCCCCAGCTATACTAGTTGATCTCCCATCCATTCTGCTGGGACACACTCAGGAAGCCAATCACTCAGAAATGCATTTAGGCAGTCAGGCAACCAATCAGGCATACAGTGCATTCAGGCCATACTCCTCCCTCTCAGACACTCACAACAAGGAATGTGTATTGGGACAAGTACCCAGCCATTCAGCACTACACACTGTATTCATATCAGTTTCGGGCAGGGCTGTCTCAGTCGTGCTTCATACCAGAAACCAGACATCCACAACAGGATGTGCATATTGGTCACACACTCCATTCACCCAGGACCCACCCACAGGATGTACCCACAAAAGCAGTCACTGAGAAGGCTCCAGCCAGTCTGACCTGGGCTTCACCACAATACCATACATGGAACTTCCACCCAACAGCCAGTCAGGGGGAAGGGACAGAGTCAGGGCTTCCCAGGTCTTTGGGAAAACAAGGAAACAGGCAATAGAAAGCAAGAGGCCACAGGGGCCAACTTGTTTCCCATCAGGAATCAACTTATTTCAATGGCAGGGCATGGGTATCCCCAAAATGGAGGATACTCAAAGCATCTGTCAAATTCAGCATGGAGCTGCCACCAGCCCATACCCTCCTCTGTGGGCCACACATAGGTGTCCACAAACATACACTAGATGCACAGGGTTGTACCCCACCCATGGGTGCCCTAAGGGTATTCCATGGGTCTGTACACCAAACCAAAAACAGGAAGAGCTGCACTGCCAGGAGTCTGACATGGACTGCTGGGCAGAAAACAATACAAAACACAAATAAAAAAGGACTACAGGACAAGGACAGTGAGGCCCTGTCCCACCAATGCATTTCCAGCATCACACAGACACAACCGAAGAGAAGGCCATATTGGCTCCAAGCAGCCTGGTACCAAACCAATTCATGTCATTGGGAGAGCAATCCCAATGATTTTATCATGAAAACACCTTTGAGCACTACCAACACTCTAAGAACATTCATCCCCCTTCTCTTAAATATCAAAAACGTAGCAATGGACTCAGCACACCACAATCACAAAAACATCCCAACACCTTTCACAACAACACAATCAACATGGGCTTCATGAGCTTGCACCCAATATGGAAAATCGGCATGGCCAACGACTGCCCCTGCTACCTAACCATCAATTACTTCACCTTACTCACCAAACCCAAACTCAAATTAGTCAACCACCCACTGCTTCTAAAGACCCTCTCCCCAGACTCCAAACATCACAACTATACACCTCTAACAGTGCCAGGCAGCACAGCCGCTCATCAATGCATACCCACACCGAAAGAAGAAAGTCTCCCTTCTGGACACTGGGCTCTCAATGCACCTAACATCCATGCAAACCTCAGTGTACATCCAATCTGCACCTTCAACACAAAGCAGCTTAACCCTAACTTGTCCCTCTCTTCATAACTAAAAAAACCTACCCACTCATTTTCAGACCTAACAGCTTACATGGAAACCCAGCAAATGGCAGCAGCCTAGGAACTCAGACAACAGACACAGGTCCAAGGTATCTTCAAACCACAGCGGTGGACTGGAAAGCACAAAGAACCTAGCTGCACAGTGAGAGGACATTAATCAAAATACCACAATTATGTAAGTGAACTCAGAATAGCTCAGGCGCAAAACATCTGTGTATTAAGCGTGTTATAATTAACCATTTATGATTATATATTTGGACCATCCCCCATAAACCAGACATAGCTGGGGCCTGTTGAAGAAAAATGTGTTTTTTCTGTGCTTTACCTTTTCATTTGTTACAGTGCAGTTCCAGGAGATGACAAAATATTTACATTAATTAACAATTGTTCTATTTCAGAGTACTTTTGTCTGTTAAACTGTCTGTGATGTATAGCTTTGGCTTTGATAATGCCTGCGCATACAGAACATGTGTGGACTGAAACATAAAGTTTCATTTTTGGAAATCAGGAGACAGCAGAAGGAGGTTTTACGAGGGACGTGGACTATAAACCCTGCTGGCCAGAACACTTTTGGGGACATGTCACATGATCTAAATGTCACTGATCTACTTTGACTATAGGCCAGCAAAAAGAAAGCTAGAGAGGCTCACAGGTTGCTGTAGACTACCACACATTTTCACAGAGGAAACAGAGACTGCAGATTCATTTCTCCTTTCCATTTGTGTGCTGTGAGCTGTGGCCAGTGAGTCAATTGAGTCGGAGGGCACCCAGACAAGCTGTGGCGAGGCTTGACTCTGTGGTGATGAGTGATAGGCGTTTTCATAGGTCCTTTCCTCTAGTTCCTGGTACACTGTTTGGAGCATTTGGTGTGTCTGGTGCTGTCGGCTGAAGTTCCATTTCCCAACCAGCGTACTGTGCCTTTGGAGATCCCCCTGCCTCGTGGGGCCAAGGTGGGTAAAAGGGGGCACAGGGTTTTGAGGCGTAAGGAGGGTGAACATGGAGCACGGCTCCCCAAGGAAACTCTGCGCTGTGCTGAGGGTACGCTGTGCAGAGCCTTACATAGTATCTTTCCCTGTAGTGGGGGCTAAAAGTGCTTTCTCTTTCTGCAAGTTTCTCCAGCTCTTGTGGTTCTCATCCCTCCCTGACCTTGTCAGTGAGTGCATTCTGCACCCAACAGGTTCAGGTGGATGCAGCTGGTGGAAATAATCGGAGATTGCAGTGTGAGACCCTGGGCAGAGACAGCACAGATGGTGTGGTCTTGATGCTTATCTGTCTCTTGGAATTGTTTGTTGCTTAGGTGCTTAGGGCTGCATAGAGGCTTTTGTTTTTTTTTTTGGAGTTTTGCGTCTTGGGATATTTTGGAGGGGTTTGAAGGTACTCTTTCTTGGCTTCCTGCTGTTAAGGTCCTGTGGTGCTTTTGTCCTTTTTTTGGAGTTTGGCGTCTTGGGATATTTTGGAGGGGTTTGAAGGTACTCTTTCTTGGCTTCAAGCTGTTAAGGTCCTGTGGTGACTTAATCTTGGGCAGATAGTTTGCCCTCATGAATCTTCGGAAACATTACAGCTATGGCCCAAGGAGCGAGTTGCCACATACTGGGAAATCCCCTTGCAGTCTCTCAGCTGTGACTGCAATTAGTAAAAGGGCCCTGCGGGCTCAGAAAACCAAACTGACTCAAGTGGATAGGCAGCCCACAATTAGAGGGTTTCTTTTTGGGCCTGAGGTAACATCAGCAACATTATCTGACGATGGATTGGTATCTGAGCAGCTGCCCCCGGCTGGCATCCCCAGGGCAGGCTTAAGTACACCTTTTTCTTCTCCACTCATTCATAATAATGAATCGCTTTTAAAATTGTGTCACTCGCTTACGCAGAAGCCATTAGAAAAACCTATCGTTGATAACATCTTTGGTAACAATCTCTCTGTAGCCCCGACCTTGATAATTTGCTTTCTCTTTTGGAAGAGATATATAGTGACCCTGAGGTGGAGTGTGTAAATGTACATGTTGCTCTTATGGCAAAATTGGATGCTCTTTTTTTATTATGTAGCAATCTGGCACAGGATCAACGCGAAACAAAAAATTACTTGGTAAGGCTGATGTTATATTGGGCTGTAGTACGCACCACACACAATTACAAGTACAAGAGCCAGGGGGGTTGTGGCACTGTGAAACCATCACCAAAGGTTGTGTGCCACCAGTAGCCCTGGCCATAAATCAGATCAACCAGCTTCCATCGACAGGAACACAGTGGGCCTCATTACACGGATGGCGGAGAACCATGGCAATATTAGCCCATGGTTCATGCCGGTAAAATACCGGCACCGCTTGGCAGAAAGGGGAATTACCGCCCCATTCCAAGGTTGCCGGGGCGGTAATTCCCCCTTCCACCATTGCCCTTCCCCATTCCCATTTTTGGCCCATAGGGCTCAATGGGAATGGGGAAGGCGCTAATTATTGTACCGCAAATTGCGGTACCGTAATTAGCTCCCTGGGTCCCTTTGCGGGTTGGTTTTTAACGCCTGCAAAAAGCAGGCGTTAAATCCCCTAACTCGCAAAGGGACCTCTTAGTAAGGCGGTAAGGATTTACCGGTACCGGTATTTTACCGGTACCTGTAAATCCTTACCACCATCCGTGTAATGATGCCCAGTATCCCCCACATGTCCCTTTGTCCCGTGTATCGGAGCCCCTCAGAGTTGGCGCTGACTCCATCCTCCAGGGCTCAGTAACCATAACTGCGGAAACTGAGGAGCTTGCTTTAGCTGCTCTTAGAAATGAACTATCGATGATGAATAGCCTTCTCCAGGTCCATAAGAGTAAAAAGCAATGCTTAAAGCGCCAAGTTAAGAATAAGCCTCCTCTTGTTGCCAGTCCCGCTTTGTCTGTTGCAGCTCCCCCCTCAGTTTCATACTTTTGCTTCTGAGAATACATTAGTCACTAAAGACCAGGGTGACAACACTATCAGGCAGGTAGCCCGGAACAGGCCTATAGACAAATGTCTTTGCCCTCCTCCCACTACAGGAGTTGCAATGACAGGACAATGTTAAGACGGATGGTCCCATGCAATGTGAACCTGGTGCCAAGTTAGGAGCAACCACTGAGTGTCCCTCCAGGATCTTCCATCTTGCAAATGGGCTCGCTGCAGGAGGGGACACACCTTTGCCCCCAACCATCTGTCCAAACCTCGTTTCTTTACCTGTACATTGGAAACCCTCCCCGCAGTGAATTTGACAATGTGTTGCACTTTGGAAAACTAGTAAAAACAGAGGAAATTAACCCTAAAGCTGAGAGCCCATTCCTGAATGGATCCTTTTTGCTAGCTTTAAGGAATCAGCTCCCGGTCTTTCAGCTATCACTAGTGCTGATCTATTACGTATTGAGCTCCCAAATTGATCTAGTGCCACAAATAGGGTTTTCATTGAGCTTGCATCTCCTGCGGTTACTTCTTTGCTGTATATGCGCTCTGATATATTGAAAAATATGGGTTTTTGACTAACTTTGAGTCATTACCTGGTGGTCGGAGGAATGTTGTTGACCACATCAGGGGCTCTGTGATCAATGGGATGGGCACCGAGTTGTATATTTTGAATGAGTATTAACAGTATAATTATCCTGTGATTGCAGAATGGGAAACTAGCACTAAGCATGACATCTCTAGTGCTAATTTAATGGATTTGACAGCCAGTGCATATATGTGCGGACTTTTAACATCTACTCATAAGGCTATTCAAGATCCACATTGTATGTCAGTTCCTCCAACTCATTCATATGTACAATCTGAATCATTACGCCTGATGTCATGGAACATTGCTGGTCTCCAGAAACATATGGTTGACCCATCTTTGTTGGCCCTGATTTGTTCTTATGACGTAATTGTTCTTCAGATAACTTGGTCTCTGGTGGCCCATGACATTCAGGGTTTGACAACCTTCCATGTTCCTGCAGTAAATGGGAAGGTGGGACGACCAAGTGAGGGGCTGATCCTGTGGCTCAACACAAAGTTATTTAGGTCAACGCACATGCATCCGACTGTTTTAGTTGATTATATGGAAATCCAATTGTGCAGTCTTTATGGGTCAAACCTCTTGTTGATTAACTTGTACAATCGGCCAGAACACGCTGCTTTTTGTTTCAATTGGTGAAGGAAAGAGTCACCCAGTGGAGTTCCAGTCAAACTGGCCCGATAAAAAGTTTAATTTTTGGTGACTGAAATCTCCAATTGGAGCCACTTGAAATCATGATGGGGTTGATTGCCGAGGAGGATGGTATATGGAGTGTGGGGGATCTGGTGGTGGCACCTTCAACAAGGAATTACATATCTGCCGAGGCAATTGCTAGAGTGTTTCTGGCTTTGGGTCTCAGAGCATGTAATCGAAGATTTTCCATTGATTGCCTTGCGGCCAACACTTTCAGAATTTTTCCCAAATCCAGATTGATAGACTATATAATGGTGAATGTCGAATCTTGAGGAAGGAAGCACCGGCACTGTGTGGAACTGTGCCGGTCCTTCCGTCAAAGTCTGCGGGCAGGTGCTGTTCCGCCCACCAGGTTAGACCTGGACAAACAGCAATCTGGGTCAGTACAGACGTGCTGTTAGAGATGATTTATCTCAGTCATGTAAGTGATTTCAACCCAGCACTCCACCTAAGTCAATGCCTAGCATGTGATGCACAGCTAGAACCCTTAATTATTTATTTATGTCTATAAGTTATTTTATTTCTGAATGATGTACCCTTATATCACTCCCCTCTCTTTGAATCCCCCCAGTCACACTGAACCAGGAAGCAGGCTATTTTGCAAAGTTAAAATATTTATTTTATGGATTTTCACTATATATATATATATATATATATATATATATATATATATATATATATATATATATATATATATATATATCACACTATTTAATATTTATACAAGGATCACCAATGGGGTGATGTTGCAATAAATCTCTTTAATCACACAGAGTATTGATAGGAAAAATAATGCAGCATAGAAATAATACTTTTGTGTGGGTTCAATCAAAATGCAATGTGATCACTCTTTCCCCCTGCACACTACTCATTCCCCCCGATATGCAGTATGAAGAGATGGAAGGAGCGAAAACAGGTTTCAGGAATACACACTCAACAACTACACTATCAATCCCAATTTACCCCCAGCAAACACAGAGAAAAACAGGAATGATCGCAACTTGTCAAAATGGTTTTGAATGTGGTTTTAAATGAATGGTAAAAAACACTGAAATGGATTTAGTTCACTAAAATAGTTTTAATACTAGTGGGAGCCACTTTGTATGGTATCAAACAAACACTAGCAATGATTATTGAGTAACTAGCAGGTTGAAAACTTAATACTGAGGTCAGATGCAAAGAACAGCTATTTCACACGTGATGGTTTTGAGCCAAATGAAAAAATTTGCAGCAAGCTTTTCCGCGCACGGTAAGCGTGATTGCAGAATAACTATAGGAAGTTGGGATGCGGTTTTAGGTTTGTTGGATTGCTGAGGATGTTAGCTTCAAGTAGACACTTAAATTTCGTTTCTGTAAACGGTGAAGAAGTTATGAAGATTTTTGTGGAGGTCGTTTTTTTCAGAGAGTCAAAATTTGTAAAACAAGGTTGTGCTTTTTAAAATTACAAACAAGATTTCTTACACTAGGGAGACTATGAAGCCACAAACTACATGACAGCAAAGCCACCAGTCCAGCGAAGCCTCTGGAAGGTTTTTGGCCGCCGAGACGCTTGACTTTCTTCAGCAAATATATTAGCATAAAGATGATTTTAACACTACAATTACAAAGGACTATATGGTAAGAGAAAGATTCAGGTAAGACACAAGATTTTCTACAATGCAGTTATGGATATAATAGAATGGGTTTGGATAGGATTACTTATGGATAAGATATTTTCTAGGGAAAATCCTATGCTATGGATACTCACTACCACTGTTTGGAATGGACCCGTCAGGAATCTGGTCAGGGAGACTTTCTGGACAATAACTCAGCTAGCACACCGGACTGGACTCAAGGCGCTCTGTTTCTGCACTCAGCACGGCACTCTGGACACTGCATGGCGGGATTGGACTGGATCTGACGGGTTAGTTCTGGTTCGCAGCTATCTGGTCACAGCTCTGCTCTACTGGGTCGGAACTCTGGATTCTGGCAATAATTCTTAGCAAGAAAGCAGTAACAGCACAGCCAGGCTGTTAATTTTTTGTTCCCCTTAGAGGTCTGGGGTGAAATTTGGTTTCTGGATTTTTTAAAGGCCAAGCTGAGAATGGTTCAGCTTTGGAAGTGGGCCTTTCTGCTTTCGAAGTTCTGGAGTCTGGAATATGGATTTCTCTTGCAAAGTGCTCCGCCAGCAATCGGATGGTGGGTGAATGTGTGTGTGTTTCTAGGTCCTAAGCTATCTCTATTTATGTATTTTCTAAAAGGGTGGGCATGCTGACTTCTACTAGGCACACCCCCTAGATATTCTTTTGGTTAGGGTATTTCCTCTCCCCTGATTTGATAAGAAAACACCCCCTAGATATTCTTTTGGTTAGGGTATTTCCTCTCCCCTGATTTGAGAAGAAAACAGAGTGTCATGATGACGCTGTATTTTATGATCCAGGGAGGACGTCCCCTTTGTTTCTGCACATGAAATCTATTTTTCATACAAGACATAATTACAATTTTACAAATTTGCTAGCAACAGCATATTGATATCACAGATTTGGTGGAGCAATTATTCATCCGTGCCCAACCACGGTGAGAGCTTCGGTCTAGATTTGGCAATTTTTTGCACTTTTGGTCTGGTATCCAATGTCAGATTTGTCCACATTTTTATACATATGTGTGCATGATATCTGGGCATAATCATGTGAAGTTTCATGTTTCTGGAATTACCACAATTGCTACAAAACCACACATTCTGTAGTCTTGTCCCTGAACATAGCACAGAGTTCTGAGTACTTTACAATTTTGCACAGTCCTCTGTCAGTCCTTTTCAAAAATATACTTTTTTGTGCTTTAAGAATACACATAACTGTCTGTCCCCGCCCCCCAAAGTTTCTGGTTGGTCAAGATCAATCCCCGCCTCTTTCCTCTTACAGGGGCTTCTGTTGACAGTTGCATCTGCATATATTTTCAATCAAGGGAGTCCTTTGTCTCTTCCCAGAGCAGCAGAGCAAAATCCCCTCCCCTCTTCATTAACACCTGACTGGTAGTTCCTGGGCTTTGATGAGAAGCAGGAGAGGTACTTTTTGTTGCGGTCAACTGTGGAATTTGCTTTGAAGTTCTTTGGCTGGCATCCGATTTACTTTAAAGTCAATTTGTTTAAAATTGTCTTTGATAAAATAAACTTACATTTTCAAAATAGGCAAACATATCCCTAATTCCAGTCTTTTTAAACATAAAGATTAAATAGTTGCAACCTATATTGCTTTTGATGGCAAGTCACTTAATTTCAACCATGTGATTTAACTGCACAAGTTAAGCTTCCAGTGTAATTAAATGACAGCTTTCATACAGGTGACTGACGGTATTGCGCCCATTTCTGACAGATTTTACAGACCAGCACACTTTTCAATGTGGATATTCTTGTGATGGAATCCGCTTTTCCTGACATTTGTGCTTATATGGATTCTTTAAATAAAGTGACGGGTAATACCCAGCAAGGATGTTGGATCTTTTCTGATGTTTGGGAACCATTATTTTGTAATTTCAGCAATCAAGGAAAAACGGATTTCAAAGCACTTCTGGGTTTCCTTGCAATGACGTACTGCCTTTCATGTAGTTTCCCTTTTCACTCTGTGGGCAGCCCAATTACAGGTTTTAGCAGTGTGGTCCCCTGTTCCACCACTGACACAGGCAAAGTAGATTGGCAGCCATCTTTCTGGTTTCACAGCGCAATTTTCATGGGTTTAACGCGCATAGGGATTTTTGCGGCCATTTTGCTGGTTCTGGTGCCACCAGCACACAGTGATGTTGCAGGGCAGAGCTAGTGGGTCAGAACATCCACAAGCCCCCCCCTCACGATTTGGCTTTGACCCCCCGTCAAGGTAAGACGCAAGATTGGGATGATCAGTTTCTTTTCTTTCTAGTCCAAATGGCAAAATTCAGAAGCTTCTCCCATCAGTGGTAGATCGACCGGTTCTCCTCGCCGATTCCTGATGAGAGTATTGAGCAATACCCCAGGCCCCTTGGATCTTTCACTCCGGTCCCTGGGTGGTCCTCCTTGGTTTTAGTCTCCATGGTTTCCAATTCTAGGATGACAAAGCAAAAGCATATTTGTAGACATTTCCCCACCACTATTTATGTAGTGGGGCAGATACATACATTTTGACAAATCAGGCCAATTTTTTTTTCTATTGGCAATTTATTGATTATATAGATGGAATATTTTGAAGTTGGAATTCTAGGGAGCTGGAGTGACACCCTCTGGGGTTCCAGGAGAATCCTCTAGTTGCTGCAGAGTGTGCCTAGGATGGCAACACTTCAGTTGGTTGATATCGACCCACTTATATTCCCCCTCTGCCAAACTGCCTTTGGGGATACAGATTTTGTAGGCGACTGGTAAGATTTTGTCTACAATTTCAAAAGGACCCCTCCAGCGAGACAAAAATATGCGCTGTTTGGCCTGGTTCCTTTGGAAATTGTATAAGTAGACCCGGTCTCCTACATGGCATTATTTTCTAGTAGTGTTTAATTCATAATGGGTCTTCATGCTGTCTGCAGATCTTTCTAGATTTCGCTGAGCATAGGCAAAAGCATGTTGAAGGTGTTTCCTCAGATTTTCAACATACTCATGAGTTGTGGAGGCATTGGTCAATGTCTGCTCTTGGGTTCTGTAGAGCAGATGCTGGGGAAGCAACATCCTTCACCCAGTCATCAGCTCAAATGGTGACAATTTAGTGGCAGACGAAGGGGTAGATCTGATGGCCATCAGGACAAGAGGTAATTGAATATCCCAACTTGGCTCAGAATCTGCCACAAACGTTTTTAATATGCTCACAATTGTCTTGATGTATCTCTCCACTGTAACTGTAGAGGCTGGTCGGTAGGCAATGTGTAATTTCCTTTTGACCCAAGTATCTCCCACATCTTTGTCATTACTTCACTAGTGAAGTGGCTACCTCGGTCTGACTCGATCCTTTGGGGTAGTCCAAAATGCGAGAAGATGTGGTTGATCATCAGGGCAGCTGCTGTTTCTGCCTTGCAATTTGGGGCCGGGAGACATTCCACCCATTTAGTAAACAAGCATGTCACGGTCAACATGTACTTGTTCCCCCTAGAGGAGCGAATCACGGGCCTGATAAAATCAACTTGCAAATCTGACCATGGCAGTGTCATCCCCCTCTTTTGGAGAGGTGCACGGTGTGTGAGGGATGTTGGCTGAAATTGTGCATACACAAGACACCCCTTCAAGTATTGGTGGAGGTCCTGCCCCATGTGTGGCCAGTATGCAACCTCTCTTAAGATTTCAAGTGTTGTATGAAACCCCCTATGACTGGCTGTGGCCGCATCATGGGCATGACTTAACATCAGGTTTAGGAATGAGGTAGGGACCACCCACTAATCATGGCCAGCTAGAGACCTCCTTACCAAAAAACCGCCATGGATTCGGAACATTTTTGGACATTTCATCAACACTCTGAGGTCCTCTTTCCCTACGTAATCGGTATCTGTCAGGGGAAAGGTTTCCAGTAGATGGTCATCCCATTCGAGGTGACCAGATCATCAATATTTTGAATTAATTTTCCATGTTTCAATGGTTTATTATTAGCACATAACATGCCTCTGGTTTTCCAGTTAACCAGATGCTCCATGAACCTGTTCCGTACATAGTCTGAGTCTGTGATTATGACCAGTTTGTGGAGTTGGTGTTGGACAGCAGTGAGGATGGCTTGATGCACAGCCATCAGCTTTGCCACTTGACTACTTCGGCGACCCATCTTGTACCCAGCAGAGGGTTCTGGGGCATCATTCACCCATGCATTCCCTACGCCGGCCACAAGTTCTTTTTCCCCGTTGTTGTCAACATGGTATGAGCATCCATCCACATAGACCGTGGGCATTCCCTAACACTTGCCTTCTTCAAAGACTTTGTGTGGGGAATTAAGGTATGCCTCCATGTTGTCCTCGATTTCTAGACTCTGGTCCTCGAGACAGTTTTGTCTGGCACAATCATGCAAGTCAGCCAGACCTTGCGTGAGGGGACTCTTCTTGTTTTGGCCATATCTGACGTCCACAGGAAGACGAAATCCAGGAAGTAATTCGGGAATTACTTACATTTCCAGCCTGGATTCTGTCACTTTGGAGATATTGCAGAGGCTGGTGTGGAGTCTCCACTATGATGTGTCCCCCCTGGATAAACGGGCGGTAATTCTTCAATGCCCACACCGTTGCCAGGAGTGCCTTCTCACAATCGTTGAATTTTTCCTCCACAGAAGATAAAGTTTTACTCACATAGGAGATTACTTTATTGACCTTGTCATGCTTTTGGTACAATACTTCAGTCAAGCATGTATTTGAGAACCCCGTCTCTGAGAAGAACTCCTTGTTTTTGACAGGGTAAGCTAGGCAAGGCGCTTGTGAGAGGCTTTTTTTGAGTTGTCTTACTGCCTCGGCTTGTTCTGGACCCCACTCCCACTCCTACTTGACCCCCCGCTTCAACATATGAATCAGGGGTCTTGTGATGTATGCGTAGTCCTCAATGAACTTTCTGCTGTAATTAGTCAGTCCAAGGAGGCTCCTTAGTTCCCGCAGAGTTGTGGGGTCTTTTAATTTCTGGAGTGCTTCCACTTTCTTTTCCTAGGGACAGAGACCCTGAGGAGTAATCCCATGCCCCAAGAAATTTACACGGGTTCTACACCACTGTGCCTTTTGAAAGGAAAGTTTTGCTCCAGCAGCCCTCAACTGTGTCAGAACATAACGGATCTCCACTATGTGTTCCTCCACAGTTGAGCTTTTGACTAAAACATCATCTACATAGGCCAGGTTACCCCTTTCACCCAGGTCGGGCATGGCCTTGTGTAGAAGAATGTTACATTCATTGCCGGAGTTGATGTATCCGAAGGCAGTCCGGGTCCATGTGTACTGCTCCCCTCCGAAGGTGAAGGCCAGCTGGTATTGGTCCTCCCTACTGACAGGTACAGTCCAGTACCCATTGGTCAGGTCAATTGCAGAGAATACCTGTGACCCATGGATCTGGGCCAACCCTTGGTCTATGTAGGGAAGAGGCCATCGGGAAGTATGGACCCGTTTGTTGAGCTCCCTTAGGTCGGCGCAGAGTCTCCACTGGCTGTTTAGCTTCAAAAATCCCCAGCACCGGATTATTGAAGGTGCTGTGGACTGGATGAATTATCCCACGGGACTCAAGGTTCTTAATTATTTCAGTAAGGGACTCCATTGATGCGAGAGGCAAGCAATATTGCTTCACAAACACTGGAGTCTCGCCAGGGTCCGTGGGAATTGTCGTGTGGATGTCGGTCTGACCACAGTCATATGAGTCCACCGCAAAGATATCTTGAAAATCTAAGAAAACTTGTTTCAATTTTTGCTTCTGCTCCAGAGTCTCACAGGCATCAGCTAGGTTGACTCTCTCTTCAACCATCTGCATGAAGCCTGGAAAGACTTCCAGTTTTGCTATCTTAGCGGCCTCCTCCAGCTGGGTGGAGAAGTCCCTGGTCAGAGTGCTGGTTTGGACTGGTGGCTTCAGGTGGGGAAGCCAGCCCTCATGGACCTGGAAAATCACCTCATCCCTCCTGAAGTCACAGGTCACATCTTCCTTGCCTTGGGCAGGAAGTGTACACCGGGAAATTCCCCCGATGCCGGGTAAAGATCCTGTCTGGTGTTGTATTGTCCTCACTATCACTGTCAAAACAGTCCTTGGGGATTGGTCCTAACAGTTCATTACCTACATCTATGGAAAAATGTTGGTCATCAACCGCATCCCAATAATGGCGCCTGTGGCTAGAGTGATACTCTTTAAGTCTCTATTATCCACCTCTATTGGAATAGTGTCATGTTCTATGTTGACTAGTGGTGTTGGGTTTACCCCCAACCCTTGCTGTTGGAAATAAGCATTCAGATGAACATAGGCGTCAGGGTTTTTCAATTTCTGTCCTCTTTTAACTTTCACTTCCAGGGAGAATTGTCAGGTCCTTTCTGAGATGGTGACTTCCTCTCCAATATGAATTTCAACTGCAAAAGGCAGCAGTTGAGCTGACCTAAATGCTTTCTCTGGGTCATCAAAGCCCATGGGATTATCCACTAATCGGGACCAAGTTTTGAAGTTTATTAGGTCCAAGCTAATGGCAAAGCGATTGGGAATGTCACTGCCTAAGTAAAAGGCCAACAATTATGGACTATGCTCTTGTTGCCTATGGAGAATTTGAGCATACACCTGCTTGGTAGGAGATGTTTGGAATTGGGTGTTTCCAGATCCATTTCCCATTTGTCTAACAGTTTAAATGTGGGAATGGCTGGATCTTTTGGGAGTTTGCTGAACATGATGAAGCTCTTACTGTTGTTCACACACACTGGAGTGAGAACAGAGTCCTTCCTTTCATTTAACTGGATAGGGATGAACAACTGCTCTCCAAGTTGCTGAATATCAGCCAGGCTTTGAGCTGATTTTACATCTTTCTGGACTATTGGAGTGGGAATTTCTGATTGTGAATTTGTAAAGAATTTCAGTGTGTTTCCTTCCAGTGTGGAATGCTACCTTAGACTGGAAGGAAGGTTGATTTTCAAAAATAGAGAGGACCCCCCCATCACCAGTTTGTTGTCCTACTGCTATTACTGTCACGTCTGGGATTTGTTTGTTCTGGAAGTGAAGTTCTACTTGGTCAGATTTTTGTTCAACCATGTGGCATGTGCCATTTAAACTAACATGGTTGACACTCAGTTTTAATTTTATTGGTCGGCTAGTCTGGGTCAAGAGGACCTTGTTTACACAATCTCTTAGGGGTGACAACCTATGCAGGATGTCATTCCCTAGTAAACAAGGGGTGCTCTCTGGAGTTACAACTATGACCGGGTGCTTCACTTTGTGTTGCCCAATTTTAATCTCCAAATCTGCAGTCCCCTCAACGGGAATTACGTTCCCGTCAAAGTTCTGAAGTTGCCCCTGAAGAGGATTGAGAGGAATTTGGTATTTCTCCCCCCTTCCCGCATTCAGTTCATCAAAGGCCCTTTTTGACAGACGGGTAGCTTGGGATCCAGTGTCGACCAGTGTCAAAATTGTACACTGCCCCTGTATCTGAACCGGGGCATAGAATCTTTCCTCCTTCTCCTCAAGGGGGCACAAATAATGTACATTTTTGGACAACTGGTGGGTTATTTTCTTGGTTTTGGACACTGATAGAGAGGTGATTTTTGCAGAATTCTATTTGGAGTCTTGGGAATCTGAAAAGAAAAAGGTGACAGCTAGATATGGGAGAAGTTTTGGGTTCCCCTGGTTCTGGGCTGCCCCCCCCCCCCTTTTGGATGCAGTCGCCAGGATGTGTTTGAACCAGGGGATTTTCCTGCAGTTGATTCTTGGGGTGGATGTGGGCGGTGCTAGCTCAGTCCCCACATCTAGCCAGTCTGGATTTGAATCTTTTGAGACCCATTGTTCTTTGGGAGGAGTTACCCCATCTCTGAAGGAGAAGATCCTTTTTCCCAGGATCCTCTGAGGATCCCTTTCCTTCAAATTGGAAGATTTGTACCTCCTCCTCAAAATGGGTCTTTTTGGTCTCTTTATTTCTCCTACCCCCTCTCTGCTCCTTGGGTGGCAGACTTTCAGGGGCAGGAGATTTGGGTTCCAGTTCCTGGGTTTCCAGGGGCTTTTTACAAGTGGGGAAGGAAGCTTCCTCCGAGGCTTTACACCCCCCTTCCCCTTGTGCCTCCTCCCTGGGAACCGGTGGGTTGTCGGGATTCTTCCCCGTCATTGCTCTTGAGCACCAGGTCTGAGTTTGAGGCATTCTGTGCCGGCATGCACATCTGAGGGTTCTGTTGAGCCCTCAACATGTGACCTAGATCCTGTGCCATGTTTTGGACCTGGCGCTCTAGTTGTGACACCCTCTCAGGCTGATACAGGGTTCTCATTTCTCCCATGGGCTGATCCTGGGAAGGGTAGCTATCCCTTCTCCTAAATTACCCTGAGTTTGGAAAGTTTGAGTACCCCTACAACCTTGGCCTCCCCTCTCCCGGATTGGGTTGTCTGGGCTCAGGAAAGTGGGGAAAGAAGGATGGATTGTTTTGGGGTTGAAAGTTTTGCGGGTACCTGGGGAGGAAATTCTGTCCAGTATTTGGGGAATTACTACCCTCTGGGGGAAGTGAGGAGGGAAGTTCCCTGGGTTAGCTGCTGTTTGGTTGGACCCCCCCCCTTGGACTGGAGGAGTCCACACATAACCCAGGATGGGTCTATTCCCCTTGTAGCGGGGGCTCATGTAGTCAGGAGAGTTAGGGGTCCCATTTGTGGGATTTCCTCCCTGGCTCCCTGACTGTGATTGGCCCGAGGGCCTTCTGGGCTGGGTATTATTCTGATTCTGTGCAGGTAGGTTCTTAGGCCCCCCATCTCTAAATCTAAAATGGGGGCAACCTTCCCCTCTGCCACCTTAGCAGCAGCAGGGGTGTTGGTTGGTTTGGGGCTTTTTGGATTATTTTTGTTTTCTATGGGATTTTGCACCTCATAAATTTATGTGGCTTGTTCAATGACCCAGTCTAGTGATCTTTTCTCGTAAAAGTTTCTAACTAGCTGGGTCATGATGTACTTGGGGAGAGCGTGGAAGAAAGTATTCACAAACTCTTTGCTGTCAGTGCACACCCTTCTGGTGGTCTGCACAAAGGCACGCTTTAATTCCTGAACAAATTCTTGTGGGGCCTGATCTTCCCCACATTGCAAGTTGTAGGCTGCCTTGCAAGCCTCCTGAGGATTTCTGTGCACAAAAAAATGTTTCAAGATGGCTGTCCTGTATGTGGACCATCTAGAATGATTTTGGTCCTCCAGCCCTGCAAAGAAGCTGGAATATTCTGGAGAGAAGCTCCATTTCACATAGTGAATACAGCTTTTGCTGTCCTTCAAATGGAAAGTTTCCATCATCTGTTCAAAGAGCTCTAGGTGCTCCCAAACTGAATACTTTGCATTCTTATGATAGGGCGTGATGATGCTCCTTATCACTTTGATTTGCTTTAGGGGATCCTTGAGCAAGGCCCTTCTGACCTTGTTTGCTTTTTTGGTTCTGGTAACCCTGGTCCACTCCTCCTCTGACTCAGAGGCACTGCTACCAGAGGTGCCCGTCTGGTCTTCTAGGCTCTCCCGGATTCTGCGAGCCTGGGAATGGCTGGCAGAATGTGGGGGCCTAGTTTCCTGTGTCCTGGGGTGCTCAGAAGAGTCTTCTAATTCCTCCTTACTCCCAGGATTTGATGAGTAATCCCCCCACCCCCGACTGTCCTAGCTGGGCAGAGGTTTTCCGGATGCCCTTAGTCTGCCTACTCTAATGGAGTTCCCCACTAAATTTGACAGTACTTGGGAACCCATACCCAGATGCCCGCCCATCCATTTCTGGGAGGTGCTGTCTATGAGCCCCATATTACTTATTGGATTGAAGTCTGCCATCCCCGAGGCCCTTGGCTCATGTGTGCCAGTGGACATGGGGGTGGCAGAGTCCAGGGATTGGAAGAAATTAAGGCCTCTGGTACTGGGGTTCCTGAGGTTATGCTCAGGTATTTCTCTTTCCCAGCAAACCTCATCTCTCTCAGCCCCTGCTCCCTTTTGCCATGCAGGAACCTGAGCTTTCTGTTCCTCTACAAAGGCCTTGCTAGTTTCTATCAATTGCACCTACGTAGCTACCTGTCGGTGGAGCCTGTCATTTTTCTCACAGAGAGCCTCATTGTCTCTCTGTGCTTCCTGTGTCAATTTAGAGTACTGGGCCAGTTTGTGCTGCAGGAGGGTTACCTCCTGAGTCCTGTCCATACTGGCCTGGTCCTTCCTTGCTAGAGCATCTTCCACCCTCCTGGTGTGCTCTAACAATTTTTCATGGTCTTTTTGGAGGTCACCCAGTCCCTGAAGGGCCAGGTGATTTTCTTCTATCTTCTCTTTTAAGTAACTGACCTCCTAGCCTAAGGTGTCCCTTTCCTGAACAAGAGACTGCCTCAGTGCAGCCAGGTAGTCCCTCTGTCTTTGGTGCGCACCAGCTTTCTGGCGCTCTTCATCAAATTCTGCCTGGGTGTCCAGGTATTTGAGAATTAGTTTATTAGTCTCTTCTTTTTCTTGCCCTAGGTGGTTTGTCAGGGTGACTACCTGCTCCGTGCATTCCCTGTTGAAATGTATTTGCTGTTCCAGGTTTGTCTGGCTCTGCAGTAGAGAGAGTCCAAACTTTCTTGGTACTCCTTCTGCAAGGCCAGCATTTTGGTATCCTGTTCTACCTTCTCCTGCTGCAGGAAACCCACGTCTTCATTTATTTTGTTAGGTACTGCCTACTTTCGTTTTCTGATTCATGGCTCCTCTGTAGCCTTTGCTCTACAGAGTCCAGATCAGTTTGGGCCTTTTCTAATGCTTGCAGGTGCTTGTTTTCCAGATCTTGGCCCTTGGCATATTTGTGTTGTATTGCTCCAATATGGAGGTACAGATATGCCGCTATTTTGGCAATATTGCTTTGCTCTTCCTTTGACTTAGGGGCCATATACCGTTCACTCAGGGCCACATGTAATGGACCCTGATCTTGCCATATGTCTACTCATGTTGCAGTGGTCTGTTCTGTGAATGCCTGCAACCACAAATTCTGATCCTGCTCTGTCCATTCACCCCTTACAAATAATGTATGCATTAGGTATTCTTTAGCCATATTGATTTCTACCAAGGTCGCCATTCCGGAAATATCGATTTCCTTTCTGAATTACTGAAGTTTATTTTATTTCTGCAAAACAGACCAATTCCTTAGAGCGTTCCTATTGAGGGGTGCTTTTCACAGTGTAACACAGCATGGTAGCCCAAAAGGGTTTGTGTACCCCGTCAGTTAGCACACTATATTAAGCTGTCACAAGTGGTACATCTAATTCAGAAATCTTGTGACGAGCCCCCAATCTTGTAAGTGATTTCAACCTGGCACTCCACCTACATCAATGCCTAGCGTGTGATGCACAGCTGGAACCCTTAATTATTTATTTTGGTCTATAAATTCTTTTATTTCTGAATGATGTACCCTTATATCACTCCCCTCTCTTTGAATCCCCCCCCCCCCCCGGTCACACTGAACCACTGAACCAGGGAGCAGGCTGTTCTGCAAAGTTAAAATATTAAAATATTTATTTTATGGATTTACACTATATATATTACATGGCCACGGTAGTGGCCATGTAGTTATGGTTAAGTTGCTGTTTCCATAGGAAGAGCACTTTTTGGGCAGCTTATAACTTCGCTCTCCCTAGACGGATCCTCACCAAACTTTGCAAAAAAGTATATGGCCCATTCTGAATGTTTTTGCAAAGTTTGGTGAGGATTCGTCCAGGGGGGGAAAAGTTATAGGGGGGGTCCCAAAACTTTTTTTTTTCACATAGACTCAATGGGAAAAAACTTTGCGCACGGCCACAGCCCGAACCGCTGGACGGATTTACACCAAATTTACGGCAGGAGCGGCGGCCTGGTCCCGAAAGCGTGCTTTTGCAAATTTGGTGTAAATCCATCCAGTAGTTTTTTTAAAAATGACCAAAATGTAAGGCAAAAAAAATAGTGATATCTGTGTTCGCTTCGCGGACAGACTTCCCTGTTCGTTCAGCGGACAGCACCCTGATTGGCCCATGGCCTTGCGTCATGTCCGCGGACATGCGACATGTTCGATGATTGGACGGCGAGGGGCGTGGAGCGCGACAGATTTTCTGTGGCGCCCGCCATCTTGTATGCGCTGTCGACCGCGTACAGCGCGGTGAAACGTGGATAAAAAATTGTATTTAGTGCCGTGTGTTGGTGTGTAAGAGTGTTTGGGGAGGGTGGGGGAGTATGAGATAGGTTCAATGTTTTTTTTTTTGTGCTAGACGTTTTTGTTGCGTTCGATTTGTCCGCGGAGAACACGGCTGTTCTGACATTTTGTAAATAAACTAAATGGTGGGGTTTTTAGAGGACGGAGTATGTGTCATTTTTGTTTGCAAGGAAGGTAAAAATGAGCTACGAACACTTGCGGTGTACTTAATTGTTCGTAAATACACAAACTGGGGGTGTCCTCAGGACGCTGTCCGTATTGTAATCTGTCTAGTTGAATGTGTTCTAAGAACACTCGCGGTGTCCCGAAATGGTTGCAATTACACAAAATGGGGGTGTTCTGAGAACGTTGTTTGTATTGTTCGTTGTCAGGGTGAAAGTGTTTTAAGACCACTCCTTTTGTCCGCTAATAGTACAATTTCCTATGGGCGTCAACTGACTTTTTGTCCACTAAAGAAACGATAAATCCGGCTGGTGTGCGCCGACATTATGTGATAATCCTTTGACTGGCGCTATTGACCTGGCTGACTTGCTTTTGCGACACTAAATCATATCTCCCGCCCCGCGTCATCAAACGCGCCCAGTTCTCTGCAGTCCTAAGTGACTTTACACAGAACCCAGAAGACAACACATATTATGTCACAACACAGCGCGCCACAATTCGATATATGAAACGGTGATTTAAAAGCAAACAGCAAGATTGTACATTTTGTAAAGTACATTTATTTGACATCAAATGTTTAGAGAATATTCAGCAATTTGCATTTGTCTTTGTTGTCGATCCGCAAAAGTTCATGTTGAGGCACGTGATGTTCCTTTGCGGTACAGAGGTTGTTAGATCAGCTTACAACTCAGTGCGCCACAATTCGAAATATGAATCTGTGGTTTAAAAGTTAACAGCAGGATTGTACATTTGGTAAAGTACATTTATTTCACATGAAATGTTTAGTGAATATTCAGCGATTTGCTATTGTCTCTGCTGTCGATCAGGAAAAGTTTATTTGGAGCCACGCGTTGTTCTTTTGCGGTAGATAGGCTGTTGGTTTATGTTAAAAGCAGTAAATGGTCGCTCTGATCGGAAGGGTGCTCCAACTACGAGCCATTAGACCACCCTATTGGTTGGTATGTTGTTTGTAGCCGCTAGTACTGCGTAAGGGCATATTGGTCCTTGGCGATTGTCCCATAAAATGGTGAGGGTCATGAAGTTGCATATTTGGACCTGCACCTGGCAGTTGAAGACCCCATCCGCTGGAGCCTGTAAATCGTGACATAGGCAAAATGGGGCCACATACCTGTTTTAAAAAACATAAATTAGTCTTACCAGCCGATCTTCATTAAAAATCATCATTTTATTTATTAGGGCGTGAAACTATTTGCTATCGAAGATAGTGCAATGGAGTATGTTAATAATAAAATAATAATATTTTCCCATTCATATAGCGCTAAGAACCGTGAGGTATCTAAGCGGTGCTTATTATTAACCACGGTGTGTGGTGCTCATTTATCGACCACGGAAGGATGAAAGGATGAGTTTGGCCTTGCCGGGATTCGAACTTGCGTTAGCAAGCTGTGCACGGATGTCAAAGCGAGCGTTGTATTCGCTGTGCCACTTGACAGGCTACAGCGAAGTGGCACAGCGAGTAGAGCAGTTGACCGCCTATAGACCGGTTAAATTATTTCTATTAACCCACCCTGTGTCGTCTGTCTTTTTCAGAGCCCTCTAAATGACAGGGGATCCATTCGGCGGTGACAGTGCGCGGTAGAAAACATTATGCCACTTTCAACGAACAAGTTCAACTTGAGCGGTCTTTAATGCTACGCTATTGTAATTATATTTGGTATATAATAATCTAAAGGGTTACTTACAGTACAATTGCATTTTCCATTGTCTCCGAGTGGTGCAGTCCCAAAATACGACTCCACGTGTGCGAACGATCTTTTGCATAGTGATATAATATATAAAAGTGGTTTTGTTTCAGAAATTTCATCTTTATCTTCTTTTACGTTTTAGCAACACTCCTTCAAGAGAAGTCTTTCATCACAATCTCTGTCTGTCAAGGTCAAAACACAATAAAACCTTATAGTCTGCTTTGTGAGCCTCTCCGGGGCCCGAGAAAAAAATGGAAGCAGCTGACCTTCACTGTGAACGAGCATAAATTCTTACTTTGCAACATTCTGTGTAAAGCCATTTGTAGAAGTTGGTTTTTGCACGCCATGTTTATATATTGTTTGCGTGATATTAAAAATAGTTTGTTTAAGGGACGTTATGGTTCTAAGTACAGCCGAAAGAAATCTGAAAATCGCAAGTTATGGTAAGCTATGAAAAATAACTCGCGCCACCACCGTGCACTGCTAAGACTAACACCCAGGACATCAAAGATGACATCGCAAATGTCATTGATGAAATCACTGATGACATCACATGTGTATGTACTTTTCATGGAATTTGCGTACTAGAGATTTTTATTATAATGTTGCGAAAAAAGTGTCAAGGTTATTGCAATAAATATCATACCGTTATTAGTGCTTTAAACGATGCATTGATATACATAGCATTGTATTATGGGATTCTATCTAGTATACTGAGCTACTAATGGAGAAACATAGCATTGTGTGCAGAGTACAAGATGAAAGTATAATATTTGTAATGTTAATATGTTGAATAATGGAAAGATAATTGTCCTGAAATGTTTGAAAATTCACAAAATGGGGGTGTTCTGAGGAAGTTATTCATATTGTGTGATTGCTTAGCTGTATGCAATGAGGGAATGGCACAGAGAGTAAAGTGGACGCCGTCCGCGGACACCGCGGCTGATAGTGGACAGGGTGTGCTACATCCGGGTTTTTCCAGGAAATCCAACATGGAAAGAAGACTGTACGGATCAGCCAATCAGATGTCGAGGTTGTGGATTTGTGTTGAAAGAGACTGTGTGTGGTGAAGATGGCAGAAGTAGAGAAAGTCAGGGTGTTGGTGCTTGGAGATATGTTTGTGCATGGTTTACAACAGTATGCTCAATGCAGGCATGTTGCAAAGAACTTTGATGTGAAAGGAGTGGAGGTGGTGTGGAGCACTGTGCCTGATTGCAATGTACAGGGAATTGTACAAGTTTGTGAGGATATGGCCACGATGAACAGTCCGCATGTGGTAGTTTTGCACTATGGTGCTTTCCATTTGGGCAACGCCAGTGCCCCTACTTTGTTGGCTGATTTGGAACGCTTGGTTCAAGCCGTAATGAAGATCCTTCCAAATGCGAAAGTAATTTTTTCTGGATTACTAACTAGGGCAATATGGGACAATAGTTCAGTTTTTTGTCCTCAGCAAAACATTGCTAGGTGTGTCATCAACCGAGGCATGTGTGCCTTCATGCTTAGAGCTGGTATGTTCTTATGTAATAATGAGAATATTGATGCCAGTAATGCTGTTATTTTTAAAGAAGATGGCATTTCTTTATCTTTTATGGGAAACACCTTTCTATTTTGGAATGTAAGGGTTGCTTTGGAGAAGGTTATGTGAAGATTTTAGGAGTAAAGTAAGAAAAAAAACAAGAAAAAAAATACAAAATAACAGGTGTCTGTCAAGCATCTGTAAAGAAAAACGCCTCTTTTCAGAGCCAACTTCAAAGGGGAAATGGGACACACTATTTAAATTTACATTCACCACACTCAGATTTTATATATGTCCGCGGACATGGCGGTAGTCCGCGGACATGAAAATCACTACGAGGGGGTTAGTATGTTCTATGTTACATGTATATGAAGTCAGGGATATTATGGTTAAGTTGCGCTACTAAAAACCTATGAAATTCAGTGAAAAAACTTTGTTAAAGGGACGTTATGGTTCAAAGTAAAACCGAAAAACCCCTGAAATTCGGCAGTTATGGTAACATGAGCAACCATAACTCGCGCCACCGTGCACTGCTAACAATAACACCCAGGACATCAAAGATGACATCACAAATTTCATTGATGACATCACTGATGACATCACATGTGCATTTACTTTTCATAAAAACTCTGTACAAGGGATTCTTATAATGCTGATCAAAAACTGTCAAGGATCATTGGGATAAATATCATGAGCTAATTAGTGCATTAAGCAATGCATAGATATAAATAGCATTCTATTATGAAGTTCTATCTAGAATACTAAGCTACTCATGCAGAAACATAGGCAGTGTGTGCAGCATACATGATGAAGGTGCCATATTCATAATCTTGCCATGTTGAATACTGAAATGATAACTGCTTTCTTATTAGGGTTTTGCGTACTGTGAAACATGTAATAAGTAGATAATAAAACCCACTTAATACATAATTATTACAGACAAAACACAAAGACAACAACACATACAAATATGAGTATATACAGGGACAGTGAAGTAAACAAAAAAGCAGAAGTAGTAGCAGAAACAGTTCATAACCTAACTGATTGTCTTTATACAGAGAAACTATTGCTCCGTTTCAAAGCTGCTACTTACCATATGTATTTGTAACACATGATGTGTCTGCACCCAAAGGAAAGGAGAGTGAGTATAATGTATACAAATATGAGCATATACAGGGAAGGTAGAGTAATAAAAATAAAACTATGAGAAAGTGCTGATAACCCTAATGATTATCTTCATGCACAGAAAGGATTGCTCTTTTTGAAGCCTGTGTCTTCCGCTATGTATATGTTTCATATGATGTGATTTGACCCTAAGTCTACAAATATAGTACCTTTTCAATTTTTACTTCCTGACTGTTATTGAAGAAAACTATGTGGCTTCGATATGTCAGTAAAGGATAAAAAGGGAGAGCCTACCATGTGATGTCATCAGTGATGTCATCAATGACATTTGTGATGTCATCTTTGATGTCCTGGGTGTTAGTGTTAGCAGTGCACGGTGGCGCGAGTTATGGTTGCTTATGTTACCATAACTGCCGAATTTCAGGGGTTTTTCGGTTTTACTTTGAACCAAAACGTCCCTTTAACAAAGTTTTTTTTACTGAATATATATATATATCACACTATTTAATATTTATACAAGGATCACCAATGGGGTGATGTTGCAATAAATCTCTTTAATCACACAGAGTATTGATAGGAAAAATAATGCAGCATAGAAATAAAACTTTTGTGTGGGTTCAATCAAAATGCAATGTGATCACTCTTTCCCCCTGCACACTACTCAATCCCCCCAATATTCAGTATAAAGAGATGGAAGGAGAGAAAACAGGTTTCAGGAATACACACTCAACAAATACAGTATCAATCCCAATTTCCCCCAGCAAACACAGATTCAAACAGGCATGGTTGCAACTTGTCAAAATGCTTTTGAATGTGGCTTTAAATGAATGGTAAAAAACACTGAAAATGGATTTAATTCACTAAAATTGTTTTAATACTAGTGGGAGCCGCTTTGTATGGTATCAAACAAACACTAGCAATGATTATTGAGTAACTAGCAGGTTGAAAACTCAATTCTGAGGTCAGATGCAAAGAATTTTACACGTGATGGATTTGAGCCAAACGAAAAATGTGCAGCAAACTTTTCCACGTGCGGTAAGCACGATTGCGGAATAACTATAAGGATATGGGATGCGGTTTTAGGTTCGTTCGAAAACTGATGATGTTAGCTTCAAGTAGACACTCGTTTCTAGCATAAACGGTGAAGAAGTTATGAAAGTTTTTGTGAAGGTCCTTTCTTTTCAGAAAGAGTCAAAATTTGTAAAACAAGTTTGCGCTTTTTAAAATTACAAACAAGATTTCTTACACTAGGGAGATTATGAAGCTACAAACTACACGACAGCACAGCCACCAGTCCAGCGACGCCTCTGGAAGGTTTTTGGCCGCCGAGACGCTTGCCTTTCTTCAGCAAATATATTAGCGCCAAGATGATTTTAACACTACTATTACAAAGGACTATAGGGTAAGAGAAAGATTCAGGTAAGACGAACAATTTTTTACAATGCAGTTCTGGAAATAATAGAAAGGGTTTGGATAGGATTACTTAGGGATAAGATATTTGCTAAGGACAATCCTATGCTATGAATACTCACTACCACATTTTGGAATGGACCCATCAGGAATCTGGTCAGCAAGACTTTCTGGACATGAATTCAGCTAGCACACTGGACTGGACTCAAGGCGCTCTGGTTCTGCAGTCAGCACGGCACTCTGGACACTGCACGGTGGGATTGGACTGGATATGATGGGTTGGTCTGGTTTGCAGCTATCTGGTCAGAGCTCTGCCATAATGGGTCGGATCTCTGGATTCTAGCAATAATTCTTAGCAAGAAAGCAGCGACAGCAGAGCCAGGCTTTTCTTGTATTTGTTCCCCTTAGAGGTCTGGGGTAAAATCTGGTTTCTGGATTTGTTAAAGGCCAAGCTGAGAATGGTTCAGCTTTGGAAATGGGCCTTTCTGCTTTCAAAGTTCTGGAGTCTGGAATATCGATGTTTCTTGCAAAGTGCTCCGCCAGCAATCGGATGGTGGGTGAATGTGTGTGTGTTTCTAGGTCCTAAACTATCTCTATTTATGTATTTTCTAAAAGGGTGGGTATGCTGACTTCTACTAGGCACACCCCCTAGATATTCTATTGGTTAGGGGAGTGTCATGATGACGCTGTATTTTATGATCCAGGGAGAACCTCCTCTTTGTTTCTGCACATGAAATCTATTTTTCATACAAAACATATTTACAATTTTACAAACTTGCTTGCAACAGCATATTGATATCACAGATTTGGTGGAGCAAGTATTTATCCAAGCCCCATCACAGTGAGAGCTTGGGTCTAGATTTTGTAATTTTTCGCACTTTTGGTCTGGTACCCAATGTCAGATTTGTCCACATGTTTTCACATATGTGCGCATGATATCTGGGCATAATCATGTGAAGTTTCATGTTTCTGGCATCACCACAATTGCTACAAAACCACACATTCTGTAGTCCTGTCCCTGAACATAACACAGAGTTCTGAGTAGTTTCAAAATGTGACCAGAATTTTCATATTAACAATACTGTCATTTTACACATTTGTACAATTTTGCATAGTCCTCTGTCAGTCCTTTTCAAAAATATACGTTCATGTGCTTTCAGAATACACATAACTGTCTGTCCCCACCCCCAAAGTTTCTGGTGGGTCAAGATCAATCCCCCTCTCTTTCCTCTAGCACGGCTTCTGTTGACAGTTGCATCTGCATATCTTTTCAGTCAATGGAGTCCTTTGTCTCTCCCCAGAGCAAAAGAGCAAAATCCCCTCCCCTCTTCATTAACACCTGACTGGAAGTTCCTGGGCTTTGAAGAGAAGCAGGAGAGATGCTTTTTGTTGGGGCCAACTGTGGAATTTGCTTTGAAGTTCTTTGGCTGGCATCAGATTTACTTTAAAGTCAATTTGTTTAAAATTGTCTTTGATAAAATAAACTTACATTTTCCAAATAGGAAAACATATCCCTAATTCCAGTCTTTTTAAACATAACGATTAAATAGTTGCAACGTATATTGCTTTTGATGGCAAGTCACTTAATTTCAACCATGTGATTTTAACTGCTTCCAGTGTAATTAAATGTTATGTTATGTTATGTTATTTTGCATTGATATAGTGCCTTATGTACCATTGGTATGGTCTCAAGGCGCTGGTAGGTTGAACACCCTCGGGTACCGAAGTTCAAGTCAGTGGAGAGAATAGAGAGAGACAAACGGTGCGTGTGAGCACCGGATATGTGTGCAGCTGGTGTGGCATTCGTGTGATAGCTGCTTTCTAGCGGTAGATGTGGTGGTTGAGAGATCAAGAGTATGGGCCTCATTACACGGATGGCGGTGGACCAAGGTGCTACTAGCACCTTGGTCCATGCCGGTAAAATACCGGCACCGCCTTGGTGGAAAGGGGAAATACAGCCCTATTCCAAGGTTGGTGGGGCGGTAATTCCCCCTTCCCCATTCCCATTTTTGCCCCATAGGGCTCTATGGGAATGGGGAAGGTGCTAATTACGGTACCGCAAATTGCGGTACCGTTATTAGCTCCCTGGTCCCTTTGCGGGTTGGTTTTTAACGCCTGCAAAAAGCAGGCGTTAAATTCCCCATCCCGCAAAGGGACCTCGTAGGAAGGCGGTAAGGGTTTACCGGTACTGGTAAAAAACCGGTACCGGTAAACCCTTACCGCCTACCGTGTAATGAGGCCCTATGTGTTTGTTCTGGCATGTTTTTATCTAGACCGATTCTGGCTGCGTTAGGTCTGAAGAGAATGCCTATGCTGGAGGGTGTATAACCAACAGTGTTTAAGTAGGGTGATGGGGAGTATGAGGCAGATGATGGTATGAGAACAGCTATACCAAATGTTGTCATAGTATCGCTATGTTCTAGTTGAGTGGTTGTGTAAAGAAGAGAGTAAGCGTGGTGATGTAATATGGTGGTTTATCTTAGGTGTTTGAGATTGGCCCACTCTAATCCTCCCATGTACTCCATCCATTCCATATACTCCGGCTGTTCCATGCATTACGACCGTTTCACGCACTCAAAAAAACATTCACTGCCATGCTCTTTCAAACGTTCCATGCGCTCAAATTATTCCATCCTGCACATATATCACCCGCTCCACAACTGCACCATAATCTACATCTGTTCAGCACCTTACATTGGCTCAATACCACCGCATCCTACATCCGCTCAACACCCTACATCTGGTCAGCCCAATCACGCACTATATCAGTTCAACACCCTAAATCAGCACAACACTTCTACATCCGCTCCATTCTATTATCCACTCACACAACCTACATCCGCACCGCAACCTGCATCCGCACCACACTCTTATCTGTTCTATGCTCTTATCTGCTCCATGCCTCATTCATTTTGTGCTCTCGTCTGTTCTACGCACTCATCGGCTCCACGTGCTCATCCGCTCCATTCGCTCATCCGTTCAACGCGCTCAACCGCTCCACGCGCTCAACCGCTCCACGCGTTCTACCTCTCCACGCGTTCAACCGCTCCACGCACTCATCCGCTCCACGTACTCATCCGCTCTACCCCTCTACAGCTTTCATACAGGCAGCCAACGGTACTGCACCCATTTCTGACAGATTTTACAGACCAGCACACTTTTCAATGTGGATATTCATGTGATGGAATCTGCTTTTCCTGACATTGGGCCTCATTAGACGGTAGGCGGTAAGGGTTTACCCAACCTTCATCAGGACGGAAGCTATGTGCAAACTATGCATGGCTTCAGTGTAGATGGAGTGAAAGACATCATTTAAAAAATAAAATAATTAAAACCTATTACCATCATACTAATTCAATACCATCCTCAATTATTTAACAAACACACTACATGTGTACATGTAACTTTCTTAATTATTACACAACATTGTACTCACCTCCAATTGAAATCTTGGAGGTAGTACAATACTTCTGGACAATTGTTCCGAAAACGCTCAGCTGTTCAATATCTTCTGAGCTAAGCCTGAATGAAACAAACATTCCCCTGACTTCCTATTTTAAATACCTCTATCCAAACCTGCTAGTTGAGGGATGTAGAACGAGAAGAAAGTGAATTTACTACTGAATGTAGCTGCAAACGTCCTGTTAAGTTGCTCAACAGCTGCTGAGATTTTTGATATTGCTTTTTTAAAGGTTTTGTACTAGAAGGATTGATGAGGCATGTGAACTTAGTGTGGCATGGGACTGTGAGTTGGCAACCAATTGTTTGGAGATTTAATTGCTCCAATCTTGGAGAAAGAGATGTAAATATGTCCACTCCTAGCCAGTCTGTGATGCCCAGTTTGTTGTTTTTACATTTTACACTTTGAAACCTGTGGCTCACAGTTTATGGTATAAAAGCGCATTTTATAGAGTTTATTTAATGATTTAATTATTTATTGTGATTCATTGTGTGATTTCTAAAGTTGTAAATTATTGTGTATGACTTTTATGATCTATGAATTGGATTGTAAGAAAGTAATTTAATGGAATGAAAAATGAAAGAAATGAACTGTAGGGGAGAGGGATGTCCCATTCCCTCTGGGTAGGCCTAAGAGCTGTGGTTCTTTAGAATTGTTGACAAATAAACTGAGAGGCCTGGAGGACAGGTCAGGTTGCTGCGGTCTAATTTGTATGGTGAAGATGTGCTATCTGGTTATTGCCCTGCAAGACAATTCATTTATTTGTTTATTTTTATATTTCTTAAGCGCTCCAAGCGCTTAAAGTGCTGTTATAACCAGTTACACTCAAATAATGAAAAAGAGAGCATACGTAGACCAGAGACAGGTGGCTTAGGTGAACAGCCAGGTTTTTAGTGCCTTTCTAAAGGTCCAGTAGGATTGTTCCACTCTTAGTTGTGGTGGGATAGCGTTCTATTGGTTAGCAGCCACAAAGGGGAAACTTGAACCTCTGCTTTTCGCCAGTTTGGACAAGTCTGTGAGTGTAAGCCAGTCTCACAGGTCTGGTGGATTGAACCTTTGAGAATCTTTGAGATAGGTGTGGTTGAGCGCAATTGTACAAGCATCTGTGTGTGATGTATAACGTTTTAAAGATAATCCTTTCCTTGACCGGCAGCCAGTGAGTGTTTCTTGTTGCTTTTGTGATGTGCTCTCTTTTAGGAATGTTGAGTACTCCTCCTATCGAATTGTTCTGGATCACTTGGAGCTTATGGACATTATGCACCGATGTGACAGCGGAGATAGCATTGCAGTAGTATTGCCTGTCCCACACAATGGCTCTTGCCATGGTGTAAGTGGCTGACGTAGCAATGGCGTTGACCTGGTGTGTCATAGAGAGGGTAGAGTCAAGGTAAACACCTAGGGTTTTCACCGAAGTGAAGACAGGACTCCTTACTGCGTCAATACTGAAGTTGGCATGACAGGGCTGAGATTATTGATTACAGAGGGCAGCCCAAATACAAAGATCACTGTTTTTTTTCATTATTTAGACAGTGGCCATTTGCTGACATCCATGCTTGGATGGACAAGTTGATAGTGTTTAGGGCATGAGAGTCTTCAAGGTAGTTGCCGGTGAGGGGTAGCAGAATATTTGTATCATCTGCATAGTTGGTGTACGAAATGTTGATGGAGTCCAAAAGATCGAAGAGGTGATTGGTGAATATGTTGTATGGGGTGCGGGAGGCACAGGACCTTTGGGGCTCTCCGGATGAGATGGAGGTGGAAGGGGCAAAGGCAACATTCGAGAAGACTGTGGTTGATCTGCCAGCCAGGAAGGATTCTTCCGATGATGTAGCTTCAAGTGAGAAATTAGCAGCTGAGGTAACGTGATGACAAAGAATTTGGTGGAGGTGTATAATAAGAGAAGGAGGGCAGATTTACTTTCATCCCTGATTACGTCAAGTTGGTTTTGCCCTATGGGGGCTCAAATGGGAATGGGGATATATCGGGTCCGGGTTACCTCAATGGGGAAATACCGGGCCCTCCAAGGTCGGAATGGCCCGGTATTTCCCCATTCAGGGAACCCGGACACGGACCCGAGTTTGGGGGTAGCCATGCCCTTATTAAGGGCATAGCTACCACCAAACTCGTAATGAGGCCCATACAGTCTGTGCTTATGTCTCCCGGTATGTTTTATGTGAGATCATATGGAACTACGACTGACATTTTTTGACACATTCCCTCCTGAGGATACCTGTGGTGATGCCATTTCAACCATTAATGATCACCCATTTTATGGACATCCAAAACAGAGCTATGTAGCAAATCAAATGGTCATGTATGACTCTCAGATACACCAGACTGAAGAGTCCCATGTTTATCTGGTGGACCTTCATTGCAATATGTACATGTATGTGAGGCACATGTCAGATAATGGCTACTCCACTAGTGGATACCAACGAGACCATAACATGACATTAAAAGCACATGATGGGTTCTGACAGTCCAGCAAATGAACTATCACTAGATCCCTTATACTCATATATCACACACTCATGCACCAGCACAGGGGCTATAGGCAGACAAGTAGAGTTCATAGCCTTACAGAACAGGAGGGAGGCCACACCGACCCTTCCAAATATGGCCATGCTGTATTCAGAGGTTGGAGTGGAACAATGGCAGGACACAGCCAATGTGGTCATGTAGGTGGTTCTTAGAGGTAGAGGAGAGGGCTAAGGCTTGCATCCGTGCCCACAATATTCAGCTGCTGCACCAAAAGCAGCCAGCTGTCGAGGACACATCCATGGAAAAGTGCTTCATACAACCTACCGTCAACGTTATAGAGCCAGAGCTTTACCTACTAGGAACTCAAACTCGTGTTGACTGATGTGAAGCAACAATACAACCTCCTTGGAGGCGGGGTATTAAAGACACAAAGAGGTTGGTGAGCAAGTAAAGACTTTGCAAGCCATCGCTAAAGCACTCAGTGAGACTGGTGTTTTCAAATGGAAGTGGGACTACCAGTGTTTTTTTCATGAGCTCAGGGACTGTGTCAATGTGTAAATTCTTGAACAATGCAATGTGTGCACCATGCAACAGGCTTCAAATATCTCTCACACAAACGCAAGCCTGTATAAGAGTATACCCCTGAGTGGTCAGGGCATCAGAAACAGGACTTTAGGATGCCAAAGTTCCACTTAATGATGCTCCTGGTGGGCCTCTGTGCTGTGTTGTTCCAACTGCTGTGGCATGGTTTCAGGGTGCCGAATGGAGAGTAAGACATAAAGGCGGAGGAAAATCGAGCTTCACCTACATGAAAAAAGACATCTTGTATGGCGTTGTGTAGCCCTAAGTTTAATCACAAGGGGCCTCATTACGACCCTGGCGGTAAGGGGTTTACGCCAGCGTTAGCTGCGCCGACCCCTTACCGCCAATTACGAGGTCCCTTAGCGCCATGGCGCTTTTAACACCTGCTTTTAGCAGGTGTTAAAATCCATGGCGCTAAGGGACCATGGAGTTAATTACGCCACCGTAATTTACGGTGGCGTAATTAACGCCTTCCCCACTCCCATTATGCCCTATGGGGCAAAAATGGGAATGGGGAAGGGTAAATGGGGATTGGGGACTTACCGCCCCGCCAAGGTCGGAATGGGGCGGTAAGTCCGCCAACCACCATGGCGTAAACGTAGTTTACGCCATGGTGGTAAAGTCACGGCCCAGGCGGTAACTTACCGCCTGGGTCGTAATGAGGCCCAATATCTTTTAGGACAGGAACAACATGAATCCGGCGTCTGGTGTGTATTGATGCTTGTCGGTGGTATGCATTGACTTCCCTATGCCAAGTGGTTTGCCTAGTGATCTGTAAGCATGCGCCATTTTGCTGTGTTCACGTGGCAATCAGTGTGTTTGCTTAAGTTCCAGCCACATCATAACTAAGAACTAGAAGGAAGACTCTGAAATATAAACTTTCTCCAAAGACGAGGAAGAGCTGGTAAGACAAAGTCAGAGCATCTACTAAGAGATTGTAGCTAAGGCCAGCGACATTACAAGCTCAGAGTTGGGTGCTCACCTCATTGTACTGTGGTTCATAGAGCACCGAAAAGCAGAAGGAAAGAGAAGAAGAATTGTATGCTGGGAGTTGCAGTCCTGCGACTTCCCAATATGACTGCACTGCCTGCCACTGGTAATAGCAAACTAAGACTGGTTTATTCGGTGTTGCATTTCTGACACTTCACAATGCAAGCATGTGATGCAGAGAAGGCCCAAAACACCAATAGGGCATTTCATTCTGGTAGTTGTCTAGTCCATCCTAAATGCACAACAAGAGATGGGAAGAGTGAGAAAGAGAACTGATTAGAAGGTTTTAATGGAAGTTGCAGTTTGGACATCACACATTTTAAAGCGTGCAGCACTGGGAAGCCTCAAAAGAGCGCAAGGGAACCGTCTTCTGGAAGTTGGAGTTCCGTCTTCTGGAAGTTGGAGTTCAGTCCTTTCCCAAAGTGATGAAAAGATGTTGAGAAAAAAAAAAGACATTATCCAATTGAGCAGAGGAAGCTAGAGAAACAGTTCCAAGATAGGGAATTGATGAATGCATGGTAACACAGTCTTCAGGCCATGATGATCACTAGCCAGAGTGAGTCAGCGGAGACAATGAGAAGTTTGTTGAAAGATAAAGGAACCAAGAATAAAGAAGGAGAGAAATCTTTATTTTATTCGGTGAGCTAAAAGAAAATAATTTTTAAACTATATTTGAAGATACAACATCATCATTGCAAGTAACCATCTGTGTTATGAACTGCTAAATGAAAGCAGCGCAGTTGGTAAATATCCAAATGTCGGCTAATGTGTTACCATAGTATTTCACGCAGCCAATAAGCTAAGTGAACCTAGTAGTTTGGGAATTGAAAGTTTCAATAGTATTCGGTCCACTGCCCCCAGTGTGTTTTACTTGGCTTCATACAACCATAAACCTAACTTATACATTGATTAAATGTCTTCCACTTTTGGAAAAATGAGGAGCAGCGTGGTAGGATAAGAGGAGTAGGAGAGATCATAGAAGATAAGAGCGGTGGATGAGGTTTTCTGCTACATCGAGAGTGACAGTGAGGGGAATCAAGAACTGTCTGCAAGCTAGAAGACAGCACAGCGCTGAGGGCCTTCTCACTTATAATTTGTATACAGAGCCTTCTTTTACTTTGCATTTAGCTGCAGAGCTCAGAGGTAAACTTAGAGTGCGCGGGACATCTGGGGGACAGCAAGGCACATCCACATCTTTTCCTCATATACTCATCTTAGGGCTCCAAGAATTACTAAACGTGTGAATTTGACGGAGACATCCATCCGAGGGAGGTTAGAACAGTCCCTGACATGCGTCTATCTCAAAACAGCCTGGTTTCCACTCCACAGCGAACTATCTGACTCAACAATGCCTGGGAGGTTGCTTCTTTGCAGAACTGACAGTCTCGGCATGTTACTCGTTGTTTCCAATGAATTTTTAGGTCACTTTACGGCATATTAGGGACAATGGGCCTCATTACGAGTCAGGTGGAATGAGTTAACGGGGTCCGCTAATGGGTGCGGACCCGTTATTCCCATTCCGCCAAATTACGAGGTAAAATCAGGCGTCCTTACCGGGTCCCGCGAGGGGACCAGTGAGCTAACAACGGGCCGGCCGTAATCGGCCCGTTGTTAGATCCCTCTCCCATTCCCATTGAGCCCTATGGGGGCTCGAATGGGAATGGGGACGGTCCGGGGCCAGGTTCCCTCAGGGAGGAATTACCGGGCCCTCTGAACTCGGAATGGCCCGGTAATTCCCCATTCAGGGAACCTGGACCCGGTTTTGGAGGCAGCCATGCCGCCAATAGCGGCATGGCTACCACCAAATCCGTAATGAGGCCCAATGTGTGGACAACAGGTGCTGGCAACAGACCTACAGACGTACAGACAATCTATAGGCCTGGCTGTCGATTTCCTTTTCTTCAAGTGGCCAGAGAATCTTCTGTACGTCTTTCTCCCTTTATCCATATTCCAAGAGTTTTGATCAAGACCGCACAGGAATTAGCAGAAGTATTATTAGGTCTCCGGTTCCGTTTTCCACTAGGAGGTGGCGACTCAGACTTCGAATCCACAGGGCTGTAGAATTTTCAAATTGGCATTTCTTTTATACGGTACAATCTGGTGTTTGAATTTAGTTGGACAAAACCAAAAGTTGATTAGTTAAGACATTGAGGAGTTGAGCTTTCAAGTATATGATCCTTCAGGAAAAAGGGAAATGGCAATAAAGCACCCTACAAGCCCTTCTAAGTCCTGCAAGGCACTAAACAAATGGTCAAGAACTGTGCGTGGCCATGACTTTCCTTCCATTGGCTTTTAGAGAGCCTGTCATTCTTTTGTTTTTGGAAGATGGGTTCTTCGTAGGACTACAGTGGGCAATGGATAAAGCTCACGCAAAAACCTGGTAAAGTTCTACCAGGAATGAAGTTCTAGTTAGCAAGCCCATGTAAAACTCACCTTTCAACTTGGGAGCAGCTGACTGTTTTGCAGACGTTGCAGTTCCATCCAGCCATATCACTCTTCAGAGGTCATAGATTTGCAGTGCAGATTCTAGTGCTCTGGGCCACTCTTTCACCCCACTCATCTCACATGCTATCTAAAAACGTCTTGGTGTTGCCTCACAAACTGAGCCCATTTCTCTTTTGCAATTGTGTAATACGCCAATCTGTCTACTTCTCTTCTAACCTCCATTTGCTCTTTTCTCCCCATCTCCGCATCCTTTACAATCCTCTTGCCCTTTAACATTTCATAATCTGTGGAGAGAGAGTTAGAAATATCCAGTAAATAAATGTGAAATGATGTTTGCCAAATATTGAGCAAAGACAAATTGGGTGCTCTGATGCGGTGTGAGTAGGTTATGTTGGTGAACTGTGATCCTCCTTTTCAATTCTCGCACCACACCTGCTAATAGCTTTGACTAATTGTCAACCACTTCCACCCAATAGACAGTGGTTGAATGACCCACAGAAGCCGCCCACTCACATCCTACTTACATACAGACTCAGTACGTGCAAATTATGCATCATTCTCACCATACAGGACCTATGCCCTAAATGCTCACTGCTCTATTCTCTGCAGGCAGTTCTTAACACTTGTGTATATGCGTGTTATAAATGCCATATCATATCATATATCATATATGTTGCAATCAATGGGAGGCAGTTTTACTTGGATACCTCTTGCTCTATATATTTAACTTCAGGCCACACATGTACTCTAGAATTGTGATTATCATTAAGCTCTACCGATAGTATATTTGCCTATCATATTTTTGCTGTACCCCGACTCATTTAATTCCTGAATGTATGACTCCCCATCTCACCCCAACTGTATGTATAGGTAGGTTACTCGTCTCGTTCAAATCATGTTTACTGCTCGACACTAAGTTGCACACTGTGTATTCTTGCTTAATGCAACTGATGTTTGCACAATAATGAATTCCTATATGACATCTGACACCTTCTAGTGCTATTTCTGATGGATTAAATCAATAAAACTAATGACCTGAACCCTTAAAGTAGCATTCTAGTTAGAATAGAAAATGAATTTCCAAGACCCGATGCCTTTAACTTTGGCTGAGAATCCCTTGTTGTACCATATTATGGCCCTCTGTGACCCAATCTGTGCTTGTCCTCTGCACCAAGGATCGTATCATCCTTGCTCTTCATCTTGCATGCAGTTTCTTCATCTGTCAGTTGTGTTATGGATACCAAGGATAAGTATCATCACTCCACTTTCTCTGCTTGAACGTGTAATGACTTTTTGGGTTGCTTCTTGACCTTCGGGTAACTCCCTACATCTGCTTGATATATCTGTGTTGATTTCTCACAATAGGCGTGTCCATCCCAGGCATGCCCCTCGCCCTGAGGGTCCCAAACATAATTTTATTTATTCTCTCACTTAGTTTTAACACACTACTTGACAAAACAGCTGATACGCTTCATCTGCACTCCTTATTCAATTTAACTCACTATGCCTTTAATCACATTTGCATGCTCCATCCGTGCCCCACCTCCAGTCATGTGAGGCTAGGCATCACTGTCACTTCCTAGCCTAACTATCTGACTTCTAAAGCTGTGACACGCTAAACATCTATATTATGCTTCAAATGATGTTTATGCCAATGTCAATGCAAGGAATACTAATACGGATATTGTATTATAGCCTACCAGCAAGAACGCTCCCGTGGCTAGAATGAGCACAGGCTTTCCCATGCTATTATCCAATGCATCCAACCAGAACACAGCAGAGTAAAACACCATTTTCATTAGATGTTCCAATGGTCCCTCTAATGCAAAGGATAAGGTCAGAAACACAGAGAGAGTACCAACAAGCTACCTTTCGATATCCTCACCGGAGGTAAAACAACTGGGTCTCACATCAAAACCATGTATTCACAGACCATCAATCTTTTAGCAAATATAAAGAGATGGCAGGCTCAATTTTAACAAAAATATCTCATATATTTATTATATTTTGTAATAAAACAGACCATTTGGTCACATTTGCAAAACTCATTATACATAAAAAACACAAATAAAAGAGACAATTGATCTGTAATTTGGATCTTGTGTTCATTCACATAATGTTTTGTAACAAGAAAATGTTTTGTGATGTTAGTAACACATGGGTGACTTTGAATTAGCCTGTTCGTATTTTGCTAAACAATCCCCATTATCCTTGTGTCGACATGCATAAATCCGTTTTCAACCTTAATTTTTACTCCCATACCGACTTGTCCCTATTTTTGTATTAGTTGGTCGTGTATGTAAGGCTTTCTTCAGGACACAGTATTCAAGAGTACAGAATGTCACACAATCAAATGTGCAATGTCTCGAGGTATCTATAAGAAACAGAGGAAAACTATATCAGTGTGTAGCTAATCTCAAATCACACAGAGAGAGCCTGTCAATAATTTTTATACATGCATTGATGGTAGAGAACCTATGTTTCACCTCTCTATCTCTTTAGGTGGGTATCCTTGGGTCAACAAACACACATACTGCACTAGTGTTATATGAGATATTTTTGTTAAAATTGAGCCTGCCATCTCTTTATATTTGTTAAAAGATTGATGGTCTGTGAATACATGGTTTTGATGTGAGACCCGGTTGTGTTACCTCCGGCGAGGATATCAAAAGGTAGCTTGTTGGTACTCTCTCTGTGTTTCTCTCCGTATCTAGTCCTTTACCAACAAGCCCCTATTTTTTAAAAAAAGGACTCATGCTATAAAAGCGTGCTCATTGTTTTGTACAAGGTTAAGGTCAGGCCATTCTGTTACATAACTGTCACACTCATTCTCTCCCTGCCACTGGATGCTAACAGAGAATGGCTACAAGTGGAGGACATTCGTTTGTCTTTCGCCCTTTTGTGTCCTCCAATTTTTCATTAGGCACACAGCCAACTCTTGCCTCTGACACCTCTCTCAGCTGGTTCATTATCACTAGGTCTCTCGAGGACTCCTCCCAAGGGACTCGCTATAGATATCTGGCCTCCACAGCATCAAGGAACTCTTGAGCACATCTCAAGGCCAATACACATCCATAACCTCACTTAAAATTAAACCTACAACACATGGCACTCCCAACTGAGAAAATAATTGATGTGTCCTTCATGGACAGCTCCTGGTTCTTTTCATGATCATTTGGTCTAAACCTTTACTACTGTACATGCCTCCCGGCGAATGCTACCACTCAAATCTCATGTTACTTTCCCCTTTTCTTTTTCACCATTGTCTTCTGTTCTTTCTCTGACTTTCTCCTGCTGTGCCAATTCTTGCTTACTGTTATCCACATCTCCTTCTCATCCCACAGACAACGGTTTGGTTTACACCGTGGGAGGGGTCGCTGTTCACCCACATGGACAAGGTTTTGGCACTTTAAGACCACTATGGTGGGGATATGTGCAGCATAAAAGCTAATTAACATAAGATAGCATCCCCTATAGTCATCTACCTGCAACTGGATATACACTGGCAAATGCATGAAGATGTGACAGTCATGTGAAAATCTAGGAACATTTGCATACACATCTGTAATCCAGACACTGGTATCACACATCTGCTGGTCACTGGGTTGGTGGAATGGCTATGTGTGTGAAATCCAACATAACCAGCACCCAGAAAAAATTAACATTTGGCATATAGATCCTATGCCAGCATTCGTCTTTCATGCATGAATATTGGCAGTGCACGTTTCTTGGGAAGATGTAAGAGCCGCACTAATTTCTCAATCTGTGAACAGCAGCCCTGGGACGAAAGGTAAACCGGTGGACCTTTTAAAAAACAGTACTGAATCCTGGGCACCAGTTCTTACTATTTTATTAATGCATTTCTGGCAAATAGTAATTCCCAGACTCCTGGGAACTGGCAGTCATGTTTCCTATATATAAGAAGGGGCCCAGAGATCTTCCCTTTTCCTACAGACACATATCCCTTTTTAACTCTCAATGTAAGATCTTTGGCTGGGTTACCTTGACAAAATTCCAAGCATGTGTCGAGAATGATCATAGTTGATCAAAATTACAATTGGGTTTTGGGTAAATTCTCTGTACTAATGAACAATCTTTGAATTTATACTTGGTGGTGGAAAACTTAATAGGGAATGGATCTACCTCGCATTCATGGACTTAAACATTTATTTTTATAGAGTCTTTGGTAGTGTCTGGGCAGTATCATTGTCCGGTTATCTTCCTAACACTGACCCTTATCCACTACACCCCCTGAGCCTGTCTTAAAAGTGGAAGGAATGTGCATTGTACTGAATGGCTCCCAGTGCAACTGGGTGTAAGGCAGTGTTGTGTTATGGCTCTGATCCTGTTCTCCCTACATATCAACAGACTCATGGTGAGTCGAGAAGCCTGCAAAGTTGATGCCCCACATTTCGATAACGTATCTGTGCCCATTCTCGCCTATGCGGATGAGACTGTCTTTTAATAGCCAGGATGCCGCAAGCGTTACAACGTCTAATAGACGTCTACACAGTTTGGAATGAGTTAGAACATAAAGTTAATGTTGCCAAATTGGCTGTGATTATTTGCGTGCCCCATCAACCTTGCACAAGTGGGATCCCTTCCCTCTTTTTTTTATTAATGGTATTAAATTCCTGTCAGTTCGTAGGATTTATCTTGTACAAATCATTGTACTAAACAAGCAAATTGCATGGTTCAGTCCATTGGCGGGCGGCATCCATCGATTTGCGAACTCATATAGCTGCTTACCATTTGAAATAATGTTAAAAATATATCATGCAAAAGTTATTGCTACTGCCAAATATGGTAAGGGCCTTTGGGGGTTTGGTAACTTGTCTCAGCTACAGGTTCATGAAAATACGTTTTTGAAACAACTTTTGTGTCTGGCATTGTCTTCTGCTAATTTTGCTGTCCAACAGGAATTAGGGCTTACTTACCTGTATAATAAATTCAAAGCGGAACCATTCTTCTTATGACTATGCATTTCGGGAAATCCCAAAGATGCTTTATCCCAGCAATTATTATTTGTATTTAAAAAAAAAACAAAAGATCATTGGTATCTCCTGGATTGCTCATGTTTGGAAGATGGCAAATATTATTAATTGTGGCTTCCGGCTTGTTAAACCTGTTCTGTTAAAAGGAGTGATATAAAAACACACCATAACAGATGCTGAGAGAGAGTATCGACAGGGAAGAAATAGAACTACGGAAAGTAGACAATCAACATATTTTGTTGATTTCGATTACTCTAATAAAATACCTGTTATGTGTTATTTTCACAAATAAACATCGTCTGTTCATTATAGCCTGTTTAAATTAACTTCTCCTAAAATCTGTCATGCCAAGATGGGCTTCTGGTGACCATGAGAATGTAATTCGTGATCTGTGCAATAATGGTCTGGAAGATCTCATACACATGCGATTTTTATGTTCAATGTATGATCGTGTTTGCAAACGCACTCTAGCTTTTTTATTACGCAATTTACCTTTTGCCAATGTAGGCCAGCAATGATTGTGTAAATCTTATTAGCTGGCACTCCCTTGATTTCATGGACACTATTGACTTTTCTGAGGTCAGTCTTAGTGATTAGGAACAAATATCTAATGAATTCATAAATGCATGTTTTAATGGTGTATTGATGTCATACAGCTACTAACCAATGTCTTGTCTAGCTCCCTAGTATTGAATGATCTGATTAGTTCTTTTCCTCTTTTATGTGACAGTGCTCATTGGTTTTTTTTATTGTCTATTGTGTTGCGTGATTTTATTTCGATTGTTCTTGTTTTTGATGCTAATGCTTTTATGGATATGTTTTATCCGATAATAAAGTAAATTGACTGACTGACCTGCAATGTATTAGCAAGTCTGTATGATGATATATCGGACATCTGCCATGCACAGCAAGAAATAATGGACTGTGAAAGACCAGCTGTAATGTCCGAGGCCTCCTGGGACAGCATAGTGGAAAGAAAATGGGGGATACCAGCAATTTCACAGGTGCCCAGGTGGATTGTGATCAAACAGTTATGTGATGTAGGTCTTTCTTCCACTCTAGTTGCATGTATAAAATGACATGAGGAGTGAAGTAATGACTCTGGTACAGCTCCAAGTCTAGTATCCCCAAATGTTTGACTCAGGACTATAGTATGCTGTCTTGGTATATCTGCTTGTGCATTGGGCAGCTGCTGCCAATGCTGCATCCTTCTGTTTCTGGCTTACATGTTCTCAGAGATGTTATTGGAATTGGTGTGGTTCCTTTTATTTGGTTGTGTTTTTGACAGAAGTGTTGACTAGGGCGCTGGAAAAGTTGCCTCTGGGAGTAGGTGTTGCCATGAAGCTGTGATGCTATGGCTCCGATTTTGCATGGCACTAACTTTAGGTGGAAGTGTTTTTCAGTGGCGATGAGGTACATTTTGCTGACGACCTCTACATGGAGAATGGCAAAGTATCAGACTGACTGGCATATTTGTGTCACATGTAGTACAGACACGCCTATTTGTACTTTGTAAGGTAAACAAGGTGTTTGGCTTTATTTTAAGACAGATACTTGTGATAATTTTTTTAGCCACAAATTCATTAGATATCACCAGGCTTTCAATCTTTAGGTCAGAATGAAATCCATCACCTCATTAAATTTGGATACCATTATCAACCTTCTGTACCCTTCTTCTCTTAAAGTTGTCTCATTCTGTCCTTTTGTTTGAGTCTAGCGTTTTTGGTCTTTTCCTGGGGATGTTCAATGGAGCAGTGAACCCCCTTAGAGCACTCGGGGAAGAGCCATTGACCAATGAGGTGGCTGGGACAGCGGGCGAGAATATACATTTTCTGCTCACGTTTCCAGAAATCCGAGGCCCATCCACGAGTGGCACCATTTTTCTGTATGTGGGGAGGCAACAGGGAGAGACTCCCTGTTGCCTTACCACATACAAAAAAGAATGGTCCACCCCAATGCACCCAACCAAACAAAATATCTCCCATACAACCTCTCTCCCTCCCCACTTACCTGCGGGATCAGAGCTTTGAGTTCCGATCTGCCACACCTCCTGCCCCAGCCACAGTCATGGAAATGGAAAAGGGACATAGTCCATTTTCCCTATGGTCGCAGGCATCTTTGGTTCTTCTTTTATTTCCTTCAGAGATTGGCATTGCTTGTGGTGAACCCGGATGAACCCTGAGGTGCAAATGGCTTTCATTCCCCAGCAGGAGGGCATAAATGTCCGGTAACGGCCTACAGCCCGAGTCGAGCCCCTGGCTTCTTTCGGTCCTACAATGACTTGGGCTGGTGGGACGCTACCAGCCATATTATTTTCCATTTCTATATGTTAGCACCCAGAGCTCAATCATTATCCTGGAAATGCAGATGGAATCTGCAAGTAACAACCTGCATTCTATCACTGTCTCCTCCCCCAGGTCTGCAATGTTCCTACAGTCTGCTGCTGTTCCAGGCCACTTTCCCCGCCCTCAAGTAGAGCCCTGCCAGCCAGCCCCTCCAAGTCCAGCACCTGGACACAACAGCCCACTTACCTGCCTTGCTCTGTAATGGGCCCTATCCTTTTACTATTTCGATGTCTGCCATTTGTTATCATATTTCATTTATATGGGAAATTAGTGCACATGGGTAGTGCTGAACCGAATTCCCACGAAAAGAAATACACATTGGCAAAGCCAAACGTTTTGGTGTTTGCAGTTGTTTATTGCATTTTATATTCATAGGTAAAGATGCAGTACATTATTGAGCTCTATATACTCATTAAGAGGTAGGCGGTGTCGGTGTGGGGCAGAGAATGGTAATGTAAGGGTGCATGTGAGAATCGGGGCAGAGAACAGCATGGGAAGGTGAATGGGGGGCAGAGCGGAGTGAGGTGAGGATAGAGAGTGCAGAGGTAGGATGAGTGGGTGTGAGAGGGCCTAGGTAGGGAGAATGTGTTGGGTGAGGGCGAGGAGGGCTGTTGGAGGAAGGGAGCTTGGGGTGGCTGTTTGTAGAGGGTGCTGAGGGAGGGAGGTAGGGAGGGAGGCATGCTTTGGGTAGTGGTGGCTGAGGAAGGAAGGGTGGCTGTGTGTAGAGAGGACCAAGGGAGGAAGGGTGGGTGAGAGTGAGGCAAGGGAAGTTGAGTGGGTAGATGGGGGCAGAGGTAGGGTGGATGGATGGTGTTAGAGAGGGAAGAACTAGGCAGGGTGGGGGTAGAGAGGATAGAGGTACAGAGGGTAGGTGGGGTAGGGAGGGCAAAGGTAGAGAGAATGTGCCTTTGGTATAGAGGGCAAAGTAGGGATGGTGTGTGGGTTTATAGAGGGCATAGGTAGAGAAGGATGGTGGGGTAGAGAGGGCAGCAGTAGGGAGGGTAGGGGCAAAGATAGTGAGGGTAGAGAGGGTAGATGTAGGGTGGGTGGCTCAGGGTGATAGAGAGGGCAGAAGTAGCATTGGTAGGTGTAGAGGGCAGAGGCAGTGTGATTGGGTTTTAGAGAGGGCTGACATAGGGTGGATGGGGGTAGAGAGGGCTTAGGTAGGGTGGGTGGAGGTAGAGAGGGAAGAAGTAGGGTGGGTGGATGGGGTAGAGAGGGCATACATAGGGTGAGTGGGGGGTAGGGAGGGAAAAACTAGGATTGGTGGGGGTAGAGAGGGCATATGCAGGATTGGTGGGGAGTTAGAGAGGGCAGAGGAAGGGTGGGCAGGGGTAGAAAGGGCAGAGCGCATGTGGGTGTGGTAGTGAGGGCAGAGGTAGAGTGGGTAACTTAGAATGTAGAGGTACGGCAGGGGAGAAAGAGCAGAGGTAGGGTGGGTGGGTGAGAGCAGAGAGGCCAGATGTAGGGTGTGCAGAGAGGTGAGGTAGAGATGGCAGAGGTGGGGAAGGCAGAGGAACATATGTGGTGGTAGAGGGGACAGAGGCAGGGATCGTAGGTGGGGTAGAAAGGGCAGAGGTAAGGAGACTGGTGGTGGAAAGGGCAGAGTTATGGTAGAGAGGGCTGTGAGGAGTTCCCATCTGGCAAGGGTGCAAAGTCCTGGCTTTTTTTAATTGAATAATAAAAGGATGCGGGTAGTTCCATCTCTGAAAGGGTAATCTGCTTATAAGATTTCCCTTGCGCAAGCTACATGCCTAAATCATAATAGGCATCCATGGCCTGCTGCATCAGTATCCTGATCCGCAGCACCTGCTCTACTTGTGGCATTGAGCAGGGTCAGAGTTTGCACAGGCTCAAGTGACAGTGGCAACAACAGAAAAGTCTCTACCGCTCAGGGACTGCACTTAAGACATGCAGCCCTGTACCAAAACTACAATGATCATAAGTAACCCTAATGATGGCAAGATTATCTCTAATATGATGCTATGACTGAGTTTAGGTGTAGTGCATGGTACTATTTATGATCACTGCTGCCCCATTCCAATTGATATCACACGTGTCAGCTCCTGTGAGTTAGATCTGCTGTAGAAGGTGATTTTTATTCTGGTCCGCCGGGTGCAGCCTGCAAAATTCCAGGACAGGAATCTGGAGGGTCTGGTGTCCTCTTTGATCTCTTTGTGAGGGTACGTAACACCCTCCAGCTGCACAGCCGGCATCTGTCCTGGCCCTGGGCAACAAAGGAACACAACCAATTCAAAAAGAGTAGCCTTGCACCATGGTGCTACATCTCTAAAAGCATGTATTATTAGTGAAAAGGGAACAGGGCAGGATTATGATAGGCAGGGATGCTCTGGTCAATGTAAGGAGAGTTCCATTATCTCATCTTGATTCGCACTGTCCCTCTCTCTCTTCCCTGTCCCCTCCACTTCCTTTGGAGCAAAACACTCTGGGTGTGACATCAGAAGGACAAAGTCCACTCCATTAAAGAGAAGGGATTGGATCACTGAAACAGGCTATCTCTAGTCTATTCACCTGGGGAGTTTGGCTTTTTTTAAAAAAGCGTCTCCCACCCCTTTGGGAGATTTGCTCAGAACCTCTCAGATCCTTAAAGACTGCAGATTTGGTCTGAAGATCTCACTGGAACTCCTTTGGGAAGGTTAAACTTTCCATAGCCATCAGTCTGAGGTGAAGAAGGAATCATCCAAGACAGAAGAAAGATCTGTTCCCTTCCCACTCATAGGGCACATTGGAGTTGCCCCCGGCTGTGGATTAGGACCTACCATTCTACACTAGAATCTCCTGATCTGGGAGAGCAGACCCTGAATTGAACCATCCTATTCTGCTACTCTGCCCCAACTTCCAGTGCTATGCGGATGACACTCAGCACATTTTCAGGTTACCTTCGGCCACCTCGTCTCCATCTCTCATCACTGCCTGTCTGTCTGCTATCCAGGAGTGGTGTGCTGCCAATGACCTCAATGCCAGTAAGACTGAGATTCCCCTCATCGGCACACCCGCTCCCTCCTTTCCTGTGTCTCTCTGGCCGGCCTCTCTTGGCCCTCTTCCTACTCCCACTTGCGAGGCTAAAAACCTCGGGGTCATCTTCGACTCCACACTCTCCTTCTCTCCTCACATCTCTGATGTATCTAAGAGGTCACACTACCAGGTGCACCTCCTCAGAGGTATTCTTCCTTCCTCTTCTTCCCCCAGAAGCTCACTGTCTCTAGAGCTCTGGTTCTCTCTAGGCTGCAGTACTGCAACAGCCTCGTTCTAAATCAGCCTGCCTCCACTCTCCGCAACTCATCCAGAACAGTACTGCGAGACTTGTCCTTGGCCTCAAGCCCAGGGATCGTATCTCTCCACGACTGAAATCTCTGCACTGGCTCCCAGTGGCTGCGAGGATTAAGTTCAAAACCCGCTGCATTGTCTTCAAGGCCTTCTGGGGCCTGGGACCTCAATACCTTAAACTCTCTCTTCCTAAATATCTTCCTTCTCGAGCTCTGCGCTCATCCGCCTCCAACTCCCTCAGTGTCAGTCGCTTCTCCAAGCAACAAGTTGGTGGCAGATCTCTTTCCTCGGCTGGGTCCTCCCTCTGGAGCAGCCTCCCTGCCTCCTTGAAACTCGAGGACAACCACCTCCGGTCCTGGAAGCACCTCAAAACCTTTCTCTTTGCCCTGCTTTCTCTCCACTCCCCTGCTGACCTCCTGGCTGAAATTGCACTGGTTACCTGGCCACCCTCTGACCTCGGGCCCAGGTCCCTTCCCCGCCAGTCATACACACCTGCACTGCCTGCCTGGCAACCCCCAAACTTGGGACTGTTCCTGTATCCCTATAGTCCCACCACCAGCACTTGCCGCCTGATTTCTGCTCTTACTTTGCACTTGCCACCTGCTGGCCATTACTTATTTAGTGATTACTTATTCCCTTGTACTGCACTGTCCCCTCCCACTCCCCCTCTGCACTTTCCCTTTCCCTCATCCCATGCACTTCCGCGATCAGAATGATACCTGGCCTAGTAGGATCATTGTTTGTCCTCCCTTTGTTCCCCCTCCCTTGCCTCGTCGCTCCTTGAAACACTTGTGTATAGGCATGTTATAAATGCAATATCATATCATATAACATCATTCTAGAGTCCCTCTGAGCAGGCCTCAGAGAAACCAGAGGACCAGACCAGCCAAAGCTCCCTGTTCTGCTGCCTCATACTTGTTGCTCTTTGTTCACTGCATCTGGAACAATAGGGAAGTCACTTGTGCTGGTTGCTGCACTCCTCCACCCCTTCGAACTTGCTTACACTTTCAACCAGCTCAACACTGCATTGTGTCCTAGCTAAAGCTCATCACCTGCTAGGCCTGAAGCGACTGCTCAATGCCAGGACCAGAACTGAATCACTGGAGAGTCACATGCCTACTCTAACCGGGGTTACAACCTTGGCTGGACCTAACAAGCTCTTGAAGAGCTCAGAGGAGCTGGAGTAGCCTCCCAGAATTGGAAAACCCCCAAGTAACGTTCTGAGTCTTTTAAGCAGCAACGCAGTTGCACTGGAGGCTACCGACTTTAGACTATTGCTTGAGGAGCCATAGAGATTGAAGAGGGTAAAAGAGGTTCCTTGTCACACACACTCACAAATGGCTGCCCTCTCTGAATGGAGTTGGAGTCCCAAGATTCCCAAGAGATGGGACACATGAATACAACCTGCAAAAGATTGCAATCATGTTTTATGCAAAACTGCAACAATGTTAGGCTATCCTTATGTAGTAACATATAAATAGGAGAAAATGGTGTTTTTCCTGGATACTTCATATTTGATTAATGAAAGAACGAATAGATTGCTCACGCCGTTTTTCTTGCATTTTTGTGCTAGGTGCATCGAGTTTTTTTTGATTTGTTGTGATATTTTTGTTTTTGCTTGTTTACACAGTGTGGGCTTTTTGTCCCGGTTAAAAGTCAGCCAACACGTGTTTCGACCCGTAGGTCCTTTTCAAGGCTGATACGTGGTTAAAATTACACACATTTGATCACATTGTGTGTATTTGTGTGACATTTGTGACATAGAAATGTGTGAATTGGTGCAAGGTGCATGGTGTTAGGTGGCATAGAATGACAGTAAGTGTAACTGTTATATCATATATTGGCAATGTTTGTTTAACATAATGTTCAAATAATTCCTGTAGTTACAGCTGGGCTCTTGTTGGGCCCTGTAATATAAGATTCTCTTTCAGTCTGGTTGGACATGCTGGTGGTGACTCCCATGCCCATCCCCTATCATGGCTGTGTTACCCCGGTGCGTGGTCTCAGGGGTGGGGCTGGATTGCGTGCATAGGTTGGTTCTGGAGTCAAGATTGCATTCTATGGAGGTGCCTGATAGCCTGCTTGTCCCTGTTCTGTAGGGTATGTGACCCATGGTGGGGTTATTGTTACTGGTGCTTAATTAGGTTATAGTTACTGGTCCCTAGGGCGGTGGAGATTATAGAGGCATCTTATGCATCTAGCATCGTGGCGATGTGAGGGTTCATAATTTGGTGAAAACATGTTTGGTGTGGTCCTGTCCGCATTGCAGTTGTGTAGGTATAGCCTATGAGGTATTTCAAGGCCCTAGATGAGGGTAGGGTCTGGGTTCCTGAAAGCGACTCACCATGGAGGCTTGTGCACGCGCACCTACGTTTATGCCTATTTAAACTCACACTGCATCCAGCCCATAGCTACCAGGAAGCAAGATGCACTACGCGCAACTAATCCACATTCAGTATACTCTAAACTGGCTTTTATTGTGTACAGCCAGTCTAGTGGGCGACTCCTATTTTCCCTGTATTGCACACAACTCTCAAATCCAGAATTCTAGAGGCATTGTTTTCTTGTAATGTCGCAATTCTACTGAGTTTAACGGTATGAAGCCTCTCCCGTTGTAAATTGCATTAGAAAGTAAAAACAACTCTGTGACTTTTGCGCCAATTAATTTTCTTGGCTTGAGTGTATTTTATTGATTACACAGCCCTGTATAACACGTGTTTCGGCTCAGCAGAGCCTTTCTCAAATCTGGGCTATTAGAACAGACCAAAATTTCAAAATGGTTTCACTCAATGTGTTGATAGAGTCTATTTATCTAGGGTTAGATCCCATCCTTCTTTCCTTCTACCTCCTAAATTGTTCGCCTTGGCTCGAAATGCTTGATTTGGGACCAAATCAATGTGACTTATCAACACAACGATTGAAACCATTTTGAAATTTTGGTCTGTTCTAATAGCCCAGATTTGAGAAAGGCTCTGCTGAGCCGAAACATGTGTTATACAGGGCTGTGTAATCAATAAAATACACTCAAGCCAAGAAAATGAATCGGGGCAAAAGTCACGGAGTTGTTTTTACTTTATAATCCACATTCATGTAAGGAATCCGGGGCGCCATTAGATGGAACTGCATGCCCCGGCCATTAGATAACAACCTTATCACTGCTATTCTGATAGTACGGGACACACGCCACAAATGTAATGGCACACTTAAGATCGATGAGCAAATCCACTTAATTAAGGGCATGAACCACTACCCAAGGCCACAAAATAACCAATGTAAGTATCTTAAACCCCACACCGTCACTATCTTCCCGTACACCGGGCCATACCCTTACGTCTCCATGATGCTAGATGCATAAGATGCCTCTATAATCACCACCGCCCTAGGCACCAGTAACTATAACCTAATTAGGCACCAGTAACAAGAACCCCACCACGGAATAATAGGGAAGTCACTGGTGCTGGTCGTTGTACTACTCAACCACTTTGAACTTGTTTGCACTTTCAACCAGCTCAACACTGCATCATGTCCTAGCTAAAGCATGTCACCTGCTATGCCTGATGTGACTGTTCAATCCTGGGCCTGAACCAAATCACTGGAAAGTCACACAATGACTCGAACCAGCTAGCTCTTGAACTGCTCCCTGATTGATCACACATCAATGCACCCCGATTACCATTTCGATGACGACCACCTGATGTCTCGAACCACTGGAACATCACTCATCTACCCCTCCAGGCTTCTAAAGTCCACTTCTGCCTCGACAACTGTTAAGTGTTCCTGGGACCACCAGGATCTTCATCTTTCGGAGCTGCCCTTCTACCACACAGGGTACCCACCTTTGCCACAACTCAATGCCCGCTTGTTGCTTGGACCCAGACGATCCAATCTGCTCTCATCGACATTTTACACTGGGTCTGACTTTATAAGCCCACCAAGAACTGAATCCAGTTACTGTTTATTCTAATATGCCCCTTCAGTCCACATGGACTCCAGAGACTGATTAGGTCATGATCGGTCCTGTTTTCAACCAATATATCCTTTTTGTGACCGGGCTAATTGCCTACCATCCCTGGAACTACGCTCAGAGTGCACCTTTGTCCAGTGTGTCATATCTTCTCTCTTCCGTTGGGGTGGATTTCTGTACAGTATTTTCTATTCATTCTACATGCCGATGGTCTGTTTGATTAAAGAGTATATATTTTTCTAAAGCCTTAATTGGACATTTCCTTTATTTTGCACTGTGATACTTTGTTGTTTGAGTCACTGGTAGTTCACCTTCACACCCCTCTTAAGAGCATTGCCTTCCCTCGGCCCACATTACCACAAAAAGCAAGGAGTTATATCGCTTAACTGTCCCTGTTGTATCTTTATGATTTGATTGTGTTTTGGGTTTGTAGAAGTGTGCGGGATGAGTGTGCCAATGTACCCCTACTCATCCTTGTACTACTATGGAGCAGAATCCAACTCATCACAAGGACAGATTTAGGGAGGGTGGGTGGAGGTAGAGAGGGCTGTGGTGGAGAGGGTGGGTAGGGGTATGGAGGGCAGAGGTAGGGAGGGTGGGTGTGGGTAGAGAGGGCAGAGGTAGGGAGGCTGGCAGAGGTAGCCAGGGTGGATGGGGCAGAGGTAGGGAGGAGAGGTTTGGGCAGAGAGGTCAGAAGTAGCTATATTGTGTTTATTAAAGGGCATGTGTCATGCCTGCCACCCCAGGGTCCGTTAATTACCACAAACGCTCATATTTCCCGGCATCCTCAGCCTTCCGAACGGCCAGGCCGTTCTATACTCAATGGAAATTGGCCGGGAGACGCTACTGAGAGAGCTCGCGTCACATGACCAACGTACGCGTCATCACGTTGGTCAGGTGCACGTCAGCTGACATTATTTAATGAGGCTGATGCCTTACAGCTGCGCGCTTCTGATCGTTTATGGTATCTGCGTTCCGGAGCTTGCTTCTGCTGTTCTTCGCAGGCGTTCTTCTTTTCATCGCAAGAAGCGGTTGCCTTTCCCCACGTTCCTATGCAGTTTCAGGCAATCTCCCAGCTCGTCTCAGAGCTACTCCTTTCTTCCGCGTTCTTACGCAGATTTCTACTAACTTTATCTAGTTCCAATACGGAGCGCCATGGCGTTCCTACGCGACACTCTTCAACCTGTTGCTTCATTCGAAGACAGAGCCCCGCCACGTTCCTACGTGACATAGCAATTTCCATGGACTGCAATCAACACCCGACAGAGTTCCACTCTATTTACATCCAATTCGGCAATACTATTAACCTCATTACTCTTTGTCATTCTCCGTAGACATTTATTTCCATTCTGGATATACTTCCTCTGCTAAATCCCATCCAACTTGCAGGAGAGTTTAGTCTAACAGTCTATGTACTCACTCCTGATCAGGACTCAACTGGACCTTCAACTATTGTAAAGGGTTTGTCTTCCTGGATCAAGAATTTCTTTTCCTCCTACTACAAAGTACACAGAACTTTGGATGCTTACCTGTGTGCACCAACCCGACTCTAGTGCGGCCCTCGTTCTGCCCGGGTTAGATACTCCTCACTACCCTTTCCTTGTCGTTCTTTTCTCCTTGGATTCATCGGACATTGTTGGGACTTAGCTGTGGCTGTACATCCAGGTTAGTGTATTTAACATAGGTTCTTACTGTCCTTTTGTAACAATAGCCTTCTAATTAGTCCACTCTCTATCGACAGCCTGGTGAATCTTGGTCCACTCCTGCCCTTCTCACTAATAGCTCTCTTTGACTGTGGGTTTTACTAGTCGGAGAGTGACATTAGTTAGAAGGTTTCTCTTGAGACACTATGTTCTACCTCTGAAAACAGTAGATGGGAGAAGACATCGAGTGTATCCTTTGCAACTACCAGTCTGTATCCTTTAAATGAACCTTAGACATTCCTTCTGTATCTGTTGTGTTTCATTATCATAAACCTGGTTCTAACAGCATGGACCTTACCACATTTATGTATTCCTCTTATGTAAAGCACTCGATTACTGTAACCTTATACGGACCAATGTAAGGCCATCAATGTAACCCTGTTCTGACCAATGTAACCCTGCATTATCCCCACCCTTATAACTAAGACACTTTCTTGAAACAGAACCTCGATGCATCCAGGCTTCTAAGGGCTTTACAAATACAAAAATAAAATAAATAAATAAATGCCCATGAAACACTGCAAGCCAACACACAGGAGTGGATACACCTATATACATTGATATATATTTATATTCAGTAAAATAACTTTGTTAAAGGGACGTTATCGTTAAGTTGTGCTACTAAAAACCTATGAAATTCAGTTAAAAAATGTTGTTAAAGCGACATAGTGGTTCCAGAAGCTAGTAAGTGTACTGCATTTTACTCATATATTTGTAAACTTTCTGTATTAGACACAAAAAAAGTGATATTATGTTTTTTTTTCTCACAGAAATGTCTAGTACTCTGGAGTGTCTAGAGGAGCATTTCCCACGCGAGGAAATGTCTGAAGATAGTGAACCTAATGGTAGACACTTTTATAAACTAATTAATAAATATTATTTTATATACATTTAACTTATACATTTTTTTTTGAACAGACCATACAAAAATTGAAAATACTAAAGAAAAGAAGTATTGGATAAGACTCTTCAGCACATATAAGAAAAAATGGACCTACTCATGGCAAATTTTAACAATTTAAAAAACTTTGTGGAGGATCACTTAAAACAAACAACTACATACCATTGTCCCACATGTACCTGTGCCCCCTCACCATATCCTAGTCAAGCATCCCCAAACCCTCTCCATGAACCAAAATGTTTTGATGAGACTTCCATCCCTTCTTCACCTCATATAAATCCTATTGAAACCCCCAATTCTTCTGTTTTTGTTTCAGTTTCCGCCTCACCTTCTCTGTCATAAATTTAACATCCATATAAAATAAAGTAAAATTATGATATTGTGTCCTAATTAATTTCTTGTCTTTTTTTAAAAAAGCAGTTCAGGTGTCCGCGGATAGCACAGGTGTCCGGTATGTCTGTAAAGAAATGAAAATGGGAGCGTCCTATATCTGTCAGTAATGTTCGCATGCAAGTTGAAACTGTTCTAAGAACAGAGCTGGTGCTTGGAATGTCAATCAAACTACCACATGCAATGTCCTGAAATGTTCGTCAATAAACAAAATGGAGGTGTCCTGGGGACACTAGACCTGTCCGTATTGATTGCAGACGAGCGGAAACTGTTCTAAGAACACAGGTAGTATCCTGAAATGTTCTTAAATAAACTAAATAGGGGTGTCCTAAGGACGGTATACGTGTCCGTATTGTTAGGAGGCAAGCTGAAACTGTCCTAAGAACACACACAGTGTCCTGAAATGTTCGTCAATAAACAAAATGGGGGTGTCCTGAGGACGCTAGACATGTCCGTATTGTTCACAGGCGAGTTGAAACTGTTCTAGGAACACAAGCGGTGTCCTGAAATGTTCGTAAATAACCAAAATGGGTGTGTCCTGGGGACGCTATGCCTATCCATATTGTTCAGAGGCAAACTGAAACTGTCCTAAGAACAAACGCTGTGACCTGAAATGTTCATAAATAAACAAAATGGGGGTGTCCTGAGGACGCTAGATATGTCCGTATTCTTCGCAGGCGAGTTGAAACTGTTTTAAGAACATAGTCAGTATCCTGAAATGTTCGTAAATAAAGAAAATGGGGGTGTCCTAAGGACGCTATACCTGTCCGTATTGTTCGGAGGCAAGCTGAAACTGTCCTAAGAACACAAACGGTGTCCTAAAATATTCGTAAATAAACAAAATTGGGGTCTCCTGAGGACGCTAGACCTGTTTGTACTGTTCGTAAGCATGTTCAAACTGTTCTCAGAACACATCAAGTGTCCCGGGATGATCGCAAATAAACAAAATGGGGTGTCCTGAGGATTCTATGCCTGTCCGTATTGTTCGCAAGTGAGTTAAAACTGTTCTTAGAACAAACGCTTGTCCGTAATTGTTCGTTTCACTTGTGACGCACTTTTAATTAGTTTCAGGTCCCAAACAGTGTCTGTAGAACACCAACACGCATGCGCAAAACAGTTTTAGTGCATTTGACGTCCTGTGGACAGCCGCTACCTTCGCGGACATGTTCGCGAAGCTATCATATGACCGCACCCACACTGAGCGTGTGTTCTGACTGCGAACACTGTTCGTGTCCCCGAACAATTTAAAACTACCTCTTCAAGCAATCCACAATATTTTCCAATAATAACTCACCATAGCACAAGTCCCACATAGGAATCCTGATTTTCTACATACATTTTGGGACTTTTTAAACCTTTTTTTGGTGTTCAATCTGTCCCCGGACAGAGCGCATGTCTGCGAACCGTGCACAAGCACCCCTATAAAAGGCCACACCCTAGAGCTCATTCTCATTGTGTTTCTGGCTATCTTACAGAACACAGTGCATTTTCCTGCCAACTTTCCAGATTTGAATCGGAAACCTGATTGCATCCATGGCTGCAGTACTGCCACCTGGTGCTATATCTGCCTCAGCACCACCCCAACCCCCTCCACCACCACCACCTCCCCAAGGGCCTGAAGAGGGGAACAGGAGTGAGGATGCAGAGGAGGATGAAGAGGATGATGAGAATGAGGTAGAGGAACTCCCTACTACCAGCACTCGGCGTGAGTCTTGGGTGTGGCGGTTATTTACCATTCATGGTAATGTTCCTAAGGCACGTGCGAACCGAGTCACCTGCAAAGAGTGCAAAATGGTACTCAGTCGCGGGAGGCCTGGTTCATACAGCTTTGCGACAACTACCATGAAGTGACACCTAAAGTCATTCCACACTGGGGCCATTTGCAAGGTTGTACCTTGCGAGGAGCGTAGTATGTTGACTTCCTCTACTTCATCCTCCGTTTCCGATCCTGTCACCACAAGGAACACTCCTGTGGGACAGCGTATTCCTCAAACTGCCTCACAGGCCATATGCTATACTGATGACCCTTACCTTTCTAGGGTCACAGTTATGTGTATGTACTGCGACGCAGTACTCTGCAGGGGGGAGAGACTTCGAAGTGCTTTTGAGGCTCTGGTCTCAGAGCACGAGAATATCTGCTCACTACCCAAGTAAAATCCACTCTACATCTTCCTCTCTCCACCCACCCTTTCTTATCCCTGTGGTTGGTGTCCCTCCTTACCCTCCTTTTCCCTCCTCTCCTAGTGTGCCATGTATAAAAAACCAAAAAAAATATAAAACTACAAAAATAAAAAAAAGGCTCTTTTCAGAGCCGCCTTTCACAGTTAAAAAAATAGAAGTGAAAATAAATGAAGCAGGGCCCTGTGTATTTTTTAGAAGTCCGCGGACAGTCCGCGAACATATACAATTTTGGGGTGCTGCCCTATCATAACCATTGCAGTTTTGTTTGAGAGGAAGTGGTGGCTCTGAAAAGAGCCTTTTGGTGGTGTTTGTTTGTGTTTGAAAAATTTGAAATGCTCAACACCTACTACGAAATGGATGCTGTAATTCCAAAAAAGGTTGCAATGCATTTTGTACATTTCTCAGAAAAATCTGATTGCCAGCATAAGTAAGATGGACTCCATCTCTGCGAAAAATGTATGCGCTACGAAACATAATATTTTCATTGTGAAAAGAGAACATGCCAAAATCTCTTAGAAAGGCACAAACAGCCTTATTGACATTGCGCCTTGCTTTCTACATTTGTGGACCAAATGAAGAAGAACGATGCCACATTTGTCTTTGCGCAATCCGTGAAAAAATTACTTGAAAATTTGGAAATACGTCCATGAACTTCCCAAGTCCTTCTTTCATTGCAAATTGCAAAGAAATTCCAGCCACATGTCCTAAACTGTTCCCTCCACAATGAATTACAATTATGTCTGGATGTTGCTCTGTCTCCAAAGTAGCATAGAGAGGTAGCAAGTCCAACCATTTCATTCCATGTACTCCATGCCAGTGCACTTCCACAAGTGGGAATCCAAGATCTACAGCTACTCCACAGCTTTCTGCATGCACCTTCAACCAATGGATCCACGAGTCTCCCAAAATCCAAACAATCTGTTTTCTGAAACACACAGCCATAGCTATCTGTTCTTCTCTCAGCAAAAAGAGTATCTGAGAAACTCTCTCCTGGCACAACACACCCACTAAACTTTACTGACCAATCCCTTGGTCTGCTCATTCTCATTTGCATGCCTCCCCACCCAAAAATCCCCGGATGTAACATGCGATGTCCGCGGACTACCGCCAAGTTCTGCGGACATATCGTAACATGGACAGTCCTTCTACCATTTTCAATTTCACTTTCTGTGCTATTCCCTCATTGGATATAGCTAAGAAGCCGCATGACCATCCACCAATCACATCCAAGACCTCTACATCTAACTGCATCATCATAGATCAGCACTTCAAATGTCCTGTTAATCTCTCTGAGTACAAGTGTCATATCATTGGAAAGCACCTTCTACAAGAAATACTGTACAAGTCTCCAATATTTCTACTTGCAGCTGCATGCATATCCATATGCATGAACAAAAACTACAGGTATGCATATTTTCTGTATAGTACATGTACAATTCTTATAGATTCATATGAACAGATTAACTGACCTTTAGCTTGTATAATCTATAAAATGAACTTACTGTCATTTTTTCCATCTCCTATAATCAACTGTCACTTCCAAACCTATCTGCTATTTAATTTCTTTTTACACAAACATTTGCAAAACATGTTGAACTAACATATTTAAATTACAATATAAAGAGTTAACATACTCTAGCAAAATTGCATGCACACAGTATGTTCAAATATCAAACAACAATACTTGTACAAAAACATGAACATTTATTTATTTATTTATATTTATTTAGCTCGCAAGCAGCCCATGGGCATTAAGGCGCTGTTACTTGCAAGAGCTTAGTTACAGGAATAGTGGCATTCAGTGGTACATTATGAATTCCACAAGGCATAGAACTGATATTTTGGTTGGTACAGTTAGTCATTACAATACAGCTTATGCATTAAGAACATTTGATATGTATTCAACTGGTGTGACACATCTTATGTGAATGGTTTTGCGGAAGGCGCTGAGGGTCAATGTCAATTAAAAAAATCAATGTCTAAATTAAAAACATTGCTATATACAAACAAAATTTACTAATTTGTTTCCTTTACAATTGCAGTGAAGACCATACTCCTGAAAAGAAGCAGCCAAATTTGAAGTACAAAGAACAACTAAGAAGAAACCTACTCATTCCAGAAAAAAATTAAGTTGAATACCACCATAATATTTGTACTATTACTCAAACAAACTGTAAGGTTAATTCATGCTATTTCTGCCCCTAACAATAGAGATTGTGCACCATTGTGTCCACAAACCCCCATTTCTTAAACAGAGATTTACAAGCAGAATGGCACACAAATTCCTATTTTTCGGCACACAAATGACCCAACTCAGCCCCTAGAATTTTGATATTATAGAACAAACAACTGTTTTAATGGTATATCATTAGATTTACTATTTGTACTTCTCAACACCAGTAGCTTACTTTCTACTGTCATCTTAACCCCAGTTTAGTAGCACATAAATTCAAGAATACACATCCCAACGAGTTGTAGTTGCCCAATGCATAATCACACACCATCACATACATCGTTATCATCTTACTCAGACACTCATGCACACAGCACACATACATTGCGGAACACCCCAACCCATACCTTCTTTATTCTTTTCAACAGACCCTAAGGAATGCCTACCAAAAATCAAGTCCGTAGAAAGCAACGCAGAAGCAGAGCAAATGAAAATAGAAGTGTCCAAAATAAGCATCCATCTCTAGCAGAATTTGTAAAAAAAGTTCAAACAAAACAGCTAATACAGTCATTCAGCGAAACAAAACAAGTTGCAAGTATATGAACTTTGCCTCATCTATCAAAATGTAAAACGAACCAGAAAACAATTAATAAAAATTCAGCTACCACTACAGACAAAAATGCTCCTATAAATCTTGATACAGTGCAAAGTAAGCATGCCAAAAAAAGTATTTTAGCAAAAACGTTCCGTCACAGAGTCCTTCAAAATCTTATAAAAACAGGAGAGAAATCAGGCACAACCCTTCAAACCTATCACAGGAAATTTATCTTAGAAGCGTTGATAGACAGTGCAATCCTTCTCAAAAGAAAATTATTTATTTTAGCGTTAAACAAAATGAAACCACTAACAAAACTAATGACTACATTACAAAAAAGACTTCTCAATAAACGAAATGTCAACAGAAATAACTTCTTAAGTATCTGTGGAGGTGAGTGGAGTCACAGTACAAGCACAGAACCATATTTAATGAAGAAGCATACAAACAAAAGCAAACAAATACAATTGCCATACATGGCAGTGGACGAGGTTATGAAAAAGTTAATAATACCATAATGGAACAAGAAATACTGCTTACAAAAATATCCCCAGAAAAATGTATTATTATTTATATATATTATTATTATTTACCTCGCCATTCAACTGAATCAGAACGTCTAGTATACAAATGGCCATGCACGTTAATGTGTAACTATCCCAAAAAATCTTTCAAGTCTTTACGCCAATTCCTCAATCAATATGTGAAAGGCAAAGACAAAATTAAAATTAAACTACTGCAAAATATGGATACCTGTCCAGTACGCAAGAACACAGGACTACAAGGACATTCATTGGCCTGCATTTCAGGACCTACTTGCAAAACCACCTTCCATTATATCAAAATGATATCAACACATCATTCAACTATAAGAAATCTAGTCTATAAACTGTATTATGCTAAAAGTCCTGCTTTAGCACTAGCCAATTTAAATAGCATTCTTCTACACGGTACAGCCAAAGAACTACTTGAAGAAATCGACTATATCCAGAAAAAATATTTTGGAAGTGAAAGCCACTTACAGAATGAAATAGCTTTAAAGCAAATTAGCAACAATTCTATGCATGGCAATCTTCTACTACACGCATACAAAAAAGAAATACTGAAATTTAAAAGTACATCTGCTGAAGTACCAAACCATGTGTGTGTATGTTGCCGTAGAACTTTTATAAAAGTAACACAAAAACTGTAGACCTAACATACAAAATAGAAGACAATGAAGATTGTAAATGGTTTGAATTAGCTCTCTACCGCAGAAAATAAATACGAAATAACTGACCCCTTAATACTTTGCAGTTACTGCACTACAAACTTGACAACAACCAAACTACTTCACGTGCTATCACAAATAAAGTGGAATTATTTCCACTACCAAAATCCCTACAACAACTCAATTTATATGAAAGCATCATAATTAAAACAGTGACCCCTTTCAAGCAATAATACGCCTTCAACCAAAAACAGAAAAAATACCTCCCTCTGAATTAGTGAAAGGTATTCGTGGAAAAGTAGTGTATTTACCATTAGATCTAAAACAAAATGTGCACACTCTAGGAGTGCAACGTCCCATGGAGCAATCTTTAATTATCTTAGTAAATGGTGTACCTACAAAAGACAAAATAAAATTGGCAAACACAGGTAGATTTACATAAAGTTAGACAAGACATGCAATATCAAAAAGACAATAATGAATACTACAAAGAAATTAATATTGAAGAAAACTTGAAGGATACCACTGAAATAATACAAGAGACACAAGAAGTTGGTCAATTTGAGCTCCTAGATCCTGCTACAATATCCAATACTTTAGACCATTATACAATTCATCCATTGCACTCTAATGACACTGTAGAAGATGCACTAGAAACATACCAAATCCGTCAAACAAAAGGATCACCAATCAGCAAATGGGAAAAAAGTATAGAAGCACATGCTTTTCCTCTACTCTTTCCTACTGGCAAAGGAGGAAGGTACGATGATAGACCTATTCAAATAACAGCATCAGAATACCGCTCGTTACGGATGTATTCTGAAGATCCCAGATTTAGACAAAATGTGAAATACATATTTCACCTACTCTTTGAAAGTGAACTAGCAACTTTATGTTATGGAGTTGCACACACATTAAAATCAGGATCCCACTTTCAAAATATGTCAGCTACACAATTATAACAAAAAGTGCAATCAAATATTAAAAATCTATTAGCAAACATGTGTGGTACAAAAGAGTACTGGTTTCGACGTCATGGAGATGTACTTTGTATGATAAGAAACCTTGGCCCAACAACTTAGTATGTTACATTAAGTTGTGCAGAATATGCATGGGAAGATTTACATGATTTCCTACGCATATCAAACAAAAACAAAACAAACATAGATATACTAACACCTGGAGAACTTTGTTCTCTAGATCCTGTTAATGTTTCAAGATATTTTTACCATCGCTTCATTGCTATGCTACACTTTATTTGTAATAAAACTGCTCCTCCCCTCGGAGAAGTGCAACACTTCTTTTGGAGAAAAGAATACCAGAGGAGCACCACATATCCACATGCTTTTATGGATTAAAGATGCTCCTAAATTTGGTCAAGACAATGGCGCCACTGTTTTACAGTTTATTGAAAAATATGTCACTTGTGAAATTCCATCAGAAGCAACAAATAGTGATTTACAATTTCAAAGACACAAATGTGGCAAATATTGTCGTAGCAAATACAAAAACAAAGGGAAACACTGCACCAAATGCCGCTTTGGTTTCCCTAGACCGGTTATAAAAACCGGTCAAGTGAACAACTTCATGTCTTCAGTTAGACATAGTGTTAAAGGTAAATCACCTAAAAATACATATTACATAAAAAGAACAGACAAAGAAAAATATATCAATGATTACAATGCAATCATTGCCCACTTATGGAATGCAAACATAGATGTGCAGTACATTGCAGACAATTCCACTGCAGTTGCACGATATGTTACAGCATACTTAACCAAAGCAGAAAAAACAGAGCTCCAAGACCTGTGGAATGACCTGTCATCAGATAAAAAACTGTCTCATAATCATACAGCTTGGGCATAAAAATGGTCTCCCATAGAGAATGTGGCTCCAATGAAGCAGCAGATTGTTTAACTGGTACTGCTTTGTATGGAAAATCTGAAAATATAGTATGGCTAAGTCTTGGTCCTGCTAAATCTAGAAAAAGTTCTAAAATCATACGAAGATATAGAAACAATAGCCAAACATGATCCCAACAGCCAAGACATTTTAAAAAACAATTTACTGGACACTTACTACCCAAACAGAAGTACCACTTTGGAAACCATGTGTCTATACCACATAGCCCAAAACTTCACATACAAAAATAATATAAAATCTGATGAAAAAATGGTAAATACAGAGTGACAAATTTTGAAGGGAGCTTAGTAAAACTCACCAAACCAAATTTAATTAATCACATCAAATTGTCATTAAAGACTCCTCAACATAAAGAACTATATTACATGTCCCTGCTACAACTCTTTAAACCATGGAGAAAAGAAGAAGAAATACTAGATAACTATGACTCCTATGAAGACGCTTTCAAAGCAAATGAAAGCACTATAACTGATGTAAACTTTACACAGTACAAAACAATGTTGCACAATGAACAGCAACACAAAGAAGAACTCCAGGCCCAACTAGATAAGGACACTCCTGATAGTAGTCAACCTTCTCTAACAGGAAGCCAAGAACCACTGGGAGAGCCACTAATAACAAATGAGGAAGAATTAGCTGTGACAGAAGTAGAAAACACCATGTGTCAGTATGACGATAAAGAAGACTTAACTATACTACAATCAAAACTAAACAATGAGCAGCATAGCATTTTTGAAGAAGTAACAAAATAAATTGCACATGGTGTACAACATGAAAACAAAGAATGCGCCTGCCAAAATTACAAACCCATACTACTGTACGTCAGTGGTGAAGCTGGTTCTGGCAAAACATTCTTAATCAAAATCATCAGTAAATTCCTTCAAGAATTGACAAACAACAAACTGTCAGCTGTTGCCACTGCCCCACAGGTTTAGCTGCCTACAACCTAGGCGGTGTCACTTTACACTGATTACTGCTCCTGCCAGTAGAACACCAAAACAAATTAGACTATTACAAACTTTCTACAGAAGCTGCAATGGAACTACGCAGAGTATTAAAACAAATGAAAATGCTACTAATAGATGAAGTGAGCATGGTCTCCAACCTAATGTTGGCCTTGATTCACCTCAGATTACAAGAAGTACTCAAAACAAACTACGAAGAGCTCTTTGGAGGAAAACACATTATTGTTTTCGGAGATCTTCTTCAATTGACACTAGTGAAAGGTGAGCCTATTTTCAAAACCTTAGGACACAAACTCTGCTGTAAAACTGTTGGCAGCATTGGAAATGTCAACCTTTGGCAACATTTCCAATACAGAGAATTAACAGAAAACATGCGGCAATCTGCAGATCTCACTTATGCCAACATCTTAAAAAGTATTAGAGTTGGTATATTATCTCAAGAAGCACAAGCAATATTGAAAACCCGGCACATTCATGCACTTTATGGCGATAATGCATGTGCTACGGATGTTATGGAACAATTAGCCCACAAAAATGTCAATTGTATGGCCTTAATGCCAACTCTTGTAAGCTGTTTCAAATTCAATGAAACAATGGGCCTCATTTCGAGTCCGGCGGTAACCGCGGCGGTAAAACCGCCTGGTTATCGCCGGACTCGTATTACCATTCTGCCTCCGTGACTCCCGGAAATACCATGGCATTACGACCCTGGTGTCCTGGGAATCCCGGAGGCGGAATGATGTAAATCCCCATTCCCATTGAGTCCCATGGGACTCAATGGGGAAGTGGAAACACCGGCACCATCTCGTGATGGTGCTGGTGTTTCCAAATCTGCCTGCAGGCGGGAGGTGTCAGACCTGGCGGGAAGATCACTTTTCCGCCTGCAGAAGTCAGGATCGGGCGGTCCGGAATTAACAGTGGTGGCGAGTTTACCGCCACTGTTAAGTCCGGACCACCCGACCTGTAATGAGGCCCAATGTTAAAAAAAGAAATGCAGCCAATAATTGAAATTAGCACAACAGACAAACTAGACATACATGGTATGACACTACCCATGTGTGAACACGCAACAACAAGACTAAATAGTTTAGAAAATTCAATCTCCAACACAGCTGGATTGGAAAAAATATTAAAATTATCCTTGAATTGAAGAGTAATGCTTAAACGTAACCTTGACGTGGATCAAGGACTAGTTAATGGAGCACTGGGTACAGTTGTTGGCTTTCAAACATACCCACGTGACAACAACATTCAGTTTGTCAATATTCTCTTTGACAAACTTTCAGAAGTGAAAAGGATAGGCCGCTCAACAGCTCGATTCCTTCTCTTCAAAGACATGTATGTACGCAGAGAACAATTTTCTCTAACTCTTGCATACGCAGTCACCATTCATAAATCACAAGGTCTTACCCTAGACAAAGCATCGATTGACATTGGTAACACAGTCTTTAAAGAAGGCATGAGCTACGTAGCACTATCACGCTTACGTACACTTGACGGTCTATTTCTAATCAACTTTGATGCAAGTAAAGTAAACGCTGATATTCCTTGCATTTCAGAATACAATAGACTTTGTTCACTATACACCCCCCATCTAAAAACATATCCTATTCCAAAAAAAAATGTTCTAAAAGAAAACTAAATCAAACAGAAATGCAACAGGATGTCACTGCAAATCCTACAAAGAGATTAAAAGAAACTAATACATCATCAAGTACCACAATCAAAAAAGAACCTATTAGGGAAAGTAAACCAGGTACTTCTTCAAAGAAGGAAGACAAACTCCAAAAAAAGCACTCAGATACAGAACTACCTGGTCCATTTAAACTTTCAAATGTAATTGGTGTGAGTTGCTATGCAAATGTAGCAATGAATATTCTATTTCAATTACCACCAATAGTTGACAACATTTACTTACACAGTACCGACCAATTGTGTTTGCAAATGTTAGTACTTCATATAAACGCAACAAACAATCCTGACAACACGTATAGTGTTTATGGAATAAGACAACAATTGGACTACTGTGCTGGAATGGTGAAATTCACTATAAACTCACAGGAAGATCCACAAGAATTTCTAATGTACTTACTACAAGTACTGGAAAACAAAAACATACCTATAAATGAAATCTTCCAGATTTCATACATGTGGAAACATACATGCACTCTCTGCAACAATGTGACACAAGAACAAATCCCCAATGAGTGCGTTGTGTATGTATCTATACCTAATTGTGAACCTGTTCGATTTCAGCAACTTGTACAAAATGCACACCATGGTAGATTATGTACTACCTGCAATTCAGATAATCACTCCACCTTACTAATACAAACAAATAGTGAATACGTAACCCTAATGATTCTACGTTACAATGCAGATGGTACCAAAAACACCTGCAAGCTGACTGGATTCACACATGCTCAAGTGTCACTTGCTAAGAGAACCTTCACACCGATAGGTATAATCTACCACACAGGAGCCACAACCAATGCAGGTCACTATAATGCATATATAAAAAAAAATGTGGATGGTTCGAATGTAATGATAGTACCATTACTCTAAAGCAGAGAGAACCTGCAAATCTTACAAACGCTTATTTAATGTTCTTAAAACAAAAATATATTACCTAAACTGTACTTAAACATTAACTGAACTTCTATTAAAAAACTATAAACTGTTACAATATGCCAACAGCTATATACCCCAAGATTCTACAACAACTAAACAGATAAATGAATACCACTAAATTATATCAAACAATAAACAGTTGGAATACGCCAACTGGTATCTAACTGCCCCAAAATGTTACAATATCCAAACAGATAAATCAATACCACTTCATTATAACAAAAAATAGACTGTTAGAATATGTCAACAGGTATCTAACTGCTCCAAAAATCTGCAAAAAGCCAATATATAGAGCATTAACCAGAAACAACAAGTGAACGCTGAAAACAAACAAACAAATAGACTCTAGCATAACAAAAAAGGTTTTTTTTTTATCCAACATGGATTTTTTTTTTTCTCCCATAGACCCAATGATTTTAGCAACAAACACAGAAACTGAGCAAATTGCGCAGTACACTGGTTTGTAATCTTCTAAATATGAGGGTAAAAAAATGTTTTGGGGATTATTCAATGTTATAAATCGTTACAAAATACCAATACTGTTACACAACTATCAGATTCTGAAGGTGAGCAATAAACTTCAGTGGTGATGAAAAGGAACAAAATCTTTAAAGTGGACTCACCCGCAAAGAAGGCCTCTTGAATCTACTTGAAACCGAATACCAGGTAGGAAGTAGTAGAAAATGAATTCCACTGGGCTCTCGCTTCCTTCCCGTGGCAAAGTATCGTGTAGTCTAATATTAGAAAAATAAAAGAGACAGGTTAGACAAGGAAATGGGTTTTCACTTCAACAGAGAATCTATACTAGAGGGAAGTAGAATGGAGCTAGCACCTGTGGCGGTTGGGCAATGGTTATGCCAGAGACCGGAGATTCAGCTTTCGGCGGGATTCACTAAACAGAATAGGAGGTTAGATTTGGGACAGAGATATAGGAATCAGAGGTAGGTGGGTCTCGGCTAAAGAAATACCTGTTAGAGGATTCGGATTGGCTGCTGAACTGTGGTTCAGCAACGTTTATCTCTGTTTTACGCAAATGAAGTCTTAGCTTTGAGAAACAAGAAAATAAATTTAGATCTAAACTCTTCGAACAGATAGAAAACAGAGTGCCCTGCCCGGTCCCTGTACCTTGAAAGAAACAGAAGGAAGTTCTGGTTCGGATATCCGAGAAATGCCGGAAGAGCCCCTTGACAGAGATACCGCTCGATTTGCTGAAGGCAGTACAGCGGTTCCTATCCTATTACATGAGTATACGGATAGCTAGTACGGGAAACAGAAGAGAAAGTTAATGAACACAATAGTACTGTAAGGACAGATAGATACAGCCTAGGTCCGAACTTACGTAGCGTTGTAATGCTGGAGTAGCAACGCGTCTGCTTGTTTTCAAACGGGACTAATATGAAGCGTTCGAGTGAGAGGGACGAGTCAGGTTGCCGTGCGGATCCACAACAACTAGACTGCAACCATACATGGGAGCCGCCATCTTGGGTGAAAAGATAGACGCCGCTTACTTTCTGGTCCAGCGGCACCATAGCGACCACCGCTTCCTAAGGGGCGTGACAGTATGCCCCCTCCGAAGGGCCGGGGCACCCGGTTTACCAGGATGAAAACGATAGAAGCGCCAAATCAAATGAGGTGCATGCACAGCAAACGCAGGCTCCCAAGAACGGTCAGCGGGTGAATAGCTGTGCCAGTCTACCAGATACTGTAGGCGACCCCGATAAATTCTGGAGTCACAAATCCCAGCCACCTCATGTTCAGGACCCGAAGGAGTAGAGACAGGAGGAGGTCGGGAACCTCGGCTTCTAGCATAACGGTCCACCACGTCCTTCTTTAGTTGGGAGACATGAAAGACAGGATGGATCCGGGACCATGAGGCAGGGAGCCAAAGCCGAAAGGCAGCGGAACCCACCTTCTGGAGAATAGGGAAAGGACCAAAGTATTTTGGTGAAAATTTAGACGCCACCAGATGGCGGGGTAAGAAGCGAGATGCCACCCATACAGAATCCCCTGGGACCAGCAGCGGAGCCGGGGAGCGGCGACGATCTGCAGAGATCTTGACGCATTCTTGTGCGGAAAGAAGGGAGGCACGAGTGGAACGTTGACACTCTTGGATGCTGAGGAGCAGACTATCGACATCTGGAAATTTAGATGGAGGACAAACCCACAGGAAGACAGATCGGATGAAATCCGTAAGAACACCGGAATGGGATGGTTTGCAGAGCAGAATGTTTTGAGTTATTATAGGCGAATTCAGCTAAGGGCAACAACTCACACCAATTGTCTTGGGAAGCCGAAATGTAGCAGCGTAAGTATCCCTCCAACGTCTGATTGAGACGTTCTGTCTGGCCATTCGTCTGCGGGTGGAATCCGGAGCTCAGGGCCCTTTTGATCTTTAGATAAGAACAGATCTGACGTCAGTATCGAGAGGTGTACTGGGACCCTCGATCCGATACTATGGTTTCCGGGAGTACATGAAGGGAGAAGATTCGGGCGATGAAAATTCTAGCCATTTGAGCCGCTGTGGGTACCTGGGGAAGTGGAATGAAATGGGCCAACTTTGTAAAGTAGTCCACGACCACCATAATTGCGGTACACCCCTCGGAAACTGGTAGGTCAACCACAAAGTCGGTAGAAATGAATTGCCAAGGACGAACTGGAACAGGCATTTTAGAAAGGAGACCCAGGGGAGCTGTGCACGGAGATTTAGTTTGTAGACAAATCGAACAAGCCGAGACATAGTCCCGGATATCCTTAGTCCATTCTGGCCACCAAAAATGACGTTGCACCAGTTCTCTGGTATTGGCAATTCCATGGTGTCCTGCGAGGCGTGAGTCATGGCACAGTTGCAACACCACTCTCCTCAGATCTTCTGAAGGTAAGAACAATAGTTTATCCCGGTAAGCACAACCCTGGAACATAACTAGCTTCAAATCATCCAGTGCTGTGGGTTCATGTCTAAGGAACAAGGCTGTCGCCTCCGCTACAGACTGTAGAAAGGTTGTCACTACCTGCAGAAAGCGAGCCCTTGGAAATAATGGCTCTGACCTGAAGGGATGAGATAAGGTGAAATCTTATCTTGATAAGGCGTCGGCCTTCAAGTTTACCCTGCCAGGTATGAAGGTGAAAGTTATATCATAAGGGGAAAAGAAATGTGCCCATCGGGCTTGTCTACAATTTTGAGTCTGTGCATACTGGAGAGCTCGAAGGTTACTATGGTCTGTCCGGACTTCGACAGCATGACGGGCACCAAGTAGTAAATGTCACCATTCCTCAGAGGCACGCTTGATAGCCAATAGTTCCTTTTCGAGGACAGTATAGTTTCTTTCGGAGGGTGAGAGGGTTTTGGACATGTAGCACACCGGACATTCAATTCCCTGTTGGTTCTCCTGCAAAAGAACGGCTCCTAATGCAAGGTGGGAAGCCTCCGATTCCACGATAAACCTCTTAGTTTGATTAGGGGAAATAAGGATCGGACCAGAGACGAAGCGCATCTTGAGCTTATCAAACGCCAGTTGAGCCTCATCTGACCAAAGGAACTGCACTCCTTTCTTCAGAAGCGCGGTCAAAGGTAAGATCTCTTCCGAGTAGTTGGGAATGAAGCACCGGTAAAAGTTAGCGAACCCGAGAAATCTCTGAAGATCCTTAACGCTTCCGGGAGTAACCCATTCGGTTATAGCAGAAACCTTTTGGGGATCCATGAAAGTTCTGTGTTTGGAAAGAATGTAACCGAGGTATGCCACCTTATCCTTGTGAAATTCACATTTATCCAAGTTACAGTACAGGTGATTATTGGAAAGTCTTTGGAGTACCTCTAGGACATGTCGAGTGTGTTGAGAATATGATAGAGAGAAAATTAGAATATCGTCTAAATAAACGATCACCGAATGGAGAAGGAAATCAGAAAAAATGTGGTCCATAAAACGCTGGAAGACGGCGGGGGCATTGGAGAGGCCAAAAGGCATTACTCGATATTCAAAATGCCCGAATGGAGTTCAGAATGCCGGCTTCCATTCGTCGCCAGCTCGGATTCGGATAAGGTGGTAAGCTCCGCGGAGATCCAGTTTAGTAAAAATAGTGGCTCCTCGAACAGCTTCAATAATGTCCGGAAGTAAGGGCATCGGATACCTATCGGCGATTGTGATCTTATTCAATCCACGATAGTCTATACAAGGTCGAAGTTCCTTTGTATCCTTCTTTGGAACAAAAAAAAAAGAAGCTCCCACTGGAGAAGTGGACTCTGCTATAAGACCATGGCGCAGATTCTTTTGCAGGTATTCCTTTAGGACTTCCTTTTCCTGGGAGGACAAGATATACATGCGCCCAAATGGGATAGGAGCAGCTGGTATCAATTCGATAGGTAAATCATCGCTCCGTTGAGGTGGGAGTTCAGCATATTCTGTGTTTGAAAACACCGAATTAAAGGGTTGATAAATCTCAGGAATGCCCTGAATTAAGTTCAGATTGTGGGCTTCGGCCTAGGGTCTTGCGCAGAAGGATCAGAATGAAATCCTAGAGCTTCGTTCGAGAGACAATGTGTGGTACAATATTCAGAACCCATAAAGATGGTTCCTGCTGTCCAGTTTATATACAGATTATGCATCCAGAGCCATGGTAAACCAAGTATTATTGGATAATGGACGGTCCGAATAATGTTGAACGTGATGGATTCGTGGTGGGAAACAATTCTCAACAGAAGAGGTTGAGTTTGTCTGGTGATAGGTCCAGAAACCAATGGACTACCATCAACTGATTCTACTGGAATGGCTAATGTCTTTAATGAAGATGGAATCCCCACTTGCTGAGCCCACTGCAGATCTATAAAGTTGACAGCAGCGCCACTGTCAATTAAGGCGGATACATCTATGGGCTTGACGTTATCCCACTGAAGAGTAACGTGTAGAACTACCATTGACAAATCAGGAATATCAGCAACTTGAGAAGGCATAAGTAACCGTGAGGAACCGTTCACTAATTCCCTATCCATGGTTCCCCTGACGGTAGAGAACGAGCGTTTCCTGACTTCTTCACTGGAACAACCGGGCAGTTCTGAACTGAGTGCTTCTTAGCCCCACAATACATACAAAGGTTGTTTTGCCGACGTCTGTTACTTCTTCAGCAGTAAGACGTCCTCGGGTAGTCCCTATCTGCATCGGTTCCTCGACAGAAGCCCTTGATTGAATGGGGGCAAAGTCAGAGGTAGATCTTGAATTCCTGGGTCTACGACGCTCTCTATGTCTTTCCTGTATGCGGTAATCCATTTGCATTACCATAGAGATTAGTTCTGCAAGATTGGGGGGGGCGAGGTACACGAGACACCTCATCCTTCAACTCTTCAGTAAGGCCTCTTCTAAAAAGAGTAATGAGGGCATCATCTGCCCAGAAAGTACCTGCGGCCAACTGTTTGAACCTAGTGATATAGGACAATAAATCATGTGACCCTTGCTTAAAGTCCAAAAGTTGTTCTTGAGATGAAACAGTGATTTCTTGTCTATTGAGCATACTCTTAAGGCTATTTAGAAAGGCTGGGTAAGAATCCAATAAGGGATTATTGTTTGTGACAAAGGGTGTAGCCCAAGCTAAGGCTGGAACGGTTAAATTAGAAATCATGTGACCAACCTTATCCCTATCACTGTGAAAGAAGGCTGCCTTGAATGAAAATTGTACCGTGCAGGCTTCTATGAAAGCTTTCAGCCTATGAGGATCGCCATCATAGAGACCTCCGGGAATAGGTCCCGGGGGTAGCTCTGAGCAACTAGGAGCTCTCCCCACATGTTGGCGGAGGATAGCATTCTCCTGTTTCAGAGATTGAACCTCAGCGGTTAAAGACTGAACCGCGGTCAGCAGTTGTTGCTGTTGTACCGGATCCATCTTGATTTTCCTTAATTGAGAAGCAAGCCAAGGTTTCACTCCCTATCACACCACTGTCCTGAAACGTTTCTTTTTGGGCGTTGCTAACTGTTACACAACTATCAGATTCTGAAGGTGAACAATAAACTTCAGTGGTGATGAAAAGGAACGAAATCTTTAAAGTGGACTCACCCGCAAAGAAGGCCTCTTGAATCTACTTGAAACCGAATACCAGGTAGGAAGTAGTAGAAAATGAATTCCACTGGGCTCTCCCTTCCTTCCCGTGGCAAAAGCCCCGGAAAAGGAGAAAGCTCCCAGGGAAACCCTTGAGTGGGAAGAAAACCCTGTGCTTCAGCTCCCTCGTCAGCCCTCTGATGTCTTCTAGTTGTAGCACCTCAAGGTAGGAAGTATTGTGTAGTCTAATATCAGAAAAATAAAAGAGACAGGTTAGACAAGGAAATGGGTATTCACTTCAACAGAGAATCTATACTAGAGGGAAGTAGAATGGAGCTAGCACCTGTGGCGGTTGGGCAATGGTTATGCCAACGACCGGAGGTTCAGCTTTCGGCGGGATTCACTAAACAGAAGAGGTGGTTAGATTTCGGACAGAGATATAGGAATCAGAGGTAGGTGGGTCTTGGCTAAAGAAATACCTGTTAGAGGATTCGGATTGGCTGCTGAACTGTGGTTCAGCAACGTTTAACTCTGTTTTACGCAAATGAGGTCTTAGTTTTGAGAAAGGAGAAAATAAATTTAGATCTAAACTCTTCGAACAGATAGAAAACAGAGTGCCCTGCCCGGTCCCTGTACCTTGAAAGAAACAGGGAAGTTCTGGTTCGGATATCCGAGAAATGTCGGAAGAGCCCCTTGACAGAGATACCGCTCGATTTGCTGAAGGCAGTACAGCGGTTCGTATCCTATTTCATGAGGATACGGATAGCTAGTACGGGAAACTGAAAAGAAAGTTCATGAACACAATAGTACTGTAAGGACAGATAGACACAGCTTAGGTCCGAACTTACATAGTGTTGTAATGCCGGAGTAGCAACGTGTCTGCTTGTTGTCAAACGGGACTGATGTGCGGCATTCGAGTGAGAGGGAGGAGTCAGGTTGCCGTGCGGATACACAACAAATAGACTGTAACCAAACGTGGGAGCCGCCATCTTGGGTGAAAAGATGGACGCCGCGTACTTTCTGGTCCAGCGGCACCATAGCGACCAGCGCTTCCTAAGGGGCATGACAAACACTAACATGATCTTTTCTTTTATCACAGAAATAAACAAGAAATACATGTACTCCAGTTACTAAACCAAACAGTAAGTATATTGTATTAAATACAACCATCACAGCAAATCACACCCATAGTGACTTATAACTTTGGTGGTTATAAATTTGGTGTTGTCCATGCACCCAAGACTATATGCTCTGCCAACAACCACCACAGCATATCACACCCATAGTGGCTTATAAATGTGTTCTTGGATCCCAAAGTTATAAGCCACTATGGGTGTGATATGCTGTGGTGGTTGTGGCCAGGGCATAGAGTCTTGGGTGCACAGCTACATGGCTATGTTCCCAAGACTCTATGCCCTGGCCACATCCACCGCAGCATATCACACCCATAGAGTCAAACATTTTAACTATGCCATACTGGCACTTTTAATGTCCGCTGACATGATGAGTGTTCTTAGAACAGTTTCAACTTGCCTACGAACAGTACAGACAGGCATAGCTTCCTCAGGACACGCCCATTTTGTTTATTTACGAAAATCTCAGGACACATAATGTGTTCTAAGAACACTTTCATCTTGCCAGTGAACAATAGGGACAGCGTCCTCAGGACACCCCCATTTTGTTTATTGACGAACATCCCAGGACACATAATGTGTTCTTAGAACAGATTCAACTTGCCTGGGAACAAAACGGACAAGCTTACTGTCCTCAGAACACACCCATTTCATTTATTTTTGAACATTTCAGGACACCGCGAGTGTTCTTAGAACACTTTCAGCTTGCTTGCGAACAATACGTACAGGCGTAGTGTCCTCAGAATACCCCCATTTCGTTTATTTACAAACATCCCAGGACACTTCAAATGTTCTTAGAACAATTTGAACTTGCTTGCGAACAGTACGGACAGGCATACCGTCCTCAGGACACCCCCATTTTGTTTATTGACGAACATCCCAGGACACATGATGTCTTCTTAGAACAGTTTCAACTTGCCTGCGAAGAAAACGGACAGGCATACTGTCCTCAGAACACACCCATTTTGTTTATTTTTGAACATTTCAGGACACCGCGTGTGTTCTTAGAACAGTTTCAACTTGCCTACGAACCATACGTACAGGTGTAGTGTCCTCAGGACACCCCATTTTGTTTATTTAGAACATTTCAGGACATCCATGTTGTCCGTGGACAAAGTGAACACAACAGGGGGGTCTCCCACCTAAATAAATACAACATTTAACCCATCTCTTACTCCCCCACCCTCCCCAAACAGTTTTATACACACAAACACACTCTACTAAATAGTATTTTTCCACCAAGTTTCACCGCGCAGTCCGTGGACGTCCATGAATCCAAGATGGCGGGCGTTCCCGAAAATCGGACGCGCTTCAAGCTCTTCACCATCCAATCAGCGAACACGTTGCTTGTCCGCGGACATGACGCAAGCCGGTTTGACAATCAGAACACTGTCTGCGGAGCGAACAGGGAAGTGTGTTCGTGGACCGAACATAGATATCACTAATTTTTTGTGACCTACTTTTTGGTCATTTAAAAAAAAACTACTGGACGGATTTTCACCAAATTTGTAAAAGCACGCTTTTGGGACCAAGCCGCTGCTCCTGGTCCAAATTTGGTAAAAATGTGTCCAGCATTTAGGGCTGTAGGTGTGAGCAAATTGTTTTCCCCATTCAGTCTGACTGAATGGGGAAAAAAAGAAGTTTGGGACCCCCTTATAACTTTGCCCCCCTGGACCAAACCTCACCAAACTTTGGAAATATACACCGGCAGAAGAGCACAAATGCTTGAGCTTCCAGCTCTATAATATGGGTGAAAGCCCAGGTAAACTACGTATGGGCCATGCCTCAGGTACAGCGTATTAACCTCATGAGATAAGCCACTAGTGTCCTTTGCATACAATGGCCTTCCTACGAGAAGAATCCTCTGGGAGCGAGTCTGGCGGAGAAGGGACTTACTGCCACCTGGACGATCCCACGTAGAGCAAGCAGAATGGGCAGGCCTAGGGTCCATAGTCAGCAGACTCAATTTCCTGCAGGGCTGAATAGCTTTTTCACAGAGCCCCAGAGCCATTAAGCCCAGGCCACACAAGACGCAGTGGCAAGATGATCACAGGCCATGAACAAAATCACAGCCGTTGACATGCAAAAAGTACACAAAGACAAAGCAAACTAAAGACAGCGTGGTTGAGGTGGCATGGTGGTAGACCATCCAACCCGAGGAAGATTCAGGGGGCACAGGCTCTATGGGCCTCATTACGACCCTGGCGGAAATCGAAAAACGATGGCGGAAATGCAATACCGCCATCGAATAGCGCTCGGTGCGATCATGACCCGTCACCGCAAAGTACGATGCCATTAGCGACACCGTAGTGAACGCCAACGCTAACTGCACCAAGCACGCGCGCGCGCGCCATGCCAAACCGTAATTACCACCATGGCGCAACGGTACGCGAATTCCGACCCTAGCGGACATGCACCTAACGCCATCAAGCACGGCGGAAAGTACCATTCCGCCATGGTGAGAAGTACGGCATCGCGAACCAACCGTAAACGGCCCTACTGAGTGCTTGTACACCGCTCCCTGGCTACATTGTACAACCCCCCGTAGGTGCAATGAAGTCACACAATGCAACCAGTGAAATGTACTAGTCATCCATGCCTACCAACGAACAAATGAATCTCAAGAGTGCCCAATGGGAGCTGCAGGGCACAGATGGCACGAATACAGAAGCTATACAAATGGACATTACCTCAGTCTCCCACCAAGAAACGCACGCAAACACAGGCACCTGTGACCAGCAAAATTCCGATATCCACATCATTCCACCAATCCAACTGGCTGACCGGCATCTGTTACACAAAAGCTAATCCCCCGCCCCTGAGCATGACATCATCAAAACAGTCATAATGGCAGCCCTTATCCCTGACCTCACTGGGCTCCGTAGGCAAACGCGCCCAGCACAGTACCACGCAACTATACTCCGAAGCTGGAACCCAATGCAGATCTCCTCACAATACATCGCTCCCCAAATAGGAATATGCCACATCACTCGCAAAGAAGAACGCTACACGGTTCATATCAGAATAGAAATTTAATGCACAACAAATTCACCAAGCCCATACAGCCATTAGGCCATGAACTCCAAAATATATTTCATTATCGTGGGCTGCATCCGCAATAAATGACCAGCTACTTCTTGTGTGACGCCCTGTTCCTTCATGGTACACAGGGGCTACATTCCCGTACGAAAAGGCAACATGGAAGCGCCTAGAACCGCAGGGCCGTCCCAATAGGGAGGCACTAGTCCAGCTGAAAGGCCGAAATGTTGCTCCTAGCCACTAGTACTGCGTAAGGGCATGTGGCCCATTGGCGATCGTCCCATAAGATCGTAATGCTGCTCCACTGATTAACACGAAGCAGCAGGTGTCGGGAGTAAAATCCATCTGCAGGAGTGGCATACAGATGGCAGTGGCAAAAGGGGAGGAGATACCTGTCAACCAAATGAAATGAAAAAGAATAGTATGGCCATCAGAACTACATTTGAATTACTCACTTCAATGATCACACCAAATCCACAGCCATATGCATGCTAGCCCACTCCAAAGGATCATCACCACCCACAAACCACTTGCGAATCATAACTATCTATATCGAGGTGAAAACACTATCACAAACGAGTGTACCTGTGCATGCGTCTGTTACAACAGAATCCATCTAATGGGATTGGTAACGTGCATAGACACAAGTGTCTGAAGGCGCGTCGAGACAGGGAGGGCTCAACAAGGGCAGATAGACGATGGCCCCACTATGGCAGCCCTGCATCACATAGCGCAGGGGAGGCGGATAGATTCCAAGAAGCCCTGTACATGGCAAACTCTGTATCAAATCATCTGTCCATGCATCCATACATCATTCCCTCATCCCGTAATGAAAACGCCTGTTTCCATACTCACATAACATGTGAAATTTCCATTGAGTCTGTGCGTTATGCAGCCTGCAAAATCCACCGTGCCCCAGCCCGTTATTCAAGTGTTGTGAAGTAACATGTATTTGGGAAGGTCCGGCCTCATCGCCCACGTCGCTATTGCGCATCCCATACTATTCATATCAATCATTGCATCCTCGCCATGGCCCCTGTCCCAAGGACATTGAACAATAGAACGTTATATTTGCAGTCAGACCTGTGGGCATCTCCTCGCCGCTAGCTGAAAACCGAAAGCGCCGCCCTTCGAATTCCTCATTTGCAACATCACGTCGAAAAGGCATCTGTGGCCGCTTGAAACCACAAATTAATCCATCTAGTGCGGCTGTGTGTGAAAATGGCAACTGCCTTCACTCACAAATGGAACGCCCCGCCCGTCGGTGAAGCTCGGTACAGTGTTGCATGAGGGTCCACCGTTACTCGAGTACTACGTTCCACTGACCCTTCACAAGTCTGTTTGCGACTGCAAAGATTGTATGTGAAACAATGGGACCATAGCCGAATGAACATATCAACCAATGTTACACTGCCATCGGGTACAAATACATGATTGCAATAGCAAGATGCCATTCGTCGAATTGCAGCGTTGTGTGCGGGACGTGCTCGCCCAAAGGGGAGTGCAGCTTGCACAGGTGGAATGAATCACCACAGGTGGAGGCCATACAGCCTGAAAACACATAAATTGCACACCCAGTCTCCTCCCACAACCACACCCACTCCGAAATGCTACCGGCAGGACTAGCCATGTTGGCCCTGGGGGACCTGATAGCACTGCAAGTACTCCAACTTCAAGAAGAAGACGAACACCAACTACTACCGGCCGCACGGCGGAGACGCAGGAGGAGGAGGAGGCCAAGGCAGGGCCAGCAAGGGCCGCCAGCACAGCCACTACCACCACGCAGGCAGCCCGCAATCCCACGCCTCCGAGCACATCCGTTCAACCTCACTGATGAGCAGATCCACACCCTCTACCGTTTGGACCGGGACACCATAACCGCCATTGTGGACATGACACAGGCTGACCTTGTCAGCATGATAGATAGCCCAACCGCCATCCCACCCCTACTGAAGGTGGTGTCTGTACTACACTTCCTGGCCACAGGCACCTACCAGCACACAGTCGGACAGTTGCATGGCATTTCACAGCCACTGTTCTCACGGACACTATTACAAGTGCTCGATGCCCTCCTGAAGCACGCAGACGACTTCATCTCTCTACCACGCTCGGAGCAGGAAATTACGAACACAAAAGTGGGATTCCATGCACTTGCCGGCATACCGGGTTGCATTGGTGCCATCGACTGCACCCATGTGGAATTGGTCGTCCCACATGCCATGGAGGCCCAGTACCGCAACCGAAAACAATTTCATTCCCTGAATGTACAAATGGTGTGTGACTCCAACAGGATCATTACACATTGTTGTGCCAGATTCCCTGGATCTACCCATGATTCTATGGTCTTGAGGAACTCCACTATACCACGCTACATGGAGCGACACGCAGGGAACAGATCCTGGCTACTCGGTGAGTCTCATTTCATGCATGATGATGTGGGGTATGTGATGCGGCAATGACCTGGCAGGAAGGGGGGGGGGTGCGTACGTAGCAATGGCATTCCTCAATATTCCTTTCTTGTCCACATACAGGTGATGCCGGGTATCCACTGAAGAGATGGCTCCTCACACCAGTCCGGAACCCACGGGACCAGCATGAGGAGGACTACAACCATGCCCACTCACGTACCCGTGTAGTCATAGAACAGGCATTCGGCCTACTGAAGACTCGTTTCCGCTGCCTCAGCAGGTCTGGCGGGGCACTCCTGTACCGCCATGTGAAGGTTGCAAAGATGGTCATGGCATGTGTCATGCTCCACAACATGTGCGTACGTAGAAATGTGCCCATGCCCCCTGACGCAGAACTGCAAGCACCTGATGATGGTCATGATGAGGGTGGGGATGTGGCAGCACCTCAAGGAGTCTGCGAGGCACAGGAGGGCCATGACATTCGTCAGCATCTCATAGATGCATGCTTCTAGCACTCACGCCTGGTGGCTGATACATGGACACGGGACTCGTGGCACTGTGTGTGTCTGGGACATGCACAATATGGACTGTACGCCTATAATGGCCTCGTACACAAAGATCAATGTCCACACATCTCATTGGATGATCGTGCATTGTTTATGGCATATGTGATATCATGTTAAACACCCTATCGACCCGCCACCCAAGTGAGCCCAACACACCCCCTCCACCCTCCTACCTCCCCCCCGAACACCAGTTTTCAAAGATGCTCATTGTCAGTGGGCTGTCGCTATTGCAAGCCCCCTCTGCGGGTATCAGGGGCACCCCTGCCTGTGGAGCGCAGGTTCCTCCCAGATCTACGTTGGGGGCTGCCCTGGACGGAACTTGCAACGGATGATGTCTCTGCCTGCTCACGTCCATGCATGTCCCTAAGGGTTTGTGAGAGCTCAGTGAGCACACGGCGCACTGCGGCAAGTTCGGCACATACGTCTTTGGACGTCGCATGCAGTTCCCCCCTCAGGCTCTCGGTGCTTCTCTCCATTTGTACTCTCAGGCTCTCGGTGCTACTCTCCATTTGTACTCTCAGGCTCTCGGTGCTACTCTCCATTTGTGCCCTTAGTGTCTCTGTACTTCTCTCCATTTCTGCCCTCAGTGTCTCAGTTGATGTTTCTATGTCTGCCTTAGTGCCCCCACATTCATCGGCATGGTCCTTGAGGAGCGTGGCCAGTTGCTGCTGTTGCACGATTAACTGGTCGAGGGACTGTTGCCTCTGCTGGGCCATGGCCATTTGCGGTGGTGTCACAGAGGGGCTGATCACCTCATGTTGCCTTGCCACAGGGCTTGTGGGGGATGGCCAGTCGTCGTCTTGTGGGTGCCCCTGCGTGGTATCCTCATGGTGTACGGGATGGAACAGACAGGGGGATTGAGACAGGTCATGGATGGATCTAACTTCGACATCCCCGTTTTCTGTGTCGGAGCATGCTGCCATTAATGCAGTATCACCTATGGTGCTGCTGCCACCAGAAGCAGTGCCTACTGTGGCATCCATTGGGGGGACCTGTGGTGGTGGTGTTGTGGGCATGCTGGCTGCTGGGGTGCCTGTTGGAGTTCCCTCCTGTGTGCTGTCACTTGATTTGTGCTGCTGCCGTGTCTTGATGCGTGCAGCTGAGGTGGAGGGTCTTTGGCCGTTGGTCTTGGCCCTCTTTGCAGGTGTGCTGGTAGGGGTGTCCTGGAGCTCGTCGTTTGGATCGGACCCTGTGGTGGAGTAAAGGAGGGCGAGCGTTATTAATGGGTCTGTGGGAATTGGAATGGCAATGTATCACATGCATTGGGGTGGTACCTGAGGGTGATTTGGGTCGGGGCCTTGGAGGTGGTTTCATTTGTGTGTGGAGTGAGGGTGCAGTTGTGTGGCAGCCTGCAGTTAGGGTGTGCCTGCTGCAAGTGTAGAGGGTGTTTTTAGGATTTTTAATTATTTATGTATTTGATGTGAGTTTTAAAGTGTGCTATCAGGCCTATGTATGTGGACGTTCTCCTGGACATGTGTTCCTGTTGCACTGTGTGGGCACGTGGTACTTCACATGATTGGACATTGTGGTTTTGGCATTGTTTTATTTGGGGCACCTACCTGAATCTTCGGATGTCTGCACTCCTTTCTCCATCCCTCCGACTCCCTCTATGCTCTCCATTCCAATGGTGGAGGCACAGTTTTCTTCCCAGGGGGTCAACTTGATGGGTGATTCCGATCCTCCCCCGGTAGCTGTGGCAATGTTGCGGTTGGCAGAAAGTATGCTACGGACGCGTATCCGCAGGTCGTCCCATCGCTTTCTGCATTGCTGTGGGTTGCGGGGTGCGGTCCCCACCGCACTTACACGCTGTGCCACCAGGGCCCATATGGCCTTCTTGTTCGCAAGTGCCGTCCTGGTCATTTGCGTGGAGAAGACGACGGCAGCATTCTCCTGGAGGGTCTCCGTGAGCACCGTGAGTTCCTCACGGGAGAAGTGGACCTGCCGCTTGCGGTCGCACGCTTTCTTCGCTACTTTTCCCATTTTTCTTGGTTTCACTAGGGTGGATGACGGGTTGGGATGTGTCTCAGGGTAGTATTTTTTATGGTTGTGTGGATTTTGTGGTTTTATAGGTGTACGGCGGGATGTTTCCCGTTCCGGGACCATGCTTTTACTTCTGTTTCCGTATATTTACGGTCACCGTACTTTCCGGTTGGCGCTCACTGCGGTGTCCGCTGTGATGGGTGGCGGTATTGCACCTAGGGCGCCGTACGGCGGCGGTGTGGGCCGTTTTGGGGTCATTTCCGCCATCGCGGACTTTGCACTTCCGCCATGGCGTGGTGCTCGTGCCCGATGGGTCGGAATGAGCCGCACTTTGCTCCATCGTGCAATGGCGGAAACGCTATTTACGCTATGGCGGTCCGGTCGGTTGATTTCCGCAAGGGTCGTAATGAGGGCCAATGAGTCACTCAGAGCCGATCAGTGATCAGGAGAGTTCCCAAGTCTGTCAGGTCTGAGCCCTCACAAGATGAGGGACCATGTAAGAAGCATAAGAGGGCTGAGGACAAACACCGGAAGAATCCCCCGGATGATACATTTGACACAGATGCTCTACTCTACTCGAGGTCCACAGAATGGGAGCCACAGTGAAAGTAGCAAACTATTTATGCAAATGCCTGCTTATGCCTCTCAATAAGGAGGCAAGAAGTAAGTTGAGGGTTGATTGCCCCAGACCATTGTTACCACATAACATGGCAGAAACACCCAAGGTAGACAATTGTATGCTGACCTTCCTGGCAAAATATGCCAGAGATGTTAAGGAGGGCATAGCTTAGTGAAGGATATGTCAAAAGTCATCAGTACCTTTGCCGCCCTGGCAAAACCCAGTCGTCCCTTAAGAGAGTGTTTGCTCCTTGAGTTTTCACCAGGGTTTGCAGAGGCAGGGGCCACTTGGCAGCTGCAGAAGGAAGCAAAGGCCCTACAGTAACTGCTGGCAAGAGCACAGCAGACCCAAACCCTTCTTCCCCTCTTGTGGATGGGGCAGAGGCCATGGATGGCGTGGCAGTAGTAGGACACAGGATGCTAGCTCAGGTAAGACTGCAGGTGCAAGTGTCCAACACAGCAGCAAGCAGTGCAATCCCTCCCCTCAGCGGCAGGCTGGCATTGCATGCACACGCTTGGCAAGAGCTTAAAGCAGATTGATGGGTCTTAGACACTGTGCAAGGGTTCTGTCTAATCTTTTTCAAGGCAACCTTGCAAGCAAAACTGCCCCTCCCCTGTGTAATGTCAGATGTAGATCAGGTGCTCTTAAACAGAGAGCTAACAGAGCTTCTAAAAAAATGGTGATAAGGCAAGTGGTCTAGGGAGAGTAAGGTTTCCTGAGCAATGTCTTTCTAGTAAAGAAGAAGGTGAAGGTCAGGCCTGTGATCAACCTCAGAGAATTGAATACCTTCCTATCATACCAGCATTTCTAGATGGAGGTCATCCACCTCCTCAGAGATATCCTCCAGAAGGGAGACTAGCTTGCTTGCACGGACCTGAGAGATGCCTACCTAGCATCTCGTGGTCTTCATCCACGAGTCCCACCAACAATTCCTGCAGTTCCTTTGGCAGCACCAGAAGTGGGAATTCACCTGCCTTCCATTCGGTCTGTCCTCTGCGCTGTGGTTTTTCACCAAGCTCTTCAGGCTGGTGGTAACAAAGCTATGCAAACTATGTGTACGAATGGTAGAATACCTCGATGAACTATGCCTCATGGCGAAGGACCCAGAAAGCCTGCCGGAGCAGGTATCCCTCATGTCGGGGCTTCTGGAATCTCTGGGGTTTCTCTTCAAATGGGACAAATCAGAGATCAGCCCGCAGTAGAGAATGGGATTTCTAGGGTTTGTCATAGACTCCCTGGTGTCAACACTGAGCCTACCTCTCAATGACATAAAGAGAGAAATCAGATCAGTTCTAACTTGGGATCAGATTTCTCTCAGACATTTGGCAAGGATAGTGGGCCGTCTTGCCTTGTCTATCCAGGACATTTTTCTGGGTTCCTTCATTATCCGGCCTTTCAATGGTTCAAGATCCAGTTCCTCAGACAGGGATGGTCATAGGGGAGGTTGGCCCCATGTCGGCAGAAGCCAAGATGGAACTGAACTGGTGGCACAGGCACATGGAAGCATGGAATGGAAGGGACATTTTTGGCTCTGCACTGGACCTTATAATAGAGTTGGATGCCAGCTGCAGGGGCTGGGGAGCTCGCTGCAGAGATCTGATGACTGGGGGACTGTGGTCTCGGGAGGAGTCCAGGTTTCACATTAATTGCCTGGAACTTCTAGTTGGATCCTTTGCAATCAGGTGCCTATCCCAGGATAGAGTTCAGTGCTGGATCCTGCTGAAAATGGGCAACATTTCAGCAGTCCGGTACATCAAACTCCTGGGGGGGGAGGGGGGGGCAACGTCCAGATGGTTGATGGAACTAATGAAACACTTCTGGTTCTTCTTCCTGGAGAAGGTTCTCAGCATCACTGCAGAGTAACTCCTGGAAATATAAAAGAGAAGAGGATCCAAAGTGGGAGCCTACCCGTCCCTTGCACACTATCAATATCCCGTTCCAAGACGGTAAAATATTCAATGTTTCGACATGTCAATATATACTATTAAGAATAAATTCAAAGAAAACAAGATTCTTTTCTTGTTTTAGTTAAGGAAAACAAAGGTTTAATCATTGAGCAATTTCATCAACAAGGTTTCATATGAAAAGGTCCGTAAGATGTGGCTGACGAGTTTCAAGATTACAATCTCTTCTTCCTGAGCCAGAAATGAACTTTGGACAGACAATATAATTGAACACAATGTAAGAATATCTTCTTTCAAAAGAACTCATATAAGATAAGCAAGCCATAATATCTTAATAAACTCCAGGATTGGTTACTCAATATAAGAGGCTACTCCGCACTATGGATAATGACCTCCTTAAGTTTGTCAACCATTGAATATTCAAACAGTAATCCTCCCACTCGAGAAAGATGGCAACCTGCTCTATATAAATATAGCCATGTAAAATTCTATAATACATCTGGGGTAACAGGCAACTTTTCGTCTCACACCATGTGTTTTTAACACACCATTGTTTTCAAATGTATTGAAGTTATGAGTCCACCGAAATGGATGTACCTTTAATCAATCTTGTGATGATTCTTCTGATTGAAGATAGAGGTATTGTGTTCAAATGACAGCTTGTCAATCTTGAAATACAAGACTCTGTCGAAAGTAGAGTGGATGCGTGCATATTAGTCTAAGCCATACTCAACATGAAGAGGCAAATAATAGACCTAGGTAATTATAAATGCGGGTGAGAATTAGGTAAAATGAAGGTGCTGGGGGTAAAGAAGCAACTCTCACCAAATCTCCAGAGAATCAGGTTCTCTTCTATAGAAATGTGGATCCCCAAATCTTCAAGTGCAAGTTTCTCTAAAAAATATATACCTTTTGAAGGTGTATATACAATGTTCTCATCGGGGAATACTGCACATGTTCTGTAAGAATAATAGTTACATTCTGATCTATAAAAATACTCAAATGTAAGAGTATACGAGAAAGATATGAGCGGTGAACTCACCACAGTTTCAAAAAGTAGTATCAATCTCTATGCCATCTGGTAGTGAACCGGTATCTGTAAGCAGGCGAGTACAGATTGTAGAACTGTTAATGTGTCCCGAATGGAGGATCCGGAGGATGTGTAAACTTGTAATTGTAAAAATGAGAGTAAAAAAAGGGGGATCTAGAAGCACATGTCTACAGAGCAGACCCAACTCAGCATACCACATGGTAGCTACACCACCACTGGCACATGCATCCCAGACTCCACAGAAAACACACACAACCCAGTCACATGGAAGTCTCACAAACAAAGTGAGCATTCCACCATGCCACATGTACCATCTGTGCAGTGCCAACAAGTAACATATTAAACGCCACCCCTTCATGAGCAGCAATACCCCCAACAACTGTTATACGCGGAGCCACATGGAAAAATTGAATACAACTAACACATGCAATGCACCATCACCCACACACATAGCCATGAAATAATCATGGGGTTGCCACCAAACCAGACATCACAATGGCTGTAAGAATGCATCTACTGGGGTCATGCATACATGGGTGATGACAGTGGGTTCACTGTGCAATAGGAAGATGTGGGAGGCCACATACACGCCAATATGTAGCAACATGTCGCAATCGCAATGTCACCTATTTGCAACATCATTCTTGTGCCACGTACTTACAAGTTACCTTTTCTTTCAACTTCACAGCCATGATGACTGATACATGTGCCCCCGCGGAAGGCTCCAATGGCAGTCATGAAGGAGAAAAAGACCTGCTGTGCAAATTATACCCACCCAGGACGCCCAGCAGTAGGCCGACTGGGGTACCACATCTCATCCACACAGGATTAGTGCCGTGCAGATTTACCTGCAGCAGACATGTGCATGGGTCTCTGAAAATGCTCACCTGTAGAGTAGGCTTTGCCAGAGGTGCAGGCAGAGGACAGCCTGCCCCTCGTGCAGGCAGAGGAATATAATGAGAATACCAGGAGCGGAGGCTCCACGCCCATCACCTGCCCCCACCATCACTCCCAACAGGGTAGCTCACCCATGCTCAGCCCAAGTGCCTAGGCCTGAGCCACTGCTTCCCTCAGGTTGCACCACCGCCATTGGGGCTTGCGGGACCATCAGGGGTGGAGCAACCCTAATGGCCACCCTGCTGGATGCCATAGACAAGACAGGCAAAGACATTAATCAGAACATTTTTGGGCTAGACACCACCAAGGAGACCGTGACTTTAGCGCACCTGGGGGTGTCGGGAGATTCGATCAGCTGTTGAAGATGCATAGCACACCCATAAGAATACCCTAGATGGTGGATAGGACAGTGCAGGCTACTGGCACACATCCTCATGTGCCACAATCTGCACACAGGACAACAACTTGCCAGAGTCCCACTCAGCCTGGAGCCAGCCAAGCCATTGGGGAGGAGGGCAGCTTGGCCTGGTCAGCATCCCATGGATCCCAGGCTGAGCCACAAGCAAAAAGGCAACGTGGAAGGCCCAGGAAGCAGCCCTGACTCTACCTTCAAACCCACCTCTTTCCTCTCCACTCCAGGCCGCCTGTCACCAAATCCTGAACATCCTCCAGAATGGCACAATCACATATACCCCTGCACATCCCCCACTACCACTTGAATATCACCAGGCACTTATACATAAAACTGTATGTACTGAACACACATAAAAATCTTCCCCAACAACAGTTGTCTGTTGTGACTTGCAGGATGCAGAAACAGCCTGCCTATGTGTTGAGGGAAGTTATGACTGTTTAAGTCAAAGTCTGCTACAAGACACAGGGCCCCATCACGAGTTTGGCTGTAACTCTTAAATCTGGCGGTAGCGCTGTTACCACCGGATTTAAGGGTCCGCCAAATCAGGGCTTTGGCGGATTTCTCCCCAGCTCTGAGCTTGGGGGAAATCCACCGAAAATTCGCGCTCATACCGCCGGCGGGAAATCCGCCGGCGGTATGAGCACGAAATTTCCCCATTGAGCCCAATGGGGAATGGGGCATTCCCGAATGGGCTCACTGCGGAATGGGGAATTCCAAGTCCGCCAAACCCGTGATCCGGCGCTAATAGCACCGGTGGGTTTGGCGGTAGGGCAGATAGCGCCAGAGCTATTAGTGCCAGCGTTACTGCCAAACTCGTGATGAGGCCCACATTGTGAACACATCATTCATGCACATTGAACACATGACATTACTGCACACATTGAACTGCACAAAGGCAATGGAACATGTACCCTTCAGTTCAGCTGGCATGCGTCAATTCAACACATCCAAGCATCAGTCCAGTGATATTGAATGTTGAGCAGTATTGCAGTCCCATTCCCATGTGCAGCAACATCAGTATGCCAATCACTCACATACAAACAACAGCATTATGCACATAGGCTTAACAAGCTCCATGTCACAGGCAGGAGTGACCCAACAGTGTCCACAATCACCACATTCAATGTTTCCATGCACAAGGCAGCAGAGCATACAGTTGACAGTCACATTCCACATGTGCTACATGCACATGTCACAAAACCAAGATGTGTGTTCATACATGGAGTTGCATGTCATGCCATACATGATATGCACACATCAGATGCATGTAGCGACAAAGTCACACACATGTTTGTCATGCACACAACGATAGAGCCACAAGGTATGCAGACCTGACACACAGGCATTCAGCAGTCCAGCCCTCAGCAAACACCTCAACAGCTGATTTCACTCAATGGAAGTGTCATAATTCCGAATATCCATCAGCCTGTTTGTGTCACATAGCTATCATGTACATGAAATTTGCAGTCAAAACCAAAACACTTAGCCAACACTAACAGTCAGCCCCGAGTGGATGTGATGCCAATCCCAGAAGGTATACAAACCAGCAGACCATGTTTGCTGCAGAACACACATCAAGGACATGTGATGGTTGATGTCACAACTCATAGGTACCCATGGCCTATGCAGAATGCAGAAACATGCATTTTACAGCGTATCACACAGGTGCACATGTATGTACACTGCATTACATTTTTGACTGACAGGGTCAAGCTGTTTCTAGCATGTGCACAGCTCGCCTAGTAAAAGGCACTGTCCTGTCTTTTCTAAGTGTGCAAAATCAAACACGGCCTACCAGTAGAAGTGGTACATACAGCTGGGACCAGACATGCCAACGTCGGTTTACATGCATGTGTGCACGTGTCTATGCCACTGTCCATGTGCAGGAGAGCATGTACTCCCTGCATGCAAAATTCCCAGTACACATGTGTTATCTGATGCAGGTTGCCCACCAATACATATCGTAACTCCCGGCTCTGTCTGGTGTCATGACAGCAGTGAGCATGCCTAGCAACCATAGGCCACATTGGTTACATAAATGCTGACTGTGCCAGTACATGTGATTGACAGCTGACATGTATGGGAGCAGGAAACGCCATGGAGGCTGAGCTGACACAGACCCACTTCAGGGACCCTCTGTCCTGAGCGGGAGGGTCATGAAGATCTGGGGAAGCCAGCCCACGACTGTGGACGAAGGCACCTCTTCCACCAGAGGCATCCATGAGGATGGTACACAACTGAAAAGTAGGACACCTCCACGCCCTCTGTCAACGGTGCATCCAATCATGCGCAACAACCCCACTGCACCAGCCAGGGACACATGGGTTCTCCAATGCACAACCTCTCCAAACTGTGAAAGAGGAAGAGGGGGAGGATGGGAACCTCCAGCTACATGGGACCTCTGCAGTACCCCAGTAGGGAGGAAGCCCCAGCCTCACCGCCAGTCATGACTGCTCCCACTGTGCATTTGCCACCTACCACCCAACCCCCTCAACAGTGCTGGACTATTCTCCATCTTTTGGGGTCAACTCCTCCTCTCTTGGATGGTTTCTTATGTCTAAAACGACACAATAAATAACGACAAACATTTTTAGTGACACATAACGAAAACATGTTGATTTTCCTTTTCTTTTTAAATTTTGGGGGTCCGCTCCAAGCCTCCCCATTTCCCCTGCTTCACCAACTCCCCCAAACCCACCCACACTTTATCCCTTCACCCACCCGCCCCCCACATAAACGTATATTGTGACATGCCTATTGTTCCCCAGGTGTGTGTGCCACATTCATGTACTCTCAACACCAATACAGTGTAGTGTTGTCTTGGTGTCCACATGTACAAATGGGTATGTTGTCTCTTGCCTGTGTAGACGTCATGTGTGTGCCTCATGTTTGTGCTGTATGTCCCTTGGTTTGTGCCTTGTCTCATATGTCCCTTTCTCCTCGTTTGCAGCCTCCGTTGCCAGTGACCCCATGCCCAGGGCCACAGTCGTGTGTCAAATGTTCGACCCTCCCACAGAACGCACACACGGATGAGTATGGCAGAGGTAGAGTTGTCAGAGATCGATGCCCAAGTGTGGCATGAGGAGTCACAGGAGCGGCAACCGAAACAGTAAGCAGGGCCATGTATCCACCTCAGGACTATGGTAGCCCCATCTGCTGTGGCTCATGTGCTTCCTCCTGCTCCACCTGTCCGCCCCACACCAAATACTTGTGTCCCTCAGCCATCTAGCTGACACCAGTTCCCTTCCTGAATTGTCTCACACCCTTGTTCCCCTGTGGCACTAGCCCCGTTCTGGGATCTTGGGCCAGAACGAGTGCACAGTGAGGGCCGCCATGCATGGGGCGCGTTCGTGTCCTGCGACACCTGCAGTTGAGGGGCCCACTATGCCCATTGCTCTACCAGCACCATCTGTACTAGCTGCAGCTCACCCACCTACAGGGTAAACTGGGCCCACTCAAGCAACTGCTGCCACTATCATTTCAGGGGACCAGCTGGATGACCCCTTGGCTCAGGTCCCCACATCTGCAGGTGGCAGAGTGGACTACAGTGAACGGTTGCTTGAGGAACTGCAGGGCACCAGGGTGGACTTGCAGGAGGTGGCAAACATGGTGAGGGAAGCGGGGATGGAAGCAGCAGTTTCAGCAATAGAGGGCATTGAAGGAGGAGGTTGCATGGCTGAGAGCAGAACTGCAGGTGAGCAGAGGGGAATTGAGAGTGATAAAGAATGCTGTCTGTATCATTCAACAACATCTGTCACTGACTCAGTCAGCCCCTTTGCCTCACAGGTCCACTGTGCTCAACTACTTCAACTCCTCCTACACCCATGGGTGGACAGCAGGGACACACAGTGGGCATCACCTTATTTTTTGACTCCATCCCACCAAGTCAGTGACCCCTGCATGGCGAGGTGAAGGAAGGGATGGTTGAGGTGGTAGTAGTGGAGGACAGTGAATCTCAGGGGTCAAGGGAGACCAGTAATTGTTCTTCATGTTTCCTATTGGTTCTATCCCATTTCACTCTCTCTGCACAATGTGCATCATATATTGTTCATTTATCTTCCAGTTTCTGTTGCCCAATTGCAACCTTGAGTCTCTCTGTGGATTGCACCTTCACTGTGTATGGTCCATTTACAGGCAAACAACCGTTCCTTCATGTATTTCATGGCCATGTTGGTGTGCACTATTTTCCCCATTGCTTTCCACACCATGGTGTGCTTTTGAAAATAACTTGTTTGTATGCCATCCAAGACTCTTGTCCATTTATCTGTGTAGTTAGTTCCGATTTAGGTTGTGGTGGGTGGAATGATATGGAGCCTAAACCTAAACATGGTGAAGGCATGTGTGACATTTGGAAGGGCAGTGTCTGTGTGTTTGTGTCATGATGCCCATGTGTATCCGCATGTCTATCAGGTGAGACAGAGGCATTGTGCCCATTCCATTGATGATGTGTAAGTCAGGTCATACATCTGCAGTGACTAGAATTTGCAGGCATAGAGGTGGACTGCCCATGAATGGGTCTATACATCGGGTCAACATCATCTTGTGTCACATCCATGCTTGGGGGGATAGTATGTGCTGCAATGGCAGGTTTTAAAGTGGATGGCTAATTCGCATGGTATTCCAATTGGGTGGGTGAGTGGTGGGTGGGGAGGAGGGTGTCTGGGGTTGGGACCAAGCCTGATTTGCATACGTCTTTCCACTTTTTTAATTTCTTGGTAGGCAAAGAACGATGGTCTGGGGGGTTGCTCAGAGCAATGCCGAGGATTGGATTCATTCCAAACCTTCCAGCCATCACCTCTTTTGTTTTGCATACGCCACACCGAGTTTGATGGGTATGCCCACACATGGGTTCCATGTCTGCTGAGCTTAGAGACCCAAGTGAATCTTCACTAATGAGGCCCAACTAGGCCGAAACATGTTTGGGATGCTTGTGGTCTCGTGCAGAAGGGATGTGACCAACCAGTTAGGCTGGACTGCCCCTCTTGTGGTGGGAGCAAGCCTGATTTGCATATGCTATTTCCCCTTTTGTAATGGCTTGGCAGGCAAAGAACAATGGCCTGGGCTGTTACCAAAAACAAGGCCAGAGGTTAGGATTAATTCTAAACCCTCCAGCCATCACCTCTTTCGTTTTGGAGCAGGATGTCTGGTGCCATGCGTTCCTGCATGCATCTGCAATGGCCTGCCTTCATTTTGGGAGAACACACTTCACTTGGACTTTCCTGCTATGTCAATAAGAGGAATCGGGATTGGTTTCCTGCCACCTTATGGGTTGAAAGGCTCTTCTGCAACAGTGAAGGAAACACTGTTTATTGCTGCCTGCCTCAACTGATTAGAGGCAAGTGAGTTTTAAATTTGATGGCTAATTAGAATTTGAGTGGGGGTCACAAGCCCTTTGCCGGATGACTGTGAATATGGGCGCCCTGTTCCGTTCTGCTTGTATTTTGCAGGGAGAGTGTCTGGAAGGAGTGTTGCATGGACATGAGGCTATTCTGCTTCTGGATACAATCGGACTACAAGTGGGTACGTTGCCACTATCTGTGTACCCATGTGCCCCACGATAACTACTGTGTGCATTGTGAGCCCTTGCATGAACATATTCCTGTATGTGTTACAGGGCCAGCATGGGTCACATGCACAGGGCAAGGATGTCAACACAAGTCTATCCTTCAGGACATCTATATCAGATGTAAGCACACTTCAGTACTAGTATGGCTCCATGCATCTGTCTTGCTGCAAGCTGTGGAAAGGGATGGGGTCTCACATCCCATTTGTATTTGTAGTTATATTTTGTATTTTGTTATTTGTATAGCATCTTACACCAAGGTGTTGTACATATGCCAAATTTTAGAAGAATAGATATGAATACATGATTAAACAGTACATAATGAGTCCAATAGGAGAACAAATACAAATGATTAACATTAAAAGAGAAGGAAAAGAGAGAAATTGAAGATGATGGTTCTTCAAAGAAGAACAGAACAAAGAATAGGAAACAATGGACCGATGGGAAAGAGGGCGAGCATTCGAGTGAAGTTGAGCTAGAAAAGAAAAGGAACAGAAATGAGGTTGACCACAAGGGGGATGAGGAACTGATAGTAAAATGTAAGATTGTGAATGAAGGACATGTGAAGGAGAATAAAAAGAAACAAGAGATGTGAGATAAATAGCTGCATGATCGCAATGAGATTTAAACGCAATATAAAGGAAGTTACATTTTAGTGGAGAGTGAAAGGATAGCCATCCAAAAGAGGATAGAGATGCCAAAGTAGAGTTGTGAGGGGAGAGCAGATACAAGAGACAAATGGAAGCTTTAAAGACAGACTTTAGCGGAGCAAGGCGAGAAACAGGGCGACCAAAGAGTAAAGTAGAGCAATAAAGTTACTGAGAGAAGATAAAAGAAGAGATTAAGAGTTTAGTAGCACTAAAAGTAAGAAAAGTTCTGACTTTACAAATGTTAAAAGATGATATTGACAAGAGTGAGAAATAGTAGAAGCATGATGAATGAAAGATAGGTCAGAGTCAAGATAGAGACCAAGATTATGAGTGGCAGAAGAAATAGGACGATGAGAAGGAGGAAACAGGACAAATAATTGCATGGAAGAGAGGAACCGTTCATGCTGGGAAGAAAGTAACTTCTGTTTTTGAAGAATTGAGAACAAGAAAATGATGGGACATCCACGTTTTAATGGTGCAAAAACAAGTCTAAAGGTTCCAGTGAATAGTAGGTGTGAAAGAAGAAAAAGACAAAAAGAGCTGGGTATCGTCACCATAAAAGCGATGAGATAACCCAAAAGAAGAAATAATAGCAGCAAGAGGGCAAGTGTAAAGAGAAAAGATGAAAGGACCAAGAACGGACCCTTGAAGGACACCATGAGACAGAGGAAAGGCATCCGAAGAAGTTCAAACCCATGAGGCCGTGTAAAAATGATTAGATAGGTAAGAATGAATCCAAGATAACACAGATCCAGAAAGCCTAAAAGAAGAAAGAGACTGTTGAAGTAGTATATGATCAACCCTGTCAAAAGCAGCAGATAAGTCCAAAAGTATAAGAATCGAGGAGTGTTTAGAATAATGAGCATAGAGCAATGAATCACAGACAGAGAGAAGAGCTTTCAGTAAAGTGAAGAGAATGAGATCCAGACTGGAAACAGGAAAGAATAGAGTTTTCCGTGACAAAAGAGGAAACTTGAGAATAAACCATCCATTCCAGGAGCTTCGAAAGATAAGGGACAAGAGAAATAGGGTGAATGTTTTAAGGAGGAGGCGAATCTAAAGAAGTTTTTTTTTTATAAAAGGAAGAATGACAGCATGCTTAAATGAGGGAGGAAAAGTGCATTTAGAAAGTGAAATATTGAAAAGACTAGTATGGTAGGAATTAAGAGAATTATAGATTTTGGCTTCAAATGGATATTCCTCCTTTGTGAAAGGTACAGTGATTAAAAAGCGATGGCTTCAGACTCTCAAAGTGGGAAAAAACACAGAACAGGTTATCCATGTTCTTTCTAAAGAGGGGCCCCTGCTACCTTTTTTGTATTGTTGCAAGGAACTTGGATTTGGTCACCCTAAGCTACCTAGGGGAACCCAGACATGGACGCCTTACTCACTGTTCTCAGAGAGTCACAGCTCTACCTCACAAATGAGGCCAAACAAGGCCTGAAACACGTGTCCGCAGTTGCTGTTGGTGCACTTCTTCAAAGGAGGTTTGCCTGGAATTTCAGTGGTGGACTGCCCTTGTGGGCAAAGACTGATATGAAAATGGTTATTCCTCCTTTGTGAAAAGTACAGTGAGCATAAAGCGATTGCTGTGGGCTCTCAAAGTGGGAAAATGCCACAGAACAAATTATCATGCCATGTTCTTTCTAGAGAGGGGCGCCTGCTAACTTTTTTTGCACCATTGCAGAATATTTTCCCCAGAAAATAGATTTTTCCATTCAACTGCTGTTTTTCATCTCATTGTTGATTATGTACAGTGACATGGAGGGAATAATTTTCATCATGTGGTGCTATGCATGGTGACCAACACACTTGTGCTACCTTTGTGATGTAATCTGCGCCATTTGTAATAAAGTGTACAGTCACCCCTAAAACTATGAACAGGTCTGTGTGTCATACAAGGTGGTTGCTGATCCAGCTAGTGCTCTTTCGCAAACGCGGCTACTTACAGCTTCTCTCACATGCATGCTGACTGGCTATGCAGGGCTGGTGGGTGCAAGAGGCATTGTGGCAAGATGTGCAAATCCCACTTGTGATTGTGTTGTGGTACTTCACAACAAGGCATCTGGAGTGGTGCCCTATGTCCGGTAAAACAGGTACAATGATGTTCACACATATGCTGTGTTGATCATGGTCTGTCATGTAGGGTGGAGGAATGTTGGTTGCTCACATGTGGGGAGAATTGTTGTCTGCAGTGGGTGGGTGTGGTTCTGTACATCCTTATGTGAGTGAAGTGGAGTACTTGCCACAGTGTGGTTGAACTTATATGATATGTCAACATTGTTCCAAACAGTGCCCTCCACTCTGATTTCTCATGCCAGCTCCTGCAGGTATGCAGTGTGCATCAGCATTTGCAGTTCACTACCAGCCCTCACTATCAGTGCCCTCGATGCCAGCAATGTAGTGTCATCATGATATGATGTGATATGGCATTTATAAGGCGCCTATACACAAGTGTTTCAAGGCGCGACGAGGCAAGGGAGGGGAACAAGGGGAGGATGGACAACAATCCTACTAGGCCAGGTGTCATTCAGATCGCGCAAGTGCGTGGGAAGGGGGCAGGGACAGTGCAGTACATGGCAAAGATGACAGCAACAAGTAGCGGCCAGCATGTGGCAAGAGCATGGTAAGTGCATACATAAGGTGTCAAGGGCTGGGAGGGGGACTGTAGGGATACAGAAACAGTCCCCAAGTGCGGGGTTTGCCAGGTGGGAAGTGCAGGTGTGGCGGGGAAGGACCTGGTCCCGAGATCAGAGGGTGTCCAGGTAGCCAGTGCAGTTCCAGTTACAACTAGGAGGTCAGTTGAGGAGGGGAGGAGAAAAAGCAGAAGCAAAGAGAAAGGTTTTAAGGAGCTTCAGGAACCGGAGATGCTTCTCCTCCAGTTTAAGGGAGGCAGGGAGACTGTTCCAGAGGGAGGCCCCAGCTGAGGAAAGAGATCTCCCACCAACTCGTTGCTTGGAGAAGCGACTGACCCTGAGGGAGTTGGAGGCGGATGAGAGAAGAGCTCGAGAAGGAAGATATTTAGGAAGAGAGAGTTGGAGGTATTGAGGCCCCAGGCCCCACAAGGCCTTGTGGATGATGCAGAAGGTTTTGAACTTAATCCCTGCAGCCACTGGGAGCCAGTGCAGAGATTTCAGTCCTGGAGAGATACGATCCCTGGACTTGAGGCCACGGACAAGTCTTGCAGTCCTGTTCTGGATAAGGTGCAGAGGGCGGAGAGTAGAAGCAGGCAGATTTAGAAAGAGGCTGTTGCAATAGTCCAGCCTAGAGAGAACTAGAGCTCTGAAGAAAGTGAGCTTCTGGGGGAAGGAGAGGAAAGGAAGAATACCTCCGATGAGGTGCAGCTGGTAGTGTGACTTCTTAGAGACGTCAGAGATCTGAGGAGAGAAGGAGAGTGTAGAGTCGAAGATGACCCCCAGGTTTTTAGCCTTGCAGGTGGGAGCAGCAAGAGGGCCAACAGAGGCCGACCAGAGTGCTGCAGGGAAGGAGGGAGCGGGTGTTCCGATGAGGAGAATCTCAGTCTTACTGGCATTAGGGCAGAGGTCATTGGCGGCAAACCACTCCTGGATAGCAGACAGACAGTCGGAGATGAGGGAGGGAGAGGAGGAGGCCAAGGGTAGCCAGAGAATGAGCTTGTGTGTTGTGTGTTCACTTTGATTGAACATGTTGATACTTATTCATGCTCTGCTTATGCCAACCTGCAGTTACAGGGCCTTCTGTCATCAGTACATCCCTTTGGTGATCCATGGTGATGTCACTTTTGGACTACACACTCGGTTTACCAGTGCCCTCCCCCCACCCACTCCCATTGCTTTGAAGATGTTGTTTTTGCCTTCCGACATTGCATTTGGTAGGACCAGTGTATCTCCTTGTCACTTCACCAGGCCATGGTCCATCATCTGTGCATCCCAAGGTGCAGTCACACAGTATTCCAGTTGTTGTTTGTACACCTTTGGGTGGTGGTATGTTTGCTTTGCTTATTCCGTGAGGGCACTTTGTGACTCCTGCTCTGATTGTATGCAGTGTCCTGTCCATTCCGTACCAATGTAGTGTGCGACAATAGATGTCTTTGCATACATGAGATGCCATTGTGGGTGAGGTTCTGGGCGTGTGTAATGACACCATATCCATGCAATATGGTTATGCGTTTCTCTCCATGTTTGCTCCTTTTATGTGTCCTAGGGTACCTCTGACCCTTCTGCACAAGTGCCTTGTGGGTGAATGCTGTGTAGATATTCCTTTGCATTGCCTGCTTCTGGACGACGGGTGGTTAACGGATGTTTCACTAGGGGGTTGGTGTATTCTCCAGTTTACGCACAGCATGTCAAGTCAGCAAATGTGTTAATGTTGCTTCTCCAGTGTGACACATTGATTATGGCTATGGGGAAGGTTTATTGATATTGATATTTTATTTCTATCGTGCTCGTAAACAAGTGTTTCAGAGCGCGACAAGGCAAGGGAAGGGAACAGGGGAGAACAAAACAGCGATCTTACTAGGCCCAGTGACATTGAGAACGTGCAAGTGCATGGGAGAGGGGGAGGGGAAAAGTGCATGGAAGGGGGGAGAAGTGGAAAATGCGAAGCAGAGGAGAAACAGATAAATAACAATAAATAAATAATAAAGGCAACAAACAGTGGTAGTGCAGCCAACAATTTGCAAGTGCTAGGTTTAAGGCAGCAGACAGGGTAGGTCTGATAAGTGCAGGACGAAAAAGGGGGGGGCTGTATGGGTACAGATACAGAACCCAGTGCAAGGGGTGGCCCAGATGCAGTGCGGGAGGGTGGCAGGATGAGCAGGTACCTGGGCCCAGAGGACAGAGGGTGGCCAGATGCACAGTGCCAAGAGAGAACAGATCAGCAGGGGAGAGGGGGTGCGAAGGCAGAAGAAAAGAGGAAGGTCTTGAGGTGTTTCCGGAACCGGAGATGGTTCTCCTCAAGTTTTAGTGTGCAGGGAGGTTGTTCCAGAGGGAGGCCCCAGCCGAAGACAGAGATCTACCCCCAGCTCATTTCTTTGAAAAAACGACTGACCCTGAGGGAGTTGGAGATAGAGGAGCGAAGAGCTCGAGAGGGGAGGTATTTGCGGAGGGATGGCTGAAAGTATTTTGGACCCAGGCCCCAGAAAGCCTTGAGAACAATGCAGAGGGTTTTGAATTTAATCCTTGCATCCACTGGGAGCCAATGGAGAGATTTCAGAGCTGGAGAGATATGATCCCAGGGCTTGCTGCCAAGGACACGTCTTGCTGTCCTGTTCTGGATTAGTTGCAGAGGGCGAAGAGTAGAGGCAGGTAGATTTAGAAAAAGGCTGTTACAATAGTCCAAGCTAGAGAGAGAACCAGAGCTTGGGATACCATGAGCTTCTGGAGGAAGGAGAGGAAAGGCAGAGTACCTCTGAGGACGTGCAGTAGGAAATTTGACTTTTTAGAGACCTCAGAGATGTAGGCGCAGAAGGAAAGGGTGGAGTCAAAGATGACCCTGAGGTTCTTGGCCTCACAGGTGGGGGTAGTAGGAGGGCCAAGGGAGGCCGGCCAGAGAGTGAGGGGAAAGGATGGTGAAGGTGTGCCGTTGAGGAGGATCTCCGTCTTGCTGGCATTCAGACAAAGATCATTGGCGGCACACCAATCTTGAATGGCAGTAAGGCAATCAGAGATGAGAGAGGGAGAGCAGGTGGCAGAGGGCAGCCTGAAAGTGATTGATTGTTGTCAGCGTAGCACTAGAAATGTGAGCAGAAAGTGGCAATGCAGTGGGCAAGAGTTGCCAGGTATTGGTTGAAAATCCAGGGCAAGAGGTTAGACCCCTGGGGAAAACCACAGTTGGAGAGGAAGATAGATGAAATGAAGGACCCAAGTTGGACCTGGGAGGGTCGATCTGAGAGGAAAGGTGTCAGCCAGGCCAGAGCTTGATCAGTGATACACAGGTTTTCACAGAGACGGTTGAGCAGAATGGTATGGTTGACCGTGTCGAAGGCAGAAGAGAGATTGAGGAGGATGAGGACAGAGGTAATGTTAAAGTCAAGGTTGGAGAGCAGATCTTCACGGATGTTCTGGAGAGCAGTTTCCGTGCTTCTGGCAGCTCTGAAGCCAGACTGGTGGTCATGGAGACAGCCAACGGAATTGGAATGAAGGTTAAGCTGAGAGATGGCCAACTTTTCCAGGCGTTTGCCCAGCAAGGGAGTAATGGGATTTGGGCGATAGTTAGCTGGACAAGAAGGATCAGCCGTGGGTTTCTTGAGAAGAGGGTGCACAAAGGAGTGCTTCAGAGTGGAGGGGAAGCATCCCGAGGCAAAGGAGTGGTTGCAAAAATCAGTAAGGGCCGGAGCAAGGGTGTCGATGTGGTCCTTGATGGTTTTAGGTGAACAGGGATGAACCTCATATGATGAGGCTTTCATAGATCGGACTTGTCAAGCGACAAGTCCTGGGCTTTTTAAATGAAGTGAGAGGCAAGGGCATTGCAAAGAGCCTGGGAGGCAACAGGAGGGGTAGATACTGCAGCAGGGTTGGCCAGCTCCTTGCAGATTTTCGGCCGAGTTGTTAGATACCACAGAGACATGAACTTGAATGTGGACTCTCTTCTTGGTGAGGACGTAGAGTTGGTATTGCCTTTGTAGCAGGCGACAGGCCAGTTTGTCAGAGGATGAAGAGGAAGCCCTCCATTTCCTCTCAGCCACCCTACACTTATGTTTCAGTGTAGCTAGGTCAGAGTCATACCAGGAATTGCACTTGGCTATAGACTTCAAACAGATCCTCATGACAGGGGCAAGAGCATGAAGCATATCAGAAATTGAAGAGTAAAGCAGAGACAGGGCTGTGTCAGGGTGTGAGACAGCCAAACGTGGAATGGGGGGAGAGAAAGTGGCGGCAAAAGCCTCAACTGACACACGCTTCATGGGCCGGATGTCCGAGAAGGTAGGTGGCAGTGTTGGGGTAGGCTTGGCTTGGGGGGAAGAGAGGGAGAGATGAGAGGAGGGAGTGATCGCTCCAGGAGAAAGGAGTGGTCAGAGGGATGGAGAAGGGGAGGTCAGAGGAGATCAAGACATCGAGTGTGTACCCTGCAGAGTGAGTCGGGCTAGAGGGGAGGATGGACAGGGAGAGGCAGTCGCAGAGGTCAAGGAAGAGTACAGAGGAGGAGAATGGACAGTCTAAATGTATATTGAGGTCACTGAGGAGGAGGAGTTGAGTGGTAGAGGCCAGGAGGGAGGAGGAGAGGTCTGCCCACTCAGAGAGAAATGTGGTGATTTGAACGGAGGGCCTTGGACCATGACAGTGCCATTTAAGGAGACATTAATGATGACTTTAGAGGAGTCGAAGGAAGCCAGGAGAACTTCCCAGCGAGTGCCACCATTAGACTCTGTTCGACTGAACTGTAGTTGTGTAATGATGTGTTGTGCACAATTGGTAATTGTGTGCATGGCATGCATATGTTTGGTCATTTGTGACATATCATGTAGGCTGCATGTGTCGTGATGTTGATGTACATGTGGACACTGATGCTGGATCCCGCTGTGCTGAGGGGCACATGGTGGTTTGAGTACTGCTGTGTGCAATGGAGTTGCTGTTCATCCCCACTTACTCCATGAACATCCCTTATGGGATTTGGGGGAAGTGCTTTAGTGACATGGCGGAATGGTTGAATGTATCTGTCCCTTGCATTTTTGTGCAGTCCAGGGACAGGTGTATAGAGGTGTGCATGTTTGCTATGTGCTGGCATTGACAGATGTCTGTTTCCATGGGTGTTTCAGGTAGGTGAGTGCGTGCAGGCTTGCCTGGCACTTGCCATGCTGTCTTCATAGACACCATCTTGTGTACGTTCACTGTTCCTTTCTGGCAGCATGAATGCTCATGTGAAGAGGCTGTTGACCAGACCCTCTCTCAGTCATGCTGCTGTTGCAATGGGCCGCCCCTGGTGAGTGGCCTGGGGGGTGGGTGTGGCCTGAGATCAGATACCAGGTCTACATGTACACCTGTGTGCACAGCAGTGTTATGCAGGATGCAAAAAGCATATATGATGCTGCACATGAGGTGTTGCCTGTAGAGGAAAACACCCCCTGAGTTATGTAGGCCTCTGAATCATGACTTCACTGGATTCGGCCAAAATGACTGAATCCAATTAACCTACCCCACTGTGCTCGGAGACCCCCAACCGGCCCATAGAGTCGGGGTTTGCTCAGAAGCACTTTAAGACAAGATATCAGCACCCGTGAGATGGATGGGGGTACAGATTTGTACTTCAACACCAATCAATAAGGACAACTCAAACGGTTTGGCAAAGGGAGTCCGTTTAATGACAAGTACAAAAAACGGAGAGTTATGAATATCAGCAATGGTGCGATCTTCCTTCTCGCTTCAACTCCAAAGAACTTCATAAAATTTGTAACATTTATACTAAAATCTCATCATCATTGACGTGTAACACTGAAAAGTTAGCATGCAATTCTATTGGTTAGGAAAAGGTAACTTTAATATAGGTACTTTGGGCCTCATTACACGGAAGGCGGTGATCCAGGGTGCTATTAGCACCCTGGACCATGCCGGTAAATTACCGGCACCGCCTTGGCGGTAAGGGGATTTACCGCCCCATTCCAAGGTCGGTGGGGCGGTAAATCCCCCTTCCGCCATTGCCCTTCCCCATTCCCATTTCTGCCCCATAGGGCTCTATGGGAATGGGGAAGGCGCTAATTACGGCACCGCAATTTTGCGGTGCCGTAATTAGCTCCAAGGTCCCTTAGCGGGTTGGTTTTTAACGCCTGCAAAAAGCAGGCGTTAAAGCACCAACCCGCTAAGGGACCTCGTAGTACGGCAGTAAGGGTTAACGGTCACCGTTGCCATTAACGGTGACCGTTAACCCTTACCGCCATCCGTGTAATGAGGCCCTATGTCTGTATATGGTAACAGAGTGAGGGGATTGGGTAAACACTGTCAGATGGGCATCTAAGCCCTTCTTTCAAAAACGACTACTGCAGATGTCATTAAAAGTACGACATCCCATTAGTTCTACTAACTATAGGACCCTAAATTATTTGGTCCACTGTGATTGGGTTGGCACCAACCCCATGCATACTTTTCCACTTTGCTTAGCAGCATGCAGAATGGTCGGCCATGTGCGGGGTGCCCCTCAGTTACCCGGCCTTCCTCCAATTATTGTTACAATCAATCATCACTTTAATAGCTATGTGTAAATTATTTCACTGTGGTTGGCCTCGAGACTGCATTTTCTGTCTGGAAAAGGTTCTGATATCTTCATCTGGCCTGGTGCCATGCGTAGGTGTGAACTCTCGCTTCTTCTTGCTCGGCTGGTCACGTGATTCGGACACTGTGAATTTGACTCTTTTCCATCAATTTGTGTATTTGATTTTCATTTCACCCACCACCTGCTTTTGCGTTCTTATCTCGACCTTTCGGAGGCTGGATATTCTGTTCTAAGTTTCAATTAAATGTAGCTACTGTGTCTATTCTATTGGTATGACATTGGCTCTCCTGGTACGAGTTGCCTCTGCTGAGTTTCGTTTCTGCCGTCTCTTCTCGTTTTTGCATAAATGTGAAGCTTTTCTCGTGTGGACTTTAGTAACCTGGGTTTATTCTGCTTCTTGTGCAAAGTAGAAATATACTTATAATAAGGTGCTTCGATTGAGGTAGATTATGTATAGTGGCGCTTGCTGCACTATTCTTCTACTAAGCATAGCAAGCTGCACTGTTTTCTTAGCTTTCCTGAGGTTCCAAGCATATTTACAGGTGTAAACTGGTTGAATAGCTTCATCTAGTTTACAGTTTAAGCGTCTTACATTTTGAAATCGTCCTTTCACTTTGGGTTCACGATATCCTTGTTCATGGTGTTTCGTCTCTTTGCCTCATTCTCTCATTGTCATTTCTTCTATCTGTGAGTCAATCCGGGTTCTTGTGACATTACCATTTGTCTTCCATTAAGGTCTTTCTGGTTTCTTCATGGACTGTACACAGATCTTCATTTTGTTTCATTTGTTTGTATGGTTTTCTCAATGGATATCCTACTGTCCATGGTTTCCTTGGTACCGGTACATCAATAGTTGTTGTTCTTTTAACAGGCACTGGGCAGACCCCTACTGCAGCTCTCTGCTGGTTTATTTTCTCATCATATGTCACATATCTTGGTGTGAATGTTCCTGGTACTTCAAAATGGAAGCTTGGAGTGCAGGCTTTATTTGGGACCTCCTCTACACTCCCCCTTCTGGGCGATTCATCGACCACTTTCACTTCTGTCTTTGGATCCATTTTACTCGGTTCTTCTGTATTCACCTCACTTCGTCGCCTGGGTTCATTCCTTCTTCATTTTCTGGGTCTATACACGATAGTCTGAAGAAGTGTCTTTTCCGAGTCCATATCGTTATGACTCCTTTCAGACTTCCTGCTGTCCTTATGTTCATCTTTATTCCACGTCATCAGTTGACATTGTCCATTTTGGCTGCAGTAAACCCATCTTCCCACATAACGTCTGTGCTTCCTGGGAAAGAGAAACTGTTCCCTAAGGTGCATGAATGCTAGATTTCACAAATTCTCTTATTTCCTCATCAGTCAGGTCTTTGGTCTTCCATCCTGGCTGACGTCAATCATGATCTTCAACCCTATGGCTTTCTTTGCAGTTTTCTGGCATTTAGAAATGATTATCTTAATAACACAGAAGCCTAACAATATCATCACTAGTATGGCTCCCAGGAACTTGAATGCATACGCCATGCATTGTGGAACCCATGAGAACAGTGATCCAAACCAACTGTCATCATCAACTTCGTCAGTTTCATCAATCATCTGATTCTGTAGATTTGTCAGCATACTTATGGCTTCTTTTAGAGTCCCATTTTCTTCATTGTGAGAAGGTATAAATGTGCTGCAGGATTCTCCAATTTTTGCACAAACACCTGCATCCATAGCTGTGATCATGTCAAGTACATATCTGTTCTGAAGAGACATCAGTCGGCTGGCTCCTAACTCTTCTTTGATTGCGTTGAATCCCTTTATGGTTGTGTTGATGGTCTGCAGTAACTCCCATCTGGTTATCAGCAAATATTTAGTATTTGCTCCAACTTGGAATCTTGGCATGAAGATTGTCACGAATACTGATGAAGCGAGGCTAAACAGCCTATGTTCATATGGGATTGCATGAAAGGCTTCTTCAGATTTGTCAGAGAAGTAATTTTCCCTCTTCAGTCGAGTCAACAGTTCCACAGATCCCTTCTTGCACAGGTGAGCATCTGCTTTAGGGAAAGTGACGCTGGAACGTGGACATTCACTATTGTGACTATACCTCCCCAGTTTCTGGCAATCTGATGTATTATTTGGATCCACATGCCCAGTAATGATCCATAATTATCGCAATTCCATGCACCATTCCTGGAGCATCAAAAACTTGTCCACAATTCTAATTCTCTCCCATTTTTCTCATGCCATTATTCCTGAAGCAGAATTTTGGGCTTTCCAGTGGCACAATCTGCAAGGGTCCTCCTCTGTCCTCGACCCATGTCAGCAATTTTGCAAGCTGTGGCCATAATGACTTGCATTCATTTCGCACCATGTTGATGGTATGCTCGTATTAACCTATGACCATCCATGCTCTGCATATCACTACTCCTTTCTCCCATCCATCTGGTGAAAGCACTGTTCCCCAAATTGGCATTTGGCCTCTGTTCTTCCAACTTCGAGCCTCTGCGGTGGTTTGTCCTTGGACTTTTCGTTTCTGATTCACTCCTCTTCTGATTTCTGCTCCTTTAACTCCAGGCTTCTCGTATCTGATCACAATGTGTTTTGTTTTTCCATTGTTTCTCGTCTTTATGTCCTCTGGACATAATCGTCCTCATTTGGATCGGTTTCTTAAGTTGCCCATTTCAATGAGGCATCACTACCCATGAATTGGCTTCTGGCTTTGCACATGGTTACGTGTGGCAGACAGTGTGCTGTTTGGACATCAATTTCTATAGCTACGAAGATCTTGGACTTCCCCATGCTGTACGGTAGGAGTGCACAAACAAAACATTCCCCTTCTGAACTTAGTCTACCAACTTCTTTCATGTGCTGGTCAGTGGTCGACGTGGGAAGGAGCGGTCAGAAGCGGTGCTCCTCTACTTCTTTTAATTACGTTTTACCGCTCCTATACTTTTATTTTAAGAAGAAACCGTTCCAGAATGGTTTTGTTTTAAAATAAGTGTAAGAAGAAGTTGAAACTTGCCCTTTCAGTGCACTGCACAGGACGTTCCCTTAAACAGCAGGCACATGTGTTTTGGGGTTTTTATTGTGCATAGGAGGGGGCATGGTGATGGGGTCTGTGGGGAGCAGTGCAGGCCAGTAGGGAACATAGTTCCACTACTTCTTTTCGTACACTTCCACCATGGCTGCTGGTACCAAATGTTGTTTCCCAAATGTGCTGTGCTGTCCAAGTAATCGTTTAATTCACTGTCATCTCCATGCATGCTTCTCTTGGTTCTTAATGTTTTCATGTAGTTCGCTATAACTACATCCCTGAATGCATCCGTATGGCTTCTTCTTGCTGGAGGAATCTCAGGTATCCCGGTCCATGGAGCAGGCCTTCTCATCTGCGACATTTGGGTAGATAAAAGTCTGGAAGCTCTTTCCCTGTCCTTGTATATCTTTTGCTTTCTTGTTAGAAGTGCCCATATCCACACTGGCATTGGTCCTGTATATGGTTGCATTGTGGGGCTTGTACTTGTCCCTTTTACCGGAACATATGGTTTGTCCATGCTGTCTCTCCTGATCGATTCTCTAACTCCTCTTGTCTCTTCAGGGGTTCAGCTTCTTCCATGTGTCTTTTCACCTCACTTGGAGTGGGATTTCTCAAAGTAGGCGCTCTTTTCTTCTCCCATGCCTTGGATTGTGGTTCTGCAGTCATTGACACTAGGCCTAGTGTATGTGCATTCAATGTTTGCATGAGGGTGGTTGTCAGTAACCTTTTCACATTCATAATTTGCCAACCCTGTCTCCGGCTTTTTGATTTATCTGTTATCACAAGTGTGTGCGTATCATTGCTGATCACATCCATCTCAAGTTCATTCATTCCACCTTCAGTTCTCCTAGGGACTGGAATGACTATGTAAGGTCTGGGTGCTTTTGTAGACTTCATGTGTGCATCATTAGGTGGGTGCACTGGGATAGGAACACTTTGTGCACCAATAAAAAATGCAGTTCTGATCGTCAATGATAGTAAAACAATGATGAATATAATACATAAATACATTATGCCTCTGTAGGACAGGCGGCAAAAGTTACATCCAGAAAAATGTGGACGTCTTTCCTCTTGTAGGAGGACAAGGTTGCTGCTCTGGATCCCCATCTCGATCAATTGCCAAAATGTTACATTTTAATATAATTCTTTAAACAATATTGTCTTTTGGATTATGTGTGTGAGTTGCAGGTTATTACACAATTGTCCCCCTTTGTTTGAATAATAAATTGTCTGTTATCTCGGAATACAGTTCTCTTACTAGGCTATGGGAAGTGTCAAACTCAAGCAATAATTCAGCAAGTCTCTTTACTGTGCATGTTCAAAATATGTCAGCTCCCAGTCTAAGGCCCTCATTACGACCCCAGCGGTAAGTATCGGCCATTACCGGCATGGTGCAAATAACGTGTCCGTGCTGGACAGAGACCGCTAAAAGCGGCACATTACGAGTTCTCGGGCACAAGCATTGCGCCATGCCGGTAATGGAATCACTGCCATGCCGCTAAAGGGCATAAAATCCCACTTACCGGCATCGTATGCCGTGCAAATAGCACCTCTGCCACCCTAGCCATCGACATTAGCGGTCACCGCTAATAGCGGTAACCGCAATTAGCGGGAATCCCTATTACCCATGACCATAAATAAGCAGATGCGGAAGTAGCGTCACGGCACAGGAACGGGAAAGAGCACGGCGGCCATCTTTAAAAACACAATCCATTGCCATCCTCTGTTACCAGCAGACACTTGACCCCCACAACTTCTACAAACCTCCTACACCACCCGTTTGACATCACGATGCCTAAAGGTTTGAAAAAGAGCAGAGATCGGCTGTGCCAGGAGCGCTTTTCAAGGGAGGAGCTAACAATGTTAGCCAAAACATTTCAAGAGCATGCTGATGTTGTGTTCTCCACGGAAATGACCAGACCGGCGGTGCAGAGAAAAAAGGCAATATGGGCCATGGTCGCCCAGACGGTCAGTGCCGTTGGCACAACATCCCACACTGCCAAACAATGCCGCAAGTGGTGGGACGATCTACGTCTCCACGTCAGAAGCATACTGGCGGCAAATCGGAATCTCGGCATGGCGACTGGTGGAGGTGCTGAGTCGCCCCTAAAACTACAGTCGTGGGAGGAGATATTGTCATGATCTCTGCTTCCAAAAGGTCAGGGTTTTCCCAACTCCCTTGGAAGCAGATCCATAACCCAGGTTTCGAGTGCCAACCAGTCCCAATTGGGACCTTTTGGACCCAGTCCTGGCGCCAGTGGCACCAGGCTCATAAATATGCCCAGTCCCAGCGCTGGAAGCGCCGGGCTCATAATGCTTGGGTGGACTTACCTTCAGCAGACCATGCTGCTTACTTGCCTGCCAGTTGAGCCTCTGATCCTCTTCTGTTTGGAACTACTTTTCCTGTTGGGTGGGGCTGGAGCCACTCCCTAGATTCAGAACACTGGAACTCTTCTGGAAGGCAGGAACTCTTTTCTTACCAGGAACTCTTTTCTTACTTAGGCGTGGCTGTGGAAGGAGACACCTAAGCACTACAGGAGGCTATTTAAACCACACCCGGTGGATGAATCTTGCTTTGCGTTATTCTGCAACCTCTGCAGCAGAACGCTCATCGTGTCTTCTGCATCCGGTCCTGGGCCTAAGGAAAAAGGCTTACCATCCTCAATCCAGTCTTCAGCAACACCTATAAAGACAAGAAAGAACAGGTTAGCATTCCAGCATCTGAAAGGCAAAGGCTTACCATCCTGAATCCAGTCTTCAGCAACACCTATAAAGACAAGAAAGAACAGGTTAGCATTCCGGCATCTGAAAGGCAAAGGCTTACCTACTCTTCGTGCGCTCCGGAGGTCTTCACACTGCATTCCGGCATCTGAAAGACAAAAGTTTACCAACTCTTCGCACGCTCCGGAGGCCTTCGGCGCTGCATCCCGCATCTGAAAGACAAAACAAGGTGCGTTTAAAGACATTGGGGAACTTTAATACTCACGTGCCATTACTCCTTTCCACATCTAATCCAGTGGGTATTCCGGCACCCTGCAGCCGCTCCGAACTCGTACCTGCAAAATAAAAAGACAGTTAGAGCGCATAGTGAAGCAGGCAACAAGCGCTTACTTACGTGCTTCCAGGCGCTTCTATTCATCACACGGGCTCCATCTTCAACTCACTTCAGCCCGTCATCCGCCATCGCCGGAACCCTGCAAAACAAGAGACATCATTACTAAAGACTTTAAAGACATTTGAATGACTCGAAACTTACCGTTCGTGCAGTAAATGACGGACAGCAGTCCTCTGATGTTAAGAGGCCTGCGCTACCTATCCAGTGAAGAAACTGGTTACAGCACCCTGCCCCGAGGCAGATGGAGAGCTCGGCATTCACTTACCTAAGGTGAGAGCGTTAACCTTTGGGGGTCTACAGGAGAGGAGAAGAGGAAAGAGATAGGGACACCCCAATAACCCCAGTTCATTAACCCCATATTTTCTATCTGCAGACATCTTACTCTACACGTCAGGCATACAGTGCACAGAGGTCCAGCCCAAAGAGCCAACCGGGTGCTACACATCACCTTTGAAGATACGGTAGTCGCCCAGTCAAGACCGGCGCCTCTGCGAGAATCAGGTGAGCGTTACAGAACGCAAAGCCTACCGCAAAACTCTCGCCCAGGCGCTATGGAAACCTCGGATACTGACCCCCTAGCCCGGTTACTTGGGGAACTAAGGGCAGAAGTGCATGCAGCTCGTCAGGAAACGAATGCTCTAAGAAGGGAACTAATTATTTCCAAGGAGAGAACAGACAATCTTGCTAGACAAGTGCTACAGTCACAAGCCGGACAGACCCCGTTACCCGCATCAGGGGCAAATCTTCCTTCAACATCCTCTATGAATCCAGTGCAGATCAACCTACCTGGGAATGTACCTCTGGCTCCGCCCGAACGATTTTCTGGTGACCCAAAGAGGTTTGCAGTATTTATCAATCAGTGCCGGTTGCACTTCTTATGCCGGCCAGCAGCCTTTCCAACTGATCAAGCAAAAGTAGCTTTTGTACTTTCGTACCTTAGTGGCAATGCGGCAGACTGGTCGATCCCTCTAGTTAATCAAGATGATCCGGTTCTTCATGATTTTCAAGCCTTTCAGCTTAGTATGGAAAAACTGTTCGCAAGACATTCACAGGGGCAGGCCTTGGACAATGAGCTTCTTTCGTTGCGACAGGGTAATCAAGAACTTTTGGCTTATATTGCATCTTTCAATAGACTAATAGTGGAAACTCAATGGCCTGAGGACAAAAGGATTACGCTGTTTTATAGAGGTCTACGTGGAGAGCTCAAAGACGTTTTAGCCCAAGTAGTGAATCCCCCACAAGACTGTTCGGATTATATAGACTTGGTCGTTCAAATAGATCACAGGCTGCAGAACAGGAAGGCCGATCGTTCCAAGTTTGATGCTCGAGTATTTTCCAAACCGCCAACTCCTTCCAAAGGAGTAGACTCCGGGGAACCCATGCAAATAGGGGGTCTGAAAGGTCCTCTAACACAAAGGGAGCGGGAAAGGAGGAAACAGTTGCAATTATGCCTATATTGCGGAAACTCAGGGCACTTTCTTCGAGACTGTCCGGTGAAACCTTCCAAGAAGGCAGTAGGAGCTGCAGTTACCAAAGTTACAAACTCTGAGCAGGGAAACGACCTCGCCCGTCAAGAATAGAGGTCCTCTTGCCGAGCGTGAAAACCAGTTCCGTGACCTCGCATTTCGTGATACCTATGGTCCTCATTAGCCCTGATAATCCGGATCGATTACATGCAATTGAAGCTTACGTCGACAGCGGTGCCATCAGCAATTATGTGGATCATGAAATGGTTTTGAGGATGAATCTAACTCTTTGTCCCAAGGCTGTAAAGGACGTCATTACTACGGTGGATGGTACGGAGATAGCCTCCGGGCCAGTAACGCATACCACTCAAGAGGTGACGCTAGTAAGTCAAGATGGACACTATGAGAAGATCGTGTTCGATGTGATCAAGGCCCCTCAGTTTCAGATTATTCTAGGAATCCCTTGGTTAGAGAAACACAATCCTCTGATCGATTGGCGAGCAAGAACGGTCCAGTTTCCAGAATGTGTCTCTACTTGTCACCCTCCACCTGGTGTTGCACTGGCCGCAATTTCTTCAGAGACTCCCCAGTTACCTCCTGAATACCTAGAATACCAAGATGTTTTCCGGAAGGATCAGGCTAACTCTCTACCTCCTCATAGGTCTTATGACTGCCAGATAGACCTGATACCTGGATCTACTCCTCCTTGTAGTAGAATTTATGCCCTCACCGAGCCTGAGAACCTTCACCTTCGACAATACCTGGATCAATACCTGGCAAATGGGTTTATTCGTCCTTCCAAGTCCCCTGCTTCTTCAGCTTTGTTCTTCGTTCCAAAAAAGGAAGGAGACCTTAGAACTTGTATCGATTATCGCTCCCTGAACCAGATAACCGTTAAGAATAGATATCCGTTACCTTTGATCCCTGAACTCCTGGACCAAGTCAGAAAAGCATGCATATATACAAAGCTGGATCTTAGAGGAGCTTACCACTTGGTACGGGTAAAAGGGGGCGATGAATGGAAGACGGCCTTCCGCACCAAGTATGGGCTATTTGAATATCAGGTCATGCCCTTCGGACTTTGCAATGCCCCGGCCGCCTTTCAATATTTTATGAACGATGTCCTCAGAGAGCTCATAGATGTATGTGTTGTTGTTTACATTGACGACATCCTCGTTTATTCTTCATCGGAATCTGAACATCGGAAACACGTGAAAATGGTCCTCGAAAGATTGCGTCAACACAAACTTTTCGCTAAGTTGGAAAAATGTGTTTTCAACGTGACTGAAGTTGAATTCTTGGGATTCATATTATCACCTGGCGGAGTGCGTATGGATTCAAAGAAGGTCGATGCAGTTCTCAAATGGCCATCACCATCCTCCGTAAAAGGTGTGCAAAGCATGTTAGGCTTCGCTAACTTTTACCGCAGGTTTATCCCCGAATTCTCTCGAATAGTCCAGCCCATCACTGCCTTGTTAAAGAAAAACAAACGTTTTGAATGGTCTACCGAGGCGGAACAAGCTTTCCAGGATTTGAAGACTAAATTTATCTCTGCACCAATCTTAAAACACCCTCGCCCCGAACTCCCCTACATCGTGGAAACTGATGCTTCAAGCCTTGCCATGGGGGCAGTTCTATCACAAAAGGACCCGGTAACCAATCAGTTACATCCCGTGGCATTTTGGTCCCGCAAATTCTCGCCTCCTGAAATCAATTACACGATTACTGACAAGGAACTTCTGGCTATCAAGTCTGCCTTTAAGGCTTGGCGGCATTATCTGCTGGGGGCCCGACACACCGTTACTGTGATTACGGATCACCGAAACCTGCAATATTTGAAGACCGCAAAAGCCCAATCCTCTAGACAACTCCGTTGGGCATTATTCTTTGCCGAGTTTGACTTCATAATTACCTATCGACCTGGTACAAAGAACGGTAAAGCCGATGCCCTTTCTCGGATGGGAGTGGAAGAACACTTGGTCAACCCTAAACCTGTACCAATCATTCCCGAACAAAGAATTCTGGGTGTAATCGCCACAGAATCCATAGAGGAAGTTAAGGATAAAGCCAGGCAACTTGTAACTCCAGCAGACATACAGAATTGGCATCTGCAGGGAAAGGACTTTGCAGTAAAGGACAACTTATTGTATTTCCAAGAACGATTATACCTACCCAGCACAGATTTACAGAAAAAAGTAATCTCTTGTTATCACGACTCTTTAATGGAAGGTCATCCCGGTATAGCCAAGACCTCAGAAAAGATCAAGCGCTACTTCTGCTGGCCGTCTTGGAAAAAAGATATCAGAGACTTTATAATGTCCTGTGGAATATGCGCCCAAAACAAGAGTCATAAGGAAAGACCAGCAGGCCTCTTACGCCCTATTGACATCCCACCTCGCCCTTGGCATACGCTTTCTATGGACTTCATCACCGATCTACCTCCATGCTCCGGATACAATACGATTCTAGTAATCGTGGACTTATTCTCCAAGATGGCGCATTTCATTCCGCTCAAAGGCTTGCCAACAGCAGCAACTCTGGCCCGAGAATTTCTCGAAAACATCGTCCGACTGCACGGTTTTCCTTCGGTTCTAATTTCGGATCGAGGTAGTCAATTTATTTCTCATTTTTGGCGAAGTTGCTGTCGGTCGGCTCAAATTGATGTGAGACTATCGACCAGTCACCACCCTCAGACCGACGGACAAACCGAGAGGACCAATCAAACTCTGGAACAGTATTTACGCTGCATGCTGCAACAAACTGAAAAAACTTGGAAAGATATCCTTTGGATAGCCGAGTATGCCTACAATAACTCTGTCCATTCGGGAACTGGGAAAACCCCGTTTTTTCTTTTGTACGGCAGTCACCCTCGAACCTCGGAGTTGGATCCCCTCCAAGATCTTGAAACACCAGCAGTAGACTACCTGCATTCTACAATCACCCAAGCCTTTAAGGAAGCTGTTTCTCACCTTCAAAGGGCTAAAGAACAATACAAGAAAGGAGCAGATCAACATCGGAAGGAAGCCCCTCACTATCAAGTAGGGGATCAAGTCTGGTTATCCACCAAATATCTATCTCTAAAAGGGCCACGCACATTCAACCCAAGATACCTTGGTCCCTATTCCATCACTACCATAGTAAACCCAGTAGCGGTCAAGTTGGACTTGCCCCCGCACATGAAGATACATCCGGTCTTCCACGTCTCTCTATTAAAACCCGTGCAACCTCAAACCCGACTAACCAAATCTCCAAAACCTATCCTAGTGGATGGAGAACTCGAGTTTGAAGTCAAACGCATTCTGGACTCCAAGATCTCCAAATCTAAACTATTCTACCTAATTGACTGGAAAGGCTTCGGCCCCCAAGAGAGATCCTGGGAACCTGCTGAACATGTCCACTCTCCTCGCCTAATCAAAAGATTTCACCGAACATTTCCTGACAAGCCAAAACCCCCGGAGAAGCCCGGTTTGGGAGGGGCCTTGAGGGGGGGTACTGTCATGATCTCTGCTTCCAAAAGGTCAGGGTTTTCCCAACTCCCTTGGAAGCAGATCCATAACCCAGGTTTCGAGTGCCAACCAGTCCCAATTGGGACCTTTTGGACCCAGTCCTGGCGCCAGTGGCACCAGGCTCATAAATATGCCCAGTCCCAGCGCTGGAAGCGCCGGGCTCATAATGCTTGGGTGGACTTACCTTCAGCAGACCATGCTGCTTACTTGCCTGCCAGTTGAGCCTCTGATCCTCTTCTGTTTGGAACTACTTTTCCAGTTGGGTGGGGCTGGAGCCACTCCCTAGATTCAGAACACTGGAACTCTTCTGGAAGGCAGGAACTCTTTTCTTACCAGGAATTCTTTTCTTACTTAGGCGTGGCTGTGGAAGACGACACCTAAGCACTACAGGAGGCTATTTAAACCACACCCGGTGGATGAATCTTGCTTTGCGTTATTCTGCAACCTCTGCAGCAGAACGCTCATCGTGTCTTCTGCATCCGGTCCTGGGCCTAAGGAAAAAGGCTTACCATCCTGAATCCAGTCTTCAGCAACACCTATAAAGACAAGAAAGAACAGGTTAGCATTCCGGCATCTGAAAGGCAAAGGCTTACCATCCTGAATCCAGTCTTCAGCAACACCTATAAAGACAAGAAAGAACAGGTTAGCATTCCGGCATCTGAAAGGCAAAGGCTTACCTACTCTTCGTGCGCTCCGGAGGTCTTCACACTGCATTCCGGCATCTGAAAGACAAAAGTTTACCAACTCTTCGCACGCTCCGGAGGCCTTCGGCGCTGCATCCCGCATCTGAAAGACAAAACAAGGTGCGTTTAAAGACATTGGGGAACTTTAATACTCACGTGCCATTACTCCTTTCCACATCTAATCCAGTGGGTATTCCGGCACCCTGCAGCCGCTCCGAACTCGTACCTGCAAAATAAAAAGACAGTTAGAGCGCATAGTGAAGCAGGCAACAAGCGCTTACTTACGTGCTTCCAGGCGCTTCTATTCATCACACGGGCTCCATCTTCAACTCACTTCAGCCCGTCATCCGCCATCGCCGGAACCCTGCAAAACAAGAGACATCATTACTAAAGACTTTAAAGACATTTGAATGACTCGAAACTTACCGTTCGTGCAGTAAACGACGGACAGCAGTCCTCTGAAGTTAAGAGGCCTGCGCTACCTATCCAGTGAAGAAACTGGTTACAGCACCCTGCCCCGAGGCAGATGGAGAGCTCGGCATTCACTTACCTAAGGTGAGAGCGTTAACCTTTGGGGGTCTACAGGAGAGGAGAAGAGGAAAGAGATAGGGACACCCCAATAACCCCAGTTCATTAACCCCATATTTTCTATCTGCAGACATCTTACTCTACACGTCAGGCATACAGTGCACAGAGGTCCAGCCCAAAGAGCCACCCGGGTGCTACACATCACCTTTGAAGATACGGTAGTCGCCCAGTCAAGACCGGCGCCTCTGCGAGAATCAGGTGAGCGTTACAGAACGCAAAGCCTACCGCAAAACTCTCGCCCAGGCACTATGGAAACCTCGGATACTGACCCCCTAGCCCGGTTACTTGGGGAACTAAGGGCAGAAGTGCATGCAGCTCGTCAGGAAACGAATGCTCTAAGAAGGGAACTAATTATTTCCAAGGAGAGAACAGACAATCTTGCTAGACAAGTGCTACAGTCACAAGCCGGACAGACCCCGTTACCCGCATCAGGGGCAAATCTTCCTTCAACATCCTCTATGAATCCAGTGCAGATCAACCTACCTGGGAATGTACCTCTGGCTCCGCCCGAACGATTTTCTGGTGACCCAAAGAGGTTTGCAGTATTTATCAATCAGTGCCGGTTGCACTTCTTATGCCGGCCAGCAGCCTTTCCAACTGATCAAGCAAAAGTAGCTTTTGTACTTTCGTACCTTAGTGTCAATGCGGCAGACTGGTCGACCCCTCTAGTTAATCAAGATGATCCGGTTCTCCATGATTTTCAAGCCTTTCAGCTTAGTATGGAAAAACTGTTCGCAAGACATTCACAGGGGCAGGCCTTGGACAATGAGCTTCTTTCGTTGCGACAGGGTAATCAAGACCTTTTGGCTTATATTGCATCTTTCAATAGACTAATAGTGGAAACTCAATGGCCTGAGGACAAAAGGATTACGCTGTTTTATAGAGGTCTACGTGGAGAGCTCAAAGACGTTTTAGCCCAAGTAGTGAATCCCCCACAAGACTGTTCGGATTATATAGACTTGGTCGTTCAAATAGATCACAGGCTGCAGAACAGGAAGGCCGATCGTTCCAAGTTTGATGCTCGAGTATTTTCCAAACCGCCAACTCCTTCCAAAGGAGTAGACTCCGGGGAACCCATGCAAATAGGGGGTCTGAAAGGTCCTCTAACACAAAGGGAGCGGGAAAGGAGGAAACAGTTGCAATTATGCCTATATTGCGGAAACTCAGGGCACTTTCTTCGAGACTGTCCGGTGAAACCTTCCAAGAAGGCAGTAGGAGCTGCAGTTACCAAAGTTACAAACTCTGAGCAGGGAAACGACCTCGCCCGACAAGAATAGAGGTCCTCTTGCCGAGGGTGAAAACCAGTTCCGTGACCTCGCATTTCGTGATACCTATGGTCCTCATTAGCCCTGATAATCCGGATCGATTACATGCAATTGAAGCTTACGTCGACAGCGGTGCCATCAGCAATTATGTGGATCATGAAATGGTTTTGAGGATGAATCTAACTCTTTGTCCCAAGGCTGTAAAGGACGTCATTACTACGGTGGATGGTACGGAGATAGCCTCCGGGCCAGTAACGCATACCACTCAAGAGGTGACGCTAGTAAGTCAAGATGGACACTATGAGAAGATCGTGTTCGATGTGATCAAGGCACCTCAGTTTCAGATTATTCTAGGAATCCCTTGGTTAGAGAAACACAATCCTCTGATCGATTGGCGAGCAAGAACGGTCCAGTTTCCAGAATGTGTCTCTACTTGTCACCCTCCACCTGGTGTTGCACTGGCCGCAATTTCTTCAGAGACTCCCCAGTTACCTCCTGAATACCTAGAATACCAAGATGTTTTCCGGAAGGATCAGGCTAACTCTCTACCTCCTCATAGGTCTTATGACTGCCAGATAGACCTGATACCTGGATCTACTCCTCCTTGTAGTAGAATTTATGCCCTCACCGAGCCTGAGAACCTTCACCTTCGACAATACCTGGATCAATACCTGGCAAATGGGTTTATTCGTCCTTCCAAGTCCCCTGCTTCTTCAGCTTTGTTCTTCGTTCCAAAAAAGGAAGGAGACCTTAGAACTTGTATCGATTATCGCTCCCTGAACCAGATCACCGTTAAGAATAGATATCCGTTACCTTTGATCCCTGAACTCCTGGACCAAGTCAGAAAAGCATGCATATATACAAAGCTGGATCTTAGAGGAACTTACCACTTGGTACGAGTAAAAGGGGGCGATGAATGGAAGACGGCCTTCCGCACCAAGTATGGGCTATTTGAATATCAGGTCATGCCCTTCGGACTTTGCAATGCCCCGGCCGCCTTTCAATATTTTATGAACGATGTCCTCAGAGAGCTCATAGATGTATGTGTTGTTGTTTACATTGACGACATCCTCGTTTATTCTTCATCGGAATCTGAACATCGGAAACACGTGAAAATGGTCCTCGAAAGATTGCGTCAACACAAACTTTTCGCTAAGTTGGAAAAATGTGTTTTCAACGTGACTGAAGTTGAATTCTTGGGATTCATATTATCACCTGGCGGAGTGCGTATGGATTCAAAGAAGGTCGATGCAGTTCTCAAATGGCCATCACCATCCTCCGTAAAAGGTGTGCAAAGCATGTTAGGCTTCGCTAACTTTTACCGCAGGTTTATCCCCGAATTCTCTCGAATAGTCCAGCCCATCACTGCCTTGTTAAAGAAAAACAAACGTTTTGAATGGTCTACCGAGGCGGAACAAGCTTTCCAGGATTTGAAGACTAAATTTATCTCTGCACCAATCTTAAAACACCCTCGCCCCGAACTCCCCTACATCGTGGAAACTGATGCTTCAAGCCTTGCCATGGGGGCAGTTCTATCACAAAAGGACCCGGTAACCAATCAGTTACATCCCGTGGCATTTTGGTCCCGCAAATTCTCGCCTCCTGAAATCAATTACACGATTACTGACAAGGAACTTCTGGCTATCAAGTCTGCCTTTAAGGCTTGGCGGCATTATCTGCTGGGGGCCCGACACACCGTTACTGTGATTACGGATCACCGAAACCTGCAATATTTGAAGACCGCAAAAGCCCAATCCTCTAGACAACTCCGTTGGGCATTATTCTTTGCCGAGTTTGACTTCATAATTACCTATCGACCTGGTACAAAGAACGGTAAAGCCGATGCCCTTTCTCGGATGGGAGTGGAAGAACACTTGGTCAACCCTAAACCTGTACCAATCATTCCCGAACAAAGAATTCTGGGTGTAATCGCCACAGAATCCATAGAGGAAGTTAAGGATAAAGCCAGGCAACTTGTAACTCCAGCAGACATACAGAATTGGCATCTGCAGGGAAAGGACTTTGCAGTAAAGGACAACTTATTGTATTTCCAAGAACGATTATACCTACCCAGCACAGATTTACAGAAAAAAGTAATCTCTTGTTATCACGACTCTTTAATGGAAGGTCATCCCGGTATAGCCAAGACCTCAAAAAAGATCAAGCGCTACTTCTGGTCGCCGTCTTGGAAAAAAGATATCAGAGACTTTATAATGTCCTGTGGAATATGCGCCCAAAACAAGAGTCAAAAGGAAAGACCAGCAGGCCTCTTACGCCCTATTGACATCCCACCTCGCCCTTGGCATACGCTTTCTATGGACTTCATCACCGATCTACCTCCATGCTCCGGATACAATACGATTCTAGTAATCGTGGACTTATTCTCCAAGATGGCGCATTTCATTCCGCTCAAAGGCTTGCCAACAGCAGCAACTCTGGCCCGAGAATTTCTCGAAAACATCGTCCGACTGCACGGTTTTCCTTCGGTTCTAATTTCGGATCGAGGTAGTCAATTTATTTCTCATTTTTGGCGAAGTTGCTGTCGGTCGGCTCAAATTGATGTGAGACTATCGACCAGTCACCACCCTCAGACCGACGGACAAACCGAGAGGACCAATCAAACTCTGGAACAGTATTTACGCTGCATGCTGCAACAAACTGAAAACACTTGGAAAGATATCCTTTGGATAGCCGAGTATGCCTACAATAACTCTGTCCATTCGGGAACTGGGAAAACCCCGTTTTTTCTTTTGTACGGCAGTCACCCTCGAACCTCGGAGTTGGATCCCCTCCAAGATCTTGAAACACCAGCAGTAGACTACCTGCATTCTACAATCACCCAAGCCTTTAAGGAAGCTGTTTCTCACCTTCAAAGGGCTAAAGAACAATACAAGAAAGGAGCAGATCAACATCGGAAGGAAGCCCCTCACTATCAAGTAGGGGATCAAGTCTGGTTATCCACCAAATATCTATCTCTAAAAGGGCCACGCACATTCAACCCAAGATACCTTGGTCCCTATTCCATCACTACCATAGTAAACCCAGTAGCGGTCAAGTTGGACTTGCCCCCGCACATGAAGATACATCCGGTCTTCCACGTCTCTCTATTAAAACCCGTGCAACCTCAAACCCGACTAACCAAATCTCCAAAACCTATCCTAGTGGATGGAGAACTCGAGTTTGAAGTCAAACGCATTCTGGACTCCAAGATCTCCAAATCTAAACTATTCTACCTAATTGACTGGAAAGGCTTCGGCCCCCAAGAGAGATCCTGGGAACCTGCTAAACATGTCCACGCTCCTCGCCTAATCAAAAGATTTCACCGAACATTTCCTGACAAGCCAAAACCCCCGGAGAAGCCCGGTTTGGGAGGGGCCTTGAGGGGGGGTACTGTCATGATCTCTGCTTCCAAAAGGTCAGGGTTTTCCCAACTCCCTTGGAAGCAGATCCATAACCCAGGTTTCGAGTGCCAACCAGTCCCAATTGGGACCTTTTGGACCCAGTCCTGGCGCCAGTGGCACCAGGCTCATAAATATGCCCAGTCCCAGCGCTGGAAGCGCCGGGCTCATAATGCTTGGGTGGACTTACCTTCAGCAGACCATGCTGCTTACTTGCCTGCCAGTTGAGCCTCTGATCCTCTTCTGTTTGGAACTACTTTTCCTGTTGGGTGGGGCTGGAGCCACTCCCTAGATTCAGAACACTGGAACTCTTCTGGAAGGCAGGAACTCTTTTCTTACCAGGAACTCTTTTCTTACTTAGGCGTGGCTGTGGAAGGAGACACCTAAGCACTACAGGAGGCTATTTAAACCACACCCGGTGGATGAATCTTGCTTTGCGTTATTCTGCAACCTCTGCAGCAGAACGCTCATCGTGTCTTCTGCATCCGGTCCTGGGCCTAAGGAAAAAGGCTTACCATCCTGAATCCAGTCTTCAGCAACACCTATAAAGACAAGAAAGAACAGGTTAGCATTCCGGCATCTGAAAGGCAAAGGCTTACCATCCTGAATCCAGTCTTCAGCAACACCTATAAAGACAAGAAAGAACAGGTTAGCATTCCGGCATCTGAAAGGCAAAGGCTTACCTACTCTTCGTGCGCTCCGGAGGTCTTCACACTGCATTCCGGCATCTGAAAGACAAAAGTTTACCAACTCTTCGCACGCTCCGGAGGCCTTCGGCGCTGCATCCCGCATCTGAAAGACAAAACAAGGTGCGTTTAAAGACATTGGGGAACTTTAATACTCACGTGCCATTACTCCTTTCCACATCTAATCCAGTGGGTATTCCGGCACCCTGCAGCCGCTCCGAACTCGTACCTGCAAAATAAAAAGACAGTTAGAGCGCATAGTGAAGCAGGCAACAAGCGCTTACTTACGTGCTTCCAGGCGCTTCTATTCATCACACGGGCTCCATCTTCAACTCACTTCAGCCCGTCATCCGCCATCGCCGGAACCCTGCAAAACAAGAGACATCATTACTAAAGACTTTAAAGACATTTGAATGACTCGAAACTTACCGTTCGTGCAGTAAACGACGGACAGCAGTCCTCTGAAGTTAAGAGGCCTGCGCTACCTATCCAGTGAAGAAACTGGTTACAGCACCCTGCCCCGAGGCAGATGGAGAGCTCGGCATTCACTTACCTAAGGTGAGAGCGTTAACCTTTGGGGGTCTACAGGAGAGGAGAAGAGGAAAGAGATAGGGACACCCCAATAACCCCAGTTCATTAACCCCATATTTTCTATCTGCAGACATCTTACTCTACACGTCAGGCATACAGTGCACAGAGGTCCAGCCCAAAGAGCCACCCGGGTGCTACACATCACCTTTGAAGATACGGTAGTCGCCCAGTCAAGACCGGCGCCTCTGCGAGAATCAGGTGAGCGTTACAGAACGCAAAGCCTACCGCAAAACTCTCGCCCAGGCGCTATGGAAACCTCGGATACTGACCCCCTAGCCCGGTTACTTGGGGAACTAAGGGCAGAAGTGCATGCAGCTCGTCAGGAAACGAATGCTCTAAGAAGGGAACTAATTATTTCCAAGGAGAGAACAGACAATCTTGCTAGACAAGTGCTACAGTCACAAGCCGGACAGACCCCGTTACCCGCATCAGGGGCAAATCTTCCTTCAACATCCTCTATGAATCCAGTGCAGATCAACCTACCTGGGAATGTACCTCTGGCTCCGCCCGAACGATTTTCTGGTGACCCAAAGAGGTTTGCAGTATTTATCAATCAGTGCCGGTTGCACTTCTTATGCCGGCCAGCAGCCTTTCCAACTGATCAAGCAAAAGTAGCTTTTGTACTTTCGTACCTTAGTGGCAATGCGGCAGACTGGTCGATCCCTCTAGTTAATCAAGATGATCCGGTTCTCCATGATTTTCAAGCCTTTCAGCTTAGTATGGAAAAACTGTTCGCAAGACATTCACAGGGGCAGGCCTTGGACAATGAGCTTCTTTCGTTGCGACAGGGTAATCAAGACCTTTTGGCTTATATTGCATCTTTCAATAGACTAATAGTGGAAACTCAATGGCCTGAGGACAAAAGGATTACGCTGTTTTATAGAGGTCTACGTGGAGAGCTCAAAGACGTTTTAGCCCAAGTAGTGAATCCCCCACAAGACTGTTCGGATTATATAGACTTGGTCGTTCAAATAGATCACAGGCTGCAGAACAGGAAGGCCGATCGTTCCAAGTTTGATGCTCGAGTATTTTCCAAACCGCCAACTCCTTCCAAAGGAGTAGACTCCGGGGAACCCATGCAAATAGGGGGTCTGAAAGGTCCTCTAACACAAAGGGAGCGGGAAAGGCGGAAACAGTTGCAATTATGCCTATATTGCGGAAACTCAGGGCACTTTCTTCGAGACTGTCCGGTGAAACCTTCCAAGAAGGCAGTAGGAGCTGCAGTTACCAAAGTTACAAACTCTGAGCAGGGAAACAACCTCGCCCGACAAGAATAGAGGTCCTCTTGCCGAGCGTGAAAACCAGTTCCGTGACCTCGCATTTCGTGATACCTATGGTCCTCATTAGCCCTGATAATCCGGATCGATTACATGCAATTGAAGCTTACGTCGACAGCGGTGCCATCAGCAATTATGTGGATCATGAAATGGTTTTGAGGATGAATCTAACTCTTTGTCCCAAGGCTGTAAAGGACGTCATTACTACGGTGGATGGTACGGAGATAGCCTCCGGGCCAGTAACGTATACCACTCAAGAGGTGACGCTAGTAAGTCAAGATGGACACCATGAGAAGATCGTGTTCGATGTGATCAAGGCCCCTCAGTTTCAGATTATTCTAGGAATCCCTTGGTTAGAGAAACACAATCCTCTGATCGATTGGCGAGCAAGAACGGTCCAGTTTCCAGAATGTGTCTCTACTTGTCACCCTCCACCTGGTGTTGCACTGGCCGCAATTTCTTCAGAGACACCCCAGTTACCTCCTGAATACCTAGAATACCAAGATGTTTTCCGGAAGGATCAGGCTAACTCTCTACCTCCTCATAGGTCTTATGACTGCCAGATAGACCTGATACCTGGATCTACTCCTCCTTGTAGTAGAATTTATGCCCTCACCGAGCCTGAGAACCTTCACCTTCGACAATACCTGGATCAATACCTGGCAAATGGGTTTATTCGTCCTTCCAAGTCCCCTGCTTCTTCAGCTTTGTTCTTCGTTGCAAAAAAGGAAGGAGACCTTAGAACTTGTATCGAATATCGCTCCCTGAACCAGATCACCGTTAAGAATAGATATCCGTTACCTTTGATCCCTGAACTCCTGGACCAAGTCAGAAAAGCATGCATATATACAAAGCTGGATCTTAGAGGAGCTTACCACTTGGTACGAGTAAAAGGGGGCGATGAATGGAAGACGGCCTTCCGCACCAAGTATGGGCTATTTGAATATCAGGTCATGCCCTTCGGACTTTGCAATGCCCCGGCCGCCTTTCAATATTTTATGAACGATGTCCTCAGAGAGCTCATAGATGTATGTGTTGTTGTTTACATTGACGACATCCTCGTTTATTCTTCATCGGAATCTGAACATCGGAAACACGTGAAAATGGTCCTTGAAAGATTGCGTCAACACAAACTTTTCGCTAAGTTGGAAAAATGTGTTTTCAACGTGACTGAAGTTGAATTCTTGGGATTCATATTATCACCTGGCGGAGTGCGTATGGATTCAAAGAAGGTCGATGCAGTTCTCAAATGGCCATCACCATCCTCCGTAAAAGGTGTGCAAAGCATGTTAGGCTTCGCTAACTTTTACCGCAGGTTTATCCCCGAATTCTCTCGAATAGTCCAGCCCATCACTGCCTTGTTAAAGAAAAACAAACGTTTTGAATGGTCTACCGAGGCGGAACAAGCTTTCCAGGATTTGAAGACTAAATTTATCTCTGCACCAATCTTAAAACACCCTCGCCCCGAACTCCCCTACATCGTGGAAACTGATGCTTCAAGCCTTGCCATGGGGGCAGTTCTATCACAAAAGGACCCGGTAACCAATCAGTTACATCCCGTGGCATTTTGGTCCCGCAAATTCTCGCCTCCTGAAATCAATTACACGATTACTGACAAGGAACTTCTGGCTATCAAGTCTGCCTTTAAGGCTTGGCGGCATTATCTGCTGGGGGCCCGACACACCGTTACTGTGATTACGGATCACCGAAACCTGCAATATTTGAAGACCGCAAAAGCCCAATCCTCTAGACAACTCCGTTGGGCATTATTCTTTGCCGAGTTTGACTTCATAATTACCTATCGACCTGGTACAAAGAACGGTAAAGCCGATGCCCTTTCTCGGATGGGAGTGGAAGAACACTTGGTCAACCCTAAACCTGTACCAATCATTCCCGAACAAAGATTTCTGGGTGTAATCGCCACAGAATCCATAGAGGAAGTTAAGGATAAAGCCAGGCAACTTGTAACTCCAGCAGACATACAGAATTGGCATCTGCAGGGAAAGGACTTTGCAGTAAAGGACAACTTATTGTATTTCCAAGAACGATTATACCTACCCAGCACAGATTTACAGAAAAAAGTAATCTCTTGTTATCACGACTCTTTAATGGAAGGTCATCCCGGTATAGCCAAGACCTCAGAAAAGATCAAGCGCTACTTCTGGTGGCCGTCTTGGAAAAAAGATATCAGAGACTTTATAATGTCCTGTGGAATATGCGCCCAAAACAAGAGTCAAAAGGAAAGACCAGCAGGCCTCTTACGCCCTATTGACATCCCACCTCGCCCTTGGCATACGCTTTCTATGGACTTCATCACCGATCTACCTCCATGCTCCGGATACAATACGATTCTAGTAATCGTGGACTTATTCTCCAAGATGGCGCATTTCATTCCGCTCAAAGGCTTGCCAACAGCAGCAACTCTGGCCCGAGAATTTCTCGAAAACATCGTCCGACTGCACGGTTTTCCTTCGGTTCTAATTTCGGATCGAGGTAGTCAATTTATTTCTCATTTTTGGCGAAGTTGCTGTCGGTCGGCTCAAATTGATGTGAGACTATCGACCAGTCACCACCCTCAGACCGACGGACAAACCGAGAGGACCAATCAAACTCTGGAACAGTATTTACGCTGCATGCTGCAACAAACTGAAAAAACTTGGAAAGATATCCTTTGGATAGCCGAGTATGCCTACAATAACTCTGTCCATTCGGGAACTGGGAAAACCCCGTTTTTTCTTTTGTACGGCAGTCACCCTCGAACCTCGGAGTTGGATCCCCTCCAAGATCTTGAAACACCAGCAGTAGACTACCTGCATTCTACAATCACCCAAGCCTTTAAGGAAGCTGTTTCTCAGCTTCAAAGGGCTAAAGAACAATACAAGAAAGGAGCAGATCAACATCGGAAGGAAGCCCCTCACTATCAAGTAGGGGATCAAGTCTGGTTATCCACCAAATATCTATCTCTAAAAGGGCCACTCACATTCAACCCAAGATACCTTGGTCCCTATTCCATCACTACCATAGTAAACCCAGTAGCGGTCAAGTTGGACTTGCCCCCGCACATGAAGATACATCCGGTCTTCCACGTCTCTCTATTAAAACCCGTGCAACCTCAAACCCGACTAACCAAATCTCCAAAACCTATCCTAGTGGATGGAGAACTCGAGTTTGAAGTCAAACGCATTCTGGACTCCAAGATCTCCAAATCTAAACTATTCTACCTAATTGACTGGAAAGGCTACGGCCCCCAAGAGAGATCCTGGGAACCTGCTGAACATGTCCACGCTCCTCGCCTAATCAAAAGATTTCACCGAACATTTCCTGACAAGCCAAAACCCCAGGAGAAGCCCGGTTTGGGAGGGGCCTTGAGGGGGGGTACTGTCATGATCTCTGCTTCCAAAAGGTCAGGGTTTTCCAAACTCCCTTGGAAGCAGATCCATAACCCAGGTTTCGAGTGCCAACCAGTCCCAATTGGGACCTTTTGGACCCAGTCCTGGCGCCAGTGGCACCAGGCTCATAAATATGCCCAGTCCCAGCGCTGGAAGCGCCGGGCTCATAATGCTTGGGTGGACTTACCTTCAGCAGACCATGCTGCTTACTTGCCTGCCAGTTGAGCCTCTGATCCTCTTCTGTTTGGAACTACTTTTCCTGTTGGGTGGGGCTGGAGCCACTCCCTAGATTCAGAACACTGGAACTCTTCTGGAAGGCAGGAACTCTTTTCTTACCAGGAACTCTTTTCTTACTTAGGCGTGGCTGTGGAAGGAGACACCTAAGCACTACAGGAGGCTATTTAAACCACACCCGGTGGATGAATCTTGCTTTGCGTTATTCTGCAACCTCTGCAGCAGAACGCTCATCGTGTCTTCTGCATCCGGTCCTGGGCCTAAGGAAAAAGGCTTACCATCCTGAATCCAGTCTTCAGCAACACCTATAAAGACAAGAAAGAACAGGTTAGCATTCCGGCATCTGAAAGGCAAAGGCTTACCATCCTGAATCCAGTCTTCAGCAACACCTATAAAGACAAGAAAGAACAGGTTAGCATTCCGGCATCTGAAAGGCAAAGGCTTACCTACTCTTCGTGCGCTCCGGAGGTCTTCACACTGCATTCCGGCATCTGAAAGACAAAAGTTTACCAACTCTTCGCACGCTCCGGAGGCCTTCGGCGCTGCATCCCGCATCTGAAAGACAAAACAAGGTGCGTTTAAAGACATTGGGGAACTTTAATACTCACGTGCCATTACTCCTTTCCACATCTAATCCAGTGGGTATTCCGGCACCCTGCAGCCGCTCCGAACTCGTACCTGCAAAATAAAAAGACAGTTAGAGCGCATAGTGAAGCAGGCAACAAGCGCTTACTTACGTGCTTCCAGGCGCTTCTATTCATCACACGGGCTCCATCTTCAACTCACTTCAGCCCGTCATCCGCCATCGCCGGAACCCTGCAAAACAAGAGACATCATTACTAAAGACTTTAAAGACATTTGAATGACTCGAAACTTACCGTTCATGCAGTAAACGACGGACAGCAGTCCTCTGAAGTTAAGAGGCCTGCGCTACCTATCCAGTGAAGAAACTGGTTACAGCACCCTGCCCCGAGGCAGATGGAGAGCTCGGCATTCACTTACCTAAGGTGAGAGCGTTAACCTTTGGGGGTCTACAGGAGAGGAGAAGAGGAAAGAGATAGGGACACCCCAATAACCCCAGTTCATTAACCCCATATTTTCTATCTGCAGACATCTTACTCTACACGTCAGGCATACAGTGCACAGAGGTCCAGCCCAAAGAGCCAACCGGGTGCTACACATCACCTTTGAAGATACGGTAGTCGCCCAGTCAAGACCGGCGCCTCTGCGAGAATCAGGTGAGCGTTACAGATATGTGCCGCCACCATAGGCACGGAGAACATTGAGGGAGTTGGGGACATGGAGAGAGGAGCCCCGACATCAGGCAATGCAGGTAGGTGCCTCAAGTCCAACTATGCCAATCTCACCACGATGATGTGCAGATGATTGGGAAGTGCAATGATGCATATCAGGGTCAACCGGACACATTAGTACAAGACTGCCTACAGGCACTGCTGACCTCCACCTTGTACACATGCATAATGCTCCCCATTTCTGTAGCTACCCACATGCCTCCATGCATCAACCACCTAAGAGTGAGACTACCTGTATGTCACTGCCTCCACAAATGCCTGCTAAATGCCCGTAGACCCGTCACTAATCCTCTCCCTCCTTTGGTCCACCACAGGCTCACATTCAGACAGCGCCGATGATGACACAGGTGCAACCACTGCCAAGAGGGCCAGGGCCGAAGAGGCACAACACCGTCCCTCCACCTCAGGGGGAACAAGGAAACCCCAACAACAGGAAATGTCCCACAGCACAGCACAGGCCACAGCACCGATGGCTACAAAGTCCACCACTTTGGCGCCACCGACATCCACCATCTGCCCAGTGCTGTCCGCCAAAGTCACTGGATTCGCAAAAAGCAGCACCATCGGTGAAACTGCTGCCCCCGTGCGATCTCCGACAACGACGAAGGAGATATTGATAATGTTTTGAGTCCCCCCACTCGCCCCCTGCATTCCCCCTACCTGTCCCCATGCAGCCAGCATGACAACATCATACAGGGGCTATCTCCTGGAAACTCTTTGCCGGTGACTCCCAGCCCAACCGCACATGTGCAGGAGCGCAGCAGTATAATGGACACGCCACAACCATCAGCCACAGGCAACAACACCCAAGAGGCAATGCAGGAAATCATTACGTGCCAACAGCAACTTACAGCCTTGTTGACACAGCATGTCACAGAATGCACCAGCACTAGGGAGGAAATGCGTGATTGTGCTGCTACTCTTAGGTCTGCTATCGAGTCCAGTTCTAAGGACATATGTGCTGAACTGGCCGCGGTGCGGCACGTACTTTCTGAGTTAGTACAAACAATATGGGACATGCGTCCAAGTGAGCAACCCAGTTCTTCCTCGGCTGCCAGTTCAACCAGAACCAGCCCCGTGCGCAGATCTGGCAGGAACCTGCGGCGTTCCGATAGGGGTGCACCGGGTGCTGGGAGCAGGGGATGCCAATAGGCACAGTCTTGTGAACTGGTGCCACATGATGCACTTGTGCACAGTCATCCACACCATGTTTTGGGGAGTAGAGGGGGGGAGTGGGTGTGTTGGGTCATAGAGGGGGGAGGGGGGAGTGGGTGTGTGGGGTGGTGGGTGTGTTCAATTAGATTTACCTTTTCAATACACTTTTTGGTTATGCAGAAATCACATGTGTGGACATTGCTTATTGCGTATGTGTGCTTTATTGGTTAACAGTCTACTGTGTCCATGTCCCTGACACACCCAGTGCCCCAAGTGCCATCTCCATGTGACACCCCCCATCCATGTGTGCTAGAAGATTTGGTTGATCAGAGTCTGACGTATGTCACGTCCCTCCTGTGCATCGCTTCCTCCCTGAGGTGCTGCCCCATCCCCACCCTCCTCATCCTCTTCGTCAGGTGGTTGCTGTTCTGCATCAGGGGGCAGGGGCACATTCCGTCTGATGCACATATTGTGTAACATGACACATGCCATGACGATCTTAGCCACCTTCTCATGGCGGTACAGGAGTGCCCCACCAGACCTGCTGAGGCAGCGAAACCATGCCTTCAAGAGGCCAAATGTCTGCTCAATCACCACACAGGTTCGTGTATTGGCACGATTATAGTCCTCCTCGTGCCTGTTCTGTGGGTTCCGGACTGTGGTAAGGAGCCACCGCTTCAAGGGATAGCCTGCATCACCTGCATGTGGGCAACAATGTAAGTGTAAGTCAACTCATCATGTTTGACCTTATTAAGTGACACCATGGCATGCATTTATTTCTTCATCTCAACCCCATTTCCATGCATGAATGGAGTCACACGATGTGACTGCTATGTGTGTATTCCTCTAATGGACTGTTTTGCATGTCATCGATTAGTGTGCGCTGGGGGGTCCAGTGGCTTGTGAGTGCACCTGCACTGTGTCAGTCCATGACCGTTGTTTCTGTGATCTTGCAGATGTCCAGTTATTTGTATGCTTTCATCCTGGCAACGTTGATGTCAGCCTCATGATGCACTCACTACGCACAACAAACGGTGTCATGCAGTTTCGTTGGGCCTCTGTGTCAGTGTGGTGGTGTATTGATGAATTTGACCCTCATGTGACTACTTTGTACGCAGTAATGAGGGACTGGCCCTTCAGTTAATGGTGTTATGTGCTGTGTATTGGCTATAGTCGTTGCTTGTAGCTGCATTTTGTTGAGGGGGATGCGGTCTGATTTGGTACAGTGCACATACAGATGTCTGTGGGATGGTTGGGACACTGCTTCATTCGCATGGTAGGGCTGCTTACATCTTGCATTATGTGGTCAGGTGTCAGGTCCAGTCTGGGCTGCTTTTGGGGTATGAGCTTGCTTCATTCCCTCTGGCACTCGCAGCTAGGTTATGTATGCATCTCTTACCCCCCATCTCAGCCAGGTGAAGTATGCATCTCTCTCCCCCCCCATCTCAGCCAGGTGAAGCATGCATCTCTCCCCCCCATCTCAACCAGATGAAGTATGCATCTCCCCCCCATCTCAGCCAGGTGAAGTATGCATCCCCCCCATCTCAACCAGGTGAAGTATGCATCCCCCTCCATCTCAGCCAGGTGAAGTATGCATTTCTCCCCCCCCATCTCAGCCAGGTGAAGTATGCATCTCCCCCCCATCTCAGCCAGGTGAAGTATGCATCTATGCCTCAATCACCTACCCATATCACATTTCCATGAGCCTAACATGCGACTCACCGAGAAGCCAGGATCTCTGCCCTGCATGTCGCTCCATGTAGCGTGGAACCGTGGAGTTCTGCAGGACCATTGAATCATGGGTTGATCCGGGGTATCGAGCACAACAATGTGTGATGATCTTGTTCGAGTCACATACCATTTGCACGTTGATTGAGTGGTATAGCTTACGGTTGCGGTACGCTTCCTACATGGCATGTGGGACCACCAATTCCACATGGGTGCAGTCGATGGCGCCAATGCAACCAGGTATGCCGGCCAGTGAATAGAAACCCACTTTTGTGTTTGAGATCTCCTGGGCAGTCCGTGGTAAGGAAATGTGTTCGTCTGTGTGCTTGAGGAGGGCATCAAGCACTTGGTTAAACGTACGTGAGAATAATGGTTGTGAAATACCATGCAGTTGCCCCACTGTGTGTTGGTAGGTGCCTGTGGCCAGGAAGTGGAGCACAGACACTACCTTCAGTAGGGGTGGGATGGCGGTGCGTGTTTCAATTAGGCTGACAATGTCGTCATGTATCATGTCTACAATGGTGGTGATGGTGTCCCGGTCCAGACGGTACAGACTGTGGATCTGCTCAGAGGTTAGGTTGAATGGACTGGCTCTGATGCGTGGGATTGGGGGCTGCCTGCGTGGTGGCACTGGCTGTGCTGGTGGGGCATGCTGGCCCTGCCTTGCCCTCCTTCTCCTCCTGCGTCTCTTCTGTGCTGCCTGTTGTTGTTCTTCTTGTAGTTGTTGTTGTAGCACTTCCACTGCAATCAGGTCCTCCAGCCCCAGCATTGCTAGTAGTATTGCATTCATTGTGGAGTGTGACAGGGTGTGGGAAGGGGTGGGGTGTGGTGTGCTCCTTTTGTGCTTGCCCAGTCTGTATTATCTCCACATGTGCTGACTGAGAGCACCTGTGGCAGCTGCGAACACTGCACATGGCCATTTACAGTTGGTTTGCAATGGCGGTATTAGCACCATGGTGGTAAAGTACTTTACGGCCTTCACAAAGGCGTTATTTGCATGTCCGCGTGACTTGTAATGTTCCCCACTTAGCGCCATGGTGGTATTTACGGCATGGGGGTTGCGTGCCCGCGCTCTTGGCGCTTTTACCGGGACCATTGGTGCCACTAATAACGTTATCTCAGGTCATAATCGGTCGTAGCAGTAAGCGATGCCGGTAATCTTTTACCGGCATCGTTTTTCACTTACCGCCAGGGTCGTAATGAGGGCCTAAGCCTCTTATCTGCTTAATTCCCAAAGACATGTTGTGTCTTGGTCAATATAAAAATAAGAAGTGAAATCTCTGGCAATGCTCTCTCGATCTGTCCCTCGGCGGAAAGTCTAAAATATTCTCAAATAGTTGTTGATGGTTGGAGAGTTCCACTTGTATCACTATTCCATGCAAGTGCCCATTTGTGTAGAATTAGCTGGGTCTCTGATGAAGGTGAGGACGTCAACATCTACAGGTCTCCCCACTAGCTCTGGAAAATCTGTGATTAACCGGAAGAAGACGTTGCTGGCCAACCTACTGTCTTCTGGTGACAGGGACATTTGTCCTGTCTGGCTGAGATTTAGGAATGTATGTTTTCACTTCACTATGAACAATGTCTGCACGTTCCGTTTGCGTGGAGTGCAACTAAGATCATAATGTTATTTAGGAGTATGCTCAGACGTTCTGGATTTGCTGGATCTTGAAGAAATGTGAGTATGTCTGTCTTTCTCCTGACAAGCTTTGGACAGTCTTTGATTAGGAGAAAGAACGTTATATTGACAGGCTCATTTACATCCCTCTTTGCTTGGGACATTTGGATTTTTCCTCTCTGTACTTGGAAGTAGGAGGAATTGCTCGGTAATCACAGTAAGCAATCTCTTTATAATCTTTTTGCTTTCAGGATATTGAAGAAAGTGAGTGACACTTGTGAGCCTCCCCACCGGTGACGGGTACGATTTTAGCACTAGATCGAAGTATATCACCACGTCTTTGGTGATATTGCTACTGCGGGACGCCATAAGTGATTCTGAACAAAGTCTCTGTGTGGAGGGAATCTGGGTACTGTATTTTCTTCCAATGTATGTGTCCTCGATCAAAATTTGGAATGTTATTTTCTAGTCCAGGCTTCAGTGTGCCTCAGTCCAAAGTTCAAAGTCAACAGACTATGTTGTGTTTTATAGATGCAATTTTCTTCTTCACCCTGCAACTAGGATGCACAGAGTGTCCGTTTTACATGTCCTTATCCTCTTTTTTGCTCGGAGGAATGTCCAAAGTGAAACCACAACTATCTTACAAAAGTTCCTTTGTCTTTACTTTGTTGTTTGTTCATGCGTCCTTTTTCCTCGTCATGCATCTTGCCTGCACGTGCTGTGGTTCTTCCCCGTTGCTCGTAGTCTCCTCGCGCTGGGGTGCAGGCCGGGGGCCTTCTCTGATGTAGGATTTGATATCGCCCAAAAAAATCCAAGCTCTTCTGCCTTGTAGTTTCACTGCCGAAGAAGGGCAGTCTTCCAATGTAAAGGGACCGTTAAACCTTGGTTCGTTCCACCTTTTTCTAATATGGTTCTTTACCAGGACGGTATCTCCAGGGAAAATGGATGGTACACAAAGTCCTTGAGCTGTGGCTGTAGTAGTATCTCCTTCTGTGTTCTGCGCTGCCCTGCACCCTTTAGCACTGCCCTGCAGCTGGTTTGAAATTACACTAAGGCAAGATGTCATGCAATTCAAATAATTTTGCATTTCAGTCCCTAGGATTTCTCCTGTTGACTGGGCATCACATCTACCTCTATCTTGGGTTGTCAAGGGAGTATGCATTCTTCTTCCTGTGGCTAGTTCATGCGGCGTAAGATGATGGTCGGAACCGGGTTGGTTCCTGAGTGCGTACAGTGCCAAAGGAAGGCAGTGCAACCATCCCTTCCTTAGAGTAAGCTTCAATTTGGCTATCCTCTCCTTTAATAGGCTGTTGAGCTTCTCACAGATCCCGTTACCTTGTGAGTGGTTCACCAACGAGAACTTGTTCTTTATACCATGCAGCAAGCTAATCTATTCGAAAACCTTGTTTACAAAGAAGGTCCCGTTATCTGATCTCATAACTTCACATAATCCCCACTTGGGAAATACATCCCTCACTAAAAATGTGGCCGCACAGGTAGATTCTGGGTGTGTACATGGACCTGCCTCTATCCATCCAGAGAATGGACACACCACAACAATTAGGTATCTGTACCTGTTACATACTTCAATCATGTCGACGTAATCGACATGCAACTGCTGAAAAGACCCATTTGGCCTTGGGATGACTCCTCTCATTACCTTTAATGTGTGCCCGGCTGTGAATTGTTGGCAGATTATACAGTTCACTATAAAAAAAAAGCAACGTGCTTGGTTAAGTTCAGTATGAACAAGTCTTCTGGGAGCGTTGCCGCTAGATTCTCTTTTATCATATCTGCTGGGTAGTGTAACTGTTCCAGCGCTAATTTTAACAGGGCTATAGGCATCACCACAAACTGTCAGAGGGGTTTAAAGAACACCCTCGCCACTTCCATAAGGTTTTCTCTTCCTATGGTGCCTCCCCTTGGAGTTCCATCAACTGTGTTTGTCCCAGATTATTATAACTTTCAGGTGCAATCCATGCAACCATCATTTTCTCATTTGTGTGAGTGACTTCCACTTCCATGATCGTCTCACTCTTGGATGCCATACGCTTGGCTTCCATGTCTGCTGCTTGATTTCCGCATGAGATAAAATCTGTCCCTTTAGTGTGGGCGGTGCACTTTACGAACGCTATGTCCACTGGGAGCTGTAGTGTCTTGATCAGCCTGTGCAATAAGGCTGCCTGCTGCACTGGCGTGCCGTCTGCTCAGAGGTAGCCTCTCCTTTTCTAGCGTACTAGGCCTGCGTGCACTGTCGACGTCACATAGGTGGAGTCACTGTACATTGTAACTTCCTGGTCTGCGTGATTCTCAATGGCGAGTAGCAACGCTAATAATTCTGCAGCCTGTGCTGAGTAATGGTATTCGCGCACTAAGGAGTACTCGAAATTCTCTGTTTGCGGTGTGTTTCATTATAGCGACGCCTGTATATCTTTGCCCATCGTTTTGATCAATTCTCGAAGAACCGTCAATGAAGACACTTTCTCCTCCTGCCAATGCATTTTCTTTCACTCTGGGGATTTCATCATAGAATTCCACATAATCATGAATCAGCTCTCCTTCAGTGGCTGGCTCTGCTATGAACATAGCTGGGTTCACTATCTTGCATCAGACAATCTTAACTGATGGATTCCATATGATCACTTCATAAGCAGAAGATCTCTGAGATGTCAATGTGCCTTTCGGTTTCTCTAGGATAGCAAATAGCGAGTGCTTGAAGTACAACGTCATGGAGCATCCCATTACAATGGTAGTAGCTTTTTCAGTGGCGGACACTGCAGCAGCAAAACTTTGTTCGCATGGGAAATGGCATCTCGTCACAGGGTCCAAATTTGCACTATAGTATGCCAGGGGCTTGTACCCCAATGTGGTTCTCCGTGTGAGCACTGCTGTCATAACGCTGCCATTCGTGTGTGAGAACAGGAAAAATTCCTGTGCATAATTGGAGATTCCTAACACTGGTGCTGTGCAAATTGCTTTTTTGAGTTCAGCAAATCCTTCCTCCATGGCCTCAGACCATTCAGTCTGTTCTTTCGTCACCTGGGCCTTCTTTAAGGCCTGAAGAAAAGGCTTGGTGTAAGAGCTGTAATCAAATACCCAGACCCTGACATTGTTGCACAGGCCTAAGAAGCTCTGCATCTGTTTTATAGTGTGTGGCTTAGCTGTGTTCAGTATGGCTTCAGCTCTTTCTGGGGTAACTCTTTTCCCCTCATGCGAGATTAGCTGGCCTATGTAGAGCACTTCTTGTTGACAATATTGTAACTTTTCCTTGTCAACCTTATATCCTTTCTCAGCCAGTATAGTCAAAAGCTGAATAGAATCATGTCTGCATTGCTCCTCTGTTGTGCTGCAAATTAAGATGTAATCCACATATTGCAGGACAACGCTCTCTAATGCAATATTGCTTAGGTCCATCTGCAGGACTCTGTTAAAGATAGAAGGAGACGCACAGTACCCCTGGGGTAGCCTCGTGCTTTTCAGATGCATTTGTCTGAACGTAAACGACGTCAGATCTTGTGAGTTACAGTACAACGGGACTGAGAAAAATGCATTTTTCAAGTCAATCATAGTGAAATATTTTGCATCAACGGGTATATTACATACAATTGTAGCCGAGTTCAGGACTAAAGGGAACTCAGCCTCAACAATATCATTTATTGGGCATAAATCCTGATATAGCCTCCAGGACCCTCCCTTTGATTTTTTGATCGGATAAAGCGCAGTATTGCATGATGACTCTGACGTCACTAAGATGCCCTGTTCCATCACAGCCGAAATTGTCTTAAAAATTCCTTCATCTGCCTCCCTAGACATTGGGTATTGTCGTGCTTTTGGAAGAATTGCTCCTGGCTTTAGTTTGATTCTCACTTCTCTGACCCCTTTCAGTAAGCCTACGTCATAGGCACCTGTGGTCCACACTGAGACAGGCACTTAGGCCATGTCCTCATCAAAATATTCAGGACGGTTCTATGCCAACATCATTCTCTGAGGCACTTCTCTTTTGATCATTCTCACCCAAAAGGTGAGGCTCACCTCACCTGTTGTCTCTCCCACGTCTGCTTGCTCATCAATCAGATTGTCATCATTGAGGTCAAACAATCGCTATCCTTCCTCAATGGCGATTACTGTGCACCATTGCCAGCCTTCATCGTCATAACCATCAATCAAAGCCATTTTGCCTCGTACTGCAGCTGTCTGTATCACCAAGGGAAATACCTGTTTCCTTTCCTCGTGCATAGGTATTCTTGGCCTGAATAGAAATTCATCTGGGGTCCTCATGATCCTGTCCGCAAGGCCTGGCAGCCCTGCCATTAGCACACGTAATCCATATGCCAATACTTTGGGCTCTAATGGTGTTGCCCTCATAGCTGTGTGTCCTGCGTATGCTCTAATCATTTTGCATATGTTCAAATAGTGCATTCTGGGAGTTGAACATATTATGCCCTCCTCCGTGAATGAGATTGTCATATTTAACTTCGTTATTAGATCTCGACCCAAGATGTTTACTGGGGTTTGTTATGAATATTATAGCGGCACATTCATTTCACATTCTCCTATAGAGACTGGAAGTGTGTTTGTACAGAGAACACACCTTGTAGCTCCTGTGATGAGTATTTATGACATCGCCGACAAGGAAAACTTGCCTTCACGTATACACGAACATGTTGCGCAAGTGTCAACTAAGAAGGAATACTCTTATCCCCTATAATGACATCCACCCTCAGTCATGTTGAGGGTCTGGTGTCACTGATAGGATAGAACTCATCAGGGCTCCCATTGAGCTGTCCTAGTCCATATATAGTTTTTTCCCACCTTGTGCTGACAGATTCCACCATTACCAGTGTTACCCCCCCATTCCAGGGTTCACGGTCTGCCCTTGGCTCACTGTCTCCGACAGTTGCATCGGTGACTGTTGGGACTGTCCTTGTTTAAAACTCACTACATTTTGAGGTTGTGGGCCTAGTTGTGCTCGTGGCGTTTGCTGTTGCACCGTGTGATTCTGTGCAACTCCCTGCTGTAAAGACGCAGGTAGATTCATTATGCTTACTACTATTCCTGGGCCGGTTTGCATCATGCCTTGATTTCTGTATGTGTGCACTAAATGCCCTGTCATCCCACACAACCAACATACTGCCGGTGGTCTGATCATTTGACCATTTGACATGTCTTGGTTGCCATTTTGCATGTTTTGAAAACCTCCATAATTATTCTGGAAACCTCCCTGATTACTCTGCCATCCTCTTCCTCTAAAACCTCTTCCCCTGGGGTAAAACCCCGTACTCCCCTGATTATTCTGCTGTGGATTGTTGACTTGTGGCATGCTTGATTAAGCTTTGCTAGTTATCATGGCTCCCTCAAGAGCATATTTTGACAATTTCTTCTGCACTCATTTTGCTTCTTCACCCTTTCGAGCAGCTTCCTTTTTGTGATTGTTTTCTTGCAACAGCCTGCAATAGTGTGCAATGGTCAACTGTATTTCTGACCATGGCTTGGTCCCGATTCCTACCAATTTCTTGAGCTGTTTCTGTACCAGCTCTGGCAGCCCTTGGCACAATTTATGGTAGAACACAGGTATAGATTTCCCCCAAGATTCACGAATCTCGAGTACCCACGCGTCTTGAAAATTCTGTATATAAAGTAACAGATCTTCCGACTCCTTCGTTTTGCATGTCATGATAGCTCCCATGTTGGAAGTCTGTGGATATAGCAATCGTAATTATTTCCATACCGAGGCTCTGCAATTGTTAAATGGAACTCCGTCATGCGTGGTATTAACTTTGGTCACACCAGGGTAACCTGCTCGTGACCACACATTGTCTGCTCTCTCACTGAGTATGGCGATTAAGAGACCCATGATATCCCCTATAGCTAACATGTTCCCTCCTGTCATTTTTTTCTAGCTCGTGCGTCCATTTTCCGGCTCCTGATGTCAACGTTGGAAGCTTGTTTTTCAAGTTTTCTCAATCCATGTGCGGCCATGGAATACATTGTGGCCTGTCCCTCCTTTCTCGAGCAACGGAAATTGAGATGCATAACCCTCTCTTTCTTCTCTCATTGTTCTCCTGTCTACTGCGGGGGTATTGTTCCTGCATCACCGCCTACCTGCCAATGTCCTTAGCTGTCTCACATAGGGTGGTGTTGACACCCCCCTCTGACCATGAGATACTTCTTCGCGTCCGTCCGACTGTGTGACTGACTCTGATGCCCTTCGTGCAGACTCACTAGTGTCTGACCACCTTATCCCTTTATCCCTCGAAACTTCTCTTTCGCATCTGCTCTCTGTCTCCTTTTCCTCATGCTCCTCTCTTTCAGTGTCAGACATCATCTGTCCCCAACTCGTGCAATTTCTTGCATCTTCTTTGTTCCTGCTTATTTCTAATCTATCGAGGGATAGTTCCCTCTTCCCACTGCTTCGGGAGACATCCTCAGTGTCGTAAAGCTGAGTGCTCTCCAGGTGCTCGTCTTCCCCTCCCCTTGGGGTATTTGTTCTAGCCCTATTTCTTCATATATTCTATCGATCGTTTCTCCGATGCTTCTGGTGTCGAAGTCATTCTCAATATTCGCCCTAGATGTGCCTGGTACTGAATCATACTCAGGAAAGAATGCTTCTATGTCTTCCCAATCTACTACTGGCTCAGGTTTTTTAACCTCTCTTTCCAGATATTCAAGATTGCGTGCTCTCTGTCTTCGCTTACGTTCTACGTTGTCATCAAATTCTCTGCGCTTTCTCGCTTCTTCTCTGACCCTATCTTCTTCCTCTTTCTTTGCGTCTCTTTGTTCATTTGCCCTTCAAATGTCCTCATCCCTTAGTCTCTTTATTCTTTTCTCTTGTATCCTTTGCTCTTCCTCTACCCTTTGCTGCTCCTGTCTGTCTTGATCATTGGCTGCTCTCTGTTTACGATCAAGCTGTTTTTCTTGCTCTTCACGATATAACTGATCTCATCTCTGTCTATCTTTTTTCTTATTCCTTCGTATCTAAATCCTTTTTCTTTTTCCTTCTCCTTTCTCTGTACATTGTCTAATTTATCCTTTTGTTTTGCCCCATCAATGCCTTTGCCATCGAGTTTCAATAAAATCTGCCCTCCCATCCATCCGTTCTTTGCAAATGCTATCTCATCAGTTCTATCCTTGCTTCCTTTCCATCTTTTCCCTTCTCTCTCCTTGTCGAGAGATGCACTTGTCTGTGTCTGGTCCCTTCTTTCGTCATAGCATCTCTCCTTGTCGCTTGGGACTGTGGAGGTGATACCCTTATCTTTATCTTTACTTTGATTTTTATCACTACTTTGCGTAGGTGACTCATCCGCTGGGTTACTATACCCTGTGGCTGCTTTAAGTTCTCTCAGTGGGTATAACCCTTCGTCCTCATTGCCTTCAATCTTAATTACAGATGTGGTGGGCGGTGCTGTGGGCGTCTCACCCCTCTCTGTGCATACGTTAAGTATCCAATCTTATGGCGGCTCCTCTTCCTTCCCCTGTTCATACATTTTACAAAGCTCTAGAATGCCTAGGCATTTGTCTAACTTTTGCCTGTGTATGTGTCATGCAAATATGTCGTCATGTCCTGCAAAACAGCTTTAGATAATGACCCACCCTGTGGCCAAGACATAAACATCTTGTGGGCGGTTCCTTTAACCCATTCTGTACTGTATTTTTTCAGCTTAGGTGCCTGTTTTGGCAACTGTTTGCACAAGTGTGCTAAGGGGTTTATGCCTTCCATATGTAACTGTGTTCACTTTCACTTTACGTGATATTTGTTAATGCTTTTGTCACTTAAACAATTCCAACAATATGAGCGAGCACCAACACTGCAAGCTCCAATCCCTTTTTTTCCACAAAATTTCATATCTCTATTTTTACTTAATAAACATCAATTTGTATACTACAATATCTCAGTAATTTATTCACACAAATCTTATGTCGGTTCCTTCAAGACATTTCTTTGGACTTATGACGTCACAACAAACAACACATAAGACAAATGGTAACAGACTAGACGAACTCTAGCTGGTCACATGTACGTATGCCTCTAGTATTATCCCGACATGGAGTTTAAACGTATCCCTTTCATGGCACCTTTAATTGCTGCGGTAGCCTATACGTTCCCCTTTATTTGGCACTCTGGATACAAGTTTTTTCTAGCCGCTTGTATAAAAAGCATAGGAATAAGGCAAATCCTCTCTTCTCGGGTGTCCTCCCAGGTAACCTCTCTCTTCTATGTGTCCTCCCTGGTTTCTTCCCTCTATCTACTTAATTATTCTTGAGTCATTTTTCCCTTCCCCATATGTATATATACATTATTCTCTACTTCTAACTATATTTTGTTTTCCCGCCTCCCTCTGTTACCTTTTCCCTTACTTGTTTCTAAGGCATACACTTTTGCCAAAGCATTAGTCTTTTTCACTCACCGCTCGCATGTTTCCTCTCTGGATCCTCGGGATCACTGCCTTCATCACAGCCTTCTCCAGCTTTTCTCCCGCTCAGTTGCCCGTAGGAGTGGGAAGGGGTTAGGTGGGTAACATGGGTCCTTTCAGACCTCGTTCTGCAGATTTTTATTTTTACTCTACCACTGTCTACGGGGAGCTTCATGGTCTACTCAGCCAAATGGCAAAGGACTTGTGATAATGCCGAGGACCTAGAGTTACTTATGTCGACGGTCAATGGGTGTCTTATTCTAATCGGTAATCGATAACCATCCTCTGCTACCAAGTGTGCTCCGAGACCCCCAACCGGCCCATAGAGTCGGGGTTAGCTCAGAAACACTTTAAGACAAGATAGCAGCACATGTGAGATGGATGGGGGGCAGATTTATACTTCAACACCAATCAATAAGGACAACTCAAATGGTTTGGCAAAGGGAGTCCGTTTAATGACAAGTACAAAAAACAGGGAGTTACGAACATCAGCAATGGTGCGATCTTCCTTCTCGCTTCAACTACAAATAGCTTCATAAAATTTGTAACATTTATACTAAAGATTTGTCATCATTGACGTGTAACACTCAAAAGTTAACATGCAATTCCATTGGTTAGGAAAAGGTAACTTTAATATAGGTACTATATCTGTATATGTTAACAGAGCGAGGGGATTGGGTAAACACTGTCAGGTGGGCATCTAAGCCCTTCCTTTAAAAATGACTACTGCAGACATCATTAAAAGTACAACATCCCATTGAGCTATGGGACTATAGGACCCTAGATTATTTAGTCCACTGTGATTGGGTTGGCACCAACCCCATGCATACTTTCCCAATTTGCTTAGCAGCACACAGAATGGTTGACCAAGTGCTGGGTGCCTCAGTTAAACGGCCTTCCTCCAATTATTGTTACAATCAATCATCACCTTAATAGGTATGTGCAAATTATTTCACTGTGGTTGGCCTCGAGACTACATCTTCTGTCTGGAAAAGGTTCTGATATCTTCATCTGGCCTGGTGCCATGCGTAGGTGTGAACTCTTGCTTCTTGTTGCTCGGCTGGTCACGTGATTCGGACACCATGAATATGCCTCTTTTCCATCAATTTGTATATTTGATTTTCGTTTCACCCACCATCTGCCTTTGTGTTCTTATCTCGACCTTTCAGATGCAGGATATTCTGTTCTTAGTTTCAATTAAATGTAGCTACTGTTCGTCTCTTCTATTAGTATGACCTTGGCTCTCGTAGCACGGGTTGCATCTGCTGAGTTTCGTTTCAGCCGTCTCTTCTTTCTTTTTGCTAAATGTGAAGCTTTTCCCGTGTGGCCTTTAGTAACCTGGGTTGATTCTGCTTCTTGTGCAAAGTAAAAATATACTTATAATAAGGTACTTCGTTTGAGGTAGATTAAGTATAGTGGCGCTTGGTGCACTATTCTTCTACTAAGCATAGCAAGCCGCAGTGTTTCTAAGCTTTCTTGCGGTTCCAAGCATATTTACAGGTGTAAACTGGTTGAATATCTTCATCTTGCTTACAGTTTAAGCTTCTTACATTTTGACATCGTCCTTTCACTTTGGGTTCACAATATCCTTGTTCATGGTGTTTTGTCTCTTTGCGTCATTCTCTGGTCGTCATTTCTTCTATCTGTGAGTCAGTCCGGGTTGTTGTGACATCACCATTCATCTTCCATTAAGGTATTTTGGTTTCTTCAGGGACTGTACACAGATGATCTTTATTTCGCTTCATTTGTTGGTATGGTTTTCTCAATGGAAATCTTACTGTCCATTACTGGGACGTAAATAGGTGCTGGTCTTTTAATAGGCACTGGGCAAAGCCCTACCGCGGCTCTCTGCTTGTTTATTTGCTCATCATACATGGTACTTCAAAATGGACGCTTAGAGTGCAGGTTTTATTTGGGACCTCCTCTATTATTTGCAACCCATCTACTGTCCCCATGCCCCGCAGGTAGCCCATCTACCCTCCCCATGCCCCGCAGGCAGCCCATCTGCCCTTCCCATGACCCACATGCAGCCCATCCACCCTCCCCAAGCCCCGCAGGCAGCCCATCCACCTTCCCCATGCCCCACAGGCAGCTCACACCATAGGGGGACTTTTTCCACGTATATTCTGAGGGGTGCATGGGGAGTTTTCCACGCGATTTTGCTGCCGTGAGTGGGGTACGCGTATTCTGAGGGGTGCATGGGGAATTTTACACTAGATTTCGATGGCGCGAGCGGGTATGCATATTTCGAGGAATGCGTGGGAGTTTTACATGCAATTTGGCAGTGTGGGCCAACCTGGGTGTGGCCCTCCACCCCTCCCCATGCCCAGCAGGCAGCCCACACCACAGGGAAGCACCCTACTCCCTTGGGCATGCCCTGCAGGCAGTCCATCACCCCTGGGCATGCCCCGCAGCCAGCCTATCACCCCCGGGCATGCCCCGCAGGCAGCCCATAACCCCTGGGCATGCCCCACAGGCAGCTCATCACCCCAGACCATGACCCGCAGGCAGGCCACATTTCACCATGCACTTGGGAGCCCTGACACATGTCCCCCACCTCCATTGACGGCAACCTGCCAGAAGGCCCGGACACATGTCACCCACCCAACCCCCATTGACAGCATCCTGCCAGCAGGCCCCGACTCATGTCCCCCAACCCCACCCCCAGTGATGGGCATCTGCCAGCAGGCCCTGACTCATGTCCCCCACCCCACCCCCATTGACGGCAACCTGACAGCAGGCCCCGATTCATGTCCCCCACCCTGCCCCCATTAACGGCAACCTGCCAGCAGGCCCCGTCTTATGTCCCCCACCCCACCCCCATTGACGGCAACCTGCCAGAAGGCCCCGACTTATGTCCCCCACACCCATTGATGGGCACCTGCCATCAGGCCCCGCCTCATGTCCGCCATCCCACCCCCATTGCCATAAGCCTGCCAGAAGGCCCTAACTCATGTCCCTCCATCCAACACTTCATCACAATCCAGACCCAGGGCCCTTATGGCCACCCAAATCACACCCCACGCCACCCTGTCCAAACAACCAACAAAGCATTCCATCCACTCCATATTGAATTCCCCATGAAATGGTAGAAACCAAATAACCACCATGCCCATGAATACATGTCCCTCAGACCCACACAATGGCGACACATGACTGAGAAAAACCACATTGTGACATGCACAAAACAAATGAGAGAAGACCACACAAGTAAAGTAGAGAAAAACAATGTATTAAATCATAAACTGAATGAATAAAACAAAAGCACACAAGAAGAAAATAAAAAAATCCAAGTCTGGATGTCCAAAAATGATTTAAAAAAATGAAGGCTGTAATCAATAAAATTCCAAAGTTCCAAAAAAAGCAAAGTATTCCTCCATGGGTCAAAAAATAAAGAAAATCCAGGTCCATAACTATATACACATGAATATCCAAGGGTCCATGAGCCCAACAATCAAACGGAAACCTAACCAAAATCCTACCTAATAAATAATATTTACAAAAAGGCGGGGCATAGTCCATGCGCCCCAAAGAAAAATACAAAAAAAGGAAACCTGCACCTACATTAACTATTTACAAAGGCGGCGGGCTAGTCCGACAGTTCACTCATTGATGCCTGGGGCCAGGGCATCATCGAACTCCACTTCAATGTGCCGGAGGTGGGCCTCTTCCCTGGCCTCGAGGTCTCGCAGGGATGCAGCCATTGCCTCCTCCAACTCTCTGCGAGTTGCCTCGTGGCACACAGCCCGCCTCAAAGCCGGGCGCATGGAGTTCTCCGCCCTGACCATTGTGAGCTGTGCCCTCTCCTCCTGCCACCGCTCCACATCTATTTGCTAGTCCGACCGCTGCCACATGGAAGACACTCCCAATCCTGGGTTCTCCTGCCCAATTGGCGATGCCTGCCCCTGGGATGTTGATGGCCCCAAGCCATGATCGCTCCCACCCTGAGCCTGCTGCTGCCGTGCACATGCCCTGCCTGTTGATGCCTGCACGTCCTCCTCTTGCTGGGGTCCAGTTTGGCGGGTGGCCACCCCTGCTGGACCTCCGACTCACGACTGTGGCAGGGATGTGTCCTCTACCAGCCTGACCGCTGGCTCAGGGGCCGCTCCACAGGGGGACCAGATGATACTTGGGCAGGAAGATGGCACGGAGGACTGGCGCATAGAGGGTTCAGTTGAGGAGGGGGTTGCAAGAAGATCTAGCACACGGATTAACCCAGTGCCGACGACCTGCCCTAGTACGCCACCCCAGCTAGGACAGGCTCAATCCGGTCATGGATTGCAACGTTCACAGGGAGAGGAAGGCCAGTTGTTGTATGCGCATCCCCTCCTTGAAAACGGGTCTGGACAAAGGCATCCCTGCTGGTGCTGTATCATGCAGTCACAGGATCAGGAACAGATTACACACAGGCACATCCACGGTGGCCTGTGCTGCCTGCTGTCCCTGCCCCTGGACTGCACCACTAGCATCCCCCATCAAGGCCCTGTGCGTGGGTCTTCCACAGCCTCCTCCTCAACCAAACCCACCACCAACCTGGATGACTCTGTGCCATCTTCCTCCGTAGGCCCCTGTGTGGGCCCAGCTGCCCCTACTGCTGCCAAGGAGTCCACCTCCAAACTCCACCTCTTGGACCTTCCCTCGGCAGCTGCAGCCATGGATGCAGCACCAGACTCCTCACTCCCAGAAGAGATGACTATCCGGGAGGGGAGCTGGGACTTGCCTCTGCGGCTAACGGTGGGATCCCTGACACTGTGCTCCACCGCACCGTCTCCACCTTCTTCATCAGTCGACGCTGCAGACAGGGAGAGACAGAACACATACATCAGGGCACTGTACAATGGTCTGACACACACATGACAGTTGCACATGAGTGACAGTGTCAAACTTCACAGATGGCATCACACGCCACAACACTCATATCATTTGAACCCACACACATGCACAAATTAACAGGAATGGTGCAGCAGGCAGCAGCATCCATACACACACAACAGCATGAACATCCAAAGGTTGGCATGATGTCACAAGCAGCATGGGGAGTGCCGAACACATGCACACACACCACCAGACAGACATGCATCTGTACATCTCCACCACCTGTCAGTGAAATCACCAGCAACTATGTTACATCTGCCAATCGGGTTCCTACATGTCTGTGTCACATACATCCATGGCTTATCACAGTCACACACATGTCAAACACACACACACGCACATGTACGCCAGTGCACATACATGAAGGTGGAACCAGCATCCATGTGTCACACCCCAACCATGGCATAGTACATACAAAGAAATGCTAACATTTGTGTGTCTCCACATGCAGTTGTGCATCATGCTATGGAACACATACACCATTGATGTGCATCACACATGACTGGACTCACATGCAGCAGGGTCATGTCCCTGCACATACACATCCATACATGGGCCTTTCCAGACATATGTCCAAGCTGCACACTCCTGGCACACCTCAACATGCTCTGCGTCCAATCAGTACGCATGGACACTTACCGCTTGACTCCGGACAGGTCTGCCTCTCGAGGAACTGGAGGTGAAGCGCTGGGCGGATGCATTCCAGGACCCTCATCTGGTCATTAGTAAGGTGGACCGGCACCCCACCGCATCCGCTGTGTCCAAGAGGTGCCGGGCCTTCCTGAGGGTCATGGACCTGAAGTCCTCCCAGCACGTATGGATGTGTGGTAGGTCGCAGGTTGCCACCCTCTCCGCGTTGATGGCACCACAATGTTCACCCAGATCCTCCTCCGTCCATCCTTGTTGGCACGTGTTCTTCCGAAGAGGGCATTATAATGCACCAGGACTTGCTCCACCAGGATGCCAACTTCTCCTGCTGTGAAGCAGGCAGCCCTCTGCCTCTCTGGCTGGGGGTTGCCAGTGGTCTCAGATGGTGTTTGCTCCGACATGGCAACCCCCGAGGTTGGTGTAGGTGGGTAACTGGGTCCTGGTGCTGGGCTGTGGAGCGATGAAACTACAGTCGGGAGTCTTCTGTTCCAGCAGGGGTGGTCACAGCAACTGGACCTCTGCAGATGGCTGACGTGCAGGCACCAAATAGCAGGGCATGTGGCCAGCAGGCAGGCAGCAGCAGATGGCTCGTGGGTGGGAGACGGCTTGGGGTTCTGGGGGGCAGGAAAATGGCCTCCTGGGCAGGAGCGTGGTCTTCCCTGTGTTGTTGCGTGGCCTGCTTGATACGGAGTGATTTGGCATTTGAAAAAACATGTCAGTGTGTAATTCGAGGAAAGGCTCTTAGCGTGTAAGCGCGTAAGTGATGTTATGCATGCAGGCGTTTCCCTCGGCATGGGTGCATCCGCACGTGCAATAACAGAACATCCGCGTGTGAATGTGTGTAATTCGAGGAAAGGGCCTTAGCGCGAATGCACACCAATGACGTGGGCTTTGCCTTGCGCGCAGGAGTTGCCTTCAGCACAGGTTAAAGGTGAGCGTGGGCCAGCAGTCCACTGTACGTGCTTTTCATGGAGACCGACGCGTGTATTTACTCTTCTGGAATCACACGCGATTACTTCACAGTGTTTGAAGTTCGTACCTCTTCTTTTGGTGGGTGTTGCCCAAGCGCATACGCATGTGTGTTTTTCTTTTTCTTTTCCACGCAAGACAGGCGGTGAGTCGTGCACGCTATTTTTCCCACTGTGTTTCCCCCGTGCATCGCGTACCATTTTCGGGGTTATAGTAGCCCGCATGTTCCACACATATGTGTTTTTTGTGTCCCTGGGTGCCATACCGTACTGCTGGAGGTAAAATGCACGCACGTGGGCTACCGGGGTCGCGTGCACATTTTTATTTTGTAATTTTACAATTTTTGGTTTTCATTTTTTGTCAATTTCTTTTTTTATTATATTTTTTTGGGGGGGGGGCTGAGCATTGCGTGACCCATCATTTTTCCCCAGGGGACACAGACAGCCTTGCAGGAGCACAGGGGTACCTATTCCATCCAGTACCCTGCCCCCTTCTACCCAATTGCCCAGGACAATTGTTGAGTGCACCTCCCATCTGCTATTTACCATCTGTGCCATGGTTGGGAGGCCACCAAAGGGTAAGAGGGGCAAAGCTGGGCATCCTACCAGGGGTGTACAAGGTCGGGCACCTGGGCATGTAGACCAGAGGGGACAGGGAGTCCAGGGTGGCCAGGGTGGCTACAGAGGGGGACGAGGCAGTGGTGCCCCACTGGGGCGGGATGCCCAGCCACGTGCTGGTGCAGGCATGCCACCTCCCCCTGTGGCTTCTGGTGATGCAGCTGTTGCATCACAACCTGGCGCAAATATGACCCAACAGCAACTTACATCTGCTGTCACGGGCCCACCGGTGGTGGTAGCTGCAGGTGCAGCTGTGGGCACCACCACCCGGGCTCTCGGTCGGGCAGCGCATGTTGCGTTGCATGACGAGGACCCCCAGGATGATTTCCATCTTGTCCGGAGGTGTGGGTCATGTGGATCCAGTGTAGCTGTGACTGGGGCACACGTATCTGGGGCAGTTGTGACATCTGCTGCCCCAAGCAGCCGGGTGGTGGTAACTGCATGGGCAGATGCAGCCAACACCACCCGGCAGTGAGTCAGACCCAAGCCAGACTTTCTGTCCTCATACCAACACCCACTGCCTTGGTCCAGTCCACCTGTGCCACTGCCCCCACTGATCAGGGCCACATTGGCCACTCAGGGTCAGTACCAACGCCCAAATGGAGGAAGTGTGCTCCTGAACAAGAGGCAAGGACCCCAGACACGGCTCCGGCCTCCGGCACATCGAGGAAGAAGCCTTTCGGCATGCAGGAACTGGACTTCCTTGTGGACTACGTGTCGGCACACCAACGCAATCTGCTTGTGGGCTGACAGTGCCATACAACGCATCACCAGCATTGGGTCCACTGGCAGCATGTTGCAGATGGTGTGACAGCCATGGGATTCCAAGTGCGCACGGCTCAGGACTGCTACAAGCGTTGGAATCACCTACGACGCAGTACAAAACAAAATCGTGCCTCCAATTATTCCATGTCTCTGGTGACTGGTGGTGGGCAACCACCAGAGGAGGATGAACTCACTCAGCATGAGATCGCTGCAGATTTCATCCCGGAAGAACAAATACTTGGAGTAGGAGAGAGGATGGATTATAATACATCTTCCGGTGAGTATTGATGTATGTTACTCAATGACATGTGTGTTTGGCGTGTGTGACTCTCTCAGCTACAACTTGGCTCCTTCCTTTCTTCAATCTTCCTCTCTACCTGTGGTGTTCACCAGGGGTCTGACCTCTCAGCCTGACTTTACAAACAGCATCTGGCAGCTCTCGCCTACTGCATTTTCATTTTCTGCTACGTCTTCCAGTGCTATGCTGATGACACTGAACTCATTTCCAGGCTGCCCTTGGCCACCTCTTCTTCCTCCCGCATTTCTGATAGCCTCATTGACATTTAAAATTGGTGTACTTCCAATGATCTTTGTCTAAAAGCCCACAAGACTGACATCCTCCTCATCGGTACACCTTCTCCGTCCTTTCCCCTCACTCTCTGGCCAGCCCCTCTTGGCCCTCCTCCTACCTCCACCTACAAGGCCAACAGCCTCGGGGTCACCTTTGACTCCACACATTCCTTTTCCACACATATTTCTGATGTTTCTTGGGATATTTAAACTTCATCCTTAACATCCTCAGGCATACTGTGCCTTTCCTATCATTCACCTACATGCTCACAGTCTCTCAAGCTCTGGTTGTCTCAAGATTGGAGTACTGTGAAAGGCTCTTTCAATATTCTACCTGCCTCCACACTCCGCCTTCTACCACTAATTCAGTACAGGACTACGAGACTTGTCCTTGGCCTCAATCCCTGGGATACTATCTTTCCAGCTCTGTAATCCCCTCATTGACTACCAGTGGATGCAAGGATGATACTTCTGACCCTCTGCATTTTGCAGAAGGATTTTTGGGGGCTGGGTCCAAAATACCTTCAACTATCCCTCTGCCAATACCACCCCTCTCGAGTCCTTTGCTCCTCTACCTCACACTTCCTACGGGAAAGTCGTTAATTGAAGAAATAATCTAGTGGCAGATCTGTGTCTACGGCTAGGAGCTCCCTTTCGAACAGCTAAAGGGAGCTCTCTACCAGCCATGTTGAAACTTGAGGAGAAACATCTCTGCTTCCAGAAGCACCTCAAGACCTTCACATTTGCTCCTGCAGTAGCCCCTCTACTCCCCAGCTAAACAGTTTCCTCTATTGGCACTGTGCACCTGCTCAACCTCTGCCCTTCAAGCCCAGGTACCTGCCCACCCTGCCTCCCTGCTGCACTGCCTCCAGGCCTCCCATTATAATGGGTCCTGTACGTGTACCCATAAAGTCCCCCACTCTTCTTCTGCACTCATCAGATTTGCCCTATCCGAATGAACTTGAACTTGCCACTTGCTGGCTCAACTACCACATTTTGAATGCCTATTCTATCATTGGACTTCATTTCCGTTCTTTGGTCTCCTCTGTTTATTTATATATGTATTTAAATGTGTAAAGCGCCAAACGGCCCTAGGGCATCGTGGCACTGTTATGAAGGCTTACTTAGTTACAAGGTGCATTATAGGCAAACATACATACATACATGTTTCATATAACAGTTACAATAAGTACTTGACAGACTACGAAGAATGGTGTGCAAGTATCTAGAGCCAACCACTTCTTATATGGCAACAACTACATAAATTGCAGGTCAGTATTGGTAAGCAAGAGCATGGTGCCAGCCACATGTTGCGTGGCGGCAACTACAAACGTTTGCATTGTCGAAGTTGGTAAACATGTAAAATGGTGCCGGCCCTGAGTTACGGGCGGCAGCAACACTAAACACGTGGTCATATCTAAGTTAAGGGTAAACGACTGGTGCTAGCACAGAATTAACAAAAAAGGCATGTCACACATTAGTGCAAAGTTGGATTCAGCATGGAATAGCATGGGGACAGTCCCTTAAGTAGGGTGACAAGTGCATACTATATACATGGGTCAGAAATCTACATGCAATAACGTGGAGCAGATCTTAGAGGAAGTGGGTAGCTGGAATTATTGAAGTATCTGAGACTGCTTAAGATGGTGGAGGTATAAGCAGGCTTTGTCCCACGGTGGCATAAGGAAACTCAACAGTTGCAGCATATGTCATACATTAATAACACAGCACTCTGTCTGCAATAAACATTCGTTTTTGGAAGTCCGGTGTGTTTATATGTGCCAAGTCTCTGATGTGAGGCCGACTAGGGGCCGGGTCTATGGTCCACCTGCGCCACTGCCCCCACTGATCAGGGCCACATTGGCCACTCAGGGTCAGTACCAATGCCCAAAAGGAGGAAGTGTGCTCCTGCGCAAGAGGCAAGGACCCCAGACACGGCTAGGGGCCGGGTCTACGGTATGGGGGGTGCAGGTGTGGAGCTGTCTTAGTTGGTTAGCACAGCTTTAGTTCGTGGGAGGCGGTGGGGAAGTTGCGCGCTGCCGTGTGCAGGCTCCAGGACGCAGAGCTGGCTCCTCTAAAGAAGCTCCCAACTCAGGCGTCCCGCGTCTGCCTCCCAACGGGCTCTCTCCTGGCGCGTTCCAATCACCCAGAGCCGATCGAATCCCTAGAATGTCAGCCTGGGGGGCCATAAGTCCGTAGACAGCTGCATGCGACATCACCATCCTCCCGCCCGCTGCCCCCACTGTGTTCTTTAAGAGGGGTGTCCGCCGAGGGGGAGAGGCAACAGGTGTAAGCCGCAACTGCTTCAAAAACCACCCATGGACGCAGCTGTCCGGGAGAGCCATCGTGGGCGCTCCTTTCCTAGGTGGATGGGTGTTCCACCGCAGTCATCGTGGGGATGGGCGCTCCGTACCTCGGTAGATAGGTGTTCTGCCGCTGTCTTCGCCGTGGGTGCCTCTAGAGCTGCTCGTCTGTACCACGGTCGACAGCAGATGCAGCCGGACTCCAAGAAGGCTAATCGATGGCTCTGCTGCCTCCGAGGCCGCCGGATATCGAGCTCCTTCGATGAGGGAGGCGAGCAAGGTGAGAGCGCCACCTCAAATATAGTGGAGAGCACCCTCCGGGGCACACAGCAGGACACAGTAATTTGTAGGGCCCAGAGCACAATTCCAGGCGGCAAGAGCACAAAATCACCCATCCTCCGTGATCGGCCTTTGTCCCTGATAACCAACCGCGGGGACTGGCACCACCAGGTTTCACGGCGCAGGCACCGCGCCTCAGAGATGGCGGCCTCCTCCTCTGACGGGTGGGGGCTGCTTGTTATGCAGCGTTTACAGGGTAAGCTGGTCCGAAATTCCTCAGAACTTGCACCGGCGATGCCTGACCCCTTTTACTTCATAGGCATAACAAATTAATTATTTCCGGGATAGGCAGACTCCCGAATGTAGACAAAGTACCGGTGGTTCGTGGGGAGATGAGCCTTCAGGCTCCCACCTTCCAGGGTCTTCAACCCTTTATCCCTTCTCCATGCAATTGCGTGTTCTCAATGTCACTGTTCCTTTTCTCCCTTGTTCCCCTCCCTTTGCTTGTTTGCACTCTGAGCCACGTGTGTACCAGTGCAATCTTGATGAGATGTCATATCATGTAATATACATCCTTTGTCCTTGGTGCAGTGTGTCACACTCTGACTGTGCTGATGACAGTGGCTCCCCATTCACATGTGTGCACATCCATGTTCCATGTGCATTCCATGTATGCCCCTAGGTGTCCTTGACTGCCTGCTCACTGTAGTATGTCTCCAGGATGATCCAAGTGTCATGTTATTTGGACAGCCATTTCATGCTCACTGTGGGTCTGTGTGTCATCACGCACGACTTTAGGGTGTCCATATCTGTGTCATACACATGGCACCCCCTGCTACAGGCCCACTGCCTCTTTTCAACAGGTGTTGTGTCTTCTGCATGCATGGGTGTACTATTTATGGTTCCTCATCTGTCCTGCATCATGTCCACTTCTCAGTGTCTGCCAATGCACAGTTCTGTTTGGAACCTTTCATTGCCATGCAGTGCCTCCCTGCTATTGCCCAGAGGGTGGGTGTTTCACGGTATCCATGCTACATGGTGCATGCCATTTGCACATGATGGCTGCAAATGCCCTCACACTGCCGTCATGTTTGGAGATTGACATCACTACGTACATGTTGATGTTGGAAGTTGAGGGGCTACACAAGCACAGCACCTCACACACCCACTCCTGTGCCAAGTTCAGCCCTTCAACATGCCAACACAATGCTGCTGTGTGATGGTGACTTGCCATGTACGTACCCATGTCACTCCTTTCACTGTATAGAAATGCACTAGAGTAGGTGCCTCCTGTGAGATATGTACTCTGCATAGTTGATGGTAGAGTGCTGCACATGAACATGCATGTTACATGTGTCATGGTTTGATTGCCAGCTGTGGCTATTTTAGTGTTCCCCCATGCTTTTGCTAGGTGCCATCTTTTTGTTGCCATCTCTCATTTTTGCTTTGGATATGTGCCTGCTAGAGGTTGTGTGTGATGCAGGTGATGTGCAACATGCAAAAAGTTTTGCCTTCACAATTTGCACACATCCTTTTATGCTTTTGGGATACCCTTGCATTACAATGCCACTGAATGCATGTTGGGGATTGAGGTGCCTGTGAAAATCCTGCTTCATTGGTTGGCTGTCAGTGTTGTGATCTTTATGTGTGTGGTATGTGCGACTGACACTGCATGTTCATGTTTGTTTTGTTTATGTTGCAGGTGATGACGCACTGGTGGCAGAGGATGAAGTTGTCATCCCAGACACGGTTGTCAGTTCACATCAACAACCAGGCACCAGTGGTGGTCGTGGGGTGGCTGCCCACAAGAAACCACCGGTGCTCCAGGCCATCGTGTCCAGAGCTGACTCTGAGTCAGGCTCTGATGTATCCTCTGACCACTATGTTGACTCGGATCTGCATCATGACGTGTCGTCGCCGGTAAGTTATCCTGTGATGGATGATCTTCCATCCGCGACACCTGCAGTAGGGGGCCAGGCAGGGTTGGAATGTCTGCTTGTGGTGGTTACGGGTGCATGGTCACACTCAACACCAGTTGGCCATGTTCCTGGGGAATCAGGTCGATGGAGGGATGCAGTCCTGCAGTCCTGCAGCTGCGAGCAGCACAAACCCAGCAAGGACCACGGCTCCTTGAGCCCAGCAAGTGTGGTGTCCGGCAACGCGGTGGCCGTGTGCCACCAGGGTCAACTGGGTGGGAGCGTGCCATGATTGCCATAGCACACCAACATGGGGGAGCAGTTGAGATGATTGCTCAAGTTATGGAAAGTGTGGCCCATTCCATCCCCCCCTCTGTAAGGTAAGTGGAGCTCCAGCAGTGGGTTAGGCGGTCCATGTGCCGCTCAATCAGGATGGGCATGGCGGCATGTGACAGGGCGCGCCGGGCTGAAATGGTGGCTCTGCATCAAGCACTTGATGCTCAAGCAGAGGCACACCGTGAGGCCCTGAGGGTGGAACACCAATCCCACCGATCTACTCTGGGTGCGCTCTGGATGAACAAGAGTAGGCAGGCAGAAGACAGGATGGTGCAGCTTGAAAGAACCATCTCAGCTCAACTCCATGCAAGCCGGGAGTCGCACCGTTTGTCATGTGAGGCCATGCAGGCAGAACTCCGTCTTACATGTCAGTGTAATGCTCACCTGATTCCCACGGATGCGCAGGTCTGGCTTCGAGTGCTGATGCTTCTTCAATGGTGAAGCACAGGACTCTGAAGATGGACAGGAAGGGCCCCTCTACTCTGGCTTCTCTGGCTCGCAGGAATATTCCCCTGTGCGTGAAAAGGGAGTATTACCTACTGACTGAGTTATGCTCAAGCCTCCCACTCTCTTCCAACCCTCCACGATACCCTTCCACGATTCCCCGTGAAGTCTCACCTTAGGGTCAGGAAGGATGAGCTCTCCGTCCTGCTTCTGATGCAGGGGCGCGTAGAAACCCAGTTACTTCACTGGATTGAGGATTGATGGGAGTTCAGGTAAGCTTGACTATTCAGGTAAGGCTCTGTAAAAGTTCTGTTGCAAGTTCAAAAGTCCAAGCTTAATAATAATGTTCATTGTCTTTTTCCCCTTAGGGGCCGGGGTTCGGAATGCCGGAGATATGGCGCCGACCCGAAGTGAAACGTGCAGTTCCAGTAAATGACAGGTAAGTTCTGGATGAGCGCTCGGGTAATGTCTTTGCATTCGCTCATTCAATGTCTTTGTCTTTTTTCCCCATAGAGGCCGGGGTCTGGAAAATGCCTGGAAGCGGCAAGACCCAAAATGAAATGGGAATGACCCAACAGGTAAAACTTAGAAGGAAACTGAGCTTTTCCTATTCCCTTCCTTCTCTCACCTTGTTCTTGTCTTTTTCTCTCTAGGCTCTGGGAAGTGGCTGTGGATCCGGATGATCACTGCTGAAGATGGTGGCGTCCAGGATAGGTGAGTGAAATGCAGCGCTGCAGCGAACGTAGCGAAATGCTTTTAAAAATGATGTCTTCCTTTTCAGGATCGTCGGTGTGATGTCTCCGTGGTGCTGATTTAGCAGGTAAGGTCTTTTGTCTCCCTTTGCAGGTGACCCAGGATACTGACAGGCGTGGCTGAGGTCCAGATGCAGGAGCCGACACGGTGAGCGTCCAGCTGCGAGGAGCAGAACAACGCGAAGCGTGAGTTGCTGATCGGGTGTGGTTTAAATAGCTTTGGAGGAAGTTCCAAGTGTGTATCCTTCCACCGATCAGGTATGTATCCTTCCCCGACCACACCCGGGTGGAAGTAGTCCCACAGGTAAAGTAGTTCCATTCAGGCCTCAAGAGGGCCTGGATGTGGCAGCATGGTCTGCATCAGGTAAGTGCACATTAAAACACTTGAACACACGTCTAGCTTTATGAGCCTGGCACCTAAGGCGCCAGGACAGAGGTCCAACATGAGCCTGGCGCCTAAGGCGCCAGGACTGCGTCCAAAGGGCCCCAGCTTGGGCCCGCTGGCACTCCCCTGGGGGAAATGATGCCTGCCTCTGGGGTTGCTGGGTCGGACCTGGCTCCTTGGAGGTAGGCATCATGACAGTCAGTCCTTGCAGGAGGAAGCACCTGTGACACGTGAGGTAATGCATGCTGACCTACGTGTCATTGCCATGCAGGACCTGGCTTACCAAACCCACATGCTTGCTGCTGTTGAGGGGCAAGGCGCGGCTAGGTGTGGTGAGGCAACTGAGCCACATCCACCTTCTGATTTCCATCCAGATGGTGACGACGACAATCTATCTCCCACATAAGTCAGGGCATGCAGGCGCTGAGCCCAGTGAGGTATTTTTTTTATCTCAGCATCTACACATGTGGGTGTTGAGGCGCACCCTGTACCTCCCCCCTCCTGGTTGCCCCCCCCCTAGCCCCTGGGTCATATATGGCCATTTTTTATTTTTTATTTTTGTCTGCAAATATTTTGTGAATTTTATTTTTTTCATGCACATTTTAAATTTTTTTGAAATCATTTTTATATATTTTTCAAAATGTAATTTTTTTTTACAGCAAATACTTTATTTTAATTTTTTTTATTTACTGATATTTTTTTCCCTGCAAATAATTAATTTATGAATTTTTCATTTCTGCTGATTTATTATTAATTGTATTTTTTTGTCTATTGTGCATTCATGCGACAGTGTGGTGCTTTGTGGTGTTTGAAGACATTTACTGTGTGTTCCAGCTGGGCCCATTCAGGCTTGTCTTGTGTATGTGTTTTGCTTGGGGTCCTGACACATATGCTACTCCTGCTTCCCCTTTCCGTGGGCTCGCAAGGATGGCTCAGTGTGACAGCATCTCACGCAGGGGCATTGGGCTTCTGTCATATCTGTGGCCAGCCTGCAGTCCTACTTGTATGTACACCCCTAGTAGGTATTCCGGATGGCTTCTCCAATGCATGTCTGCACTTCACTTTGGTGAGTAGTCTGTTGACTGTGCCTTTCATCATGTTGCTTATGATATTTTTCATGAATTGACTGTCTATGTTCATGCACTTCCTGCAGTAGATGGCTGTGTAACACACACTGATGGTGGGATGGGTCTGTATGCTGACAATGTTGCATTGGGAAACTTGTCCTAAAGTGATGTTGAAAATGCCACATGAAGGCTGCATGCTGAGTTATCCATGTCACCATGCATTTCAACGACCCCCCATTCCTTGCTTGCCCTGCTTTGGCCATCTTGCAGCCATGCCTGGTGTTTTGTTGTGCAATTTGAAGTATGGCCGCATTGCTTTTCACTTGACTGTCATGTTAGTGGTCTGGACTTGCTCCCCCCTGCCATTGGTTGCACTTGGCCCTTGCCTGCCATGACTACCAAAGGCCCACAATGGAGGCCCTGCCTAGCCCTGTCCACCACCCTTCTGGGTCCCTTGATTGTCCCCCTGTCTCCCCTGCCCCTGCCAGTCTCCCTCTGTCTCCCCCTTCATCATCACACCCCCTCCCCTTCTCATCATCTTCTTTTCCTCTGCCCCCTGTATGTACTTTCTTTCGCCCTCTCCCCTGTGATGCATTTAGACCATGGCCCCCTCCTCCCTTCTCTCCTCCCTCTCCCTCTCCACCACCCTTTCCCCTCCTCCTTGTCCTCTGTCTGTCTTTTTCCGGCACTACCCCAATTGCCATCGGGCATGGTGATACGTAGCAGCTTGTTCTTTGCAGACACCTTTCCCTCTGCCTCCGTCCATCCGCGCCCCCACCTTCACCTTTTTTAGTTTTATTTTTGCACTTACTTTCATCATCAGTCCCTCCACTACTGATTACAGGTCATCTGTTCCCCCTTACCCTTCTGTGTTTCTTCTCCCCCTCCCCAGCACTATCTTGATTCTTTGTAGACCTTCCACAGTTTGTCACTTGTTTTGTTACTCTCCTCACCTCTTCCCTCTTCTTCCCTCACCCCCCTCCTTATGTGACTCCTGCACTGCAACTATTGCCGTCAGGCATAGCAATGTTGGTGCTAGTTTTGTTTTCCCACGTTACCTCCATAGACTCTCCCTTATTGTTCCAGGCACTTGTAATAAGTATTTTGATTTGATAGTTCATTTTCACATTCTGGACTGTTTAAAGGACTTGTTGGAATGTACTGTTATTCTCCCTTGTTCACTCCCTCCTTGAGGCGCTTTGGTGAACTTTGTGTGTAGGCCCTATAAGGGTTTTCAATGAATCAGTGATTGCTCACTGTCTGCCATTGTCGATGTGGGGTACTCTTTACATGATATGTTCTGCTGGTCAATGGCGGATCCTCTGTTGGGTTTTATTTTGAGGTGTCAGGGGATGGGTGTGGTTTAACACACAGGGGGGTCCTTGAGCGCAATGTTCACATGTGCTGTGTACAGGACACTGAGGCTCACTTCATTTCACATGCATGTATTCGATGCATGTCCCTACTGACACAAACACTTAGGCAATGCACCCCCACGCCAACTACATCAACACCATGCACACACGTACCCCCAGATTGCCTTCTCAGGATTCTGTGTCCCGATATTGATCATGTACATACATGACAGGTTACTATTTGGTTGATTGGACTTTTTAGTCATCATGCTGAAGGGGTTTCCCCAATGCAATACACACTCACTGTGCTGTCCGGTGAGCGGTGTCTTGCGGGGGACACACACGTTTGAAATGCCAATTTTATATTGTCCAATGTGCATGCCAACAGGTATTCTGACTTTTGTAGCTTGCACCACTGGTGGCATGCATTTGTGCCACCGTTTTCAGGGTGTGAGGTTTTGTTGAGTCATTTCTTCAGATTCGATGTCAGGTGTAATTGTCTGGTGCCTATTTACATTTCTCACGTGGCACTTCATGAGTATTCTGTCATGTGTTGTGCATATGATTTGATGTTTTGCCATTGCATACCATGGTATGGTGTGGCAGACAGGGGTCATGGGGTTTGGGAGGGTTTGGGTGGCATACCAGTACTTTCATGCCCTGTTTTGCAGGGGGGGATGTGCACCTTGCATGTGTTCCCTTCGGTCACATGGGATTGGTTGTGTTTAAGTAGCTAGGGATGCACACAATGTGGCACTTCCGTGGACACATTCTCAGGGTGGTAAGGTTGTGACAGTTAACTGTCCCTTTCTCATCATCGATTGTCACCTGGTATGTGCCAGGCCTGAGTGCACTCCGCAGGGGTTGGAGTTTAGGTGAAAAATGAGGCCACAAGGTGGGTACGGGCTGCCTCGCCACATGTCCTTTCCCCTCCCATGTACAGCGGCCGTGCGTGTGGTTGGGGATGTGGGGGCACCACCATGTCCACCGGTACGCCATGCCGTGTTGCAACATTGTGCAGGACACATGCTGCCACAATGATCCTGCACACTACTGGGGGTGCATATAGTAGCTGTCCGCCAGAGCGGTCAAGGGAGCTGAAGCTTGACTTGAGCACTCTGAATATACGCTCCACTATAGCCCTGGTTGCAATATGGGGTGCTTTGTATCTTACCTGGGGTGGTGGGGTGGGGTTCTGTATTTGGGTCATCATGTAGTTGCTCAGAGGGTAGGCACTCTCCCCTGGTAAGGTGATAATGGTTGTCATTAGTTGGGCTGCTGTATTTGTCTGTGTGTGACATGCATGCATGTATATATATATATATATATATAAATGCCTAATTATTAATTATTAATTATTATTAATTGTTATTATTACATTTTTATTATTATTAATTATTATTATGTGCACATGCATTTGTACTCACCTATGAGCCATGTGTCGCCATGCTTCCCAGCTTCCAGGGCCCAGCTCAGGCGGACATTCTGAATATGAAACTGTCATGGGTGGACCCAGGATAGTTTGCATAGACAGAGGTGATGATTCCCTTGGCATCGCATACAACCTGCACGTTGATGGAATGCCAGTGCTTGAGGTTGCGGTAGATGTTTTCAGTGGCCCTAGGTGGACGTAGGGCCACATGGGTGCAATCTATGGCACTGAGCACTTTGGGGAAGTGTGCCACCCTGTAGAAGTCTAGGACCACGGCCTGCCTTTCTGAGGGTGTTCTGGGCATGTATATGTGCCTGCGGACTGAGGGGCACGCAGTGATGATTGCCAACACCTGGCGTAGGCAACGCAACTGTGGGGCCTGTGAGACGCCCCCCCACTATGGCAGTTGTCCGCTGAAATGACCCAGTGGCCAAAAAATGCGGTACATTGAGCACCTTCTCCAAGGGGCTCAATGCTTGGGAGCACAGGGTGGGTGATGTGAGTTCATCCTCCCACTTCCTGACCAGCTCTAGGATGATATGAGGTAGAAACCTATACCTGCCATAGACCTGGTCAACAGGCATCCCAAAAAGGCTGGTCTTGGGCAAGAAAATGCAGGGCCTGGCTATTCTTCTCCTCCTGCTGTGTCCCACGATCACTTCTGCGAGGAATTGGACATTCATCGTAGCTGTATATGCTTGTTTGTTGTTTGCGCGCACTTTTATGCTGCCCGGGGGCGCTTCCGCCTGCTTTCGTGTGACGGACGTATTTGTACGTGCGCAGGTTTTCCCTATTCGATTCCATGAATATGTGTTGTTCACTAGCATGTGCGCATTGCGTGTGTTTCCCAGCGGTACTTCCCACGTTACGCCTACATTTTCATGTGTTGTTTCCCATTCCCCATGTTCCACCCCCTTTTTAGGTGTGTGCGCGAGAAGTTGTGCGCTTTCCCCATTCCTGTCTCGCACGCGTTTGGAAAGTCGCAGTGACGGGTAAGGTAAGAGCGGATTTGGCGCACATCCCGGGAAAAACACACGCAGGGCCTTCCATGAATCGCACACGTATGCTACCTTTTTCATGGTTGCTCCAGCTTGCACCCCAAATTTTGGCACACATTTATTCAATGAAGTACCCCCTGTGTGCCTTAATATCAGGATTTATGGGGTCATGATGTGCATCATTACTGTGTGGTCTGGTTTGCCCTTGTTTGTGTGGGACTTTCAGCAGGTTTTCAGGTGTGTGTTGTCTGCAGATGCTGTGTGTGTGTTTAGCATGGGGGTGTCATTCCTTTTTCAGAATCATTGTATTAATTCCAGTTGTGTGTGTCCATTCTCCTCACAGGTGACTTTTTGGTGAATGGGGTGTTGTGTATTTTTAACCAGAGACATTGGGCCTCATTCCGAGATTGGTGGTAGTCATGGTGCCATTTGCGCCATGACCGGCACCAATAACGGGACCGAGTCCGGTGTGGTGCAATGGGGACTCACCGGTCTAGTCCGACCCTGGCGGGACCGTTAAGTCCCCATTGCACCAACCATTCCCATTCCCATTTGAGCCCCCATAGGGCTCATTGGGAATGGGGAAGGCGCTATTTACGGGCCTGCTAATGGCAGGCCCATAATTAGCGGCCTGGTCCCCTAACGGGACCCGTAAGGGACGTGTGGTCCGACCAAACATCCCTAGCGGTTCCCATTAGGGGACCTCGGAATTGGGCGGTAGGGGATTACCGGCACCGGTCTCCTTACCGGTGCCCGGTATCCCCTACCGCCCGTAATGAGGCCCATTGTTTTTGGTTTTCTTGGGATTATTTATGCATTTTAATCTATATGTAACTACCACCTTTGGTGGAAATTCTGCTTTGACATATGCTCTTTTTCTTGACTTCTGCTGTTATGTGTTTTTCACATAAATCATTTAGTGAATTTGTGTAAATTACCTCAACATACGTTATTACTCTATTTTGGTGTAAGACAGTCTAGATCCTAGGCAGAGAATCAAAGGGGGAAGACTGGGGAATTGTCCAAAGAAATAATAGCTTTTCCAGCACTACTGATAACACGTAACCAGCAAGTGCTCCCTGCAAGCAATTGAATTGGGATAAATTGACTGCTTGCAGACAGGAAGAAGTGGAGTCACTTGAAAAATATTTTGTACAAAAGGAATAAGCTTTTACCTCTTTTAATGGAATGGACTTGGCTATGCCAGAGGGACAGAAAGCCTTTTGTTCACATTTTGTTGAGGGATTGTTGCCTCACCTAAAGAATGGTACACAAACGTATGAGTCTACATGACCAACTCAAACTGCTGCCCAGATTTTGACTATGGCTAGATACTATGCTAGATACAGAGAGTCAACTCGGCCACTCACACCAAAGGCCGCATACTAGACTGGCTAGTCGACCATAACTGCAGGGTAGACATCAGTTCTAACACACCACAACCATGGACCGATCACCTCCTTATCCATTTTTACATCCCAACGAAGATAGCCATTGGTCAAATCCTTCCTATGCCAGCTGCTCTAGCCAGATCTAAAAAGCTACTCTCCAAAGAAAGGATGTGCCCACTCTTAGAAGTCTCAGCACTAGCATCACCCACCTCCAACGACCCCAAAGAACTAGTAGCACTCTACGGAACCACCATTAAAGAGATCATTGACACCATTGCCCCACTAGAAACAAAAATAGCAAAAAAACTCTTCCACGCTAACTCATGGTTCAACCAAGAACTACGTGACCTAAAAACACTCAAAAGACAAGCACTCAAAAAATGGCAATCACACCCCTCCACCCCCTACGCGACTCATACTCAACTATTACCAAGAAATACAAAAATTCCATAGCTAAAGCCAAAGCTGACGCATACAACACTAGAATCAACAATGCCCAATCACATTCAAAAGAATTATTCGCAATTTTCAATGAACTAGTCACACCGCCAGCCTCCAAACACCAAACAATCAAAGATGAGAACTGGTGTAATGACATCCAAAAAGCTATGCTAGACAAAATTGACTTACTCGACAATCTACCAAAGTCTCCACACAAAACACAGACTGCCCCCAGCCCCAAGCACTCCCCCCAAAACAAACACAACAACAATTTTCCACCACCTTTCACTTTCAGAAATGTATCTACCTTTGAGGTCCTACGGATCATGAAACAAATCAAACCTTCACTCTGCAAAGGGGACATCTGCCCAGCAAACATAATCAAAGACTGCTCTGAACCCCTAGCCCACTTCATTGCTACCTTCATTAATGCCTCTTTCGCCACCGGCACAGTACCCTCTTCCCTCAAAGAAGCTTGGGTTCGCCCACTACTAAAAAAACCTACGATAGACCCGGACTCACCCAACAACTACAGACCCATCACAACAGTGCCATTCCTGCTGAAAATCCTCGATAAGGCCGCATACCTACAGATACAAATTTACCTTGAATCTCACAACATCCTAGGTAAGAGACAGTCTGGTTTCCGCCCATGCCATGGCACAGAGTCAGCACTACTCGACCTTAAGAACCAACTCCTAAAAAACATGGATAAAGGCAAATGCGCCATCCTCCTACTCCTTGACCTGTCAGCCGCGTTCGACTTAGTCGACCACAAAACACTAAGTACACATCTCACCAACACGGCCCACTTCTCATCCAATGCCACAGCTTGGATCTCATCCTTCCTGGAAGGCAGAGCTGTGATAGTTTACTCAGACCAAGCGTCAGCCACCCCCTCGCCAATCAACTGTGGAGTTCCACAAGGGTCTTGCACCTCCCCGACTCTCTACAACCTATTCACACTCCCACTATTCAACGACTTAGAAGAATTCGGCATAACGTTCACCAACTATGCCGACGACACTCAAATCCTTCTCCCACTAACTGGTGACTATGAGCAAGACCTGAAAACCCTACAAAATAATTATGCCATCATCCAGGCATGGATGGCAGCCAATAGCCTCTGTCTCAATGGAGACAAGACAGAGATCCTACTAGTAGGCCCTAAAGAAACCCTCAACAAGCTAGACAAGAAATACAGTACTTTCCTCATCGAGAACTCAGTAATCTCTGTATCCCCAGCTGTAAAAACTCTGGGGGTATACCTAGACTCCACCCTGTCCATGGACAGACATGTCAGCTACATCTCCTCCTCAGCAGCCCTTACAACCAAGATAATCAATGCAGTAAAGCCCCACCTGTCCACCACAAACCGCCTCAACATCGCCAGAGCGACTATAGGCGCGAAACTAGACTACTGCAACGTCCTCCTGCTAGGTACCTCAGCCAAAAACATTAACAGACTCCAGATTGCACAAAACAATGCCCTGAGAGCAGCCCTCAATATACCAAAGAGAGAACACATCTCCCTAGCAAGACAAAATGCCCATTGGCTCCCAGTTAAAGAGCGCATTCAATTCAAGACTCTCACAATCACACATAGATGCATAGCCCAAACCGCCCCTAGCTACCTCAATGAACGGATACAACCAGTCCAATCACTCAGACCCAAAAGGGACCTATATGCCAACCAACTTACAATCCCTAACTTCACCAGAGTCAAAGCTGGCGGCTCGAGCTTCGAAGTCCTAGCACCAAAAGCTTGGAACTCCCTTCCGCCCAAGCTAAGAGCGGAAACATCCCACATAGCCTTCAGAAAAGCCTTGGAAACCACTCTATTTAAGTGAAACCCAGTTTCCAATTGTATCGCATGCAATATTGTCTGTAAATTACTACTGTATCATGGCTATGGTTCCTATGTAACCCTGGAACCACAGCCATTCCTGTAACCGATTCAACATGCCAAGTAAACCTTCTTGTAACAGTGCCACGATGCCCCAGGGCAGCTGCTGCGCTCTAAAAATGCAAATAAATAAAAATAAAATAAAATAAATAAATAAAATAAATAAATATACAAATCTCCATGCTAAAGATAAAGGGTAGAAGGAAAAGCAAATGAAGGAATTAAAAACCAGGGCACTAATGCAACAGGCATTTCCAGAAAGAGGCATGGGTAATGTGCACATACGAAGGGAAAGGATACATTATAAAGCAGGAAGAAGTGGTAGTGCCCTGCCAAGTAATAGAGCAGGTATGACAGACACTGGGTGTCATTTTTGTAAGGCCGAACACCATTTGATAAGTGAGTGTCCATTGCGCCGGTAAAGGCGAAGAATAACGAGGGGAACTTTTTTCAACACAGAGGCTGTGAACAGTATAATAACAAGTACTGGGACATCAGAAGAGAATAATGAGAAATAGCATCATTATTTCGACCCTAGGCAATGTCAGCAGTATTCAGCTACAGGTAATTATGAGGATAATTACAGCACAATGAATTTCAAAGCATAGAGCTGCCCTGGAGAGGGAAAAGGGTGCATAAGTATTTCTGTGGATTTTAAGGGGCCATTTGTAAAAGCTACGGTGCAAGGCAAACAGGCAGCATTTCTCCTTGACACATGCACGTCGAATACATCAATTTCCACAAAAACTAGTGCCCCATATTCCACTCTCCGGGAAAGTACACACATCAGTGGGTGTCTCTAATAATCCAGTCAAAAAGTGCAATATATGACCGTGTACAGTTCAGTATAGGTCCTATATCTTGCATGGCTCAGTTTGTTGTCACTGAAAAATGTGCTTTAAACCTGTTGGGAATGGATTTGCTGAAAAATTGATGGAGAAAACTAGGTTGAAGAGGAGATATACCTTCTTCTGGGTATTTGTTTGGCATGTTCCGTACATCTGGGGCATCTAAAACTAGAGTAGGGTGGCTCCATTTTGCATTGATTTCTTTAAACAATTTTCTTCAATTTTTCTCCACAGTCTCGCATGTAAGAAAATCTGAAAACACACATCCAAAATAGATAACACTCCCAAATACCTACTTTATCACTTACTATGGTGTTATCCATGGACATGGCCAGTCATTTTTCACCCACAACGTCACTATACTTATTAAAATAACTTTTAAAAAAGATATATAACACAGACACCCCAACATGTATTGCCACAGGCATGGAACTACTACTACTCTTACCCACGGTTATCTGTAGTTCTGTATAGCCTCAAATATAGCTGTGAATACTGGAAAATCGGGTGAAACAAATGCTTTTGTGCCCCCCCACAGGCCCTCACCAAGTGCATCCCTCATGTGTGCCATCTCCCCCTACTTCCCAGATGGCCTCCTCACCTCCGCTGCCCTCTCCCTTTCCCTCCACAATACACGCTTTTCTTGTGATGCAGTTTGCTTAGAGATGTCAGCTATTCAAGGCCGCAGCCATGGCTACAGAAATCTTTGTGCTGCAAACTCAGTCCGTGGACCTCCTATAACTACCACACTTCACTTGGTATCCTCCAGCAACCTCCCGACCTCTAGACTAGAGTCATTTTCAATTATTTTAACCTGCAAATGGCTTTTTAACTACTTTAATTTCCCGATATCCTCGACTACAGCAGCGGTTATCTCTTGCATCTAGAGAAAAACAGGATGGTGTTCGTTTAATTTATAAAAAATACGGTTTTGGGTAAATCCCTGAGATATAACAATCCATTTTTGAGAAGAAGGAACCCCCTTCTCTGTCAAATATTTAAATAACTACTGCACAATATAACCCTAAACCACAAAAAGGCCTCTTTTAAACGCTACGCGCGCAAGTTGTTTTGGACCTGGTCCAAATCTATCCTGCAGTTTGGGCTGTGCGCTTTGGAAAAAATGTACCTTGTCTGTCCATGGAAAAATGAATGGGAAGTAGGCCACACTTTTGGCAAAACATTTATTGTTTTAACTTTTTTGTTTTTTACAAAACGTTACAAAACTTTGCAATCTGGGGAGGAGGGGCGTGGGGCATGTCCTTAATAACTTTCAAAATTTCGGTCAAATCCATCACTCTAATTAAAAGTTATTAATGATAGGATTTTGAGGGGTTCCTATGGGAGTCCGACTCATGCCGCCCTATAGTTTAGGTGAGTCGGAGACACATAGGAACCCTCAACGTTCTATTGTTAATAACTTTTGATTCGAGTAATGGATATGGCCGAATTTTCAAAAGTGATTAAAAGTCTGTGGCCTCATGCAGTTATTTTTTCCTGATTGTGGTTGCTTTTCAGGGCACAAGTAAAGGACACATATGGGTGAAGAGCGTAACTTTTATTCAGAAGGCAGACACAACCCCTTCAATTTTTTTACATTGGCAAGCTTGCTAAAGTGTTTGGATGCATGATTTTACACAGGTTGTCATGTTCCCAGTCAGACGCTTACTCACAAGACCACAAGACAACAAGCACTTGTTTTGTATTGGGATTTAGTTGTCATGGAATATTTCACGACAGATTGCTGGGTTTTAAAGGTGAGCATCTTTTATAGTTTGTCAGCATATTTTTTGAAACATTTCCTCTCTCAGGTTATTTTTCTAGTGTTCATTACTTTTTTTAAAGTCTAATGCTATTTTGTCTTGCACACTTTCGTCTAAGGAGTAGGTCTGTATTATTATTTTTAATTATGTATGGAATAACAAAAACCTTGAAAATCAAGGACAAAAGTTAATTTGCAGGGATGCTAAGGTGAGAAATACATTGTAACTAAATCTTTGAAAGTCAAGGAAAAAACTTAAGCTGCAGGGACGTTAAGGTGAGCAATACATTGTAACACAACCTTTGAAATTCAAGGAAAAAACTTTAGTTGCAGAGACATTAAGGCGAGAACTTAATGCAGCAAAAACTTGGAAATACAGCTAAAGCCACCTTAACTTCATGCACCCTGTTGCGCAGACTATGACCACAATGATGACATCACAGATCACATCACGGATGACATCATTCATTACATTACACCAGTAACTGGCATTAAGAATGGCCTTCAGCCATGGTCAGTGTGCATGGCCAACTATATTTCAACACATGAATGGGTACTAGCCATGGCCTTCAGTTATGGACAGTGATCACAACTTTCACCCATGTGCACTGAATTTTTTAAAACACTAACAAGCTACCAACCATAGATGCTGGCCTTTATCAGTAGATGCAGCTTTCAACAGTGTTCTCTGTATATTATATACACTGAACAGGCACTAACCACGGACTTTAGCACAATACTGGCCAGTGGCCGCAATCTTTGACTGTGCCCACTATATATTCTAACATATAAATCGGCTACTAGCCATGGTCTTTGACCTTGATCAGTTTGTACATATTTTGGCCATGTCCTTTGTACATTATAAAATAATAAAATGCAATAAGTGATGGCATTCAACCGTGCCCACTGTATATTATATACACTAACACGCCGCTAGCCATGGTTTTCAACACAATATCAGCCGCCAGTGCCCATGGTCTTTGGCTATGCTGATTGTATATTCTGACTTATTAAGGGGCACTAGCTATGGCCTTTAGCCATGTCCATGGACTGCAGACTTCAACGTTGCCCACTGTATATTTTAAAATGGTGACAAGTTACTAGGCATGGCTTTTAACCATGCACAGTGGTATTTTTTTTAACACTAACCGACCACTAGCTATAGCCTCTGGTGCTGGCCAGTGACCCCAGCCTTTGTCATGGCCAAGTCCACGGCATAAATTGTTATTACGGTAATCAAAGTTTTCATGAGCAAACATATAAATGATGTTATGTCTAATTCCATTATTGATGTAATCAGTTATATAAAATGTAATTAGTGTTGTCACCAGTGATGGCATCAGTAATGTGATTTGTAATGTCGTCACTGCTCCCATACAACATGTAATTAGCGATGTCATCCGTGATGTGATCTGTGATGTTATGATTGTGCCAAGTTAAGATGGCTTTAGCTGAATTTCAAGCGTTTAGTCGCATTAAGTTCTCACCTTAACGTTCCCTGCAACTTAAGTTTTTTCCTTGAAAAATATTTTAATAGAAAGGAACAATACATTTTATTTCTGTGAAGATATTTTGTTATTTATGTCACAGTGAATTTGTTTTGTCTTTATGTTCACATTGTCTCGAACTGGAATACATTTCATATTAAAAAGCTAAGAATTTATGACTGGATTTTTGACTCTGCATTTGTATATTTCCCATTTTCATATGCAGTCAGGGGCCAGTTTGTCATGCAGTCCAGCCTCTGGCGACAATAGTCAGTGATCTGTGCACCTGCGCATCTAGTCAGATTCCATAATGCCTGCATCTCCGCACAGGATTGTATTGTTGTGTGGCCAACAATACCGGTTTGCCAGTGATGGAAAAGGAACGCGGTTGCAGTCTAAGTGCGCTGCTAATGCATTCAACAATTGAGGCAAGACAAGCAATGGTAGAGTTTAATTTCGATTTGCCTTTTCATGCATTGACTTGGAATGTGATGTACACCCTCTGGCGGTAAAAAACAAACGTCTTTTTAACGTAAAGCATTCAGTACGCCTGGCAGACATACGCGCAAAGAAACAAGCAAATCTGTGACTTACTGCGTACCTTTTCCCAGACATGCAGATTTTGTTTGCTTTCTTTCTTTTTTTTTTAAGTCAGGAGATCTACTGTGTGCTCTGCTTACAAAGTCACGGCTTTCTTTGAACATATGCTTGTTAAATAGAGCGGCAGGCAACACGCCTTTTGACAGAAAGCTGGAAACGGAGACGGATATGCCTATTATCAGAACGCGAGCTACGGCTTTGTGCTTCTGTTTGCCTGAGAAAATGATAGTGATAGACGCAGTGCATTGTGTATCTTTCTGTAATTATGTACTTACGTATTGCTCATTCCTTCTTTCATGTTTAAATGCAATGCATGTTGAGATATTAAATTCATGCTCGTTTACTGCAATGTGCAAGGAACGCTGTTGCTAATAAGCGGAATGCGGTGGCCGCAACATGAAATTCCATCTTAATGTCAAGCCACTCGCGATTTATTTAGTTTGGGCTATTAGTTTGTGCTTTATAAACCGAAACTATTGCATTAGAGTGCAGATAGGGAGAAGTGGCATATGAGGAGGGCCACACAAAGCTTGTAGGTGTTGTTTGGTTATGTTCCCACCCATTGACTGCCTATGGCCATGCTACTCCCTATGGCCATGTCCACCTAGTTCCAGGCCCTCCCCGCCCAAAACACCATAATGAGGTACTCGAGCCAGGCTAAGGTAAGTTTGGTTGCTTTATTACGAGCCTATGGGCACTGAACAGCTTGCACACATCCGCAACCTCATATCTTCACCAACCGCCTCGCCGAACTCGCCTCCCGAGCGTACCACGTTCCATGATGCGGCATGTGACACGCTTGGGGGCCAACCCAACACATCCTCCCACTAATGAAAACCAAAGAGAGGAATTATTGACATAAATGCAAGCAACAATAATTAAAAAAATTGCTGTGCAGCAGGATCAGAGAAAGATAACATTGAAAACACTCAAACCAACTACAATTGAGCTGAATGGCTGAAGCGTACAGGAAGGACTGCCCTTGGAAAACAAAGTCAGATGATTTGCCAGGTGCTCAATCACACCCAGATGCTCAATCACACACATATGGGCCTCATTCCGAGATTGGAGGTAGCCATGGCGCTATTAGCGTCATGGCTGCCTCCAATACCGGGTCCTGTCCGGTCTGGTTGGATGGGGACTTACTGGGTCATTCCGACCCTGGAGGACCCAGTAAGTCCCCATTCAACCAGCCATTCCCCATTCCCATTTGAGCCCCCATAGGGCTCAATGGGAATGTGGAAGGCCGGAAATTACGGGCCTGATAATAGCAGGCCCGTAATTAGCGCCCTGGTCCATTAGTGGGACCCATAAAGGATGTGTGGTCAGACCACACGTCCTTTACGGTTCCTGCTACGGGACCTCAGAATTGGGCGGTAAGGGATTACCGGCACCTGTCTCCTTACCGGTGCCCGGTATCCCTTACCGCCCAACTCATAATGACCCCCATAGTCTCTCATCCAATCAGGCTCCCTTCTCACCCTTTTTGTCAACATTGGGCACATCCTACCTCGCCACACTGCTCCTCCTCTCTTGCTCTGTCTTCTTCACAGGGCACCAACCTCCCCATTGACCAAACCTCACCAACCTCCACTATCACCAGTCCACGCCTGGCAGCAGCAATTTTCTTAGGTCCAATGAATTGACTCTCCAAACACTTGTGTATTGCTCTGGGATTGCAGATTACCACCCAATCCCTGACTCTCCAGTCAAGCACCCTCACACTCTTCTCATGATCAAACGCATCCTTGAACTGCGCTTGTTTCCTCTTGATCAAATCCATAATTGCACCTCGGTCACCAGAGACAGTGGCAGTGTTGGCAAGTCCCAACCATCCCAGACACACATGAGTCCCTGGCTCTCTGCACTTCAACTAAAGGACGGGTGACACCTTTGTAGCGAAGGAGCCAAGTACGCCCACCTCAAGCATCTCACCCATATTTCCTATATGCTGGGAGCCAGAGTGTGAAACACGTGCAGTGAAAATACTGATACCAAGGAGAACCCTGGAAGCAAGGTTTCGATTGAGAAAGCCATACCTGCATACAAGACAGTATGATGGCCATTTGAATGAAATCCCAGAAGAAGCATGAAAAAAAGAGTAAGATAGCAGATTGGTGACGTCATACGAAGTTAATAATCACACACCTAGAAGAGATGCAGAGACATGAAAGTGAAGATAGTCCATAAGGCATCAAGAAAGTATCAACGATAGGTAACATCTCGGGGTTGAGATGAAAAGGCTTATGCTACAGAAACAACGATGATATCAAGTCATGTTACACGTGTACAGATGCAAAGGCACACAAGCAGACAAAGTATTCTTAAGGCTAGCTATGTAGTGAATAGATTGTGGCAAGCGCCAACGAATACATATATAAGATCAAGTAACAAATGGATGTTTCCACTACGTGTTATAGCAGAGCTGGACCAGAGAAGGAATGCTTTTTCCAGTGTGTCACAGTTGAAAACAATTGAATTACAGAAGTGAATCTCAGAAAGGCGAGGCTGGATCAGCCACAAAAAGCTAAGGTCTTATCGGACAGGGATGAGCAGACATTAGTTACAAACGTGTGAAAGAATGAAACTTGTCTTCAGAAGACATGAACTAAAACAAGAAATAAGTCAGATGTTCATTAAATAGTAGTATTTTAAATGTGCTCAAATTTGTGGTCTTTGTTAGGCAGAATCATATGCAGTACCCTTTGGGAACACCACACACAAGACTACAAATGACAGTACAAATTCACCTTTGGTACAAGCCTGTACTACACAGTAAAGTGGTAGTGATGGCTGAGCAGCCAGACTTATCTCAAGAGTAAAGAGAGCAGTATCAGAAGTTATTCAAAGGACAGCAATTACTATGGTTCAAACAAACAATGACTCAAGGTTTCTGAGTAATAAAAGAATATATATTTATTTACACATCGTTTGTGAAACAATTCACTAAAGTAAAGCAGCAGAAAAATAACACTCTTAATATACTACACCCCACCCAATAGATTCTGGACAAGTTAAGCTCAAAATGAAGTGTGTGCAAAATGGCACTCCAGCAATTTAAAAGGGAGGGAAAGACAAGGTTAGACAAAAATTAAGCAGTACCACCAAGTAAGTAAGCAGGGCAGTCTAGAAAAGGCTACTTCGGTGAGGAAATCAAATCAAGAAGCCTGAGACAGAGTCAATGGACCAGAGTCTTTGCAGAGGATCACACAGTTCAGAGTATTTTGCGGTTAACTCTTTGCCAAGAGTTCTAAACGAAGTTGGTCAGAAGAAAAGTTACTTAAAAGAGTAGAGAAGGACAAGCCCTCGGATTGGCGACAGATTTAAAACACTTTCACCGCGGTCGGACGGAACGAACAACTGGGTTTGCACAGTACCATAGCAGAAGAAGAATGCTGTAGCTGAGGCAGACGTTCCTGGCAGATCCTGCAGGCTCACGGTTCCTGAAGCGACTGTCGGACTGACACGAAGAAGGAAGACTGGAGGGTCATGCACTGCCCAGGGAAGAAACCAGCAGCAGAGCAAAGCAACGAATAAAGGGGGCGCTCCTTAAAACCCAAACAGGGTCCGGTGCTCCTGGCTATCAAGTTCACTGCAGCTGTGCACAGCAAATTCGTTCAGGGGAGGGAGGCCTTGCTTGGTGTTTGGTGAACTGGCTGGTCCCACCAGCTCAAGGGAAGAAGATTCCTTACATCTTCTCTGTCGTCGAAGTTTGGAGATTTAGACCCGCAGCAGGGCTTCTCCGGGATGTTCAGTCATGGTAGTGGTCCTCCTCTTTCAGCTTTTCTTTGGTTCTCTTGATACAGTGGCGAGTCTGCCTTCCAAGCCCCAGTGGCCTGCTTTTAATGCAGATTTCCCCCATTCACACAGCCTGGCTGACAATCACACAGCGGGGATTCTCAAACGCCTCCCTCACATCCTGTCCCCCCTCGCACATTCAGGAGCCTAAGGTGGGCTTCTGAGCAGAAGCCCACCAAAGGACGGCGAACATAGGAACCAAACCTGGTTTGGCGCGCAGAGTAAAACACGAGAAAGATCTTTACAAAAAGAAATGGTGAATTAACAGAGCCGGAACCAAATTAAAATAAAAGGGGTCCCGTGGGTTTAAAGTTTGAGGCTACTAACTTAGCCTAAAACAGTACCAAGGCTATTTTCATAGTCTGCGATAGGGTAAAAATGATTGATACCACTGCCACCAGCCAAACATAAAAAGAAAGGGGAACGAAATAATGTTCCATGAGAAACAGACAAAAAGGGATAACTAGTACCCTTTCCAGTACTCTATGAAATATAGTTTATACTGGGTCTGTGAATTTTAAAAGACTAATAAAGTCAATGGCAACTTTACACGTTCTGGGAGACAGTAGTCAGTCCCAGAAAATAGAGTTTGAAGTGGGAAGTCTAGAAAAAACAACCCTGTGTCACCGCACTAAAGGTGCTGTGTGACACACAGGAAAAGATGATGCCTATGGAGTAGGTGAGGCTCCACAGTCCAAAAACACTTAAAAATGTACAACACATAGCCGAAAACACATGTAAAAAGTGAAAAAAAATTAATCCTAGAAATCCAGCAAAGCTGCTGAGGGACTCAGATGGAAAGGGAAATAACAGTCTTCACTCACGTGGATGGATGGAACTTGACAAGCATGACAAACCACAACTATGCAGAGGGGCAGACTGTGCGTCTACTCCCCTGAATTCTCCAGAGCAAAGAACTTTACCAAGGCCATGTTCAAAGCCTTAATTGACATGCAGACCAGTGAGGTAATGATAGATGATATGCTAATTTTTGGGAAGCTATGGTTATGACCAGCACACCAGCACCTGGAAGTCCAGCCTGCGTGCTGCTAATGTGGGTGGAAAAGTATTGACGGATGTAAGAGTGCCAACCAATTGTAGGGGGCAGCGTAATTAAAAGCCCTTTAGTTTGTGTAACCAATGGGACGTTGTGTATTTAGTGACTTTCATAGTGACCTGTTTGAAGGGTGGGCTTAGTAGTCCCACCTGATGTTAAGGAGCCTATCACTTTCTTAGACTATTATGGAACATATACTTAGATTTTCCCCTTAAGCCTATCTCATTTGGCACTAGGTTTTGTAATTTACCACGTTGTATGACGTTAGCAAATACGTAGGTTAACGTCATCAATGATGAGTTTTTGTTATAAAAAGAATGATTTTCATGAAATGCATTGAGAGACCATGCTATGAGACATCTGTTGATGTCCGTTGTACTCCCTGTTTTAGACCATTGGTATTAAAACCATCAACTTTGCCAATTTCCTGAGTCGTTTTGATTATTGATGTTTGAGTATCTTCTGCATCACCATTCATCTCAAGGTATTGCTTCCTTGTCTAAAAGGGCTCGGTTGGCAGTACCGGTTCACCTTGGCCACTGCATGAGTCATAGTGGATACCCCCACAGCATGTGGTTAAAAACAAACTCCCACAGCAACACTGAAAAAGCTAGCTGGATGCCACCCTTGATGAATCTGTTAATCTTCTCCACTAGGCCATTGGCCTTGGGGAGAAAGAGAGCAGTGTGGGTATGCTTAATGGCATAGCTACACAAAAACATTCTCATATGCTCTGAGCAGAATTGCACACCATTGTCGGTCACAAATTCTTATGGAAAACCTTCCCTATAAAACACACCCTCCAAGAACTCAATCAAATCCATTGTGGTAATTTCCCCAACTGCCTTCCACACCAACCACTTGGCATAATAGTCAATAAACAGAAACACAAATTTCAAACCACCACTCAGACCCTGGATGGAGCCCATAATGCCAATGGCAACCTTGTACCACGGCTGGCCAGGAAGAAGCACAGGAACGAGTGACGTCTCTCGGACCACCTTGGTTTTTTCACTCAAATGGCATGGCACACATTTTCTCAGCACTCTCTCTACTAGATCATCCATCCCAGGCCACCAAAAACATTGTCTCAATCTTCTTTTCATCCCATTGACTGCCAAATGTCCTTGATGCGCCTGCTCAATCAACCTAGCCCTCATTCCCTATGGAGGAATGATACTCACACCCCTCCTAAGCCTTCCATCAATCAAGGACAATGTATCCTTCACCTCTCACCACACCTCAAACCTTTTAACCAAACCTTCTCTGCTAGGCCTCCCTGAAACTGTTCACTCCTTGACCAACTTGCACACATCATTTGCACCTTCCGCCAGCTCCCATTCAGCCCAACCAACACTCTCCACGTCAACATTTGCAATAATAGCCTTATCATCCACTGACTCCCCATCTGGGTCCATACCATCCACAGGCAACTGTCACAGGCAATCTGCCACCGCATTCTTCACTCCTGGCTCCTTGCCACTAATGAGGTTCTGGCGTAGGGTATTTTGTGGAGATTTGGGGCCTGACGGTATTTTATTACCGCCGAAAAATAACTTAGCAATAATCACTCTTTGTATTCAGATTTGGCCATGTGCAACAATAATACAATGGACATGCATTATTTCAGCACCCAGACCTGCATATTTGGTATACGTGGTTGGTGGTATTTTGGTGAGCATAATTCCCTTGTTTTGTTTGTGGCCCCAATGTCCAGAATCCCTTATCTTTGCTTAGATTTTTCGTGTGATCACTAGAGAGACCTCAGACCTGCATTCTAGGAATACCACATTTTCCAGTGATAGTGTTGGTGTGCCACCATGGGCGAACTCACTGACTTATTTACGACAGAGAGCTATATGTGGTAGTCTTGTGGTAATTTCCACTACCTTATATACGGTAGGGAGCTATGTTCAGAGAGTCTCTCTTCCCGTTGGCTCATGTACCTCCAACAAGCTATGCTACAGTCACTCACAATTATTCATACTGATTTTGACATGCACACATCTGTCTTAAAATGACCATTGCACTGTTTAAAAATCTCCCCACATCATCAGCATTGTAATGGTAAACAATAAACATCACCCGTCTGTTTTTAAATATTTTTCTGTATTATAAAAGTTGTATTTAAACACGATTTCATTCCTTACAGAAAAAAAAATGGTACAGTCAAAGCATTGTCTGTGACACACTGCAAAGATAGTGGCGGAGAACATAACTCAAATTGCAACATTAGCACTTGATTAAGACACGCACAGGAATCCTACACTGACTGCATATTACCGTACACACTCAGCTCCCACACTTCTCATTACCTTATCTTTTTAGTTGTTCTCTTTGTGAATGTGGCTCTCTTGGATTAACTCCAGCAAAAAGGAACGCTTGCCTTCTCAAACCGGGGTCATTGCCTGGAATTCTCAGCTTTTGCAGATAGGAATGCCTCAGCCAGTGGAAAGGTCCTTCTTTCAGCTCTCCCCAATCTCGACTGCAGCAGGACACAGGAATCTGCATTCAGTCAGGAGCCCCATAGCCAGGTCTTCTCCCCAGTAGTGCAGAAAAATGTCTGCCTGTCTTTTTCCTTGATACTGCCCACTAAAACTTTCCTCTCAGCCCTCTGTATGACGTGTCCCAATGAAATCCATCATCTCTCATCCTCCTACTCTTCAACAATAGCTTCGCTTATACATTTGCAATTGTTGCAAATCTGACTTCCTTCTTCATGCAGTTACTGTGCACAAAAACACGGAGAATCAGGCAGAGAAGAGAAGAAAAAATCTCTGCACACGCATTTAAATGGTTTTCAGAGTATGCCTAATTCTGCAGTGGAGAACACATTTTATTAGTGGGTTATGTTAAATAAGGTTTTATTAGTCAGGTTAATTGTTAATAGGTTAGCTGTTAATTTTCAAATGTGTCTCTAGCAATATAGGCATTTCAGGTGAAAAATAGTGTGCATTTTTAAATGAGCACGTGTGCTTTTAACTGTAAAAATAGATTTGCATCTTATATGTTAAAATCGTTTTTGACTGAATAGCCTGTCTTTCCTTGTTAATCTGGCAACCCATATAGCAATGCACCGCACCCTTGTGGTGGTGCTGCAAAAAAAATTGTGCTACTTGTGCAGTAGTGCTGTACTCTGTACTGTAACACGCCAAATATCCTTACATATACCCTCCTTTTGTTTTTAGAATCTGGCCACGATTCAAGCCAATTCCTAAAAACAACTTGTTCTTTCTTTTTCTTTTAAAATGCATGTGTATTGGGATATCTTTCTCTTCCTGACGTAGTCAGTAAAATCAGTAACATTTTCATTTTTACTGATAGCACAATCAACCATCCACCCATGATTAGCACCAGGATAGCCAAACCCACTATTGAGCGTTCCCCCAAGGTTCCCCAATTAAATCTTTCCACTTCTATTATGCCCAGATTACTAATTGTAATATTGTTTTTTCGCAAATTCATTTTCATAACATGTCTTTCTTTGTGATTCAATAAATATTCCACATCTGGATCTATTGGAAAAGTATCCCTTTGAAAAAAATCGATATTTTCAACTTGGCTTTCCCAAACATCATTTGTTACATGAAACAATGTTAATCCCCCAATTGACACAATTGCATCCTTTGGAACCTGTAAATAAAAAACATTATATTTTACCTGTTTAACCACGTATATTCCATGGTTTAAATGTACTACCGTCATGTTCTTTAAACAGGTGCTGACCAGCCATTTACCTCTGACCATCTTAGCCTGTGCCATTTCTTCACTCCCCATATTACTAATAATCACTTCACATCCCTCTGATATATTTGGGTCAGATTTCAATCCACAAATAGCATCTGTGGCATCAGGAACAAACGGTTTACCTGGACACATATAATTTTGTTCTTTAAATGTTACACATGTTTCCAGGTTTGGTATTAAATAAACTTCAGGTTCCCATGACTGAAATGCCACCACTTTTGGAGTCTTAATCTTAATGAATTTGTCCTCTTGCCAAAATCCCACGTTGTGTACCCACTTCGTTTGATAAATAAGTTCAGGGGCTACAAATGGGATGCATAGCAAAAATCCGATCTCTAGTCTTTCCAAGTCCACATATAACGGCATTGCATTCCCCATTTCGAATGCAATTTTTACCTGTATAAGGTCAATTTCCCTCCTGGTCAATCTTTCTATCATTTGACGAATGATATCCTGCGAAACAAAATACAAGGGAATATGTCCTTGAATCAATTGTGAAACTGCAGTTTGAACTTCTCTCATATAATTCGTTAATAGTCTATCAACAGGACTCATTATGTTCAATATTTCATTTAAAGTTCTGTCATGCTTAAGTATTATTTTAGTCGCCCGTTGCATCACATCCACTTGTTCATTTAGAATGATTGCAGTTTCATTTATGAATCTTACTTGTTCATCCAGTCCCCCTCTAATTCCATCTAATGTCTTTTGTATTATTTCTAGGTCAATACTTAGTTGTTGTGCTTTAGTACTCAGTGTTCCTACCGAAATAGAATTGGCTGTTGATATTGTGGTACCTATTATTGCTCCAATTATAGACATTACCATTGATATCGCGAGCATCACCGCACCTCTCTTTCCTCTCTTCTTCTTAATGTCTGCTGAATTCACGAATGTTTTTTCCAATTGCATTAATATATCTCTTATTGACTGCTTAGTGTCCTCTTTTCTTATTTCCAGCCACTCTTTAGTCTGTTCAATCTTAATTCCGGTATTGTTCAAGTGTTTTTCAATCAAAATCTCAGGATTTAACGGAATGTATATATTTTGGAAAATCATCCTTCTATCACTCATGATGAATCCTGGTGCCTCTTCCACCGCGATACCAGATGCTGGTCCAGGTTCAATGACAACCTGTGCTTCTGAATTCTTGAAGATCCCTCCAAATATCATCATCATTAAACAGATCATTGGTATCATCTTCAATGCTGATCGCTTTGTAGCCTTGGTCTTCACCCCTCTTTGGGGCTTTCCCGGAATCCGTCCTCGTGGGCTCCAGGACTCCATCGTCTCCCGTGGGCTCTGATCCCAGAACCTCCGACCAAATAATGTTAATTGTCTAAATCAAAATAGAAAATAAACAGATTAAGTACATAGCACAATACTAACTTCATCCTTTTGCCAAAAATAAAACATGCTTGGTAAAAATATTTCGTTTTTTTTTTTTTTTTTCTTTCTTCTGAAATTAAACACAAGTTAAAAGAAAACAAACACATATAAAACAGCATTCAATATTTAATACACTTTCTCTCTGCACACCAACCATGAGCTTCCATTATATGTGCATTTATTTATTTATTTATTTATTTATTTATATTTATTTTATATTATATTTTACATATACTACAGTGTTTATGTGCCATCATAACAATCAACTTTTTAACTTCTTTGTCACTGCCTCCTGATTGTACCCATTTATTTTCTCTTTTTGTGTTCAAGTGATCTTATCTGTTTCTACATGCTCAAGCCGCCTGATCTCATGTCTGGGATGGCATGGTTTGATTTGATTTACATGGACAAACTGCTCTATTGCTGTTTCACCTTAATTTTTCAAAATTTTATACACTACAGGAGAAACCTTATCTATAATTCGAAATGGCCCCTGCCAGGCTGCTAGAAATTTAGAATTTTTCTGTTTACTTTTTCCAAAATGAAACTTGTACACCTGATCCCCTACATTGTATTCCTTTACTGATGTCTTTTTGTCATAATATGACTTAGCACTGTCAGCAGCCCTTTCCAGATTTCTCTGCACAAAAGCAAATGCATGTTGCAAATGCCTCCTCAGTTCATCAATATATTCATGAACTGTGGATGCACTCACAAGGGTTTGCTCATGCGTTCTGTATAGTAGGTGTTGTGGTAACACCATTTTCCTACCTGTTAATACCTCATGGGGGCTAACACCTGTTGCTTTGGCAGGAGTCGACCTGATTGCCATCAGAACCAACGGTAAACGTAAATCCCAGCTGGAACCTGCTTCTGCCACAAATTTCTTTAAAATATCCACAACAGACCTATTGCTTCTTTCAACTGTACCTGAAGACGCCGCCCGATATGCGATATGTAGTTTCCTTTTCACACCTAGTATTTGCCATACCTTACTCATTAGAGTACTTGTGAAATGACTTCCTCTGTCTGACTCAATTCTTTGTGGCAACCCAAACCTTGAGAACACATGGTTCACCAGCAATGTGGCTGCTGTTTGTGCACTACAATCTGGTGCAGGAATGCACTCAATCCACTTCGACATCAAACATACCACACTCAAAATATAACGGTGTCCCCTGCTCGACCTTTTTAAAGGACCTACATAGTCTATTTGCAAATCTGACCATGGGAGAGTTAGGCCTCTTTTCATCAATGGTGCTCTATGCATTGGTGAAGCAGGTTTAAATTGGGCGCATACTAGACATCCTCTAGTATATAATTCCACATCTTGGGACATATGAGGCCAGTAAGCATAATCTTTTAGTATTTCTAATGTTTTTTGTGAACCTCTATGGCCTGCAGTTATGGCATCATGTGCATGGTGTAGCATTAGTCCTCTGAATGAAAGGGGTACTACCCACTGCATTTGTCCTGTTATGGACTCTCTAATCATGAGTCCATCCTGTAATCTGATTCGTGTTTTGTTCTTTAATAACACCCTCAACTCTTCTTTTCCCATGCAATCTTTTTCTGTTAAAGGATTTTGTTCAGGATCTATCAAATGATTATAATAGATTCCCAAAATTTGATCATTCTTTTGTGCCTCAATCAAATCTTGGTCTGGCGTGTCATGACTCCACTGCACCACCGGTTGATCTATCTCCTTTGGTGCTTTAGAACGTGTCACTGCATCAATTTGTATTTCACCCATTAAATAATCAATATGTAGCAATTCTCCCATCACAGCCCCAATCTTAGCCAGATGGTCTGCCTTATCATTTCCCTCCTTATCCTCTCCTGGTGTTTTTAAATGCCCACGAATTTTTCTCCAGTATATTGTTAAATTATTTTCTGACACCAATTTGTCTATGGCTTGTATCATTTTTCCATGTTTAAGTGGTTTTTTGTTGTATGTAACCATGCCTCTTGCTTTCCAACCAGGCAAATACTCCACAAAGCTATTCCGTGCATAGTCAGAATCAGTCACCAGGACAATTTCACTGAACTTTTTATCAATTGCAGTAGCAATTGCTTTATAAATGGCTGCCAATTCCGCCACCTGACTGCTCCTATCCCCAATTCTCATCCCTATACTGGGGACGCCTTCACATTTCAACCAGACATTTCCTATTCCTGCCACTAATTGTTTATTACTGTCATTTTCAATGTGAAAAGCACAACCATCCACATATACAGTTGGCAAATCCTTGCATGTTTTTTCATCAAAAGCTTTGTGTGGTGATTGTTCAAATTCCTGTAAACTAGCTTCCACATCCATTTCATTTGTTATTTGTTCAGCTGCACAGTCATGTAAGTCAGCTAACCCTTGAGCAATTGGGCTCTTTTTATTTTGTTCATATCTTACTTCTACGGGAAAACCTTGTAATGCCAGCGTCCATGAAGTGATTCTGGATTGCGCTAGATTGCCTGATCTAATTCTTTTACTCTCTAAAAATTGCAAAGGTTGATGATTTGTTTCAATAATCACCTTTTCTCCCTGAACAATGGGGCGAAAATGTTGTAGCGCCCACACAGTGGTTAATAGGGCCTTCTCACATTCATTAAATTTCATTTCAACTTGGGAAAATGCCTTACTTGCATATGCAATGGTTTTGTGATTCAAATCGTGTTTTTGTGATAACACTGCTGACATACAATGTTCAGAAAAGCCTATTTCTATAAAGAAATCCCTGTCCTTTATGGGGTATGCTAAACATGGTGCCTTTACAAGATATTCCTTCAATCTAGCCACTGCATCAGACTGCTCTCTTTCCCATCTCCAGGGAGTATTTAGTTTAAGCAGTTTAGTCAATGGTTGAGTGATTTCTGCATAATTCTCAATGAACTTTCTGTTATAGCCTGTCATCCCTAATAAACTTTTTACTCCTTTCACATTTTTAGGATCTTTTAATCTTTGTATGGCCTCTATTTTCTTCCTTTGTGGATTTAGCCCATGTTCAGTCACTTCATGCCCTAGAAAGTTCACTTTTTTCTTGCACCATTGTGCTTTTTGCAAAGATACTTTGGCGCCTGCTTTCTGCAATTGGCCAAGCACATGTCTTATTTCATCAAAATGGCTTTTAAGGTTTTCATTTTTTATCAGGACATCATCCATATAAACTATTGTTCCTCTTTCCGCTGCATCCGGCATGGCCTTTCTCAAAAATATGCCAAATTCACTCCCACTATTGATGTACCCGAACGGAGCTCTAAGCCAGGCATATTGAGTCCTGTCAAATGTAAAGGAAAATAGGTGTTGTATCTCCTCTGCCAATGGCACACACCAATATCCAGATGTGAGATCTAATGTGGTAAATACATTTGAACCATGTATCTGAGCTAGGCCCTGATCAATGAATGGTAGTGGCCACCTAGATACTGGTACTCTTTTATTTAACTCTCTTAAGTCTGCACACAGCCGCCATTGACCATTTGGCTTTAACACACCTAAAATAGGCGTATTGGATGTGCTATGAATGGGCCTAATTATTCCCCGTGATTCAAAATTTTTAATAATCTCTGCCAATGATTCTAAACATGCCAGCGGTAGTCTATACTGGCGTACAAACACTGGATTTCTGCTACAACCTTCTGGTAGTGTGGCCACATGTAAATCAGTTAAACCACAATCATAAGCATCTTTTGCAAATACATCCTTAAACTCCATAAATATTTCCCTCAGGTCGTTTCGATCCCCATCGCTGTCACATGCATCCGCTAAGGAGATCTGCTCTTCTACCATTCTGGAAAATTCTGGAAACTCTTCTGGTAAAGGAATCTCAGCGCTTTCCTCTAACTGTGTGGCTGTGTCTTTTTGTAGAGCTGCCACTTTTAAATATTTTGGCATATCAGCTTCCACTTCAATGGGCTGATTTCCTGTTTCATTTTCATTTAAATTAAATATTATGCAATCCTCTTGATGGCAGCACACTGTCTCATTTGAATCATAAGGATACACAGAATGAATTTTAAATATTCCTTTGGGCTGAGAGTCCAGGTGTTCTGGCAACTCACCCTTGGCATCTACATATTTTTCAGGAATATTCCCAATCACCATGTTATTTAAATCTGCCGTATAATGTGATTTTTGTATGGCCATTCCTAATGGGGAGTTTTCCTCTAAATGAATATCCTGACAACCTTTATTATTTACCATGATTTTTACAGATCCCTCACCAATGTCTACCAATGGAATGTATTCATAATCCAGGCCTTGCTGTTTTATGGATTCATTCAGGCATACAAATGCATCAGAGCCTTTCATCTGCTGCCCATTTTTGCATTTCAGTGTTATTGCAAACTGTTTTGTAAATGCAGGAATAATAGTATCTTTCCTTATTTGTAATTCGATGGCATAAGGAACCAGTTGTGCACAATGATAAGCCCTTCTTTTGTCTTCAAATTCAGGTGCCGGCCCACCTAGGCGTGACCATATTTTTTGATTAAGGAAATCTAACACCATACACATTCTGTGCATGATGTCATTGCCCATGTAAAATTCATTTTGTGCTCCATTCACTATCCATACATTATGGTAAATTGTTTTCTGCCCAATGCTAATTTTAAGCATGCATCTGCCTGCAATTCGGTTTTCAAAGTCTGGACTGTCCAACCCAGAAACATACTGGTTTTTAATCCTAAATTTCGGGATTTCTTCCCTCTCCATAATTTTTTGCAACAATTTCTCATTAATGAAACTCCTTTCATGTTCAATCGCTAAAGTGGCTTTTATTGTTTTAAGATAATCATTTATACCAACGTGAACCCATGGTTGCTCATCTTCCATGTGTATTTCTGCCAGAGTGGTAATGTGTTTTTCTGAATCTGTTTTAGGAACAATATTCTGTTTGCATGTATTCTCTTTTAAATAGAAACGTAATGTGTGTTCATCTATAGCAGTCTGCCAATCTTTCCTTGGGTCCAAGTATATTTGTACAGGTAGTTTTTCATTGTCGCTCTGAACTTTGTCTTGACACATTAATATAACAGTGACACTAGGTATGCAGCTATTCTGGAGATATACCTCCACAGCATCATTTGTTTTGGCAACGGTGTGACATTCTTTTATATTGCTGTTTTGTGATTTTAGTTTCTTAGGCCTCAATGGTTTTTTGATTAAGGACCACAGCACTCCATTCACCCCATCTATGAGAGGAGACAATCTTTTCAGGCAATCTGTCCCCATCAGAAATGGAATTTCACAAATAGATGTGATCAATACCTCTTGTTTCATTCTGTGCTTTCCTATTTTTATGTCAACCTCAGTTACACCTATGATGGGCACCTCCTCCCCATTAAAGTTATGCACTGGGCCTTGATTTGCCTTCACTGTGATCTGACTCTGTGGAGGCCTCCCTTCATTGATACTCTTTACCAGCTCCTTGGACATAATTGTGGCCTGTGCGCCAGTGTCAATCATAGCGAAGGTGTGGCATTTTTCTTCTACAGTGATGGGTGCATAATATCTGTCCTCAACTTCCTCTAATACACATAAGAAATGTGAATTCTTACTGATTTCAGGGCTCACCTTTCTCAGGTCTTTTTCACTTTTGGCTAAGCACATTGGTAAATGAAAAGACATTTTTCCCTCCTTTTTACCCATTTCTGTGCGAGATATTTTATTCATTTCTCCATGTTCAGAGGTTTTTTGGAGTGTGGCCACTGTTCGCCCATCCATCTGGGTAACATCAGAGACCACATTACAACCTTCCAACTGATCATGTGTAACAACATCATTCAGCAATTTGTCATTTTTTAATTCTGTGCATTTGTGATCATTTAGTGTAATACCAGCCCTTGCAGCCTCGTCAAGAATATGTGGCTCAAAGAATTCTTCAGGTGATTGACTTGTACCCTCCTTGTGAGTATTTCCTTTTTCTGTCTGTGTTTGGTCATTGTTTTGCTTGCCCAGGGAAGGAGCTATGGCATCCCCACTTACTCCCTGTTCACTGGTATTCCCCATGCATGAGTCATTTTTCTTAAATCTGTTCCTTTGTTCTTTTGGAATTTCTAATGTTTCTTTTTCATTTGTGCAAATCTTTACTGTTTTATTTAGCTCTAAGTTAAACCGTACCTCTTTTTTAGAAGTATTTGCACTTTCTGTCACAATTTCATTTACTGGTACTTTCATTTTTAATCCATTAGGCATCTCAGAGTCGTTATGCAAAATTATATCAGAGCAATCTGTCATTTTGGCACTCCAGTTATCATGAGTACTTAGTCACTTTTCGGAAGCCCCCCGGTCATTGCTATGGCCATCAGCCCCCTCTTTGGAAGGTTGTTTTTGCGCTGTATAGAGCTTTCCTATTTGCTCAGCTAACATTTTCACTTGGGCCTCAAGGTACTGGAACCTTTCCATCTCTCTAGGATCCTCTTTCTGTGGCCTAGGTCGATATTGGTTGTTTTCCCCCTGATTGGATCTATTCTGATACCTCTCAGGTGATTGATGTCGGTTGGGATGGTTTCTGAACTCTTGATTCATTTGTGGAGGGGAGCGGGTTGCACCCATCCTTTGATTATAGTCCCCTGGTGGGGAATCATTGTACTGGCGTGGACTGTAGTTCACGTTTTGCCTCATGTCCTGTCTCTCAGATTGTGGGTACTGGCCCCTATGTTGATTTCCATTATCAGTAAATCGATCCACATATCGGGGCCTATCCTGATTACCATATATCATGGTGTTGGGATCAAATCTGCTCTGTGTCCCCAATGACTGGTAGGGACCATCATTTCTTTGATCTTGATTTTGTCTCTGGTTATTGTTCATACCTGCCATATCAGACCGGTATCTTACCCGGGGTCTATCTCCTAAATATCTAGGGCTGATGTAGCTCTCTCTATTACTAGGATCATGTGATTGGAACATTGGTACAGGAAATGGCGATCTTTGTTGATTACCCCTTTGTTCAGGTGTCACATTATTTTTACCTTGGCTTTGAGCAGACTCAAGGGACATTTTGGCTGACCTGATTTCCATTACTGTGGCTGGGGGTTCTTTAGATTTAGGCCTAGTATCTTTCATTTTATCACTTTCTCTACCCTGACAATAGAGTACCTCATATAGCTTTGTGCTTTGATGTACAATCCATTCAAGGGACTTGTCACGGTCAAATTCACGGACCAATTGGGATATGATGTCTTTCTGTAGCCCATAGAAGTATGCAGTTTTAAACTCATTGGAATTTGAGTCAAAAGATACATCAAAGCGAGAGAATGCTCTTTTTAAGTCTTGTAAAAATTGGCGAGGGGATGTATTAGGCCCAGCAGTAATTGTGTACGCGACTTTCTTTGCCTCCTGCAATGACTGAAAAGGAGAAAAATGACGCCTAATTTCTTTTTCAAACTCCAGCCATGTCATATTCTGCTGTTCATTTAATCCCCTTATGATGCTGGCCGTCGGGGCATCTAAAGTTAAATGAAAATATTGTCTGTACTGTTCCTTAGGTATCTGGAGTGCTTTAAAAATGTCATGCACCGCTTCTAGGTGATCCTCAATGCAGCATTCACCTCCCTTTTTAAATGGTTTGATCAGGGCTTTAATGGATTTCATTATTTTTATGGGGCTACTTGTTGCAATACATGGAATTGCACTATTTTGTGAGTCAATCCTGTTTTCAGGTGTATGAGATTGGTGACTGCCCCCAATGGGAGTATCAAATCCCCCAAGGGCGCTGCAACCAAGTTCAGTCACCGGCCCAGTCACTGGGGCACTAGCTCTTTGGGCAGAGCTAGAATTCACCTCCACTCCATTGAATGTGGTACCCTGCCGCCTCTCTTGGGACCTGGGAATGCACATTTGCTGTTCTAAGTCCTTACACTTTTTAAGGAGTCTGGTTGCTTCATTCTGCAAATAATTATTTTCATCGCTCATTTTATTAATCGCCTCCTGCATGTCGCACATTTGCATTTGGCATTCATTGAACTCTTTATTTCTTTTGTCTCTTTCTTGAATCATTTTAATCATTTCTTGTTCTGCACTCTGGAGATCACCTTCTTTTTCACAATGTTCTTTTTGTAAAATCTGCATTTCTGAAACAACCTCATCTTTATCCTGCCTAATGTGATCCACTAAGGCTTTTAAGTGTGTCAATTCTTGCTCACTATCTTCAAATTGTTTCTTGCTTTTGGATAACTGAGTATCAAAGTCTCTGCATTTTAATTGCATGTCTTTTTGGCATACATCCAATTCTGCTCTCAACATTTCCTGATTTTTACTTGCCCCCTCTAATTCAGTCTTTAACCTGTTAATTAGCTGAGTATCATTCTCTTGCATTCGCAGGGATTTGTTTAAAATAAACCATATTTTGCCGCATAGCCGTATTAAACAGTCTTTCTCTGCACTTTTATCGGCTGCATTCAATAATCTTGTAAGGCAGACCTGGATTATGCTGCCTTCTGCAAAAATATTGTCTAGTTTTTCTTTCTGCACCTCACCCTGAATGCGGTTACTCCATTCTAACGTGCTATTCGAAGACCAATTCCCATGTGCAAATAACTTTGCCTCTAAATATTGCACTAGATCTGAGAATGTGGTTTCCCTTTGTGACATTCTGAAATTCGTTTTTAGTGGTACACTGCTATTATAAAATGGGTTCCCTTTAATGTGCAAATGGCAGTGTGAGACACACTTGCCACGCCCAGTAGGTACTCTACGATCACTTTCCCGGCCTGCAACGCACCATAAATATGTAGGGTATTTTGTGGAGATTTGGGGCCTGACGGTATTTTATTACCGCCGAAAAATAACTTAGCAATAATCACTCTTTGTATTCAGATTTGGCCATGTGCAACAATAATACAATGGACATGCATTATTTCAGCACCCAGACCTGCATATTTGGTATACGTGGTTGGTGGTATTTTGGTGAGCATAATTCCCTTGTTTTATTTGTGGCCCCAATGTCCAGAATCCCTTATCTTTGCTTAGATTTTTCGTGTGATCACTAGAGAGACCTCAGACCTGCATTCTAGGAATACCACATTTTCCAGTGATAGTGTTGGTGTGCCACCATGGGCGAACTCACTGACTTATTTACGACAGAGAGCTATATGTGGTAGTCTTGTGGTAATTTCCACTACCTTATATACGGTAGGGAGCTATGTTCAGAGAGTCTCTCTTCCCGTTGGCTCATGTACCTCCAACAAGCTATGCTACAGTCACTCACAATTATTCATACTGATTTTGACATGCACACATCTGTCTTAAAATGACCATTGCACTGTTTAAAAATCTCCCCACATCATCAGCATTGTAATGGTAAACAATAAACATCACCCGTCTGTTTTTAAATATTTTTCTGTATTATAAAAGTTGTATTTAAACACGATTTCATTCCTTACAGAAAAAAAAATGGTACAGTCAAAGCATTGTCTGTGACACACTGCAAAGATAGTGGCGGAGAACATAACTCAAATTGCAACATTAGCACTTGATTAAGACACGCACAGGAATCCTACACTGACTGCATATTACCTTACACACTCAGCTCCCACACTTCTCATTACCTTATCTTTTTAGTTGTTCTCTTTGTGAATGTGGCTCTCTTGGATTAACTCCAGCAAAAAGGAACGCTTGCCTTCTCAAACCGGGGTCATTGCCTGGAATTCTCAGCTTTTGCAGATAGGAATGCCTCAGCCAGTGGAAAGGTCCTTCTTTCAGCTCTCCCCAATCTCGACTGCAGCAGGACACAGGAATCTGCATTCAGTCAGGAGCCCCATAGCCAGGTCTTCTCCCCAGTAGTGCAGAAAAATGTCTGCCTGTCTTTTTCCTTGATACTGCCCACTAAAACTTTCCTCTCAGCACTCTGTATGACGTGTCCCAATGAAATCCATCATCTCTCATCCTCCTACTCTTCAACAATAGCTTTGCTTATACATTTGCAATTGTTGCAAATCTGACTTCCTTCTTCCTGCAGTTACTGTGCACAAAAACACGGAGAATCAGGCAGAGAAGAGAAGAAAAAATCTCTGCACACGCATTTAAATGGTTTTCAGAGTATGCCTAATTCTGCAGTGGAGAACACATTTTATTAGTGGGTTATGTTAAATAAGGTTTTATTAGTCAGGTTAATTGTTAATAGGTTAGCTGTTAATTTTCAAATGTGTCTCTAGCAATATAGGCATTTCAGGTGAAAAATAGTGTGCATTTTTAAATGAGCACGTGTGCTTTTAACTGTAAAAATAGATTTGCATCTTATATGTTAAAATCGTTTTTGACTGAATAGCCTGTCTTTCCTTGTTAATCTGGCAACCCATATAGCAATGCACCGCACCCTTGTGGTGGTGCTGCAAAAAAAATTGTGCTACTTGTGCAGTAGTGCTGTACTCTGTACTGTAACACGCCAAATATCCTTACAAGCCAGGGTAAGGTACATCTGGATGCTTTATTAAGAGTCTGTGGGCACTGAACAGCTTGCATACATCCGCCCTTCATATCTTCACCAACCACCTCCCGAACTCACCTCCCGAGCATTTCATGTTACATGATGCGGCATGTGGATTGCTCAGGAGCCAACACAACAAACCTCCCCAGGGAACTCTTTGAGCGCTCTTTTATCAAGCCCTATAAGTGCCTGCCAGTGTTTTTTTTCAAAGGAGTCTCCTGAGAGTTAATTACTTAATTGGAGTTGTAAATGCACTCCTTGTGTAATACAAATGTCTTATTGAGGTCTGTCTCCAGACACTCTGTTTATAAGCACTATCACTAAAGTCCTATTAAAAACACGCGTTTGTAAAGCCAACAGTTTTGGCTTGTGTATAAGTATCATGCATTTGCTGGGCACTGCTATTAGATGCAAATGCACTCACACCATTTTGCACCTGCTACTATCAACAGCCATCTAATACTATGACGGCAGTGCCTGTCAAGTGCCCTTCCCATGCCTACACAAATGCCCAAACTATTGGGTTGAGATGAGTTGAGTTACTTGTAACATGCAAGACCGAGCAGACCTAACTGCATCTGGGTGCAGATGTTAAATTATGGCTAAAACCATTCCAAAGAGAATCAAATGGCCAGTGCAAACAACCTGTTTATGTGGATATGTGGATATGTTTAATCAGATGTGTCTTTTGTGCTTTACGGTTCTGAGTAAACTCTTTTAAGTTTCTAATCTTCCAGGGTAGAGTGTTGGTCCGTACACAGAGAAACGTCTTTCTCTCCTGGAAGCACACCGAGATGACAAAATAACCAGTAGCAGCTTGTCGGTCAAGCGTAGAAGTTGACTAGGATTATACCATGTCAACTTCTTCGCCATATGGGAGGGAACAAGATCATGTTGACACTTAAAAACCATGCACCTAATCTTAAAATCCTTTCTAACCAAAAGCCAGTGCAGAGAGTGGCACAAGGCAGAAATAGAATACACTTTTGGTACTTTCAAAATTAACCTAATTCCTCAGTTTGTCCAGCTGTTTCTTAGGGATGGCAGTTAGCATGCACATTCTATAGTTCAATCTGTAGTTCACTAGTGTCCCCACTACGTTAGCATGGTCTTGTTGTTGGATATATATGGAAGGGTGAGTCGTAGAAGTTGCAATGAATTAAAAAAATGGACTGTAATTTAGCTCCCACATGGCTTTCACACCCTGGGTTGGATTGCCATACATAGAATAAGTTCTTAATCTTGGCAGCATAGTTTAAACTTGACCCTAAAAATCAAGGGGAGGGGAGGCATTGTGGTTCCTTGTTCAGTAGATTTTTATGACCAAACAGTCCCCTTCCGTCTTACTTGGGTTTAGATGTAACTGCTTCGGGGACATCTAGTGTCCTACTTCATCCAAGCCGTGGCTGACTTCATGAAGGTATCCTCAAAGTTGCAGAATTTTACATAACTTTGAGTATTATCGGCATATGATTGGAAACTAACATCATAGTTTCTCAAACTAGTCATAAGTGGTTGCATGCAAATGTTGAACAAGGGTGGTGAAAGTGACCAACCTTGTAGGACAGGACAGTTCTGAGATATGAAACCTCTGAACTTCACTTTTTGACAGTGGTTTGATAAGAATGACTTAAACCAATGAATGGATTGGGCGAAACCTCCCACCATGGTCAGACAATTTAATAGGATGCCATGATCCATGTTATCAAAAGCTACAGATACATCCAGCATCACCAGAATGGTCAGTTTGCCTTTGTCAGCTAGTCAGAGTAACTCATTGGCATTGTTGGCATTGCCAATGCTTGTTTCAATCCTCAGTGCACATACCTAGAGAGTGATCACACGCTGTTCTGCTAACAAATGTACAGCACCTTGCACCTCTAATAACCTAAGCTCCTGAATGCCTCATACAATATGTTATACATTGTGATCTGTTTATTAGGTATTGTTATATGATAGCACACATATATATGACTGAGGAATGTTACAATGGAGTGTGGAGTGGGTTGGGGGAATCTAGAATGTGGGGAATGAAGGGAGTCAGAGTTTGACATTAAAGGAATAAGGACTCAAAGGAAAGGCTCTGTTGCATTTATCTGATACATGAATGGTTAATACATAACAAATGACCGCGAGGGGAAACGTAACCGATGAAATAAAGGAATAGGGTCACTGAGGTAAGAACAAAAGAAACGGAACAAATAATAAGCAACAACGATAACGCGGTGCAGAATGGCAGACACTGACGAACGAGGTATCACAAAACAAGAAAGGAAACGGTGAGGAAAACAAAGTGAAGTGAATGTTGTTAAAGCAGATTAGTTAATTCAAGGCAGAACGGACAATGCGCATATGAAATAAGGCACTGCATTATTTAAAAAGAAGCATTAACGGACTTACTTGCGTGGCGCGAGCGCTGACCTGAATTAAGGGAGACGTACCTTTGTGCGCATGAACGCTTCCACATCAGAAGAAAGGACCTAAAGGCATCAAGAAAACGTGCTGCCATATTTATAAACAAACATATTGAAAGAAGCTGTCATAGGAATCTGTTACGTTACGTGTGAAGGGAACCAAACAAAGCGGAACGAAACGGGAAAGAAACTGAAACTGAATCTATGAGAAACATAATAGAAAGAAATAACAAAGGTCGTAGATGAATATAAAAGCAAATTAGTCACGTACAAGAAAGAGGCATAAGGAAAGAAATGAAAATAAAATGGAATTTGAATAATTAAACAACAGTGGAAAATAAGAAAGTGCAACAGTAAAATTTCAATTACAAGAATGAAGCAACAATAAATAAAAAAAGAAAAAAAAAAGAAACCAAGAACAGTAATGAGATAACAGTGGTAAATAGGTGAATGCAACAGTAAAAGCACAATTACAATTCTGAAACAAGAATAAAGTCCTGAAACCACCGGAGAACAGTTAAAGTGAAGTGAAGTACTACATGGCTGGATGAATTTGAGGAATTTTTAAGAGTGGTTGGAAACCAAAATGCTGTCAATAAATTGGACATTTTTATAAACTTAGTGGGGAAAGAAATGAAATCCATTATCAAAACAATTCCTGCAGAGGAAAAAGGAACATATCAACTTCTGGTGGCAGCAATAAATAGCCCGATTATAGTTCCGCCAAATCGGGACTATGAGCGACATATTTTTAACCAGTGCACACAAAGCCCACATGAAACATAGCGCAATTTGTGCTGCGCCTCTAGCGAAAAGCAACATATTGTGACTTTACACATTTTAATAATGATAGGCAATCAGATTAAGAATTATTGAAGGCTGTGCATCATCTCAGTTTAGAAAGCACTTACTAAAAAAATACATTCCATTAAAAGAGGTATTGGAATTGGCAACAGTTTACGAGAGAGTATACACGCAAGTGGCAAATATGGAAAACCCAAAAAGATGTGTGGACATGAGGATTCCCAATCTAGCAATACAGAGAGTAAGACATCCAGGTCCCAACATTGAAGGCATGATTATTCGATTAAATCAGGCAACAGGATTTACAAAACTAGATTTGAATCAAGGATATCATCAATTGGAAATTGACCCGGAATCTAGACCCATGACCACATTAACCACCCATGATGGGTTATTTAGATACAAAAATATTTAGATACAAAAAGGTTACGCTTTGGCGTCTCATCTGCTGCAGAGATATTTCAAGAGTCAATAAGAAAAGTTATAGCACCAGTAAGAAATACATTCAATTATAGTGATGACATACTCATCTATGGAATTGATCAAAAATAACATGATGAAGCATTAGAACTGGTATGTGAGCTCTTACAGAAGAGTGGCTTAACTTTAAATGGATTGAAATGTGATGTAAACAGATGAACCCTATGATTTTTTGGGCACATATTCTCAGAACAAGGAATAAAGGCAGACCCAGAAAAGGTGAATGTCATTCTTGGATTGGAGCCACCAAAGGATGTGGCCGAATTAAGGTCATTTCTGGGAATGACTGGGTATTGTGCTAGATATGTGCCTGATTTTGCAACACTAACTGATCCTCTCAGACAATTGTTGAAAAAGGAGGTGCCATTTACGTGGGATGGAAAATGCAATGAGAGATTTGAGTCAATTAAAAGAGAAATTGTCAGTGCTCGGCAGTTAGCTTACTTTAATCCAGATTGGGAAAATGAGATTATAGTGGATGCTAGCCCTGTGGGGTTGGGGGCGATTCTAGCAGAAGTGGGACCAAAGAAGGAATGTGCACGCACATTGTGACATATGCTAGTCGTGCCCAGAATAAGATTGAGCAAGCTTATTTGCAAGCGGAAAGGAAGAGTTTAGATGCCGTGTGGGCTTGCGAGAAATGTCATCACTTTGTGGTTGGAAGACCCTTCACACTTGTAACTGATCATCAAGCTCTAATTTCACCATTTGGGAATCCAAGGATAAATATGCCTCAGCGTATAGAGAGATGGGGAATACGATTGCAGGTGTATGACTATGTTATTGTACATAAGCCAGGAAAAGAGGCTAATCCAGTGGACTATTTGTCTCGGCATCCGAGAGAAGAACCTGATGTAAAAATGCAAACGGAGGCAGAGGATTATGTGTCATATTTATCGTTTAATGCTTTGCCACCAGCGGTGTCCAAGTAAATGTTCATGGAAAAAAGTAAGAGTAATCCTACAATTCAAGCAGCAGTCCGCCTCACATGGGATGGCAAAGGGAGATGGCTGGGTAGAGAGCAGAATATAGAAGGAGGGGTGGTTGTGGATATGAAGGATCTTCAAAGGTTGGCGAGAATAAGTAGGGAATTGACAGCAACGGATGATGGAATTCTTTTGAGAGGAAATAGACTTGGAGCACCCAGAAATTTGAGGAAAGTTTTGGTGATGTTGGCACATGAAGGTCATCGTGGAGTGGTAAATACAAAGAAGATATTAAGAAATCAAGTCTGGTTTCCTTGCATGGATGTGATTATTGAAGATATTATAAACAATTGTTTTGCATGCCAAGTGACTGCCTCAAATAGCAATGCAACTCCTCTTCAGATTGTGCCGTTACCTGAGGGTCCCTGGAACAGAGTAGCTCTTGACTTTTACGGGCCCCTTGAAGAGGGATGACATCTATTGGTGGCACTGGATGAATACTCTTGGTTTCCGCTAGTGAAACATGTAATGTCAACTGCATTTCATCATGTAGTTGTGGTTTTGGATGAGCTGTTTCGTGAGTGGGGTATTCCTAAGGTAATAAAAACTGATAATGGACTACCCTTTCAAGGACATCAATTTGGAAAATTTGCAGCACATTTGGGTTTTAAGCATCAAAAAGTAACACCATTATGGCTGCAAGCAAATGGCATGGTTGAGAGGTTTATGCTCAACTTGAAAAGGGCTTGCCAGAAGGCAATTGTGAATAATATGTCATTGCCACAAGCTGGATATTCGCCATCAGAGTTAATGATACGATATAAACAAAGATCTAGACTTCCTCAAATGGAGGACTATACCTTAAAGGAGGATGATGAGATCAGAGAGCGTGATAGAGTGAAAAGAAGAAGAATTAAAGAATGGACTGATTGGAAAAGAAAGGCCAAAAGTGACCAACTTGTTACAGGGGATTCTGTATTAGTGCAACAAAGGAAGCACACTAAATGGGATTCAAGATATATACCCATGATTTTAAAAGTAAAAAAAGTGAAAGGACCAATGGTCACAGCGGTTGGAGAAAACAGCTATGAGATCACGAGAAATGCTACTTTCTTTAGGAGAATGTTTCAAGAGGATCCTGGAAGTGACTTTGAAAATGATGAAAGACCTGATGTGGAACTAATGGATAATTCTGTCTTGGATGAGGTCTTTATGGATGTGGAAGGTGTTCCAGTTGCTGGGGGACAGTTTGAACAACCTGTGGGTGGCGGAACTGTTTCTGTTCGTTCAAGTTCTGCTGATGTTTCTTTCAGTTCATGTTCTGGTGAGTCAACTGGTTGTGAGAACTACTCAAATTCAAGAGACATGGTCCTGAGAATCCGTCCTTATCGGGTGGTGCCTAAGCCAGATCGATTAATTGAACAAATGGAATTGTGAATCCATCAATCTGTAAGTATGAATTGAAATGATATTTAAATACCTATAAGTGGTACCGTTATTAATATGTAAGTATGCAGTTAAATGATAAGCAAGGGGGGGCTGTTATATATTGTGATCTGTTTATTAGGTATTGTTATATGCTAGCACACACACATATATATATATATATATATATATATATATATATATATATATATATATATATATATATATATATGACTGAGGAATGCTACAATGGAATGTGGAGTGGGTTGGGGCAATCTAAAATGTAGGGAATGAAGGAAGTCGGTTAGAATTTGACATTAAAGGAATAAGCACTCAAAGGAAAGGCTCTGGTGCATTTATCTGATACATGAATGGCTAATACATAACACCATACATGCCAGCTTCCAATAAAAGTAAAAACTATCTTTGTATTTAACTCGATTAGTTCATAATATCACAATGACTGTCTTCACAAAGGCAGATTTTTGGGACTGGGAGTCAGTTTGGTGTGGAGGGTCATTGTGCTGTAATGGAGTTTCCCTTCAACATCTACACAACTGGTAGGGTGGTCAAATGGAGGAACAAAATTGAAGACTCATGAATGAAGGGTTTTGAAAAATCATACAGACATCTATGGGCAACCTTTCAAATGATTGTTTTTCAGCCTACCATGCCATTACCCCAACACCCCTCTCCCTCATCCCAATCCTTAATTCTTGAAGGCCATCCAGATTCCCACAGAGATTCACCAACATCCATGTAATAATTTATTTTTAACCACTTCCTCCTGTCTAGGAGGTTGCAAACCTTATCCTTTCCTCTTGTTTTTTCCGCTTAAAGCAGAGATTTGTTGGAAAGGCCTACAGCGGACGGCTGAGCAACTTCTTCCAGGATAGAACAGACTGGGAAGGCGGCAAACCCCCCAATACCCCGGAACAGATCCTGGAGACATTGTGTTAGGTTCAAGGGGGCCGGCAGATCAGTGGGATGACACCCTAATGCACACTGCACCAGGTCTCATGGGTGGGGGTGTTTTGTTATGGGAGCAAGCAACCCCTCCAACAGGGGATGTCAGGACTACCAAGTACTCCAGTCTCTCCCCTTTCAAACCTCAAGCATTTTAGAGATGGGTATAGGGGCAAGCAGTCTGCTGAGGGTGTCTGACACCCATTTATTATCAAAGACCAGAGCTTCCCAGCCTAGCTGCTCCCTCCTACAGCTATGGTGGGGCAGGCTGAGCCACCAATACCGGCATGACCAACTTGTCTGCTCAGCCAGCACGTGATGGGATACCCAGATTCATCAGACTACTGAGGGGGAAAAGGTCACCCCAAGGTGGGTCCAGCCTTCTCAGGCTCCTGCTGCACAACACCAAGCAATTGTTATGGATAAAGGTAAGGGCAAGTCAAGGTCCTTGTACTTTCCTATTCCTTCTGAGACTCCTCACAGTCGTCCCACCTTGAGGTCAACATGGACCCAGTTGCTTAAAGGTAATAGCTGGGGTTTACTATGGCAGGGTTGCAGGCTTGAGTCTACTCATTAGCTTGAAAATAACCTGTAAGGGTGAGCAGTGTGTTGGAGAGACACCACAACATACACTCCTCATAACAGAGAGCCTTAAAGCATCACATGCCCCGGTTGTAGTAGTGATTGCAAGGCAGGGGCTACAGTAATTGTTCATGTAACTGCCTGCATTAAATGTGCAGAGCCTATCCCAAAATTGGCTGGCAAACCCTCGGGTCAGCAGTTTCAAGTAGAAATCAAGGCCTTATTTTGATTCTTGCCATTAAAACAGAGACCCTGAAGACAGGGTAGAACCAGTAAGATTCCTATTCTGCACTTGATAAGATAACTCTTCTCTCTGGAACCTGAGTAGAAGATGTCAGTTTCCGTTATGGTTGACTCTCTGCTGTCAGCCTTACAGGCAGATTCTCAAAGGTCTCTGAGGAAACAGCAATGTGGGACCGACGGGCAAGTTAAATATACCACTGTAATTTGCTTTGGCCATAAGCATTTGCACCGACACCTCCTACATGACTATATCCTTCCTTCAGAATTTCAGAATTGGTATTATTCAAAGAAGGCAGGGCAAGACTGCTTCAGGTTAATTGAAACAATACACATATATGCAGACTTGTCAGTCCTGGCATTTGATGGGGTTAATTGACAGTCCTCACAATGTGGTCCTCCATCACAGTCCTAAGATAGGGTCACATGCATGATTGGATGACAGATAATGCTCATGGTTGAGTGGCCTTTGACCTGGCCTTTCTGGGGGCTCCATGTTTGGGTATGATAGGGAGCACAAGATGGATATAGTCCACAAGCAGGTCAATTATGAGGTCATGCTCAGGTGTAAGACCTACTCACATCATAGCAGACCCCTCCTAACACTCCATGTTGGTCAAGCCAGCCCCAGCTTCAAGCTGGGGGGATTGAACATGCTTCATCTGAAAGGGGAAATAAGAAGAGGATCCAAGATTGGAACCCTCCCTTTCCCTGCACACTATATACTACTGTCAACAGACAGGTAGGGATTCAATTTGGAACTTATGTACATTGTATGCTTCAATCATTACATCTATGGAAATACATTCAGACAAGTATTATATGTAAAAATAGCACTTTAATGAAAGATGTTATCAGCAAAGCCATCCGTTCGTCCAGTGTCAATGGCTGACGTGTTTTGAGGATGTATGCTCTTCTTCAAGAGCCTAATTGGAATGCAGAGAGATATCACATGGAAAAAAGATACTATAAGTATGTTGCACATCTTGATGTTCAATCCATATCTTAACTTCAAATACAGAGATTCAAAAATTCCTTATATCGAGTTAATAAGCTTAGCAACACGCTGGGAAATAATGTACATCAAATTATTATTCCCAATACAATTTAAATCAGGGCCAGATGGTTGTGAAACAGACCAGTCTGTAACTTGATCATACGGGTATCCTAGAGGATACGTGGCTCGTAGTAGTGAGACTTAAAGATATTTTGAAAAATATGGAAGAGCCAAACATTATGGGGAAGACTATATATTGCAATAAGTATACTGATAGAAAGTCAATGAACCACACATAAAAAGTGAGAAAATGAAAGATAATACCTCTTCTAATGGTCGAGATATGAGTTGTTAAGTTAATCTTTCATCAGGGTTCAGCAATAGATGCTGTCCTGTGCCTCCATCTAGAAAGAGAGAGGCAACATCGAGTCATCTAACTCCACATTTCCTAAAAGAAATCTCAATTCAAGGTAGTCCATCTAACATATATGAATCAGAAATAAAAAGTGCACTCACCGCGGGTGCGGTATCCCCATCAACTTGTAAAATCAGTAAATGCTCTATGTATACCCCTGGGTTGATTTATGCACTGCATGTCGTTAGAAGTGTGTAGTGAATAAACATTACGGGTCACTGTATAGAGCAACAGTAGTATGTCAGTTTCCGGTGCCATAAGTACAGTACACTTCAAGTAATAGAAGTCATGAAACTATAATCTAAAAATCACTCACCCTCATGGATGTTATACTGTGCATCAACTATGGCTGTCTTTAGGATTTCTAGAGCGGAGCCGGTAATGAACACACTCCGTACTCATGGTGTAGCGACAGGACCCAGCCCAATACGTGTTCAGACTGAAATGAACATATAAGAGAGCCCATTCTATAATCCATTCATTGGGTCCCCTGTGTATCATATAAATATCGAGGTTTACAGCCTACCTGAATGTCTGGTGGACCGCTGTTTCCCACTTGAGCCACTGCATTATTGGTGTTGGTAACCACGGTGATGGCTACCGATACTTACTGAAAGACTGCGCCATCTTGTGTAAGTATTGTAGACTTTAGGTAGTCAGCCTCAAGAAGATGGACACAATGTGTATGATGAATCCAGCGTCCATCTTAGAATGGAGTCAATCAATGAGGGGCATACTTTTACTTGTTCTACAACACCAATGTTCCCTAATGGATTTTGATGTATCTAAGTTCAAACTGATCATATAGAGGACCAAATGACCGTAGCATGTTGGTGCAAAAAAACATGTTCCAGACAGAAACGAGTCGGACAAAGATTCACGAAAAACCATCTCAGCTGGCCATTAATATAATAATTTCAACATGACGTTTTCTGCCTTGTTCAGTAAACTGCCCATAAAGAGAATGGCGCCAATGTAAGTGAGTCCAATAATATTCTGTTGACTATACTCCCTCTTGGTAATGGATGTACTGTGGACCCATAAACAAGATTGTAATCAAGGTTCAAATATGGACCCCTAATCAAATGTTGTTGCATCCTGCTCTATGTTATGATTTAAAATATTATAGATTCAATGAGTGGTCCACCCAGTTTCAAAAGCAATTCTTTTGGAATTTACATACATGGGTATTGAAGTATGTTGTATACTATGGACTCACTTGACATACCGTGTCGATCTCGTAGTGTAGGGCCTGTAGGGTATTTTGTGGAGATTTTGGGGCCTGACGGTATTTTCTTACCGCCGAAAAATAACTTAACAACAATCACTCCTTGTATTCAGATTGGGCCATGTACAACAATAATACAGTGGACATGCATTATTTCAGCACACAGGCATGCGTATTTGGTATGCGAGGTTGGTATGCGTGGTTGGTGGTATTTTGGTGAGCATAATTCCCTTGTTTTATTTGTGGCCCCAATATCCAGAACCCCTTATTTTTGCTTAGATTTTTCGTGTAATCACTAGAGAGACCTCAGGCTTGCATTTCAGGAACACCACATTTTCATTTTTAGTGTGCCACCATGGGCAATTTCTCTCTGTCTTATCTACGGCAGCGAGCTATCATGTGGTATTTTCACTATCTTATATACGGTAGTGAACTATGTCCCGGGCCTCCCTTTTTGCCGACTCATAGACCTCCGACAAACTACAACACACACAGTTAGTTATAATTGCTCATACTGAAATACATTGTGCACCCGGCTGCAGCAAATTTGACGTTTAGCTACCTTGAAAATGACAATTGCACTGTCTAAACATCTCCCCACATCATCAGCACTGTATTGGTAAATATAAAACACACCACCCGTCTGCTTTCAAATATTTTTGTGTATTATAAAAGTTGCGTTTAAACACGATCTAACTCTTTATAGAAATAAATAAAATAGCACAGTAACAGCATTGTCTGTGATACACTGAAAAGAGAGTGGCGGAGACAAGAACTCAATTTGCAACATTAAACATGTGATTAAAGCACAGGAATCTCCTTTCCTACACTGACTGAATATTCTCGTACACACTCAGCCCCGACACTTCTGTAATTACCTTATCTGTTCAGCATGAGTTTTCTTCAGCTGTTCTCTTTCTGAATTTGGCTCCCTTGAAGATTAACCCCAGTGAAAACAAGTGTCTTTCGTTCTCAAACTGGGGTTATTGCCTGGAATTCTCAGCTTTTGCAGCAGGAATGCTTCAGCCAGGAAACATGTCCTTCTCCCAGCTCTGCCAAATCCCGACTGTCCTCCCCCTCTCCTCAAGCTCCCCCAGCAAAACTCTCATCACTGCCTCTAGCATGATACTTGCTATGACGCTGCTCCAATCAGAAATCAATCATGCCATCTCCTCCCTCACTACACAATGGCTCATTTCTACAGTAATTATTTGTAACCAACTGATTTCCTGTTCCTTCGAGCCCTTTTGCTTCCTGTAGTTATGTGGACAGAGCAGCAGAGAAAAAGAAAAAAATGAATGTGCGTTTAAAAGTTCACTTTCAGAGTAGGCCTAATTCTGCAGTGGAGACACATTTTTATTAGTGGGTTATGTTAAATGCAGTTTTATTAGTCAGGTTATTTATTAATAATGTTAGTTATTAATTTTCAAATGTGTCTCTTGCACCATAGGCATTTCAGGTGAAAAATAGTGTGCATTTTTGAATGTGCACGTGTGCTTTTAACTGTAAAAATAGATTTGCATCTTATATGTTAAAATCGTTTTTGACTGAATAGCCTGTCTTTACTTATATGTCCATGTTAATCTGGCAACACATATAGCAATGCACCACACCCATGTGGTGGTGCTGCATCAAAAAATTGCTACCTGTGCAGTAGTGCTGTACTCTGTGCTGTAACACGCCAAATATCCTTACATATACCCTCCTTTTGTTTTTAGAACTTGGCTACAATCCAAGCCAATTCCTAAAAACAACTTGTTCTTTTTTTCTTTTAAAATGCATTTGTATTGGTATATCTTTCTCTTCCTGACGTAGCTAGTAAAATCAGTAACATTTTCATTTTTACTGATAGCACAATCAACCATCCACCCATGATTATCACCAGGACAGCCAAACCCACTATTGAGCGTTCCCCCCAGGTTCCCCAATTAAATCTTTCCACTTCTATTATCCCCAGATTACTAATTGTAATATTGTTTTTTCTCAAATTCATTTTTATAACACGTCTTTCTTTGTGATTCAATAAATATTCCACATCCGGATCTATTGGAAAAGTATCCCTTTGGAAAAAATCGATATTTTCCACTTGGCTTTCCCAAACATCATTTGTTACATGAAACAATGTTAACCCCCCAATTGACACAATTGTATCCTTTGGAACCTGTAAATAAAAAACATTATATTTCACCTGTTTAACCACGTATGTTCCATGGTTTAAATGTACTACCGTCATGTTCTTTAAACAGGTGCTGACCAACCATTTACCTCTGACCATCTTACCTGTGCCATTTCTTCACTCCCCATATTGCTAATAATCACTTCACATCCCTCTGATATACTTGGGTCAGATTTCAAACCACAAATAGCATCTGTGGCATCAGGAACAAACGGTTTACCTGGACACATATTTGTTCTTTAAATTTTACACATGTTTCCAGGTTTGGTATTAAATAAACTTCAGGTTCCCATGACTGAAATGCCACCACTTCTGGAGTCTTAGGGCCTCATTACACGGTAGGCGGTGAGCCATGGCGCTATTAGCGCCATGGCTCATGCCGGTAAAATACCGGCACCGCCTTGGCGGAAAGGGGATTTACCGCCCCATTCCAAGGTTGGAGGGGCGGTAAATCCCCCTTCCGCCATTGCCCTTCCCCATTCCCATTTCTGCCCCAAAGGGCTCTATGGAAATGGGGAAGGCGCTAATTACGGCACCGCAATTTTGCGGTGCCGTAATTAGCTCCGAGGTCCCTTAGCGGGTTGGATTTTAACGCCTGCAAGAAGCAGGCGTTAAATCCTCCAACCCGCAAAGGGACCTCGTAGTACGGCGGTAAGGGTTAACGGTCACCGTTGCCATTAACGGTGACCGTTAACCCTTACCGCCGTCCGTGTAATGAGGCCCTTAATCTTAATAAATTTGTCCTCTTGCCAAAATCCCACGTTGTGTACCCACTTCGTTTGGTAAATAAGTTCAGGGGCTACATATGGGATGCATAGCAAAAATCCGATCTCTAGTCTTTCCAAGTCCACATATAACGGCATTGCATTACCCATTTCGAATGCAATTTTTACCTGTATTATATCAATTTCCCTCCTGGTCAATCTTTCTATCATTTGACGAATAATATCCTGCGAAACAAAATACAAGGGGATATGTCCTTGAATCAATTGTGAAACTGCAGTTTGAACTTCTCTCATATAATTCATTAATAGTCTATCAACAGGACTCATTATGTTCAATATTTCATTTAAAGTTCTATCATGCTTAAGTATTATTTTAGTCGCCCGTTGCATTACATCCGCTTGTTCATTTAGAATGATTGCAGTTTCATTTATGAATCTTACTTGTTCATCCAGTCCCCCTCTAATTCCATCTAATGTTTTTTGTATTATTTCTAGGTCAAAACTCAGTTGTTGCGCTTTAGTACTCAGTGTTCCTACCGAAATAGAATTGGCTGTTGATATTGTGGTACCTATTATGGCTCCAACTATAGACTTTACCAATGATATCGCAAGCATCACCGCACCTCTCTTTCCTCTCTTCTTCTTAATGTCTGCTGAATTCACAAATGTTTTTTCCAATTGCATTAATATATCTCTTATTGACTGCTTAGTGTCCTCTTTTCTTATTTCCAGCCACTCTTTAGTCTGTTCAATCTTAATTCCGGTATTGTTCAAGTGTTTTTCAATCAAAATCTCAGGATTCAATGGTATGTATATATTTTGGAAAATCATCCTTCTATCACTCATGATGAATCCTGGTGCCTCTTCCACCGCGATAACAGATGCTGGTCCAGGTTCAATGACAACCTGTGCTTCTGAATTCTTGAAGATCCCTCCAAATATCATCATCATTAACCATATCATCGGTATCATCTTCAATGCTTTTCGCTTTGCAGCCTTGGTCTTCACCCCTCTTTGGGGCTTTCCCGGAATCCGTCCACGTGGGCTCCAGGACTCCATCGTCACCCGTGGGCTCTGATCCCGGAACCTCCGACCAAATAATGTTAATTTTCTAAATCAAATAGAAAATAAACAAATTAAGTACATAGCACAATACTAACTTCACCCTTTTGCCAAAAATAAAACATGCTTGGTAAAAATATTTCGTTTTTTTTTTTCTGAAATTAAACACAAGTTAAAAAGAAAACAAGCACATATAAAACAGCATTCAATATTTAATACATTTTCTCTCTGCACACCAACCATGAGCTTCCATTATATATATTTATTTATTTATTTATTATATATTTTTACATATATTACAGTGTTTATGTGCCATTATAACAATCAACTTTTTAACTTCTTTGTCACTGCCTCCTGATTGTATCCATTTATTTTCTCTTTTTGTGTTCAAGGGACTTTATCTGTTTCTACATGCTCAAGCTGCCTGATCTCATGTCTGGGATGGCATGGTTTGATTTGATGTACATGGACAAACTGCTCTATTGCCGTTTCACCTTCATTTTTCAAAATTTTATAAACTACAGGAGAGACCTTATCTATAATTCGAAATGGCCCCTGCCAGGCTGCTAGAAATTTAGAATTTTTCTGTTTACTTTTTCCAAAATGAAACTTGTACACCTGATCCCCTACACTGTATTCCTTTACTGATGTCTTTTTGTCATAATAAGACTTTGCACTGTCAGCAGCTCTTTCCAGATTTCTCTGCACAAAAGCAAATGCATGTTGCAAATGCCTCCTCAGTTCATCAATATATTCATGAACTGTGGATGCACTCACAAGTGTCTGCTCATGTGTTCTGTATAGTAGGTGTTGTGGTAACACCATTTTCCTACCTGTCAAGACCTCATGGGGGCTAACACCTGTTGCTTTGGCAGGAGTTGATCTGATTGCCATCAAAACCAACGGTAAACGTAAATCCCAGCTCGAACCTGCTTCTGCCACAAAATTCTTTAAAATATCCACAACATACCTATTGCTTCTTTCAACTGTACCTGAAGACGCTGCCCGATATGCGATATGTAGTTTCCTTTTCACACCTAGTATTTGCCATACCTTACTCATTAGAGTACTTGTGAAATGACTTCCTCTGTCTCACTCAATTCTTTGTGGCAACCCAAACCTTGAGAACACATGGTTCACCAGCAATGTGGCTGCTGTTTGCGCACTACAATCTGGTGCAGGAATGCATTCAATCCACTTTGACATCAAACATACCACACTCAAAATATAACGGCTTCCCCTACTCGACCTTTTTAAAGGACCTACATAGTCTATTTGCAAATCTGACCATGCGAGAGTTAGGCCTCTTTTCATCAATGGTGCTCTATGCATTGGTGAAGCAGGTTTAAATTGGGCGCATACTAGACATCCTCTAGTATATAATTCCACATCTTGGAACATATATGGCCAGTAAGCATAATCTTTTAGTATTTCTAATGTTTTTTGTGAACCTCTATGGCCTGCAGTTATAGCATCATGTGCATGGTGTAGCATTAGCCCTCTGAATGAAAGGGGTACTACCCACTGTATTTGTCCTGTTATGGACTCTCTAATCATGAGTCCATCCTGTAATCTAATTCGTGTTTTGTTCTTTAATAGCACCCTCAACTCTTCTTTTCCCATACAATCATTTTCTGTTAAAGAATTTTGTTCGGGATCTATCAAATGATTATAATAGATTCCCAAAATTCGATCATTCTTTTGTGCCTCAATCAAATCTTGGTCTGGCGTGTCATGACTCCACTGTACCACTGGTTGATCTACCTCCTTTGGTGCTTTAGAACGTGTCACTGCATCAATTTGTGTTTCACCCATTAAATAATTAATAGGTAGCAATTCTCCCAATACAGCCCCAATCTTAGCCAGGTGGTCTGCCTTATCATTTCCCTCCTTATCCTCTCCTGGTGTTTTTAAATGCCCACGAATTTTTCTCCAGTATATTGTTAAATTATTCTCTGACACCAATTTGTCTATGGCTTGTATCATTTTTCCATGTTTAAGTGGCTTTTTGTTGATTGTAACCATGCCTCTTGCTTTCCAACCAGGCAAATACTCCACAAAGCTATTTCGTGCATAGTCAGAATCAGTCACCAGGACAATTTCACTGAACTTTTTATCAACTGCAGTAGCAATTGCTTTATAAATGGCTGCCAATTCCGCCACCTGACTACTCCTATCTCCAATCCTCATCCCTATACTGGGGACACCTTCACATTTCAATCGGACATTTCCTATTCCTGCCACTAATTGTTTATTACTGTCATTTTCAATGTGAAAAGCACAACCATCCACATATACAGTTGGCAAATCCTTGCATGTTTTTTCATCAAAAGCTTTGTGTGGTGATTGTTCAAATTCCTGCAAACTAGTTTCCACTTCCATTTCATTTGGTATTTGTTCAGCTGCACAGTCATGTAAGTCATCTAACCCTTGAGCAATTGGGTTCTTTTTATTTTGTCCATATCTCACTTCTACGGGAAAACCTTGTAATGCCAGCGTCCATGAAGTGATTCTGGATTGCGCTAGATTACCTGATCTAATTCTTTTACTCTCTAAAAATTGCAAAGGTTGATGATTTGTTTCAATAATCACCTTTTCTCCCTGAACAATGGGGCGGAAATGTTGTAGCGCCCACACAGTGGTTAATAGGGCCTTTTCACATTCATTAAATTTCATTTCAACTTGGGAAAATGCCTTACTTGCATATGTAATGGTTTTGTGATTCAAATCGTGTTTTTGTGATAACACTGCTGACATACAATGTTCAGAAAAACCTATTTCTATAAAGAAATCCCTGTCCTTTATGGGGTATGCTAAACATGGTGCCTTTACAAGACATTCCTTTAATTTAGCCACTGCATCAGACTGCTCTTTTTCCCATTTCCACGGAGTATTCAGTTTAAGCAGTTTAGTCAATGGTTGAGTGATTTCTGCATAATTTTCAATGAACTTTCTGTTATAGCCTGTCATCCCTAATAAACTTTTTACTCCTTTCACATTTTTAGGATCTTTTAATCTTTGTATGGCCTCTATTTTCTTCTTTTGTGGATTTAGCCCATGTTCAGTCACTTCATGCCCTAGAAAGTTCACTTTTTTCTTGCACCATTGTGCTTTTTGCAAAGATACTTTGGTGCCTGCTTTCTGCAATTGGCCAAGTACATGTCTTATTTCATCAAAATGGCTTTTCAGGCTTTCATTTTTTATCAGGACATCGTCCACATAAACTATTGTTCCTCTTTCCGCTGCATCCGGCATGGCCTTTCTCAAAAATATGCCAAATTCACTCCCACTATTGATGTACCCGAACGGAGCTCTAAGCCAGGCATATTGAGTCCTGTCAAATGTAAAGGAAAATAAATGTTGTATCTCCTCTGCCAATGGCACGCACCAATATTCAGAGGTGAGATCTAATGTGGTAAATACATTTGAACCATGTACCTGAGCTAGGCCCTGATCAATGAATGGCAGAGGCCATCTAGATACTGGTACTCTTTTATTTAACTCTCTCAAGTCTGCACACAGCCGCCATTGACCATTTGGCTTTAACACACCTAAAATAGGTGTATTGGATGTGCTATGAATGGGCCTGATGATTCCCCGCGATTCCAAATTTTTAATAATCTCTGCCAATGTTTATAAACATGCCAGCGGTAGTCTATACTGGCGTACAAATACTGGATTTCTGCTACACGCTTCTGGTAATATGGCCACATGTAAATCAGTTAAACCACAATCATAAGCATCTTTTGCAAATACATCCTTAAACTCCATAAATATCTCCCTCAGATTGTCCCTATCCTCATTGCTTTCACACGCATCCGCTAAGGAGATCTGCTCTTCTACCATTTTTGAAAATTCTGGAAAATCTTCTGGTAAGGGAATCTCGGCGCTTTCCTCTAACTGTGTGGCTGTGTCTTTTTGTAAAGCTGCCACTTTTAAATATTTTGGCATATCAGCTTCCACTTCAATGGGCTGATTTTCTGTTTCATTTTCATTTATATTAAATATTATGCAATCCTCTTGATGGCAGCACACTGTCTCATTTGAATCATAAGGATACACAGAATGAATTTTAAATATTCCTTTGGGCTGAGAGTCCAGGTGTTCTGGCAACTCACCCTTGGCATCTACATACTTTTCAGGAATATTTCCAATCACCATGTTATTTAAATCTGCCGTATAATGTGATTTTTGTATGGCCATTCCTAATGGGGAGTTTTCCTCTAAATGAATATCCTGACAACCTTTATTATTTACCATAATTTTTACAGATCCTTCACCAATATCTACCAATGGAATGTATTCATAATCCAGGCCTTGCTGTTTTATGGATTCATTCAGGTATACAAATGCATCAGAGCCTTTCATCTGCTGTCCATTTTTGCATTTCAGCTTTATTGCAAACTGTTTTGTAAATGCAGGAATAATAGTATCTTTCCTCATTTGTAATTCGATTGCATAAGGAACCAGTTGTGCACAATGATAAGCCCTTCTTTTGTCTTCAAATTCAGGTGCCGGACCACCTAGGCGTGACCATATTTTTTGATTAAGGAAATCTAACACCATACACATTCTGTGCATGATGTCATTGCCCATGTAAAATTCATTTTGTGCTCCACTCACTATCCATACATTATGGTAAATTGTTTTCTGCCCAATGCTAATTTTAAGCATGCATCTGCCTGCAATTCGGTTTTCAAAGTCTGGACTGTCCAACCCAGAAACATATTGGTTTTTAATCCTAAATCTCGGGATTTCTTCCCTCTCCATTATTTTTTGCAACAATTTCTCATTAATGAAACTCCTTTCATGTTCAAGCGCTAAAGTGGCTTTTATTGTTTTAAAATAGTCATTTATACCAACATGAACCCATGGTTGCTCATCTTCCATGTGTATTTCTGCCAGAGTGGTAATGTGTTTTTCTGAATCTGTTTTAGGAGCAATATTCTGTTTGCATGTTTTCTCTTTTAAATAAAAACGTAATGTGTGCTCATCTATGGCAGTCTGCCAATCTTTCCTTGGGTCCAAGTATATTTGTACAGGTAGTTTTTCATTGTCGCTCTGCATTTTGTCTTGACACATTAATATAACAGTGACACTAGGTATGCAGCTATTCTGGAGATATACCTCCACAGCATCATTTGTTTTGGCAACGGTGTGACATTCATTTATATTGCTGTTTTGTGATTTTAGTTTCTTAGGCCTCAATGGTTTTTTGGTTAAGGACCACAGCACTCCATTCACCCCATCTATTAGAGGAGACAATCTTTTCAGGCAATCTGTCCCCATCAGAAATGGAATTTCACAAATAGATGTGATCAATACCTCTTGTTTCATTCTGTGCTTTCCTATTTTTATGTCCACCTCAGTTACACCTATGATGGGCACCTCCTCCCCATTAAAGTTATGCACTGGGCCTTGATTTTCCTTCACTGTGATCTGACTCTGTGGGGGTCTCCCTTCATTGATACTCTTTACCAGCTCCTTGGACATAATTGTGGCCTGTGCGCCAGTGTCAATCATAGCAAAGGTGTGGCATTTTTCTTCTGCAGTGATGGGTGCATAATATCTGTCCTCAACTTCCTCTAATACACATAAGAAATGTGAATTCTTACTGATTTCAGGGCTCACCTTTCTCAGGTCTTTTTCACTTTTGGCTAAACACATTGGTAAATGGAAAGACATTTTTCCCTCCTTTTTACCCATTTCTGCGCGAGAGACTTTATTCATTTCTCCATGATCAGAGGTTTTTTGGAGTGTGGCCACTGTTCGCCCATCCATCTGGGTAACATCAGAGACCACATTACAACCTTCCAACTGAACATGTGTAACAACATCATTCAGCAATTTGTCATTTTTTAATTCTGTGCATTTGTGATCATTTAGTGTGATACCAGCCCTTTCAGCCTCTTCAAAAATATGTGGCTCAAAGAATACTTCAGGTGATTGACTTGTACCCTCCTTTTGAGTATTTCCTTTTTCTGTCTGTGTTTGGTCATTGTTTTGCTTGCCCAGGGAAGGAGCTATAGTATCCCCACTTACTCCCTGTTCACTGGTATTCCCCATGCATGAGTCATTTTTCTTAAATCTGTCCCTTTGTTCTTTTGGAATTCCTAATGTTTCTTTTTCATTTGTATAAATCTTTACTGTTTTATTTAGCTCTAGGTTAAACCGTACCTCTTTTTTAGAAGTATTTGCACTTTCTGTCACAAGTTCATTTACTGGCACTTTCACATTTAATCCATTAGGCATCTCAGAGTCGTTATGCAAAATTATATCAGAGCAATCTGTCATTTTGGCACTGCAGTTATCATGAGTACTTAGTCACTTTTCGGAAGCCCCCCGGTCATTGCTATGGCCATCAGCCCCCTCTTTGGAAGGTTGTTTTTGCGCTGTACAGAGCTTTCCTATTTGCTCAGCTAACATTTTCACTTGGGCCTCAAGGCACTGGAACCTTTCCATCTCTCTAAGATCCTCTTTCTGTGGTCTAGGTCGATATTGGTTGTTTTCCCCCTGATTGGATCTATTCTGATACCTCCCAGGTGATTGACGTTGGTTGGGATGGTTTCTGAACTTTTGATTCATTTGTGGAGGGGAGCGGGTTGCACCCATCCTTTGATTATAGTCCCCTGGTGGGGAATCATTGTACTGGCGTGGATTGTAGTTCACGTTTTGCCTCAAGTCCTGTCTCTCAGATTGTGGGTACTGGCCCCTAGGTTGATTTCCATTATCAGTAAATCGATCCACATATCGGGGCCTATCCTGATTACCATATATCATGGTGTTGGGGTCAAATCTGCTCTGTGTCCCCAATGACTGGTAGGGACCATCATTTCTTTGATCTTGATTTTGTCTCTGGTTATTGTTCATACCTGCCATATCAGGCCGATATCCTACCCAGGGTCTGTCCCCTAAATACCTAGGGCTGATGTAGCTCTCTCTATTACTAGTATCATGTGATTGGAACATTGGTACAGGAAATGGCGATCTTTGTTGATTACCCCTTTATTCAGGTGTCACATTATTTTTACTTTGGCTTTGAGCAGGCTCAAGGGACATTTTGGCTGACCTGATTTCCATTACTGTGGCTCAGGGTTCTTTAGATTTAGGTCTAGTATCTTTCATTTTATCACTTTCTCTACCCTGACAATAGAGTACCTCATATAGTTTTGTGCTTTGATGTACAATCCATTCAAGGGACTTGTCAGAGTCAAATTCACGGACCAATTGGGATATGATGTCTTTCTGTAGCCCATAGAAGTATGCAGTTTTAAACTCATTGGAATTTGAGTCAAAAGATACATCAAAGCGAGAAAATGCTCTTTTTAAGTCTTGTAAAAATTGGCGAGGGGATGTATTAGGTCCAGCAGTAATTGCGTAAGTGACTTTCTTTGCCTCCTGCAATGACTGAAAAGGAGAAAAATGACGCCTAATTTCTTTTTCAAACTCCAACCAGGTCATATTCTGCTGTTCATTTAATCCCCTTATGATGCTGGCCGTCGGGGCATCTAAAGTTAAATTAAAATATTGTCTGTACTGTTCCTTAGGTATCTGGAGTGCTTTAAAAATGTCATGCACCGCTTCTAAGTGATCCTCAATGCAGCATTCACCTCCCTTTTTAAATGGTTTGCTCAGGGCTTTAATGGATTTCATTATTTTTATGGGGCTACTTGTTGCAATGCATGGAATTGCACTATTTTGTGATTCAATCCTGTTTTCAGGTGTATGAGATTGGTGGCTGCCCCCAATGGGAGTATCAAATCCCCCAAGGCGCTGCAACCAAGTTCAGTCACCGGCCCAGTCACTGGAGCACTAGCTCTTTGGGCAGAGCTAGAATTCACCTCCACTCCATTGAATGTGGTACCCTGCCGCCTCTCCTGGGACCTGGGAATGCACATTTGCTGTTCTAAGTCCTTACACTTTTTAAGGAGTCTGTTTGCTTCATTTTGCAAATAGTTGTTTTCATCACTCATCTTATTAATCACCTCCTGCATGTCGCACATTTGCATTTGGCATTCATTGAACTCTTTATTTCTCTTGTCTCTTTCTTGAATCATTTTAATAATTTCTTGTTCTGCACTCTGGAGATCACATTCTTTTTCACAATGTTCTTTTTGTAGAATCTGCATTTCTGAAGCAACCTCATCTTTATCCTGTCTAATGTGGTCCACTAAGGCTTTTAAGTGTACCAATTCTTGCTCACTATCCTCAAATTGTTTCTTGCTTTTGGATAACTGAGTATCAAAGTCTCTGCATTTTAATTGCATGTCTTTTTGGCATACATCCAATTCTGCTCTCAACATTTCCTGATTTTTACTTGCCCCATCTAATTCAGTCTTTAACCTGTTAATTAGCTGAGTATCATTCTCCTGCATTCGCAGGGACTTATTCAAAATAAACTATATTTTGCTGCATAGCCGTATTAAACAGTCTTTCTCTGCACTTTTATCGGCTGCATTCAATAATCTTGTAAGGCAGACCTGAATTATGCTGCCTTCTGCAAAAATATTGTCTAGTTTTTCTTTCTGCACCTCACCCTGAATGCGTTCACGCCATTCTAACGTGCTATTCGACGACCAAGTCCCATGTGCAAACAACTTTGCCTCTAAATATTGCACTAGGTCTGAGAATGTGGTTTCCCTTTGTGACATTCTGAAATTCGTTTTTTAGTGGCACACTGCTATTATAAAATGGGTTCCCTTTAATGTGCAAATGGCAGTGTGAGACACGCTTGCCACGCCCAGTAGGTACTCTAGGATCACTTTCCCGGCCTGCAACGCACCATAAATATGTAGGGTATTTTGTGGAGATTTGGGGCCTGACGGTATTTTCTTACCGCCGAAAAATAACTTATCAACAATCACTCCTTGTATTCAGATTGGGCCATGTACAACAATAATACAGTGGACATGCATTATTTCAGCACACAGACATGCGTATTTGGTATGCGTGGTTGGTATACGTGGTTGGTGGTATTTTGGTGAGTATAATTCCCTTGTTTTATTTGTGGCCCCAATATCCAGAACCCCTTATACTTGCTTAGATTTTTCGTGTAATCACTAGAGAGACCTCAGGCTTGCATTTCAGGAACACCACATTTTCATTTTTAGTGTGCCACCATGGGCAATTTCTCTCTATCTTATCTACGGCAGCGAGCTATCATGTGGTATTTTCACTATCTTATATACGGTAGTGAACTATGTCCCGGGCCTCCCTTTTTGCCGACTCATAGACCTCCGACAAACTACAACACACACAGTTAGTTATAATTGCTCATACTGAATTACATTGTGCACCCGGCTGCAGCAAATTTGACGTTTAGCTACCTTGAAAATGACAATTGCACTGTCTAAACATCTCCCCACATCATCAGCACTGTATTGGTAAATATAAAACACACCACCCGTCTGCTTTCAAATATTTTTGTGTATTATAAAAGTTGCGTTTAAACACGATCTCACTCTTTATAGAAATAAATAAAATAGCACAATAACAGCATTGTCTGTGATACACTGAAAAGAGAGTGGCGGAGACAAGAACTCAATTTGCAACATTAAACATGTGATTAAAGCACAGGAATCTCCTTTCCTACACTGACTGAATATTCTCGTACACACTCAGCCCCCACACTTCTGTAATTACCTTATCTGTTCAGCATGAGTTTTCTTCAGCTGTTCTCTTTCTGAATTTGGCTCCCTTGAAGATTAACCCCAGTGAAAACAAGCGTCTTTCGTTCTCAAACCGGGGTTATTGCCTGGAATTCTCAGCTTTTGCAGCAGGAATGCTTCAGCCAGGAAACAGGTCCTTCTCCCAGCTCTGCCAAATCCCAACTGTCCTCCCCCTCTCCTCAAGCTCCCCCAGCAAAACTTTCATCACTGCCTATAGCTTGATATTTGCTATGACGCTGCTCCAATCAGAAATCAATCATGCCATCTCCTCCCTCACTACACAATGGCTCATTTCTACAGTAATTATTTGTAACCAACTGATTTCCTGTTCCTTCGAGCCCTTTTGCTTCCTGTAGTTATGTGGACAGAGCAGCAGAGAAAAAGAAAAAAATTAATGTGCGTTTAAAAGTTCACTTTCAGAGTAGGCCTAATTCTGCAGTGGAGACACATTTTTATTAGTGGGTTATGTTAAATGCAGTTTTATTAGTCAGGTTATTTATTAATAATGTTAGTTATTAATTTTCAAATGTGTCTTTTGCACCATAGGCATTTCAGGGAAAAATAGTGTGCATTTTTGAATGTGCACGTGTGCTTTTAACTGTAAAAATAGATTTGCATCTTATATGTTAAAATCGTTTTTGACTGAATAGCCTGTCTTTACTTATATGTCCATGTTAATCTGGCAACACATATAGCAATGCACCACACCCATGTGGTGGTGCTGCATCAAAACATTGCTACCTGTGCAGTAGTGCTGTACTCTGTGCTGTAACAGGCTGAATATCCTTACAGGCCTACTAACAGTACAAATAATGTTCTATATATTTTAACAAATATCTGTTCCCATCATGCATTTCTTTGTATTAATACTGTATACCAATCATTCTTTATCTGAACATAGTGTTAGCACATATATTTAATATGTCAGGTGTTACTCATCAATCATAAGTATAGGTAATCACTTAATCCAGGAAGGCAACAGGCACCTTATATCTGATGACAGTTACGATTGCAGGACAATGTGTATGTGATTCACCAAACTTTCCAACTGAGGCATAGATGTAAAAGTTATACTTAACTCACTGGGTTAACCAATATTAGACAAGAGATAATCATTGTAATGACAGTTAGAGGGACTGGATTCCATAAGAAAATTAGTAGCGTACGTTATCCTATAGTAATATTATTGACCCATTAGTTTGATATCACATTTTAGGAGGTAATTAATGTATCATGATCTTGAGGCATGGTATGAATCTTTACAAAAAACAGTTAAGCAAGAATTCCTCATTAAGGCCCCTGGGGTGTAAAGTATCTAGATGTTGAATCTAGTATTTCTCTGTTTGTGACAATAGGGACCGATAATCACTGCCCCTCTGAGGTCGTTTGACAACTTCTATAACCTGAAATTTGAATTGGGCCATAGTATGGTGATGTTCTGTAAAGTGCCTTGCTATGGGTGATCTAGCACTCTTTCACCTTATGTTAGATTTATGCTCCATCCATCTGTCCTTGATGAGTCTCCTTGTCTGCCCTACATATAACTTCCTACACATTCATTTGATGGAATAAATTACCCCTGAGGTAAGGCAGGTTGAAAAGTCTCTTAATTTAATCGCTGTTCCAGGTTGTTCCAGCACAGGACAGGGGAAAAAGGCGCTACGCGATACAGAGGGTGAGACCCCTGGTATCCAAGAGGAATTAACTAGCGTTCCTGGATGCAATGTATGCTTATCTCCGCATCATTAGACTTTCAACCCCCCATAAATCCATACATTTAATGTGGGTCTAGAATATTTCCAGACTGCCATCCTCCCCTTTGTACTATGGTCAGTCCTCAGCTGTTGTCCAACTAACCTTCTGTTGGGTCTGTTGCATTAGGCAGGGGTGAGGCTCCATCTGAATTCATCCTAGTCCCAGGTAGAAATATTGGTAGCCCTGGCCTCTGGTTTGCTACAGACTCATGGGTTGCTCTTGAATCTGCAGGCATCCCAGATATCCCATTTAGTTTTGAGACTGAGGTTGCAGTTCATAGATGCTATCTGTGGACCAAAGAAGTCATGGTGCAGCTACTGATGGACAGGAGACCATCCTCGGATGAGTGGTTCCTCTACTGTTTGAGCTCCCCAACACATCAGCAAGGACATATTTGAGGCACCTGGGCCTCATGTCAGCCAATGGTTTGGTCACACATTGGGCACAGTTACCACTTTGTCCCCTTTTGTCCCAGAACACAGCAGGTGGCACATGTTGCTCTCAGGATCTTGTAGCCTGAATTCTGATGTTGTATGACCTAAAGTCAATGACAGTTAGGAAGTAGAGAACTAGGGGACATGTTTCCCACTGAATTCCCCTCTTCCTGACCGGACCACAGATGCCAGTGCAATGGGTCTGGGACAATCATGAGAACCAGTTCTTGCCAGGGCCCCACATCAATAAGGAAGAGAATGTCTTCTAATTGCCGGGACCTGGAGGCCTTCTCGGGCTTGGTGTGTCTTCAAACAGGATGTTCAGTGCCGAGCAGTCCTTGTTCCCATGGGTCACTCTTTTACCATAGCTAATGGGACCAGACAGGGTGATGGAGGCATAAGATCTAGTCTCCTGGATGAGCCTCTGAAAGCAGGCCAATCTTCTGTCCATCGGGGTAATGCACTTTGGAGGTGTGTAAATGGGCTAGCAGAGGATCTACACTGGTCTGTTTTGTTTCAAGCTGAATGGAAACTTCCTCCCCAGACTTTGAAGCCAGTCCTGGGGCCTTCCCTTGAGAGACATGCTTACCAACAAGGAGAATGCCATCTTACTTCTGTTTGCCCTTGGATAAAGGTGATTTGGTTATGTGGGAGCATGCCCTTTCACTCTTTATTTCTGTCTATCCCCAGTCCCCCTAATCCTTGGACAACCCATAGTATCTGGTATACAGAGCCAAAGTGATCTTGATCACTCCTTGGTGACCCGGGAGCATCTGTTACCCCTTCTGAAGTCGATGTCTGTGGTACCTCCTCCAGTCCTTTGACTGCTATTCTCCTGCGGTCCACTGTCCTCAATGCTCCCAGCTGAACTAGAGTTAGCACTGAAATGCCTGGTTCTTAGAGGGAGGACTTAGGTGACAAGATTTGGGTCGGATATCCTTGTCCTTATAAACCTCCTAAGTTGCCTTGACTCTTTGCTCGTTTGAATACTGTACTGGTGGAGGTGTGGTGGTTATTTCCATAGACTGCATAGGTCTTGAATTCTCCCAGTTCCCCTAGGATGGGATCCAGTTGGGCCTGCCTCTTTCCTCCATTTGGGCTGCATAGGGAATTATTAATGTCTTCATAGAGCCTTTTGGGAGCAGGTGGGTAGTTGTTTTCCTGACCAGGCTTATGGAAAGTTTTTCATTGGCTTGTCTGGGGATAAGTCCATTTCACCTATCTACTCATTTTGGGTTGGAGTTTTCAGCAGAACCCGCACCCGCTTTCTTTTCCCTGGAGTCCTTTGAAGTTCTAAATTGGAAGTCTGCCTTTGGTGGTCATTTCCTCGTGCCTTTGCTGGTCATTTACTCGGCAAGGTGCCTGTATGAACTCAGCGCTCCCCTATGCTCCCCCCCCGACCCCCTGGTTGTGTTCTCTCTAGTGTATGTTTGTTCTGCTGTCATCCAACCATTAGTCCCAACATGAATTTGACTTTCGTACATCCCAAAGGATTATCATGTTCTCTCTCATGAAGGACCTCCATCAAACTTAGGTCTGTCATGCTAGCTTGGATCGTTGGATTGCTCGAGGGAACTCTGTCAGGTTGACTGGACAGAACTGCACCTCTTTGGGAAGTGGTGACAGTGGTCGTTGATTTGGTGTCTCGGAAGAGGGAAAAGGGTCCCTTTGCTGAACTTTAGCCATTGAAAATGGGATCCTCTCTCTTTGGCCTATTCCCTGAAGGGTCTTCTTACTCAACCAGAGGTTGGGGGCCACACTATTGTAGGGATAGCGTCCGCCTAGGCAGGGTAAAGGGGCTCCTCCATCTAAATCTGTTTGGGATGCCACCCATATTTCCCCATTGCCTGTCATTCATTGCAACCATTGCCACTTACCGGATCATGATTGAAGGGACTTTTTGACTATGCTGTTTTGCAGGCACTACTTTTGCAAACGGCCCTTTAGGGTCATTTAAATTTACCGGGTATGCAAGGTATGCATGAGGAGCTGGGTACCTTTTAAATGCCATTAAATGATACTAAATGACACTAAATGCAATCAGGTGTGCTTTAACTGGTCAACAGTTTGCACTTCTGTCGACATTTGTCTTTTGTGACTAAAACTGTGCTTAGTTGTGCATAAGTAGTGAATTGCCAGGAAATAGCTGGAGACAGAGCTAGACAACTCTCAAAGCCTCCTTCAGAATTGAATCTTTAGCATAGCACAGTATATTCTCAGCATATAAACTGGTGCCCTTGGTGCTTGTAGCAGGTATTAGCATTGATTAGTAAGAAGATGTGTTTTGTCCCATTGCCTGTCAAGCTGTCTAATTGCTCAACGGGCTACATGGTAAATAGGCAATTTGATATATGACTAACTGGCTAATTTCTTTAAATTGGCAAACCATCCTTCATCTCCTGTCCCTGATCCAGACCTTGTTATGACATCAAAAAAATGGCAAGGGGTTTGAAAGAACAAGGTGTCAGTGGAGGTTGCCAAGTGGGGTCGTTGAAGATAACCTGGATATTGCCGTTCTACAGGGCTCCTCTGCCAGGGAATGGGATGTTAAGGAGCAGAACATTCTAATACATGACAACATCCTACCACTGCAAGTTTATCTTTTTGACAGATTCAGCCTCTTTGCACTTTTAGAGATGAACACCCTTGTAGAGGAGGAGCCAGTTGCCTCTACTGGAAATCCCGCCCCCATTTTGCCTATATATTGGAAGCCGGAAATTGCGACATGAACAATGCCAGTAATGGTCCCTATATCATGAAGAATCCTCAAAACAAGGTAGCCATTGAGAAAGCCCTATGTGATGTACCCGCAGAGAAATGACAGACTCTTAAAGGAGGTCCTTGAAGAAGTGTGAAAATGAATGAAAGAAGACTGGTCACATCACATGAAGCAGAAATTATGCACCCAGAAGAGATGCTAATGATGAAGGTGAATAGACCTTATAGAATCTGATGGCGAAGTAAAGAATCGAGTAACATTTCATGTACGGGAATGAAGATTACATGTGCGGAAAGCACTGAAGAAAATGCAAGTCACTTTATAACTGTACAAATGCTGCAACACAAGTAGACTAAGGAATCGTGAAGGCAGGCTATACGAAGTGAATGGACTGCAGGCGGTGCTGCCAATATATATATATATATATATATATGTATATATATATATATATATATATATATATATATATATATATATATATATATATATATATATATATATATATATATATACATATATATATATATATATATATATATATATAATCTGGATGTTCCACATTGTGTTTTAGCAAACTAGGACCCGTGAACAGAAGGGCTGAAAGTATGGCACAGTAGAAGAAAACTGACGATGAGGGAAGATTCGAGAAAGCTTGTCTGGCCTAGTGTCAAGGGAAGGGGCAGCCAAGAGACGTGTTATCTATTTGAGAAGATACAATGAACGTGAGCTCCTGTTGAGGTGTAATGGAAAATCACTAAAAGTGCCAGATTTTATTATTTTAATAGTGTTAAATACGAAAGAAAGAGCTCAAACATGGTCTCCTGTCACATGGTCGAGGTGAAAATAGACTTTGTGCAAGCTACACAGACACTTGAAGATAAGACCATGCTCACACTGCTTTCTATTCTCAGGCACAGTGATACTTTGCAAGGCCGAGTTCAAAGACAATTTGAATGGCAGACAGCAGGAGTGATGATGGATGATGGGCTAATTGGGTGGGACGGTATGACCAAGCCAAACCTCGAGCACATGGGGTACCAGCTTGCATGCTGCTAGTGAGTGGAATATTCCAGAATGGTACAAGTGTGTCAACCAATCATAGAGGGCCACATAGCAAAGAGCCCTATCATTTGAGACCCAATGAAATATTGTGTATTCTATGACACTGAAGATGACTTGCACTAGGGGTGGCTATAGCTGTCCACCTGACCCTAGAGACCCAATCACAATTCTATCCACCAATAAAAGAATTCCGAGATGTTCCCCATAGACCAACCACAACCCCAAGTAGGTTCTTTTTTTGGCACGTAGTATGACATCAATGATGACAAATTTTTTATATATAAATGTAATTTTTTATTAAACGCTTTGAGAACTCTTGAGAGAGACTTGAGCGAACGCCCGTTGATATCCGTTATACTGTTTTTGATAATTTAAATTATAACAGTTATGTTTTGCCAACTTCCTGAGTCGGTCTTATTATTGGTGTCAGAGCAAAATCTGCATCGCCATCCATCCCATGTAGCGCTACCTCGCTTAACGGGCCTACGGGTTCACTGCATTATAACTCTGCCAGCCTAGAAAAAAGTGCCAGTAATAACATTTACCAGCACTTTTCCGAACTAACAGGGTAAAAGTTTGGTGGTGGGGTGCATGGAATTACCGGCAGCTCTGAGCTGCTGGTAATTCTGGCACCCAACCACTAAGAAATTCTGATATCACCAACACTGGTATTACCAGTCCCGGTAATAACAGCAAATCCTACCATGAAGTCCTATGGAAATCCATGGAATGGGGATTTACCTGTGTTTCTGCCACTTGGTATCTGCCAGTAATTCTGGCAGACCAAGTGGCCGAAACAGTCATTCTGTTTTCCAGTATACTGCAGGATACCAACAAACATATGATGAAACCCAAGGATCCACTTTAAATAAGTGCTTTATGAATATGCTGCTTCCACTTGATATTGGTAACTGTCCAGTCTTTGGGTGGAATGTACTCAAAGGCCCAATGTCAACTGCAAAATAGGTGCGCCTTTGTAATAGTAGCAGTAAGAGTGGAAATCATATATAAAAAAAGATACATTTTTCTCACCCCTCTCTCCCTAAAACTTAAAACAATGTGAAATGGTCTTTGATTCTCCCTACACCAGGACATCTGTCTGACACTAAAAAGGAGCAACAGAGTTTGCAGTTTTTCAGCTGTGGTTTGCTTTAGGGAAGCCTAAGTCCTAAATTCCATTTATGTTGAGAATCACAGTCTTCTGGTATCAGTGCTGAACTTTGGGAAGCTGTTTTTAGGTTTTTGAGTAGTAAGGAAAGCTGGGAAGTCTTGCAGTTAGGTCTCCTCTGCCAGGGAATGGGATGTTAAGGAGCAGAACATTCTAATACATGACAACATCCTACCACTGCAAGTTTATATTTTTGACAGATTCAGCCTCTTTGCACTTTTAGAGATGAACACCCTTGTAGAGGAGGAGCCAGTTGCCTCTACTGGAAATCCCGCCCCCATTTTGCCTATATATTGGAAGCCGGAAATTGCGACATGAACAATGCCAGTAATGGTCCCTATATCATGAAGAATCCTCAAAACAAGGTAGCCATTGAGAAAGCCCTATGTGATGTACCCGCAGAGAAATGACAGACTCTTAAAGGAGGTCCTTGAAGAAGTGTGAAAATGAATGAAAGAAGACTGGTCACATCACATGAAGCAGAAATTATGCACCCAGAAGAGATGCTAATGATGAAGGTGAATAGACCTTATAGAATCTGATGGCGAAGTAAAGAATCGAGTAACATTTCATGTACGGGAATGAAGATTACATGTGCGGAAAGCACTGAAGAAAATGCAAGTCACTTTATAACTGTACAAATGCTGCAACACAAGTAGACTAAGGAATCGTGAAGGCAGGCTATACGAAGTGAATGGACTGCAGGCGGTGCTGCCAATATATATATATATATATATATATATATATATATATATATATATATATATATATACATATATATATATATATATATATAATCTGGATGTTCCACATTGTGTTTTAGCAAACTAGGACCCCGTGAACAGAAGGGCTGAAAGTATGGCACAGTAGAAGAAAACTGACGATGAGGGAAGATTCGAGAAAGCTTGTCTGGCCTAGTGTCAAGGGAAGGGGCAGCCAAGAGACGTGTTATCTATTTGAGAAGATACAATGAACGTGAGCTCCTGTTGAGGTGTAATGGAAAATCACTAAAAGTGCCAGGTTTTATTATTTTAATAGTGTTAAATACGAAAGAAAGAGCTCAAACATGGTCTCCTGTCACATGGTCGAGGTGAAAATAGACTTTGTGCAAGATACACAGACACTTGAAGATAAGACCATGCTCACACTGCTTTCTATTCTCAGGCACAGTGATACTTTGCAAGGCCGAGTTCAAAGACAATTTGAATGGCAGACAGCAGGAGTGATGATGGATGATGGGCTAATTGGGTGGGACGGTATGACCAAGCCAAACCTCGAGCACATGGGGTACCAGCTTGCATGCTTCTAGCGAGTGGAATATTCCAGAATGGTACAAGTGTGTCAACCAATCATAGAGGGCCACATAGCAAAGAGCCCTATCATTTGAGACCCAATGAAATATTGTGTATTCTATGACACTGAAGATGACTTGCACTAGGGGTGGCTATAGCTGTCCACCTGACCCTAGAGACCCAATCACAATTCTATCCACCAATAAAAGTATACCTAGATGTTCCCCATAGACCAACCACAACCCCAAGTAGGTTCTTTTTTTGGCACGTAGTATGACATCAATGATGACAAATTTTTTATATATAAATGTAATTTTTTATTAAACGCTTTGAGAACTCTTGAGAGAGACTTGAGCGAACGCCCGTTGATATCCGTTATACTGTTTTTGATAATTTAAATTATAACAGTTATGTTTTGCCAACTTCCTGAGTCGGTCTTATTATTGGTGTCAGAGCAAAATCTGCATCGCCATCCATCCCATGTACCGCTACCTCGCTTAACGGGCCTACGGGTTCACTGCATTATAACTCTGCCAGCCTAGAAAAAAGTGCCAGTAATAACATTTACCAGCACTTTTCCGAACTAACAGGGTAAAAGTTTGGTGGTGGGGTGCATGGAATTACCGGCAGCTCTGAGCTGCTGGTAATTCTGGCACCCAACCACTAAGAAATTCTGATATCACCAACACTGGTATTACCAGTCCCGGTAATAACAGCAAATCCTACCATGAAGTCCTATGGAAATCCATGGAATGGGGATTTACCTGTGTTTCTGCCACTTGGTATCTGCCAGTAATTCTGGCAGACCAAGTGGCCGAAACAGTCATTCTGTTTTCCAGTATACTGCAGGATACCAACAAACATATGATGAAACCCAAGGATCCACTTTAAATAAGTGCTTTATGAATATGCTGCTTCCACTTGATATTGGTAACTGTCCAGTCTTTGGGTGGAATGTACTCAAAGGCCCAATGTCAACTGCAAAATAGGTGTGCCTTTGTAATAGTAGCAGTAAGAGTGGAAATCATATATAAAAAAAGATACATTTTTCTCACCCCTCTCTCCCTAAAACTTAAAACAATGTGAAATGGTCTTTGATTCTCCCTACACCAGGACATCTGTCTGACACTAAAAAGGAGCAACAGAGTTTGCAGTTTTTCAGCTGTGGTTTGCTTTAGGGAAGCCTAAGTCCTAAATTCCATTTATGTTGAGAATCACAGTCTTCTGGTATCAGTGCTGAACTTTGGGAAGCTGTTTTTAGGTTTTTGAGTAGTAAGGAAAGCTGGGAAGTCTTGCAGATAGGCAATACATGGAATTAGAAAACAATCAACCGAGATAACATAAGATTGCCGACTTAGAAATATAAAGGCCAAAGGTGCACTTACAAACACCAGATTACATAGAAATGCTGGAAAAAGTGAGGGAAACAGAAGGAGTATGAGAAAATTAAGAAGGGATGTTAGAGGTGTATACAGATGGATCTGAAATTCCTATTATGGGACAAGTAGGATTGGCATAGTATATAACGTCACCGAACATATGTAAAATGGAAAGAATTAGAGGTAGCACATCTATTTATGCATCAGAAATATTAGCAATATTATTGGCTGCAAATACTATAGGGAAATAAAGATTCAAATAAATGTTATTTACTCTGACTATAGGAGTTTGTTGCAATCTGTTCAAAACCGCAGAGGTGACAGACAAGATATCATATTAGACATTACACAGTGGTACGACCAGTGTTTAATTTATAGCACTCCTGTGACACTGCATTTGGGCAGTTCCCTACCAATGCTGCCACCACACATTGGTGCTCCCCACAGTGTTGACATATTTGGGGTTTCACTACAGCTCACACCTGCTCATTGTGGTTGATGGATGCACTATCACCACTTCATAATTAATGTGAGCCTGAGACAATAAGTGCTGAGGCTCCAAAATAAGTTCCCTGGCTGAGCCCTGGCAAACACCCCCACAAATAAAGCACTGGGTAGGACATGTGTAGCAAAGAAGTATTAGAAATGAAAATGACATGGGTACCCGGACACTCAGGGGTAGAAGGCAATGACGCATCACAGGTGGGATGGAAAGAGATATAATTGATATAAGTTTACCGCTAAGTGAAGGCAAAATGAGACCCAAAATAAGAGAAAAGATAGGAGAGATTTGGCAAAAACAATGGGGCAGAAAGATCAAGAGGAGACATTTCCATAACGTACAACCAGTGGTCACAGACAGGCCCGGATGGAATGGAAAACTCTACAGGCAATAGGAAGCATTAGTAAACAGGTAATTGGCAGGGCACAACAACCTAAATGGAATGCTAAAACATGTAGGTGCCATGAACACGGAGAATGTTCATTTTGCAACAATGATGAATTATTATGTCAATATCTGCTAGATTATGAACACTACGGGCCTCATTACAAGTATGGAGGTAGCCATTTTGCTATTAGCGGCATGGCTTTCCGATACCGGGTCCGGGTTCCCGGAATGGGGAATTACCGGGCCATTCTGACCTTGGAGGGCCCGGTAATTCCCCTTCCCGGGAACCCGCACCCGGTGCAACCCGATTCCCATTCGAGCTCCCATAGGGCTCAATGGCAATGGGGAGGATGCAAACAACGGGCCCATTATTGACGGGCCCGTTGTTTGCATCCTGGTCTGCTCGCGGGACCCGCTAAGGATGCCTGGTAAAACCAGACATCCTAAGCGGGTCCCACGAGGAGACCTCGTAATGGGGCGGTAGAGGGATAACAGGGCTGGCATCTCTACCAGCCCTGTTATCCCTCTACCGCATACCTCGTAATGAGTCCGTATGGAATACAAAGACAGGTGTTAATACATTCATTTGAAAGAACTCGAAATTAAAGTAACACATTAATTTGACATCCTGAAAAATAAAAAGGAAAACAAGAGACTCAGGAAAAAAAGACACAATAATCTTGAAATACATTATGAACACAAACAAAGAGGACAGTATTTAAGGTTATAAGCAAAAAGGGGTGCAAGTTGTCATTTTGTGTTGTAAGGTGTCCAAAGAAACACTAACACTAAGAAGAAGAAGAAGTGACTTAGCATCCTTAGAAGGGTGATTTTCCTCTGTGCCATATTACTTACTATTAAGGGAGGAGGTGAACGAATGCACACAAGAGGTTTCAGACCTTCCTTTTAAAAGCTTATCAGCAACACCAGGAAAGCATATTCCTATTTTATTGGCAAGATCTACGTGAAGCTTCAATTTCTAAGTATCTGATCATGTTCTGGGCTGCTATCAATAGAGGCATGGGTCCAATGAAGTACATTGAGCATGGTGTAAGTGATATTAGCTGGTTCAACCCTTTTGACTCTTCGCATCAGGTGTGTGATTTCTTGGAATGCAACACATTTCAGTTAGTGTCCAGGGGGAAATTGTCTCTCTTTTCCATTGAAGAAATTGATAGTGCTAATCTCAAATTACTGAATGGCAAGTGTAAGAAACCTGAAGGGATTCTCAGTTCTACTCCCCTGGAATATTCTGTTCAGGTGTCCAGGGAAGAACCATCGCTCTTGTATCCTGACCCTGAGGGTGGAGAAGTGATGGAGGATCACCTGAGTGGAGTGTCCTTGGGGATAGGAGAGAGGGTACCTGATGGCAAGACATGCTATCCCCCCTTTCCTGACATTAACCTCCCCTCCGCTCCCCACCCTTAAACTTTATGGGTTATTGCCAATCACATTCCATCATTCCCTATACATTTCCCTTAAGTACTGGAAAGAAGAAGAGGCAACTAAAAGCAGTGCAGATTTTCCATTGTAAAAACCACTCTGGTACTGTGACAAAGAAGAGAGGTTTAGATGCATATAGCCATGAAGATCAGGCATGTCACATGGAGGAAGGCGCAAGAGGTGCAGATGTTTAGACCAGAGGAGCAGAGAACCCAGGAAGGGTCGTTGTGAGGGGCCAGAAGCCGAGACGCTGACAAACATCCCGGTAGACCCGCTGAGAGTGATGTGAAGGACTGGGAGCCCTTGAGTGGGAAGCCAGAGAGCAACCGCTGTGGAGAAGCAGAGACAGAGCCCAGCAGGAAGAGTGGTGTGCGAATACTGAAGCACACGTTGAACCAAGCTGCAGCCTAGTAAGTGTCTGTGGAAACTCTCAACTCCAAACGTAATTAAAAAGGGACTGCTGAGTCAGAATCACTCTCAACTTGCATATAGTGAATGTCAAACATCACAAAAGGGGCTGCTCAGTGCAAGCCCATTTCAACTAGCATATATTGAGTACTCTACATGACAAAAGGGGCTGTTGAGCCCGAACAACAAAAAGGGATTCAAATATTGAAATGCTGAATGTAATGAGAGGGGCTGGTGAGTCTGCATAGCAAATATTTGCACAATTGAGTTACGAACTTCATAAGAGAGGCAGTTTGGGCCCTTTCCAGTGTAACCTGCATGCATTGAATGTTGACTTTCATAAGAGGAGCCCACATCACTGAAATTCTATACAAACTGCCGAAAGAAGCATCTAAAGGGGTAAAATGAAAGACCTGAACTGAACTGCGAAAGTAGTTTTCTGTGCCATTGAAAATCCACTAAGGGAAACTTATGTTTGCGTGACCTGTAATTTGTCGACCGTGTGTTCTGACAACTGTGCCTAGACCAAGAAGTGTCCTCATGTTGACCTTGCTAACATCAACACGTAAAATATGTGGTTGCTGGTTGCATGAACTGTGATGCGTGGATCGGATGGTCTAACATCTGTGCCTAGACCAGAAACTACTAAAAGTTTCACAAGCAGCAAATGGTATGAACTATTGGTGAAGTGAACCAAAGGAAGGGTCAGGTAGACCCCACATTCTCTTATGAACTTGTGAATTGAAGGAACAAGGCAACTGCTGAAAGTGACTTTTCAGGAAGGGAACCCTGAGAGCGAAAACTGGAGAATTTGTGTTTCAAGGTGTGTGATGTCAGATACTGTGGTTGGTGGCACACCCAGGAGATAGGAGAGAAAATGATTGTCCTCAGCCAGAACTCCGTCTAGCTTACTTACACCCCATAGCTCACGTCCATAGACACCCATAGCCACATACGTATCCCAATATATGGCTAACATATGTCTGGGGGAAGATTGTCTCATAATTTTGGCAAATCTAAAAATACATCCTGAGGCCTGTTTCATTTTCTGCCTTCTCACCATTAAATTCTCCTTCCAGTTTAACTGGCAGTCAAAGGTTATACCAAGGTATTCAAAATGTTTACAAAGCTTCAGCTTTTGGCCATCCAGAAGGATTGATTGGTCATGCGGCTGTTTTGTAGTGAAGAACATTAGATAACATTTGTCAGCATTAACCTTTAATCCCCTGTGGTTCATGCACTTGAAAAACCCTTCCACAAGATTTTGAAGAGACGTACGTCATCATCATCGTAACTCAGGACAAACAACCTCCTGCCCTCACACTGTGGTATATCTGTGTTAACACTTGCCAAAAAGGATGATAATTCATTAATAAACAAATTAAAATGCAGGGGTTCGAGAACCCACCCCAGCCGAACCACCTCTGCCACTAATGTACTACTAATAGGTTCACATTTTTACTGCGATTGATGCACACCATTGAATCACAGTGAAGGGAACCTAAAACTTGAAGAAGTGGTCTTTGGAATTCCACGTCATTCAGTGTGCTTCACAGGTGGCCCCTGTCTAGGCAGTCCTGGGCTGAAGTTAAGTACATAAAGGCCACATAGCCAAGCGTCCCCCTGCAAGAAAGACATACTTAGACAATAACAAGTATACATTAATACATGTATTTATTTATTTTGCAATTTGTATAGTGCACCCAACCCAGAGGCATCTGGGCGCTGTTCTTACTGATGAATATGATTAAAAACACAATGATTACATGGTTGCACATATACATGACAAACATTATACTATGAGCTAGTTGATAACGTCATCGTAACTTGGTGTGAGCCTTTTGTAGCTATCGTGCTGACTGTTGTACATGACTTAGTTTAGTAGTTCATGGGTGAGGTTTTCAGTGGTTTTCGGAAGGTTTAGAGAGAATCTTCTGACCTTAGTGTGGCTGGTAATGTGTCCCAGTGTCTAGCAGCTACTACTTGGAAGCTGCTGCCTCCGGCTTTCTGCAATTTGAATCTTGTTGTGGATAGTAGATGCAGGTGTGCTGAACATGTGGGCCTGTTGGGTTGGGAGCTAGTGAATTTGTCTGCCAGGTAATTGGGAGCTGATTTACATAGATATTTATGTGTCAAAGTGAGAGTATGGAAGAGGATGCGCTCCTAGACAGGTAGCCAATAGGAATCCCTTCTCGTCGTGGAGATGTGAGTGTTCTTCTGTATGTTTAGAGCTGCTCTAAGGGTGTTATGGATCACCTGTAGTTTTTTGATATTGTGGTTCTTGGACCAGCGTAGAGGGCATTGCAGTAGTCCAGTCTTGACAAGATGAGTGCTCTGGCTAGTGTGATGCAGCTTTCGGGAGATATAAAGGGTCTGCAAGCATTGAAAAGCTGAGATATGTAAGCTGCTGCTGACACTGTGGCATTGACTTGTTTGGTTAAAGTAAGGTTTGAGACAAGGTAAAATCCTAAGGTTTTTACTACCATAGACACCGTGATATTGATGCTGTCTATATTAAAGGCTTTAAAAGAGTTGTCAAGTTTGTTAAGGTGAACCTAAGAGGAGAAGTTTCATCTTTTCATCATTCAACCATAATCCATGGTGGGCCATCCAGGTCTGGATAGTTTGATAGATAACGTTAAGTGAAGCCGAATCAATGTCATGAGAACCAGAGATGGGAATGAGGATTTGAGTGTCATCTACATAGTTAGTGTAGGTGACACCAAAGTCATCAAAGCAGTCAAATAGGGGTCTCGTAAAAATATTATAGAGTGTAGGGGAGACACAGGAGCCTTGTGGTACACCGCAGGAGACCAGGCTTGGCTGCGCTGCTGCACTTGTTGAGAATACTCTCAATGAGAATACTCTCATTGATTGATAGTACCTATCCCAGGCCTGAAGGCTAACTCTGTGTCACAGAGGACATTATTCTCCAGCGCCCAGGCCTCCAGTCTTTTCATCAAGACACACAAGAACATTTTAAATGTTCCATACAGCAGTGTGATTGGATGGTATGAGGATGGTAGTGATGTTAGGCCCTTCTTATAAATGGGTACAATAGTGCAAACTTTCCAGCTGGCAGGATTCTTTTTTGAAAAGCAGATTGACATTATTATTATAATTGTTCTTTTTATAACGCGCTTAATACCAGCAAGTAGTTTATAAGCACAGGATCAGGATTCAAATGTGTTGCTCCTGAGCTATCCTTCCTCCCACATCAAATAACTTTGCAGGAAACAGGGCCCACAATTTAGCACATGAGCTAAAGAGGTCATTCTGGACCCCATCAAGCCTTGGGGCTTTGTTGGCTTTCTGTCATGCTATGACCAATTCAAACTCTTTTACTTAAAAATGGTCTAGAGAAATATCTTCAAGATTGATCATAACATAGGTACCTCCTATCTCAGTCCTGTAGGCACTGCTGTACAATTTGCTAAAATGGTCAACCCAGTTTTGCTCCAGTAAGAATATTTCAGTGGCTGATCCACACCAAAGGGCGATACTGAAACCGTTATTGGCAATGATCTTCCAAACTCTCTTGCTAAAATTAGTAGTGCAGCTACACACAGTGCCTCCAAATATATCTTATTATTTATTTATTTATTCTTGAATTTACAAAGCGCTCCAAGCCCGCAGACATCCAGGCACTAGTTACAGCAAGGGGGATGGGGAAGGAAGTATCAAGGAATAAAGGTAAGAGTACCAAGTCAGTTGAAGAGTCTAGTTTTCAGCTGTTTTCTGAATGGCTAGTAGACAGTTTTGGCACTTATTTGGTGTGGTAGGGCATTCAAGAGTCATGCAGCAATGGTTGTGAAACTAGCGCCTACAGCTTTTTAGCAAGTGAAACGCGGGATGATCAGTGGCCGCTGTCTGCTGCTCTGGTTGGTCTTGAGGAGGTATGTCTAGTGATTCTGCATGAAAGGTAGGGTGGACAGAGTTCAAGAGGCAGCGGTGGACAATGGAGAGGATTTTTAAGTTGATTCTCTCTCTTATGGGCAGCCAGTGGGAGGCTTTTCTGTAGACAGGTTAGTTTGATAGCATGATTCTGGATCGTCTGGAGCTTGTTGATGTTGCGCTTAGAAGTACTTGCAAGGAGGGAGTTACAATAATATAGATGGGAGTAGAGCTGTGGCTTTGGTTAATTGACCTTATGTGGTAAGGAAGGGTTTGGCTGCATTGAAGAGCTTGGTAGTGTGGGTGCTGATGAGATGATAGCCTTAACGTGGCAGTTCATACTGAGGTTGGAATCTAAGTAGACACACCACGTTTTGATGTGTGGGGGGACTGGGATAGGTACGGTCTCAATGGTGAAGACTTTGAAGGCCGGGTCTAGTTTGGTGAGCCGCAAGGGGGTGGCAACCAGGAGTATTTCAGTTTTGTCTGTGTTAAGGCACAGTTGGTGAGTGGCCATGCAGGCATGTATGATGTCGTAGATTCTGTTTATGGTAATGGTGCCTTGTGTGTGGTCGCCTGAGAGTGGGAGGAGGATCTGGCTGTCGTCGACATAGTTGGTATAGGATATGCCGAGGGCATCCAGATGGTCAAAGAGAGGCCAATGATCACGTCCAATGTCTAATTCCCTTTTACAATCTTTATGTCAGTTTCAGATGGTTGCGAATCTAGGATTATTGGCTTTTAACGCACACACAAGAGCTTTCTTTTTTTCCCTGCAGTTTCCTGAGAGCCAAGAATTTGGCGGAGCTTGATTTTTAGCGGGATCACACTTTGTGCTGAAAATTATTCCACAGTTTGCAATACAGTCGTTAAAAGCACAGGCAATCTTTTTCGGGTGAAGCGTTCTCACTTAAGCATAGCATAATGATCATTATTCCTTCCCTACCTTCCCAACAGGCCCATGCTCTCTGTCCAGTCTCCAGCGCAGAACCCTTCTATTTGTTTCCATTTCCAAAGGTAAAGAATATCTTGCATCATGGGCAATGTTTTTCTTCCCAACCCAGGTCCAGGCAAGAGATAAGAAGCAGTAGTCCCTTGTTTAGGAATCAAGGATTTTAAAATAATGTATACAGTCCCAATATTTGATTGGAACCAGAATGTTGTTGATAATACAATGAAACCAGCTATTATTAAAGGTTACTATCAATGAGATTATTCCCAGTTGGGCTTCTAGCTGGGTAAGGGCATGGCTGATCAGTGTCTTACCATGAATCCGTTTATGTCCGAGGTGTGCATTGTTAGGAAAGTGAAGCTGTTTTTAACTTTCATTGATATAAGTAAAGCTTTTGACCTGGTAGTGAGGAACAATCTATGGAGGGTGCTATCTAACCTACGCATACCAGAAGGGTTACTTAATTTTCTCATAGATTTATAGCAAAATAATTCAACTTGTATTAGTTTCAGCAGGGTGGGCTTTTTCACCACAAATGTTCCTGTAGCTGGAGAGGTGCGCCAATGTTGTATCCCTGCCCCTTCATTGCTTATTTTATAAATCAGGTCCAGGAGGACACAGAGCACAAACCACTGCTCAGACAACAGGGAAACATGTGCCAACATGTGTTTTCTCACTCTGTCCCCACAGGCCATCCCCACCATCATCAGGCAACACCAACGTCAACTTCTCCGCTGCAGGGGTGAGGACAAGTGCTCCGTGGCACAGTAAACTGTGCTCTCTGACCTATTGTTGTCACCTCCCTTGCTTACTGTTCTCTGCCCATTTCACTGTTTGTTTCATTACTGTAACTTTGCCTTTGCCTGCACTCCTTACTTTTAGGTTCTTCTGTTGTTTACTGTGCATGGTGGGTTGAGATTCTGCTTTGTATGTTGACACTGTCATTGTTTTATTCCCTTTTATATAGACATTGTGGTGTTCTCTATGGTTTTTTGCATTACTTGCATTGCCTGCATTCCTTCATTTTAGGTACCTTGTTGTGGTTTTGTTCCCCGGCGATTGTTTTTGACCCTGGTTGGGCTGTTGGTTTTGGCATTACATTGCATTGCCTGCACTCTTTCTTGCTCTGTTTTGTGTCTTGTTGATGGTCCTTGCGTACATCTGATTTCATAGATCTTTTGTTTCTTGTTCTGTGCCGTTTCTATTCCCTGTTGTTCCTCCCCTTGTGCCTCCCTAGTGTCTTCTCCCTGCACTACAACCCCACCATCTTGGGCCCTCCACTCCCCCCCTCATTCCTCTGTACCCTCTATGGTGCTCGTTGTCTCACCTATCTTCTCTAACTGCTATTCTATCAACTATCCTATCCCTCTCACTAGGTCTGGCAGTAAGAAACTCAAAAGGGACATCCTGGTCTCCAACCTAGGCTTCCCTTTTGCTGATACCTACACCAGTGCTTCCTCCAGACAGACCCTCGACAACATGCTCTTTGTCATTCCCTCTCCAGACCTATGGACCCCCCATATGCTCTCTGTTCTCTCTCCTTTTCCCGATTCTCACATTAATCGTGGCACGCAGAGGGAGGCCCGCCTGGCTTCCTTCCATTCCTCTAAGACGATCATTAATGTCTACATAAATGGCACTGTCTTGGTCCAGGGCCCCCTGGCCAATCTCCTCCTTTTTGATAGACTCTTCCCGCACCTTATCAATGTTGTTTCTTTTCCTGCTATCCCTACTTACCCCTCTCTGGCTCCTTTGCCGCCTGCTTCCTCCACCACCTCTCTGGCACCCTATTCTTCTTCTCTGGCCACCCAGTTGCCTTCTTCCTCAGCTACCGCTCTGGCACTCTCTCCTTCCTCTCCGACTACCCTGCCTTCTCTTCCTTCCTCCTCTGAGTATTCTCGGGCACCGCCACCCCTTCCACAGGGTGCACCTCTGGCCTCCACGGGAGTCCTTCAAAGGTTGTAACCTGTTCCAGATCGCTACTCTCAACTCTCGCTCTGCTGCCAAACACTCCCCTGACATCCGCTGTCTCCTGGAAGAGCTTGATTTGGATGTACTCGGTCTCACCGAAACTTGGTTCACAACCAGCTCTGTCACAAGTTTTGACACTCTTCTTCCAGATGGCTGCAAGATCCTCTCCAAACCCAGCACTAACCGTCCCGGCGGGGTGTATCCTTGATTTTACCAGAGTGGATCCCTGCTTCTGTCATTCCTATGCAGGACTACTCCTCCTTTGAATGCCTGGTCTGCAGACTCTCTATCTCTTCTGGCCTCTCTCTCACAGTGGCCGCTATGTATAGACCCCCTGGCCAGGTTGCCCTCTTCCTCTCTGAGAGGGCTGACCCTTACTCCTCCCTCCTTGCCTCTACCTCTCAACTTCTCCTGAAGACCTGAACATCCACCTGGATGCCACCAACCCCTCTTCTGGGCTCTTCTCAGAATCTACTGGGTTAATGATATGATATATGGTATGATATGATATGATAGTTTATGACAATAGCTATACCCTTTTCGCTACCCCATTACTCACCTGAAGTGTCTGTGATGTCTTCTGAAAGTTCGTCAGATGATGTCTCCACTCTCCTTTATCTCCAAGAACAGGTGGGTCTCTTCCTTGTTGTCTTTCATTTCCTTTTGATGAGATAGAGACAAGCTCCCCTGGAGGCCACTTTGCCTATAAGGCAGTTTGCCCAGCAGCGGGGACACTGGGGAGCCCACCCCAAACCAGGGAAAAGCAGTATGCGGAAAAACCCCGGAGATGATTGTAGAGGTGGTCTTTGATGACTGTAGTAGGTGTTGTTCCGGTGTGAAGATCTCCTTCTGTGTGATCTTGTGTCCAGGGTACTGCAATACCCAGCATGCACTGAGTGTTATTTGTATCCGGTATTGTATTCAGTAGGTGAGTTGTGTCCATGGTTCGTGCCTGCAGAGATAGCAGGTTGCTGGCATGGAAACAGTAGCACACTGCTATAGCCGGCTTCAGGTACATATGTGAGTGCAAGCAGAACGCCAGCACCAAGTGTGGAGAGGGAGCCGCGCCGAACGCGGTGAATCAAAGAAGAGGGATAAGGACACACTGACATGGAAACAAGGTTGTGGAGCGCACAGCAGCAGGAAGAACAAGAGGGTACATGCAGACAAGGGGAACAATGACTGAGAGGACCACAAGTAGTATCTCTCACACTGCTTAACGTTCAAATACCAATGCGATGGAACGCTAGTACGCCCTCCAGCGTTCCCAAACTCGCTAGGGCTGGAATGTGACAGCTCTTTCACAACCTCTGCAACTCTCTCTCTCTATGTTCTTCCCTGTGGCCCATCTCACTATGCGGGGCACACCCTGGATGTTCTGATCACCTCAGACCTCCACCTCGCTATCCCTCTCACCAGTCCTCTCTCTTAGAGTGACCACTTTCTCCTCTCCTCCCACCTCTCTCTCTCTCTACCCCTCAAGTCAAGTCATCCCCAGTACTGCCACCTACCTTCTTTGTTATCCGACGCATACAGCATTTGTCAGTCGAGACTTTTGCTGCTACTATCTCTCATTCTCCTACACCTTTGGCTGAGTCACACTCTGACACAGCCCTCTCTAACCTTCATCTCTCTATCCCTAACACTCTTGACGTCCTTGCCCCTGTCATGAGGATACACTTGAAGCCCACTTCCAAGTGCAACCCTTTGTATGAATCCAACCTCGCCACCCCAAAACTCAAGTGTAGGGCGGCTGAGAGCAAGTGGAGGGCATCAGGCGCACCCTCTGACAAACTGGCCAGCCGACTGCTCCAACGGCAGTACAAACTCTCTGTCCTCTCTAAGAAGAGAGCCTACATCCAAGACTGCATCTCTGTGGCATCTAACAACCCGGACAAACTTTTTAAAATTTGCAAGGAGCTGTCCAATCCTGCTGCAGTCTCTACCTCGCCTGCTCCCTCCCAGGCAGTCTGCATGGCCCTGGATGTCATTTCACCACTAAATCCCAGTACATCCTGTCCACTCTCTCTTCCTCTACCTCTTCTTCCTCCTCCTCTGCCACCCCTGCACATCTCCGTCCACCTCCCAATCTTCTTTCTCTTCCTTTCCCTGCCTTGGCTGATGTCTGAAATCACTCCTTTGGCACTGGAACCCTCCCCTCACCCTTAAGCACTCTCTTGTGCACCCCTTCTTAAGAAGCCCACTGCTGATCCTTCCTCTCAGGCAAACTATTGGAGATCTCCATCACTCCTTTCTTGGGCAAACTCCTGGAAAAGCTGGCTATCTCCCAACTTAATCAGCACACTGAATCTGCTGGTTGTCTCCACTACCACCAGTCTGGCTTCAGAGCTGCCAGAAGCACAGAAACTGCTCTCCTGAACACTTGTGAAGACTTGACTCTAACCTACCCTCTGTCCTCATTCTCCTTGATCTATCCTCTGCTTTTGACATGGTCCACCATGCCATCTTGCTCAATAGCCTCCATGACAACCTGGATGTCATTGTTAACGCCCTGTCCTGGTTGACATCCTCTCATTGACCGACCCTCCCAAATCCAAATGGGGCCTTTCCTCTCTTCTGTCTCCCTTGGTGTCATCTTTGACTCCACCCTCTCCTTCTCTCCTCATATCTCCAGCATCTCTAAGAAGTCACAATTTCAGCTGCACCTCCTTAAAGGTGTTCTGCCTTTTCTCACTTTTCCCCAGAAGCTCACTGTCTCTAAAGCCCTGGTCCTCTCCAGGCTAGACTATTGCAAGAGCCTCTTTCTAAATCTGCCTTTCTGTACTCTTTGACTTTTACAACTCATCCAGAACAGGACTGCTAGGCTTGTCCTTGGCCTCAAGCCCAGGTATCATATCTCTCCAGCTCTGAAATCTCTGTACTGGCTCCCTGTGGCTGCAAGCATCACATTCAAAATCATTTGCAGCATCCACAAGGCTTTCTGGGGCCTGGGACTGCACTACCTCCAACTTTATCTTCCTAAACATCTTCCTTCTCCAGCTCTCTGCTCATCCACCTCGAATTCTCTGAGGGTCAGACACTTTTAAAAGCAGAGAATGGGGGTTAGATATTTTTCCTCAGCTGGGGACTTCCTCTGGAACAGCCTCCCTGCCTCTCTCAAAATTGAGCAGACCAACTCTGGTTCCGGAATCAACTCAAGACCTTTCTTTTTGCTTCTGCTTTCTCTCTTCCTCTCCCCTGCTAATGTCTCTGATAGCTCCGCACCCTGGTCACCTGGCCACCCCTAAACTCGAGCCCAGGCTCCTGCATGTCCAGTTGCCCTCGCACTGCCTCCGGGCTCCCTCAGCACTTAAGGGTCTGTATCTGTAACACTACAGTCCCTTCTCTTTGCACTTAAGAGCCACCCTCTGGCATCACTTATTGAGTCACCTGTACTTCTTCTGACTCCCATCCCCCTTGGCAAGTTAGACATTGAGAATGGCAATATGCTATTCTTGGGGAATAAGACCAGGTTAGTTATTCTTTTAGAATAGAATAACGACTTCAAAGACAGCCGACCCTATTTGTCATAATTTACAGGGTTATTCAGTTACAGATTCACACAATTAGACCAACCCTGTTACAAGTATATCTTGCAACATATGTAACTTTCATATATTATGAATGGATACCGTTACAGCACTAATATTACTTTTAAGAACACATTTCAGAGCTAGTAAAGTAACTTAATTATTTTCTAGAGGGACATTAAGCTACTCGGGGACAAGTATGAACACTGTAAACTATTTTAGAAGTGCACTAAAGCAATTGAGGGAAGCATAACCCAATGTTATAGTTTAAGAAGAGCAACAGCTATTTGAGGTCAGTATAACCTATTGGTATATAAATATTCACCGTATTACTAATACAGGAATAGCCATTTTAACTGTGGATACTTTTCAGAAGTGTTGAATAGAATTATAGGGTAAGTAACAACTCTAGCAGGCTTTTAAGAAAGGCAGTCAGCAGTTCAAGGTAAGTAATGGCCTATATACTTTGCAGATGATCAGTATGCAACTCAAGACTATTTTAGAAATGCACTAAAGGAGATCAGGGGAAGCAAAACGCAATAGTATTCTTTAAGAATGGTGATATGCTATTCAATGTACATAAACCCTATTGGTAAGCTTTTGCACTCATTCACTTTAGAAAACATAAAACAGTGCCAACACTTATTACTTTTCAGATGTGTGAAAACACAATTCGAAGTAAGTAAAATGACGTATATACTTTTAAAGGAACACCAAGCAATTTAGGGGGTCATTCATAGAATTTAGCGCACAAGTGGCGCATGCGGCTGGTGCACAGTGTGCGCGTGCGAATCTCTGTGTTTCAGCCGCGTGCGCTAAAATCCATTTCCGCGCACATCGTATTCATGGATTTTAGCTACCAAAACCAGCCGTGGTGCACAGTGGCGCAGCAACCCTGCAGCAGCGCCAGTTACGCCCCCAAGAATGCCCCTCGTGCAGGGAAAAGCCATCAAAATCCCCAATCCAGCGCAAAGGGCTGCGGTAACCCTGTACCAGCACGGCAAACTGGGTACGTGTATTACTGGGGTTCATGGGAAGTTTCACACGCGATTGGCCCTGTGCGAGTGGGGTACGTGTATTTCGGGGGTGCGCGGGAAGTTTCACACGCAATTTCAGCAGGGTACGTGTATTTCGGGGGTGCGCGGGAAGTTTCACACGCGATAGGCCCTGTGCGAGTGGGGTACGTGTATTTCGGGGGTGCGCAGGAACTTTCACACGCGATAGGCCCTGTGCGAGTGGGGTACGTGTATTTCGGGGGTGCGCGGGAAGTTTCACACGCGATTTCAGCAGGTTATGTGTATTTCGGGGGTGCACGGGAAGTTTCACACGCGATTTCAGCAGGGTACGTGTACTTCGGGGGTGCGCAGGAAGTTTCACATGCAATTTCAGCAGGGTACTTGTATTTCGGGGGTGCGCGGGATGTTTCACACGCGATTACTGCAGGGTACGTCTATTTCGGGGGTGTGCGGGGAGTCCTACACGTGAATTGTCAATGTGGGTCCTTCCAAGTGTTCCCTCAACACCCTCCACGGCCCCTGCAGGCAGCCCACACCACAGGGGACTACCCTGCACCCCTGGTCATGTCCCGCAGTCAGCCCATCCACCATGGGCTTGCCCCCCAGCCAAGCGACATGTCAGCTTGCACTACTGATCATCAACTCATGTCCCCCTGTACCCCCACCCCCCAGCAGTGCAGGGCACCTGCCAGCAGGTCCCCACTCATGTCCCACTCATGTCCCCCTGCACCCCCACCCCCCAGCAGTGCAGGGCACCTGCCAGCAGGCCCCCACTCATGTCCCCTCATGTCCCCCTGCACCCCCACCCCCGGCAGTGCAGGGCACCTGCCAGCAGGTCCCCACTCATGTCCCACTCATGTCCCCCTGCACCCCCACCCCCCAGCAGTGCAGGGCACCTGCCAGCAGGCCCCCACTCATGTCCCACACATGTCCCCCTGCACCCCCACCCCCCGGCAGTGCAGTGCACCTGCCAGCAGACCCCCACTCATGTCCCCCTGCACCCCCACCCCCCAGCAGTGAAATGCAGATCTCATGACACAAACCAAAAGTCAACTATGTACATCAACACATGTCCGTCACACACATACACTGGTTGCCATTGCTTGTGTAAACCCACATTTTCACATGCATCAACCCAATGAGCGAATCCCACACATGGAACTAAAAAATGAAAATGTATTATGTACATAAAATCAAAAATGAAATGAAAGCATACCAAAATATGAAACATGAAATGAAAAGCATGTGAAAAAGATGATTGAATGAAAATGAAAACCAATCCAAAAAAATTAGAAAGAAAAACAGTACAAAGTCACCCTCCAACAACGCAAATCCAAAGGAAATGTAAAAAAAAATCTCCATTGCTTCATGTTCATAATAAAAAAAAAGAGAAATCAATCCATAGTCCAACTATTTACAATCCATTGTCTGGAAAAAATAAATCCATTGCTCCATGTCCATAATGCAAAAAAAAAAAAAGAAAATGAATACATGATGAAACTATATACAATCCATTGTCCAAAGATGCAAAGGGTCCATGATCCCAAACAAACAAATGAAACCTACCTAACAAACTACCTAAAAATATAACTATATACAAATTTGTGTGGCATTGTCCATTGACCACAAATAAAAGGAAAATGAAAAGGAAACCTAACTCTAAAAACTATTTACAAGGGCAGCGGGCTAGTCCGACGGCTCACTTTTGGATGTCCCGGGCCAGGGCATCATCGAACTCTTGCTCGATGTCCCAGAGGCGGTCCTCTTCCATGGCCCAGAGGGTTCGCAGGGATGATGACATCTGGACCTCCAGGTACCTGCGAATTGCCTCAAGGCACTCAGCCCGCCTCAGAGCCCTACACATGGAGTTCTCCGCCCTGACCATGGTGAGCCGTGCCTCTTCTGCCCGCTGCTGCTCTGCATCTATAGCATGGCCTAACCGCTGCCACACGGAAGACACTTCCAGTCCTGGGTCCTCCTGCCCTCTGGCCGATGCCTGCCCCTCCTATGCTGAAGGCCCCGAGCCATCATGGCTCCCACCTTGTTGCTGCTGCTGCTGTGCCTCTGCCTGTGCCCTGGCTCTTGCTGCCTGCACATCCTCCTCCGGCTAAGGTGCAGTTGTTGAGGTGGCCACCACTGCTGGACGTCTGACTCCCGACTGTGGCAGGGATGTGTCCTCCACCAGCCTGGCCGCAGGGTCAGAGGCAGCTCCACAGGGTACCCAGGTGATACATGGGTGGGAAGATGGCATGGAGGACGACTGGCACATAGGGGGTTCAGGTGAGGAGGGGGTCAGAACAAAGTCCAGCAAACGGAGGAATCCGGCCCTGGTGAGCTGTCCCAGTTGGTCTACGCGGTCAACGAGGCATTCGAGATGACATGCAGTGTCCTCACGAAAACACTGCAGGTCACCTTGCAGGCCCCGTTGACGCAACGCCATCCCACTCAGGACAGGCTCAACCCGGTCCCGGATAGCCACGTCCACAGGGAGGGGAAGGCCAGTTGTTGTAAGCGGATCCCCTCCCTGAAAACGGGTCTGAACGTAGGCATCCCTGCTGGTGCAGGATGATGCAGTCACAGGATCGGGGACAGGATTACACACAGGCACCTCCGCGGTGGCCTGTGCTGCCTCCTGTCCCTGCCCCTGCACTGCACCATGAGCACCAGTGCAATCCCCACCTCCAGACCCCATCTCTGTCCCTTGCACTGCCCCCTCCTCCACCAAACCCCCCACCAACCTGGATGACTCTGTGCCATCTTCCTCGGTCGGACCCTGTGGGGTCTCAGCTGCCCCTTCTGCTGCCGAGGAGTCCAACTCCGACCTCCACCTCTTGGACCTACCCTCGCAGCTGCGGCCTGGGACACGGCACCGGACTCCTCACTCCCTGACGAGATGACAACGTGGGAGGGGAGCCGGGCCTTGCATCTCCGGCTGGCGGTGCGATCTCTGCCGCTGTGCTCCACAGCACCCTCTCCGCCCTCTTCATCAGTTGACACTGCAGACAGGGAGAGATAGGATCCAGGCATCAGGGCACTGTACAATGGACTGAAACACATATGAAAGTTGCGCATGCGTGGCAGTGTCAAACTTCAGACATGGCATCACAATCCCCAACACACATGTCATTTCAACTCACACAAATGAGCAATTCCACAGCCATATCACAACAGCCAGCACCATCCATACACATACAACAGCATGAGCATCCAAAGATGAGCCAGACATCACATGGAACACAGGGAGTGCAGTAGACATGCACACACGCCACCACACTTACATGCATGTCTACATCTCGTCCAACTGTTGCAGTGATGAGATCGCCATACATGTCAGATCTGCCATTCAGCCTTCTACATATCAGTGTCACATGCATCCATGTTGCATCACAGTAGCACACTTGTCAAGTACACACACATGCACATGTACACAGTGCAGATACATGCATTAGGAACCACCATCCATGCCACAACCATGCCAATGTACATACACAGAAATTCAAACATGTGTGCTCCCACACCTGCATTTGTCCAGCATGCTTACCAACACATACACCATCAATGTGTCTCACACATGAGAGGACACACATGTGGCAGTCTCACGCCCATGTTCATACACATCCCTACATGGCCCTACAAAAACACATGTGCAACCTGCACACTTCTGGCACACCACGACACGCACAACGTCCAATCACTCTGCATGTACACTTACCCCTCAACACCAGACGGGTCTGCCTCTCAAGGATCTCGATGTAGAACACTGGGCATATATGCATTCCAGGACCCTCATTTGGTGGTCCGACAGCTGGCCCCGGCGCCCCTTGGCATCCGCTGCCTTTGCTAGGCGCCAGGCCTTGTTGAGGGTCCTGGACCTGAAGTCCTCCCAGCGCTTCTTGACATGATGTAAGTCGCGGACTGCCACCCCCTCTGCGTTGATGGCAGTCACGATGTCCATCCAGATCCTGGTCCGTCCTTCATTGTCGGCGCGCAAACTTCCAAAGAGGGCATCATACTGCCCCAGGACTTGCTCCACCAGGACACCAACTTCCCTGGCACTGAAGCTGGTGGCCCTCTGCCTCTCTGGCTGGGGGTTGCCAGTGCTGCCCGATGGTGTTCTGCTGGACATGGCAACCCCAGAGGCAGGAGTGGGTGGGCAACTGGGTCCTGGGGCTGGGCTGTGGAGCGATGGAATCCCAGTCGGGAGTCTTCAGTTCCAGCAGGGGTGGTCATGCAACTGCACCCCTGGCTGACGTGTAGGCAGGAAATGGCAGGGCACGTGGGCAGCAGGCAGTCAGGCAGCAGCAGATTGCAGATGGGAGCATGCTCGGGGGGGCAGGAAAACGGCCTTCAGGGCAGGAGCGTGGTTTTCCGTGTGTGTACGCATGGCCAGCTTGATACGGAGTGATTTGGCACGTGAAAAAATTGCACGTCAGCGTGTAATTCGAGGAAAGGCCCTTAGCGCGTAAGCGCATCAGCACACGTACGCAATTTTATTGGACCAAAGGCCCTTAGCACGTAAGCGCGTCTGTGACGTATCGCGCATGGGCTTTGCCCTTTCGCGTGTAAATCTTCCCACGAACCCCAGGAATACACGTACCCCACTCGCACAGGGCCCTTTCACGTGTAAAACTTCCCACGAACCCAAGAATACACGTACCCCACTCGCACAGGGCCCTTTCGCGTGTAAAACTTCCCGCAAACCGCAGGAATACACCTACCCCACTCGCACAGGGCCCTTTTGCATGTAAAACTTCCTGCGCACCCCCGAAATACACATACCCTGCTGAAATCGCGTGTGAAACTTCCCGCGCACCCCCGAAATACACATACCTGTCAGGTACTGTCAGGTTGGAGTGACATATTCTTTACATACAGTATCATATACTCACTTACATTGGGTCAGGGGAGACACATATTTAGTATAGAAAGGTTTTAGGAAGTTATTATGGGTTATATTTTTTATACAGCCAATTTTGCCCTTAACCTTCATTGCAGTCTATGGAGATTGCCCCAAGCCAAGATGGAGGTTCTCAGTCTAAATTCTGATTGGCTGGAGATTGTTTATAGGGAGGACAATGAACATTCTAAACTGCCTTTCATCGTCCTTGCCCAGCTGAGAGGTCGTGTGCCTTGTTGCTCCTGCTTAACTTTGTCAAGGGTGACAAGTTTCTAGCGGTTGAGCGGAAGATCTGAAAGTATAACAGGAGTCATGTTTGGAGTTTGGTGGAGACACAGGACAGGAGTCAGAAACTTCCATTTATTCTGAGAAAAGAAGTTTTCAAGTCTTATTCAAGATAAGTGACTTTCCAGATTTGTTGAACTTGTAAAAAGGTTATATTTATCTAAGGGATTGAAATCAAATCTGTATCTAAAAAGATTGAAGCGCTTACATTTGTTTTTATCGCTACATGTCAAATCAAACTAGCGCGAGAGTTTTTTGTCCGTTACTTTTCGCCCGCGCGTGTGTCTCTGTGCGTGAGAGTGAAGTGCGACTCGCGTTTACTGTTTGTTTACGCAAGGGTTTTTTCCGCGTGATAATATAAGCGCGTGTGTATGTTGCGCGTGTACGTATTTATTCGTGAGTTGGACATTAGTGCGAGTGCATTTTACCCGCGAATTGAGTCGTCAGCGCGTGTGCGTGTTTCCCGCGACTTGGAGGAAAGCGCATGTCATTTTTATCGCGTCTTGGATTTTAGCGCAAGTGCGTTTTACCCGCGAATTGAATTGTCTGCGCGTGTGCGTGTTTCCCGCGACTTGGAGGAAAGCGGTGTAAGGAAAGCGCGTGTAATTTTTATCGCGTCTTGGATTTCAGCGCGAGTGCGTTTTACCCGCGAATTGAATCGTCAGCGCGTGTGCGTGTTTCCCGCGACTTGGAGGAAAGCGTGTGAAATTTATATTGCGTCTTGGACTTTAGCGCGAGTGCGTTTTTACGCGTGTGTGTATTTCCCACGATTTGGAGAAAAAGCGCGTGATTTTTTCTTCCCGCTGTTTCTGGCTTTCTACGTGAAGATTCCAGCGCAAGTTAAATTCATTCCTGAGAAAAAAAACTCTCTACAAAGAAAATATTAAAAACAAATACAAGAACTTAAAAGAACTTCATAAATCTTACTTGAAGACCTTGTTCAAGAATTTTTGATTTGAGCAGACTAACTACAAAGTTAATTTACATTCATGGACCTACTGACAAGGCTGAATTATCTATAAGATTCTGGTCCACAAGTAAGGAAGTCTTGTCTGCTTTTCACTTCTCTGGGCATTCTGAAGAGAAGAACCAGGTATGTTTTTTAAACTATTTTGATTAAAGATTTAGAGTTTAAGGTTAGTATAGTAACCCATGAGTAATGAGGTATATTGCATGTTTATGTTTTAACTACAGGTGAAGAACCAGCGAGTTGATAGCTTCCAGCCTGGTGTTTGTTTCTTTGTCCCTTCCCCCTGAAAGTGAGGTAAACTGAGCAGTTATATTTATGTCAGCTCAGAGTGCCACATTTTGGGTGGATTGTCGGGGGTTCAGCAGCTTCTGCAGACACCAGGTTCTCAGCATGACAGTATGAAAGGCCAATTATAAAAAAAGTGTCTGCCCGAGCTGTTATGAACCCCGACGAGACAACCATGGAGGCATTGGGAGTAATGGTTAGGGAAATGAGAGAAGAGTTACGGGTGGCTCATCAAGAGTATTCAAGTCTTTGTCAAAGAATGGATGAGTTAAATTTAAAGGTAACACACATACAAGAAAGAGAAGGTGAAGTTTCGGAAGGTGCAGGAAACCCACCTGAGTTGGTAAGAGTAGGAGAAGAACAAGAACCTAGGTTTCCCACGGGGGCAGAGAGAGGTTTAGGAACTTTAGTTATGCCTGTTCCTTTGGCAGCCCCAGAACGTTTCTTAGGAGATTCTAGAAAGTTTCAAATCTTTCAGACTCAGTGTGAATTGCATTTTCTAAGTCGTCCAGAGTTGTTTTCCACAGATGCTTCTAAGGTAACATTCATCTTATCATATTTATCTGGAGAAGCTTCTGCGTGGGGAAGTCTTTTGGTTAGTCAAAAGAATTTGGCTTTGAATAATTATTCCCTTTTCCAGACAGAATTTAAGAAAATGTTTGATAAGAGACAGTTATCTTTAGAGGTTGATGGAGAATTACTGGAACTGCGCCAGGGAGGAAAGGAGTTGATTTCTTATATCACTCAATTTAGAACTTTAATTTTAGAAAGTAAATGGCCGGAGGAGAAGAGGGCTTCCTTATTTTATAGGGGCTTAAAGGATGAGTTAAAAGATGCTCTGGCTGGAGTTTTGGAGCGACCAAATACTTTAGATGCCTTAATTGATTTGGTGGTACAGTTGGATTTTCGTTTAACAGAAAGACGTTCTGAGCGTAGACGTACTCAGGGAGAGGTTAGGTTTCCGGGAAGAATGGAGAGGCTTAAAGTTGAGGTGGTGAACAGAGAAGTGAAGTCAAAGATAATTGACCAGGAGAGGCGGGTGAGAGGTCCATTGTCCAATGAAGAGAAGGCAAGAAGAAGGGAGAATAATTTGTGCTTATACTGTGGTAGGAGTGGGCATTTTCTTGAAACCTGTCCTTTTACCCCCAAGAAGATCTCCAAATCTTCAGGCAGAGTACAACAAGTGGCAAACACAATAAAGACAGCGGTTCCTCACATAACGGTGAACGTATCCTTGATGTTTGAAAAGGTATTTTTAGGTTCTGGGCCAATTATTATTGATTCAGGAGCTACGGGTAATTTTATGGATAGAGGATTGGCTAAAACTCTAGGTGTTCCTATTGTTGCTAAGAAAGAAATGGAGCAGGTCAGAGCAGTAGTTGATGGGACATCTCTTTCTTCAGGTCCAATCACTCATAATACAGAGTTACTTGAGATGGAGATGACTGGAGGTCATAAAGAAAATATCTCTTTTTAGTTAATTGACGCTCCAATCTTGAAAATTATTTTGGGTATGCCCTGGCTTACACTTCATAATCCCAGAATTGATTGGGGTGCAAGAATTGAATCCTTAGAATCAAGCTTTTGTCAGGAACATTGTCTTTCAGGAAAATCGTTTGAAGAGAAAGAAAAAGTTGTGAATTCCGTTTCATTCTCGCTTGCAGAAAGAGGGGCAATAGGTTTTGACATTGGAGCAGTTGTGGGTGAACTTCCAACTTGTTATCAGGATTTTTGTGATGTTTTTGATGAAAAGGAAGCTTGTGAGTTGCCTCCTCATAGGCCTTTTGACTGCAAGATAGAGTTGGAGCCTGGAGCTATTTTACCAAGCAGTAGGGTTTATGCCTTAACTGAAAAAGAGAATGATTATTTGAAAGAATATTTAAAGGAAAATTTGGCTAAGGAATTTATTCGGCACTCTCAATCGCCGGCAGCCTCGCCATTGTTCTTTCTGCCTAAAGCTGATGGTTCTCTCAGAACTTGTATAGATTACAGGGCAGTAAATAGAATGACAGTGAAAAATCGGTATCCTCTCCCTCTCATTTCAGAAATGTTAAATCAAATCCAAGGTGCAACCATATTTTCTAAGTTGGATTTACGTGGAGCTTATCATCTTGTAAGGGTCCAAGAGGGGGATGAGTGGAAGACGGAATTTAAAACCAGATTTGGCCTGTACGAGTACCAAGTGATGCCTTTCGGTCTTTGCAATGCCCCAGCGGCTTTTCAATTTTTTATCAATGAGGTTCTTCGGGAATTTCTTGATGTTTTTGTTATCGTCTATATTGACAACTTTTTGATTTTTTCACAGAATTTGGAGAAACACAAAATTCACGTTCGACAGGTCTTGAGAAAATTGAGAGAGAATAATCTTTTCGCTAAATTGGAGAAGAGTCAGTTCCATACGGATTGGGTAGAATTTTTAGGATTTGTGATTACTCCTTGTGGTCTGGAAATGAATCCAAAAAAGGTGGAAGCCGTTCGTGATTGGCCTACTCCAACTAAGTTGAAGGAAATCCAGAGCTTTTTGGGATTTGCCAATTTTTACCGAAGATTCATTGAAGGCTTTTCCAGTTTAGTAGCTCCAGTTACTCGACTTTTAAGAAAAGGAGTTCCATTTGTTTCGGAAGCTAAAGCTGATGAGGCTTTTCATATTTTGAAGGAGAAATTCATTACCTCTCCTATTTTGATTCATCCTGATACTTCCAAACCATTTTTTGTAGAGGCTGATGCTTCCAATGTGGCAATGGGAGCAGTGTTGTCTCAGAGGCATAATGTTACAGGACAATTGCATCCAGTGGCTTACTTTTCTAAGAGATTTTCACCCGCAGAGGAAAATTACACCATTTCAGACCGAGAGCTTCTTGCTATCAAAGCAGCATTTGAAGAATGGCGGCATTTTTTAAAAGGAGCACGTCACACTGTGACTGTATTAACTGACCACCGAAATGTACTCTTTTTGAAGACAGTAAAAACTCTGACACCTCGACAATTTAGGTGGTCATTATTTTTTGCGGATTATGACTTTATAGTTACTTTTAAGCCAGGTAATCAAAATAAAAAGGCAGATGCTCTGTCACGGCAGTTTCCAGAAAGTGAGGTTAAGTCGGTTTGTGAGCCTCTTCCATTGATCGCTGAAGAACGTTTTGTTCTTGCTGGGGTTGAAAAGGAGAACGAAATCTTCAAGAAAGTAAGGGAATCCATTTCTGAGACACAACTTGAAGATTGGGTTCGTTTGGATCCAGCTTGCAAATTTAAAGATGGTTTACCTTATTTAGATGACAGACTCTACTTACCATCAATTGAACTTAGAGAAAAAATGTTGAAGGATTGTCACGAATCAGTCTTGGCAGGACATCCAGGGTATCGGAAGACTCTTGAGTTGATCAGAAGACATTTTTGGTGGGAACGAATTCGACAAGATACCCTCAATTTTGTTAAGACCTGTGAAATTTGTGCTAGATCTAAGAATCTCATCGGAAAGCCTTCTGGGTTATTGGAGCCGTTACCAGTTCCACCGCGGCCTTGGTACTCAGTGTCTTTAGATTTCATCACGGATCTTCCACAAGATAAAGGTTGTACTTCGGTATTGGTTGTAGTTGATTTACTCACCAAAGAAGCACATTTCATTCCAATGAAGGGAGAGGTTACAGCTGATAGTTTAGCTCATAGTTTCTTGCAAGAAGTGGGAAGATTACATGGAATTCCCAGTCAGGTCATCTCAGATAGAGGTTCTCAATTTATTTCTAAGTTTTGGAGAGCTTTTTGTAAGAGATTAGGAGTGGAGGTATGTTTATCATCAGGTTACCATCCAGAAACCAATGGGCAGGTAGAAAGGATAAATCAGGAGTTGGAAAAATATTTGAGGTGTTATCTGCAGACAGATGAAGAGTGGGTAGATTTGTTGTGGGTTGCAGAATTTGCATATAACAACTGTAGTAAGGATGCCAACTCTATGTCTCCGTTTTATTTGGGACGAGGTTTTCATCCTCGTTTTCTTAGTATTGAGATTAATAATGATTCTAGAAACCCAGAAGTCGAAAGGAGACTAGAAGTTATGAAAAGAAATTTGGAAAAGGCAAAAGGGGTGTTGGTGGAGAGTAAACAAAAATACAAAGAGTTTGCTGACCGTAAAAGGAAGATTAGTCCTCAATATAGTGAGGGAGATTTGGTGTGGTTATCAACCGAGTTTTTGAGAATAAAAGGAAGAAATAAGTTTTGTCCTCGTTTCGTAGGACCGTTTGTTGTTGAAAAGGTGATTAATCCAGTGGCTGTTCATCTTAAATTACCCAGTCATATGAAAACTCATCCAACTTTCCATGTTAGTTTATTAAAACCTGTGGTTAAAGGAACTAGATTAACACCTACTCCTTCGGCAGTTGTGATTGAGGAAGATGCTTCCGAAGAATTTCTGGTTAAAAGAATTCTGGACTCTAGAAGAGTAAGAGGAAAGCTACAGTATCTCATTGATTGGGAGGGCTTTGGTCCTGAAGAGCGCACTTGGGAGAAAGCTAGTGATGTACATGCTCCTCGTTTGGTAGAAAGATTCCATAAAAAATGTCCATTGAAGAGTGGCCCAGAGACTGGGCGTTAGGAGGGGGGGTACTGTCAGGTACTGTCAGGTTGGAGTGACATATTCTTTACATACAGTATCATATACTCACTTACATTGGGTCAGGGGAGACACATATTTAGTTTAGAAAGGTTTAAGGAAGTTATTATGGGTTATATTTTTTATACAGCCAATTTTGCCCTTAACCTTCATTGCAGTCTATGGAGATTGCCCCAAGCCAAGATAGAGGTTCTCAGTCTAAATTCTGATTGGCTGGAGATTGTTTATAGGGAGGACAATGAACATTCTAAACTGCCTTTCATCGTCCTTGCCCAGCTGAGAGGTTGTGTGCCTTGTTGCTCCTGCTTAACTTTGTCAAGCGTAACAAGTTTCTAGCGGTTGAGCGGAAGATCTGAAAGTATAACAGGAGTCATGTTTGGAGTTTGGTGGAGACACAGGACAGGAGTCAGAAACTTCCATTTATTCTGAGAAAATAAGTTTTCAAGTCTTATTCAAGATAAGTGACTTTCCAGATTTGTTGAACTTGTAAAAAGGTTATATTTATCTAAGGGATTGAAATCAAATCTGTATTTAAAAAGATTGAAGCGCTTACGTTTGTTTTTATCGCTACATGTCAAATCAAACTAGCGCAAGAGTTTTTTGCCCGTTACTTTTCGCCCGCGCGTGTGTCTCTGCTCGTGAGAGTGAAGCGCAAGCATGTACTTTGGACTCGCGTTTACTGTTCGTTTACGCAAGGGTTTTTTCTGCGTGATAATATAAGCGCGTGTGTATGTTGCGCGTGTACGTATTTATTCGTGAGTTGGACATTAGCGCGAGTGCGTTTTACCCGCGAATTGAGTCGTCAGCGCGTGTGCGTGTTTCCCGCGACTTGGAGGAAAGCGCGTGTAATTTTTATCACGTCTTGGATATTAGCGCGAGTGCGTTTTACCCGCGAATTGAATCGTCAGCGCGTGTGAGTGTTTCCCGCAACTTGGAGGAAAGCGTGTGAAATTTATATCGCGTCTTGCGTATTTCCCGCGATTTGGAGAAAAAGCGCGTGATTTTTTCTTCCCGCGGTTTCTGGCTTTCTACGTGAAGATTCCAGCGCAAGTTAAATTCATTCCTGAGAAAAAAAACTCTCTACAAAGAAAATATTAAAAACAAATACAAGAACTTAAAAGAACTTCATAAATCTTACTTGAAGACCTTGTTCAAGAATCTTTGATTTGAGCAGACTAACTACAAAGTTAATTTACATTCATGGACCTACTGACAAGGCTGAATTATCTATAAGATTCTGGTCCACAAGTAAGGAAGTCTTGTCTGCTTTTCACTTCTCTGGGCATTCTGAAGAGAAGAACCAGGTATGGTTTTTAAACTATTTTGATTAAGGATTTAGAGTTTAAGGTTAGTATAGTAACCCATGAGTAATGAGGTATATTGCATGTTTATGTTTTAACTACAGGTGAAGAACCAGCGAGTTGATAGCTTCCAGCCTGGTGTTTGTTTCTTTGTCCCTTCCCCCTTTCCCCTGAAAGTGAGGTAAACTGAGCAGTTATATTTATGTCAGCTCAGAGTGCTACATTTTGGGTGGATTGTCGGGGGTTCAGCAGCTTCTGCAGACACCAGGTTCTCAGCATGACAGTACCCTGCTGAAATCGCATGTGAAACTTCCCACGCACCCCCGAAATACACATACCCTGCTGAAATTGCATGTGAAACTTCCCGCGCACCCCAAAATACACGTACTCTGCTGAAATTGCATGTGAAACTTCCCGCGCACCCCAGAAATACACGTACCCTGCTGAAATCGCGTGTGAAACTTCCCGCGCACCCCCGAAATGCACGTACCCCACTCGCACAGGGCCCTTTCACGTGTAAAACTTCCCACGCACCCCAGGAATACACGTACCCCACTCGCACAGGGCCCTTTCGCGAGTAAAACTTCACGCGAACCCCAGGAATACACGTACCCCACTCGCACAGGGCCCTTTCGCGTGTAAAACTTCCCACGAACCCCAGGAATACATAAACCCCACTCGCACAGGGCCCTTTTGCATGTAAAACTTCACACAAACCCCAGGAATACACGTACCCCACTCAGTATATGCATGCTTTTTATTTGTGCACACTTTTGTAATGCGCAGGGACGCTACTGCCTGCCTTCGTGTGGCGGACATGTTTAGGCCTGTGCGTGTCTTTGCCCGTGCGTGGGTTTGCCCTATTCGATTCCATGAATACGTGTGGTTTGCGTGCGTGTGGGTGTTCCGTGTACTTCCCAGCAGTACTTCCCCCGTTACGCCTTCTTTTTCACGCGTTATTCCCCATTCTGCGTGTTACGCCCCCTGTTCTACCTACTTTTGTTGTGTGCGCTGCGCTAGGTGCGCTTTCGCTGTGCGCTTAGCGCACGCTGTTTGGAGACTTGTGCGCCAGCGTGAGCCATGCCCGGATTTGGCACACAACCAGTGGAAAGTACCGCAGCGCCTTCCTTGAATCGCACGCATGCACATGCGCTTGCTTTCTCATGCTTGCGCCTCCTTGCGCCTGCTTGCGCTGGGATTTTCGGCGCACGTTTGTTCCATGAATCAGCCCCTTAAAGTAGAAAATGACTTCAGGAAACTTTGTAACTAATTCTGTTAAGAATGGATACAGTTACGCACTAACACATTTACAGGTAGGTCTTTTACAGGTAGGTTCTCTGCAAGAGTTTCTCACTCCCCTCCAGCCTTCATTAGTGAACTAATCAGATTCGGCAGCACAACGTGCCTGCCTTCCCAAGAGGCGAACGCTTGACCCATCGAATCAGCTGTGAATCCAGCTACACCCTGAAGAATTGCTCACATTTTTTAGCGCTGACATTGCACACGAAAAATCTCAGTGCTGCACTTTTGGCACCTCACCTACACCATGAAAACACTAAGTACTCTACACATGCCTACTGCAGCATACAATGTCTAGCGCTCCTACTGCACTTTTCCCATTTAAATGCAAATATTGTCTGTTGCATCTGCCCATTGCAGATTATAGTGAATAGTGCACCTATTGCACACTGCCCATTCAAATGAAAATATTGCCATTTGCATCTGCCCACTGCAGATTATAGTTAGTAGTGCGTCTATTGCACATTGCAGAATACATTGAGCAGCACACCTATTGCACATTGCCCATTCAAATGCAAATATTGGCTGTTGCATCTGCCCATTTGAGATTTTAGTGAGTAGTGCACATCTTGCACATAGCAGAACATATTGATCAGCGCACCTATCGCACACTGCCCATTTAAATGAAAATATTGGGCCTCATTACACGGTAGGCGGTGAGCCATGGCGCTATTAGCGCCATGGCTCATGCCGGTAAAATACCGGCACCGCCTTGGTGGAAAGGGGATTAACCGCCCCATTCCAAGGTTGGAGGGGCGGTAAATCCCCCTTCCACCATTGCCCTTCCCCATTCCCATTTCTGCCCCATAGGGCTCTATGGTAATGGGGAAGGCGCTAATTACGGCACCGCAATTTTGCGGTGCCGTAATTAGCTCCGAGGTCCCTTTGCGGGTTGGATTTCAACGCCTGCAAAAAGCAGGCGTCAAATCCCCCAACCCGCAAAGGACCTCGTAGTAAGGCGGTAAGGATTTACCGGTACCAGTATTTTACCGGTACCAGTAAATCCTTACCGCCATCCGTGTAATGAGGCCCATTGTCTGTTACATCTACCCATTGCAGATTATAGTGAGTAGTGCACCTATTGCACATAGCAAAACATATTGAGTAGTGTACCCATTGCATACTGCCTATTTAAAAGAAAATACTGACTATTGCATCTCCCTTCTGTAGAATATACTGAAAATTGCATCCTTTGCACCAGTTTATTGTAGAATACATCAAGCATTCTATCTACTGCTCTCAAAGCATTGCTCAATCACGGTTCACCACACCCTGCCTAGCAACAATCCTAATCATGGCCACCACTAGCCTAAGGGACTTTCCCTGCTCAACAGGTTCTTTTAACTATGTAGGGAATGTACTTGCCTGAATATGCTGCACACGCCACTATCCCCTCCCATGCCCAACCCCCTTCCTGCCGAAAGTGATCCCCTTCCCTACACCAACACCTCAATCCCAGACCAGCAAACCAGTACACACTAAGGAGACAGAAAGTTACATCGCCCTAGCCAGATCCCCCTTCACATACCCTATCACTGGTCCCCTAAGGAAACTTAGACTATCATCTCGAACTGGTCCGCATCACATGCAAAGAAAGATAGCTCACATATTGCCTATCAACCAATCTACAATGCAAACAACCTATAAACACCAGAACCTGGACACGACAGTCCTGACGTTGAGTGAGCAAACCAATAGAACATCTCCACTTACAAAGCAGGCCCCACCTATCGCAACACACAAAGACTAATCTGGAAATACCTTAAAAAATACCCTGAATCACAATACCTACACTAAAAAACATGAGAACACTGATTCCGTATTATCCATGAAAGGCACCCTTATTAATGCAAGATCAATTGCAGTTCATGCCTTAGATATAGCAGACCTCATAAAGGTTAATGATTTAGACTTACTAGCAGTCACCGAAACCTGGCTCCACAAGGTGTCAGGTCCCTCCCTTTCACTAGCCATCCCAGATGGATACACAATATACAGGAAGGACAGAACTTCAGCCAAAGGAGGCGGAGTAGCTCTCATAGCTAAAACACTTTCAATATCAGAATATTAGAAGAACTGCATATCACCTCGGGTGAAGTACTCACCCTGAAAATTGAACTTACTCACACCTGTACTTGCGCACTGCGCATAGTTTACAGATCCCCAGGTCCACTTTCGACCTTTGAAGATGACATTACCACCCCCCTAGCCTGCAATATGAAACCACAATCCAAAGCCATTGTCTTAGGGGACTTCAACTGGGGCCTGAACGATGCCTCCAACGCCAATGCAGGCCTCCTTGCGAACTCTATGAGAGCGCAAGGTTTCTCACATCGCATCACTACACCCACTCATGAAAAAGGCTGTACCTTACTTTGGATCGCTGATATTAACTGCATCACGAATATCATCTCCAATTCTCCAACTCCCTGTCTGACCATAACACCATAATTTTCTCCCCTCCATAATTAGTAAACCTGCAAAACTGCCTTTACTCACTGTCACATTACCTTCTAAAATTTTTAAAAAACATCAATCATGACAACATACTCCCTCTTTTAGCACCCCTAACAAAACTCATCTACCTGGAAGATGATCCATCATCACTAGTCAACCTATACAATAAAACCATGCTAATAGCAGTGGATAAAGTTGCACCTATGAAATCCAAAAAAGCTACACCCAAAACTCATGCCAATGCATGGTTCATGTCAGACCTACAAACAATGCGAGCGTCTAAAAGGTCAACCGAATGTAGCTGGCGAAAATCGCCAACACCGACAACCAAAGCCCTCTTCCAGACCCTGGCTACCGTTATAAGGAAGCCATCACCAAAGTAGCTTATGCAACACCAGAATTTAGAACCCCCAATCAAGCACCAGGGAATTATTTGCCATTCTCTGTGAGTTGGAATCACCTGCTCCAGCCCCGGACCACTCCATCAAAGACCAACACTGGTACACCAACGTGTCAAACGCATTAGCATACAAAATCACTCTTCTGCAAAGCAAAATTGAACATAAAAAAATCTAAACTTAATTTGGACCCCAACCACCAATCTACACCTTTGACTCCAAAACCATTAGTGACTAACAAATGTACGTTCAGACCAGTGACTACTGAAGAAATCATCAACATCATCAAAGGACTAAAACCATCAAGATGTAAAGGTGTCATCTGTCCCGCCACATTGATAAAAGAATGTGCACATGAACTAGCTCCACTTATCACCTCAATCATCAACAATTCATTTGCAACTAGTTCCATACCAGATGACCTAAAAGAAGCCTGGATACTACCACTATTAAAAAAAAAACCTTGACCCCAATATCCCATCGACCTATTACCACAGTCCAATTCCTACCAAAAAAAACCTCGACTGTGCAGCCTACCTGCAGATCCAAACATTCCTGGAAACAATCAAACTCCTAAAACTAAGTCAATCCGAGTTCGGACCTGGCCATGGCACCGAGACAGCATTACTAGACTTAAAAATACAAATAGATCAATTCAAAGGGGATCTTGGCATCCTTCTTCTACTAGACCTCTCTGCAGCTTTCAATCTGGTCAACCATATATTCTTATGCCACCACTTTGAAATTGCAGTTCACCTCTCCCCTCAAGCTATCAATTGGATTGAATCCTTCCTCTCCAATCGTACATGAGAGTCTTCTCTTCCACATCAGCAGCACTCCCAGTCCCAGTAACATGTGGCGTACCGCAAGGTGCTTGCATATCACCAACATTATATAACACCTTCACAAAGTTATTATTCATCAAACTAGACAACATGGGTATTACATATACCAATTACGCATATGATACAGAAATACTAATGCCCATCTCAGGCTGCCATGATACAGACACATAAAACCTTAGCAAAATCTACCTTGCCATCAGGCTTGGTTAGCCTAAAACGAATTATGCCTCAAAGATGACAAGACAAAATGAATCCTAATAGGAAACAAATCTAAGTTAGACAATCTGCCAAAACTATGTGAATCCTTCAATATAGATGGCAACAAAATCAATGTCGCCAAAGAAATAAAAACACTTGGGGGTCTACATTGACTTCTTCCTTACCTTAAACAGGTAGGTCAATGCTATTGTCTCGTCCACAACATATATATCTAAACTTATCAGGTCCAGCAGACCCTTCCTCTCTGCAGACAACAATATCATACTAGCTACAACATTGATCTTATCAAGGATAGATTAGTGCAACTCACTATTCGCAGGTTCTAGTCTCAGAAACATTAAAAAACTTCAAGTAGTTCAAAAAAACTACTACTACAACAAAATAATGCTATTAGAGCAGCACTGAATATACCAAAACACAAGCATATAACATCGACTAGACATCTTATCCATTGGCTTCCAGTCCTTGACAGGATTAAATTCAAAATGTTCACTCTTACCCACAAATGTCTGTCCAACAAAGCACTTGCCTACCTGAGTGACCAAATCACCAGCACCCAATCTACAGACCTACTCGAACCCTATATTTCAACCTCATAGTCATGCCAAGATTCAAGAGAGTGAAAGTAGGCAGATCCAGCTTCCCAGTAGTAGCAGCCAAACTGTGAAACACTCTGCCGCCTAAGCTAAGAAATGACCCCTCCCTATGGTCATTCCAAAAAAGCCTAAAAACTAGACTATTCAGTCTAGACTCCCAACAATGAGATAACAGCTCTAGACGAGATAGACCATTCCTCACCTCTATAGTGAATCTGGCTTCCTTTGTTTACCACCACTAGCTCCTAGCACCTACAACACCTTTGTTCAACTCTGCCATAATAGTGATGCCATTATTGATCTGTATATCTGTCTGTTGTTTCATTTGTATTATGCCACAATAGTGATGCTATTACTGCACTGACTATCTGTTCTGTATCTGTACCATATAACATATCTGCCGAAGTGCAACTGTAACCTGTAACCACCTTCCGTCCCTAGATGCCTCTGGGTTTTGCACCCTTTATAAATGCCAACATAAATAAATACATACATTTTAAAGTCATTCCCTGAGTTTTCTCAGAGGTAGAACAGAGACTGTAGTGGTCTAGGAGTCAGCTGTAGGCATGTCAGGATAGGATTCAGTTGCAGAACAGTCAGAGTTCCAGAGGATATCTCAGCAAACATGTAGGTAACAGCTTCGGAGTTAGTGAAAATTGTTCAGGGACTTCACAGAAGGCTCCCTTTAGGCGTTCCAGCATTAGGTCTGGGCAAATAGTATTGGGCAAACTCCCAAACACATGAATCACCCATTCAGCCACATAAGATTGACACAAGACTTGAGGTAATTATTACCCAAGCCAACACAGTACCTCGGAGCTTGGAGATGGTCATCTTCTGAGGCATCCGCACAGGACCCCGTCCCTCGATTCTAGGTCTGGAGAATTAAGAAATGGACACTGGATGGGACCTGGCAAAAACAGTCTACAGGAGAGGCTACCAACAAAGGATTCTTGAAGGCATCTAACGTCTCTGCAGTTTTGGCACCCTTTTACAAGTACCTTATGAAGAACGAATATTGCTGGTTGGATTCTCTTCAGTTTCTCAGTCCTGCAATCTGGTGAGGGCACATCAGGGATTCGAATCATGTCACTGGAGGTCCAGCAGGAGTCCATCAGAGTTTTGGCTGGAATGAGACTTCGAAAGACCATGGTCTGTACACTTGTTTGAAGTCCCTGGGCATTGGCGTGTTCAGCGTAGCAAGGTTGCAGCTAATCGAGGGATGGCTCAAAATGCAGATCATCTTGAGACTAGTGGGTCTCAGCAACCTCTTCTTAGGAGTCATCATTTTTAGGAACCCCACGTTGATTGGAATACATTGTTAAAACAGGATCTGGTTAAACAGTAGGCTCAACGGTCACTGTAATTCGTTAGCGCTGCGCTTGCAGGACTGGTTTATTTATTCGGAAATGCAGCACAACTTCTGAAAACTCTGACTGCAGTTTTTACAGAAAGGGGTAGCTGGCTGTCCCATAAGGACATCCAACTCCCCATTAGGAACTGGTTCTTTTCAGGCAAGCTGAAAGACAGAGGGCTGCAGAGTTGTGAACTCCTACCACACTTCCTGCCTCCACAGACCCTATGGAGCATCAGCGGGAAACTTCAACCAGGATCTCTCATGCCTAGAATGACAGAATAAGACCCAAGAAACAACTAGGATACTTAAAAATTGTGAAAATTGGCAGCCTGCGAGTAATGAGATGACAATGTAATTAAGGTATAACCACTACCACCAGCCATTCAAGTTAGCTTGCTAGTGTAACAAAAATGTTACTAGGACAGTGAGAAAGGGTCTACATTGTATATACCCAGCACTCCACATAAGGTGGTGAATGCTGCTCTCACATATACAATGTAAACGGAATACAAATCCCACTTTACTCTTGGGAACAGTAGTTCACTCAAGATATCAAGAGAAATTAAAAAGGGAAGCCCAGAGGCAAACCAGAAACACTGTACATAGGATGCTGTGTGCTGCCATAGTAAATTACATATAGTTCAAAAGTTAAAGTGAAATATAAATCCATACACACACTAGGGAGAGACATAAAAAGGTGACCCATACAAAGAGTAAAAAACTAAGTGAGATAGGAAAAAGATTCCCACTCACCTAGAAACAATGGAAAAATTATCACCAAGTCCAGCAAAATGTTTATGGGTTGACACAAGTCAGGAAGATTGATCACAAATATGAAAATCATACCTAACCATAACGTAATAGCCTAGATTAAAATGCCCTTAAGTTATGTTATGTTGTTTTGCATTTGTATAGCGCCTTATGTACCATTGGTATGATCTCAAGGCGCTGGTAGGTTGAACGCCCTCGGGAACCGCAGTTCGAGTCTGTTGAGAGAGAGAGAGTCATAAAGTGTGTGGGCGCACCAGGTATATGTGCAGCTGCTGTGGTTGTTGCATGATAGATGCTTCTTAACGGTAGGTGTGGTGCAGAGGAGATCAATTGAAAGTGTTCAGTCTGGAGGGTGGACATTCAGACTGTGTTCTGGCTGCGTTAGGCCTGAGGAGACGCCTAAGCTAGCGGGTGTGTGCTAGCTTTCTGTTTTATGAGGATGATGGGTAGTTTGATGGGCAATGTTAGTATGAGAACAGCTTTACCAAATGTGTCATAGTACTGTTGTGTTCTAGTGGAATGATGGTGTATAGGTGAGAGTAAGCGTAGTAATGGGATATTGTGGTAATCAGTAAAGTGTATGCGACCAGGTAAACTCAGTGAATGTTAGGAATACCTACTAAATTCATTTCTACTACAGTGACACTATTAGGGTATACTTCAAAGTTCAACTTTAACACAGTGACGCTATTGGGCACACTCAATGATGTTGGAATTCTGTCTAGATTCAACATGAGCACAGTGATGCTATTAGGGCACGTTTCTAAGTTCAGCTTTAACACAGAGACACTATTGGGCACACTCAATGATGTTGGAATAGCGTCTAGATTCAACATTAGCACGGTGAAGCTAAGTTCTAAGTTCCGCTTTAACACAGTGACGTTATTTGGGCACACTCAATGATGTTGGGAAAAACCTTCTAGATTCGACTTTAACACAGTGACGCTTTAGGCATATTTTCTAGGTTTAGCAAATAACACAGTGACGAAATAAGGGCACACTTTCTAACTTCAACTTTAACACAGTGACACTATAAGGTACACATTCTTGATTCAACTTTAGCACAGTGACGCTTTAGGCATTTTTCTAGGTTCAGCAATTAACACAGTGACGCTATACGGGCACACTTTCTAAATTCAACTTTAACACAGTGACGCTATTAGGCATACTTTCTAAGTTCAACTTTAACACTGTGACTCTATTAGGCACACTTTCTAGGTTCAACTTTAACACAGTGACGCTATTAGGGACACTTCTAAGATTAACTTTAACACAGTGGCGCTATTAGGCACACTTTCTAGATTCAACTTTAACACAGTGACTCTATTAGGCACACTTTCTAGGTTCAACTTTAACACAGTGACGCTATTAGGGACATTTCTAAGATCAACTTTAACACATTGATGCTATTAGGCACACTTTCTAGATTCAACTTTAACACAGTGACTCTATTAGGCACACTTTCTACGTTCAACTTTAACACAGTGACGCTATTAGGCATACTTTCTAAGTTCAACTTTAACACTGTGACTCTATTAGGCACACTTTCTAGGTTCAACTTTAACACAGTGACACTATTAGGGACACTTCTAAGATCAACTTTAACACAGTGGCGCTATTAGGCACACTTTCTAGATTCAACTTTAACACAGTGATGTTATTAGGCACATTTTCTAGGTTCAACTGTAACACAGTGACGCTATTAGGGCACATACTGTAAGTTCAACTTTAACACAGTGACGCTATAAGGGCACACTTTCTAGATTCAACTTTAACACAGTGACGCTATTGGGCACAGTCTATGACATTTGAATACAGTCTAGATTCAACATTAGCACAGTGATGCTATTAGGCATGTTTCTAAGTTCAGCTTTAACACAATGACACTATTAGGGCACACTCAATGATGTTGGGAAAAACCTTCCAGATTCGACTTTAACACAATGACACTTTAAGCACACTTTCTAAGTTCCACTTTAACACAGTGACGCTATAAGCATATTTTCTAGGTTTAGCAATTAACACAGTGGTGCTATAAGGGCACACTTTCTAAGTTCAACTGTAACATAGTGACGCTAATAGGCACACTTTCTAGGTTCAACTTTAACACAATGACGCTATTAGGCACACTTTCTAGGTTCAACTTTAACACAGTGACGCTATTAGGCACACTTTCTAAATTCAACTGTAACACAGTGACGCCATTAGGCACACTTTCTAGGTTCAACTTTAACACAGTGACACTGTTAGGGACACTTCTAAGATCAACTTTAACACAGTGACACTATTAGGAACACTTTCTAGATACAAATTTGACACAGTGACGCTATTAGGCACACTTTCTAGGTTCAACTTTAACACAATGGCGCTATTAGGCACACTTTCTAAGTTCAACTGTAACATAGCAACGCTATTAGGGCACATTATCTAGGTTCAACTTTAACACAGTGACTCTATAAGGGACACTTCTAAGATCAACTATAACACAGTGACGCTATTAGGCACACTTTCTAGATTCAACTTTAACACAGTGGCTCTATTAGGCACACTTTCTAGGTTCAACTTTAACACAGTGACGCTATTAGGGACACTCCTAAGATCAACTTTAACACAGTGACGCTATTAGGCACACTTTCTAGATTCAACTTTAACACAGTGGGCCTCATTACGACCCTGGCGGAGATCGTGGTGCAATATGCACCATGGAGCACGGCGGAAAGCTGCCGATACCGCCATGGGGGTTGGCGGATTTACCGCCCCATTCCGACCTTGGCGGGGCGGTAAATCCCCATTCCCCATTTTACCCTTCCCCATTCCCATTTTTGCCCCATAGGGTATAATGGGAGTGGGGAAGGCGTTAATTACGCCACCGTAAAATACGGTGGCGTAATTAACAACAAGGTCCCGTAGCGCCATGGATTTCTCCGCCCGGAAAAACCAGGCGGAAACCGCTCCATGGCGCTACGGGAACTCGTAGTAGGGCGGAAGGGTCCGCCGCGAATACCGCTGGCGTAAACCCACTCCGCCAGGGTCGTAATGAGGCCCAGTGACTCTATTAGGCACACTTTCTAAGTTCAACTTTAACACAGTGAAGCTATTAGGCATACTTTCTAAGTTCAACTTTAACACAGTGACTCTATTAGGCACACTTTCTAGGTTCAACTTTAACACAGTGACGCTATTAGGGACACTTCTAAGATCAACTTTAACACAGTGACGCAATTAGGCACACTTTCTAGATTCAACTTTAACACAGTGATGTTATTAGGCACATTTTCTAGGTTCAACTGTAACACAGTGACGCTATTAGGGCACATTCTGTAAGTTCAACTGTAAGATAGTGACACTATTAGGCACATTTTCTAGGTTCAACTTTAACACAGTGACGCAATTAGGCACTTACTAGGTTCAACTTTAACACAGTGACGCTTTAAGCATATTTTCTAGGTTTAGCAATTAACACAGTGACGCTATAAGGGCACACTTTCTAAGTTCAACTGTAACACAGTGACGCTATTAGGCACACTTTCTAGGTTCAACTTTAACACAGTGATGCGATTAGGCACTTTCTATGTTCAACTTTAACAAAGTGACGCTATTAGGCACACTTTCTAGGTCCAAATTTAACACATTGACGGTTTGAGCATATTTTCTAGGTTTAGCAATTAACACAGTGACGTAATAAGGGCACACTTTTTAAGTTGAACTGTAACACAGTGACGCTATTAGGGACACTTCTAAGATCAACTTTAACACAGTTACGCTATTAGGCACACTTTCTAGATTCAACTTTAACACAGTGATGTTATTAGGCACATTTTCTAGGTTCAACTGTAACACAGTGACGCTATTAGGGCACATACTGTAAGTTCAACTTTAACACAGTGACGCTATAAGGGCACACTTTCTAGATTCAACTTTAACACAGTGACGCTATTGGGCACAGTCTATGACATTGGAATACAGTCTAGATTCAGCATTAGCACAGTGATGCTATTAGGCATGTTTCTAAGTTCCGCTTTAACACAGTGACACTATTAGGGCACACTCAATGATGTTGGGAAAAACCTTCTAGATTCGATTTTAACACAATGACACTTTAAGCACACTTTCTAAGCTCTACTTTAACACAGTGACGCTATGAGCATATTTTCTAGGTTTAGCAATTAACACAGTGGTGCTATAAGGGCACACTTTCTAAGTTCAACTGTAACATAATGACGCTAATAGGCACACTTTCTAGGTTCAACTTTAACACAATGACGCTATTAGGCATACTTTCTAGGTTCAACTTTAACACAGTGACGCTATTAGGCACACTTTCTAGGTTCAACTTTAACACAGTGACACTATAAGGGACACTTCTAAGATCAATTTTAACACAGTGACGCTATTAGGCACACTTTCTAGGTTCAACTTTAACACAATGACGCTAATAGGCACACTTTCTAAGTTCAACTGTAACACAGCAACGCTATTAGGGCACATTTTCTAAGTTCAACTGTAAGATAGTGACACTATTAGGCACATTTTCTAGGTTCAACTTTAACACAGTGACGCAATTAGGCACCTTCTAGGTTCAACTTTAACACAGTGACGCTTTAAGCATATTTTCTAGGTTTAGCAATTAACACAGTGTCGCTATAAGGGCACACTTTCTAAGTTCAACTGTAACACAGTGACGCTATTAGGCACACTTTCTAGGTTCAACTTTAACACAGTGATGCGATTAGGCACTTTCTATGTTCAACTTTAACAAAGTGACGCTATTAGGCACACTTTCTAGGTCCAAATTTAACACATTGACGCTTTAAGCATATTTTCTAGGTTTAGCAATTAACACAGTGACGTTATAAGGGCACACTTTTTAAGTTGAACTGTAACACAGTGACGCTATTAGGGCACACTTTCCAGGTTCAACTGTAACACAGTGACGCCATTAGGCACAATTTCTAGGTTCAACTTTAACACAGTGATGCTATTAGGCACACTTTCTAAGTTCAACTTTAACACAGTGACGTTATTAGGCACACTCAATGATATTGGAATGCCGTCTAGATTCAACATTAGCACAGTGATGCTATTAGGCACGTTTCTAATTTCAGCTTTAACACAGTGACGCTATTAGGCAAACTTTCTAAGTTCAACTTTAACAACGACGCTATTAGAACACATGCTATTTATCACAATTGTGCCTAATGTGGTACATGCTATCTTTCGCAATTCCAACTGAGAGTGGGACAGGCTATCATTCACAAAGCACCTACGTGAGGGATATGCTACTAGTTATAATTCTATCTAGGAGCGGCATATGCTAACATTCACAATTCCGTTTGAGCGTGATGCATGCTATTATTCACAAAAATTCAAAAAATGTGGTTAATTTTTCGCTATTGTCTCTAGTAGTTATTAATGCAGGTATGCTAGAAAGTTTTGCAGTACAAAGTTTACAGTCCAGCATTGAATTAGGTTGGTGCTCGGATCTTTCTAGCTGTGCATGGTGTAATTATTTGGCAGTTTATATTAAGGGAAGGTAAGGTAGAGTGGCAGGGGCTTTCTGGAGTAGAGTAATTGCTCTACACCGAACCCATGCCGTACTTACAGTTTCGGTGGTGTCTGTCCGCTGCTGGCTTCACTGGCTTCCCCTGCTGACACCTGCAGACACTTTGTGGAGCCGCTACTGTAGGAGGCGTCCTTTGCCTTGGGCCCTTAGCCGCAGGGGCTGCCGGGCAGAGGGCTGCCCTCGGAGGACCAGTTATGAGCTGTTGTTTGTGGCAGAGGCACAACCAATTAGGGGCGGGGGGGCGGGATGAGAGGCGGGAGGGAGAGGGGAAGACCAGGAAGGGGAGGTTGGGCGGTGCAGGGGCACACAGGGCCTGGGGGCACTTTCTAAGCAAAAAAACAACAGAAAGGGGGTCACGCACGGACATTACACTCACCTGCTCCCTAGATGGAAAATGGGGGCAGGTGTTAGGAACGGGTCCCTAGATAAACGCTCTCAAAGGGCTACAACCAATCAGGGGTGGGGAGCGGCATGGGAGGCGGGAGGGAGAGGGGAAGACCAGGAAGGGGAGGCTGGGTGGCACAGGGGCACACGGGGACTGGGGGCACTTTTTAAGCAAAAAACAACAGAAAGGGGGTCACGCACAGACCGTACACTCACCTGTTCCCTGGATGGTAAATGGGAGCAGGTGCTAGGAGCAGGTCGCTAGACCAATGCTCTTAAAGGGCTACAACCAATCAGGGGGGGGGCAGGATGGGAAGCGGGAGAGAGAGGGGAAGACCAGGAAGGGGACGCTGGGCAGCGCAGGGGCACACAGGGCCTGGAGGCACTTTTTAAGCAAAAAACAACAGAAAGGGTGTCGCGCACGGACAGTACACTCATCTGCTCCCTGGATGGCAAATTGGGGCAGGTGCTAGGAGCGGGTCACTAGACCAACACTCTCAAAGGCCTACAACCAATCAGGGGCGGGTGCCGCGATGGGAGCAGGGCTGGACTGGCCCACCGGGACACCGGGACTTTCCCCGGTAGGCCTCAGGGCCTAGGGCCTCTTTGGCATAGAGGAAGGATACACAATTAGGGGACGTAAAACAAAGCAACCAACACATTGCGAACATCTTGCAGCCTGGGTGGTTTACATTTAATTGGCTGCCACGTACTCTACGCATTTGTTTTCTTCCTAGCAATGCTGGGCTGACGCTGACTGGGTTTGCGTCTGCGCATGATGAGGGGCACCACCCCGGGATCCGCACGTGCCCTGCCTGCAGTGCTGACTGCAGCCGGCTGTGTGTGCTCGCAGTCGAGTCTTTACACACACTGCGCAGGTGCAGCTGGGCGGCTAACGTGCACTGGCCAGGTCTGCTTTCCGACAGGCCTGCTTTCCGATGACGATGACAAGTGGCATTTAAGTTCAGAAGTTCAGGTAAGATTAGAATTTAAGAACGGAAAAGACTGCTTAGTGGTGGTTCCGGAACGGAACGGGGTATGAAAAAATGCATTTATTATACGTTGATTATCGATGTATAATAAATGCATTTTTTCAAACGGTTCACATCTTGAAAGAGAAGGACGAATTAAGAAATAGATTGTTGGTGGTTACGGTAGGTGGGGTGGGTGTACAGTTGTTGGCTGACCTGGGATGGAGGAAGCAGCCAGGCTGCCCCCAGGCTGCGGTCACAGTGACTGTCGTGCCGGGCCACCCCTCAGTGTTGGTTTTGTGGTTTAAGTGCTAAGTCTGTGTTTCAATCGTACACACATAGCACTTAACAAACCAGAAAACCAACACTATGGGCAGCGGCCCACCGGCAGGAATGTTGGCTGTTTGTGCAATAATGTGAACGGTTTGAAAACATGCATTTATTATATGTCGATTATCGACGTATGTATAATACATTTATTTTTGCACACCAGTGTTCACACATTGAAAGCTGCATGCAGCTGGAAGATCTCATCTAAACATTCACGTAGTTATGTTGCGTGATGGAATGTTTTGTGAATGGGGCATCTAGTTTTTCTCTGGATGAGGGCCGAGTTGTCAGTCAGTGCTGTGCCTTCCCATTGATATTGTTCTTCACAACCCTCTGTTGGTGCTTGTGATGGGGATACTTCAACTAGATGAAGAAGAGTCGGGATAAAGGACCGACAAGGCAATCTGAGTGTTATCTCTTTCAGCATATTTATTGGACCAACATTAAAATGGGCCTCCTTTAATTACACTGTATGGGTGTTGACTTTGAGGGGTTTGTTCTTGCAAAGGGGAGGCAGGTCTTTCATTAGTGGCAGTGGGTAACAAGTTCAGAACTGCCTCATTTAATACATAAGCGGTGCAAAACGGAATATTCATTTTCAATTGCTCTTCACAATGCAGTTCCAAGTTTTGCACACCAGGTAACAATGCTGCGTCCGGTATTTCAGGAACCTTCAGAGGCTCTGCAATCTCTGCGTGCCGTTAAGGCAGAGGCGGGGGAATAGATTTCTGGAAATAAGATGTCATTTTATCAGCCACAGCTTTTGGCACACATGTTGTGGAGCATGAAGGAGAGAAAAGTTTTAATTGCAGGTCAGAAATTAACAGCCGAATTGCCTCCGACTCTAAGCAAGCATTAGCCTCAGTTAGTAATCCAGCACTAGGCTCACCAGCCTGCGCTCCATGCAGGATGTTTTGTAGGGTGCTGCAGCAGAATTAAAGTTATATGGCCTAATTCACAGAGCGTTTTCCTGTAGCATCACGCCATTATAAAACGCTTCTGTGAATCAGGCCCGCCCATAGTGTCACCAGCAGGAGCAAAGAAAACAGCAGACGGCTGCCACTTGCTGATGCCACTTACCTTGTACCTCAGACAGAAAATGCCTTCTCCCCTACTTCCTACAACCTTTGTTCGTGTGTCCCCCTTTACCTTCTGTGACTCTCTAGACTGCCTATGGACCTTTGAATACTACTGCCTCCTTGCCCTCTATGAACCGCTACCCACTGCATCTGAACCCTGGACTCCTACACCCTTACTCTAGTGACACCCCTTAACCCTTTGACTACCCCATGGCTGTCACTGCCCCCTTTGATGACATATGTGCCCCTTTACAGCTACACCATGCATTGCCCCCTGTTTGCCCCTTACCCTCTGTAACCCCCATTTTCCTAGTGCACAGCCCGCCCACACTCCTGCTTCCTCATTCTGAGCCCCACCTTCCGGCCCTGCTACACCCAGGCTCCTACGCTCGTCCCAAGTCAACCCCACCCCATCCTCTGGGACCTCTGCCCCCCAACTCCAGGACAAAAGCTGATTTGCTGCTCTTCAGATTGGAACCTGCTGTGGTGGCCCACTCCACACAGGAATATCTTGCCCCCTTCTCTGCCCCTCAACACTTTGCACCCATCAGTAATGTGGATCAATCTTGCTGCCCTATTGCCGATCGGCACAACACACGGATTTCACAACATGGACTTACAGGATGCTACCTACATGGAGACACCTTGGGAAAACTAAGAGGAAATGTCCATGCATTACTGCAACCAGTGACCCAATGTAATATGCAAGCGGCTTGTGTCCCTGACTCTGTTTATCTGTTTCTGTGTCAATACAACTGTCATTACTTGTCCATCTGAATGTGAAAAGAGCTGAAACTTTTCTTTGTAACTGGGAGTTGCTTACACTGGTGCATTCATTAGCTCGTGTTTTAGCTCATCAAAGCATTCACCCATTTCAGCTGTCCATTGTATGTGTGTTTTGTTTTTCTGAACTTCTTTTAGTACGTGCAGCACATGTCTGGTGTACGTGGAATAATCAAAACCCCATGCTCTGCAATAGTTGCACAAGCCCAAAAATGGCTGCATCTTTTTTGCTGTTTTTGGTCGCGGATTATTGTGTATGACCTCTACTCTCTCTGGTGTTATTTTTCTCCCGTCTGTTGACACAATCTGACACAAATATACCACCTCTTTTTGACAGTATTATAATTTCTCCCTGTCCGTCTTGTATCCTTTGCTAGTAAAGTGATTAGGGTCACTGAGTCCCCTCTACACTCCTCTTATGTCTGGCTGCACACCAATAAGTTGGCAACATACGGTATTGCTGTGCTAGCAACCTGCAAGTTGCTCAAGTCCATTTGTATTACTCTGTTGATGATGCTAGGCCCTTCGCAGTACCCCATATGCATTCTAGCATGTTCGAACTGAGTACAGTGATACGAAAAGGCAGTGAGATACTTGGAGTCTGGGTGTAGTACAATGGAGAAAAGCGCGTTTTTCAAGTCAACTTATGCTATACCTGAAGAGGATGCGGATAGACATAGCCCTGCTACAAGAGACCCACCTCACCAGGGAGAAATTGGAGGTGGTCATGAGGAAGTGGAAGGGCAAAGTAGTGGGTGCCACGTACTCGGCGTATGCTAGAGGGGTCATCACCTGGGTGGCGCCGCACGTGCCGTTCCGGGTGCTCGACTCGATAGTGGACCCGGAGGGTAGGATGGTGGCGATAACAGGACTCCTGGAGAACAGGGAAGTACACATCCTCAACCTGTATTCCCCCAATCATGATACTGCAGCCTACTTTAGATCCCTCTATGGCAAACTCGGCCCCTTGGTAGGGGGTGCGATGGTGTGGGGTGGGGACTTCAATTGCGTCTTAGATCCCAAAATCGACCGGTCCGCTGACACCAAAGGGAAAATGTCGCCGGCGGCCAAGGCGCTCGGGACTTTGCTAGGAGACTTGGGACTGGTAGATGTGTGGAGGAGACTCCACCCCACGGAGAGGCAGTATTCGCACTATGCAGCGCCATACTATTCATATACGAGATTGGATTATGTGTTTGGAACTGCCGAGATAGCGGGCGAAATAGTGGAGGCGGAATACAAAGCTCGAGTGTTGTCGGACCATTCGCCCCTGGTGGTAGAGTGGCGACACCAACCCCCTAGGCCTCGGGTCCCCACATGGAGGCTCCGGTCGGAGGCACTGCAGGATGAGGGATTCCGGGAAGACCTGAGGGTTGCCATCGGGGAATATTTTGAGATAAACACGGGTAGTGTGCGTTCTGCGGGAACTCTGTGGGAGGCCTTTAAGGTAGTGGTGCGCGGAGTGGCCATCTCCAAATCCAAGGGACTTCAAGGGGGTATCGGGAGGGAGCTTCAGGACACCGAAAGGGAACTGGAGAGCCTGGCTCGTCTCGAGAATGCCACTCAGGTAGACAAGACTAGGATGAGAGACCTTCAGGTGGCATGCAGCGCTCTTTGGGACCGACTATGTAGACTGAACCATAGGAAATACACCGAGCGGCTGCACGCGGGGGGCGACAAGCCAGGCAGACTGTTGGCCTGGCTTTACAAGAGTGAGTCCCCCCGAGTGGTTATTCATGAGATCCGTGGTGAGGACGGTGGTCTTCGCAACACTCAGGATGGGGTGAACGAGGAATTCCTCAGGTTCTACAAACGTTTGTATGAGGACACTGGGGAGGACAGGAGCCAGGACATCCTGAACACACTGGAAGACATTGGTCTGCCCACCCTAGACGACCTGGAGCGGGAGGAACTGGACGCCCCTATCACTTCTGATGAGCTGGAGGTGGTGATCCGGGGCCTCCCCACGTGTAAGGCACCTGGAGCGGATGGCCTGCCTGGTGAGTTTTACAAGGTGTACGTGCAGGAGCTGCTGCAGCCACTGCTGGCCTTGTTTAACGAGGCATACGAACAGGGAGAACTCCCGTTGTCCCTCCGTGAGGCCATGATTGTCCCATTACTAAAACCAGGCAAGCCGGCTGTTGAGTGTGGATCTTATAGACCTCTGTCCTTGCTAAACCAGGACAGCAAAATACTCACGGCGGTGCTGGCCAACAGGTTGAAGAAGGTGATTGGCAGGCTGATCCACCCGGATCAAACGGGATATGTCCCAGGCAGGAATATCAGTGATAACCATAGGAGGCTGCACCATGTTATTGACCATACTAAGGATGACACGGGCGAGATGGCGGTAGTGTCGCTGTATGCGGTCAAGGCCTTTGATTCAGTGAGATGGCCTTGGCTGAAAGCGGCCCTGCAGGGATACGGCGTGGGCCCTGGTTATATCAGATGGGTCCAGTTGCTATATAGCAGCCCGGTGGCTAGGGTCAAGACTGGGGCCACAGTCTCGGATGCCTGGCAACTTAGCAGGGGGACCAGGCAGGGATGCCCTTGGTCACCCATGTTATATATACTTGCGCTGGAACCGCTGGCGATATGCCTGCGGCAACAATACGGAGAGGTGGGCATTAACACTGCCAGCGGCAGCCACTTAATATCTCTCTATGCGGATGATATGCTGTTGTACCTACGCTACCCGGAGGAGAACCTACAGTACGTACTGGAAGTACTGGATCATTACGCTGTCCACTCGGGCATATCAGTGAACCCCAGGAAGTCTAGCCTGTTCCCTTTGGGTGGGTACAGGGACGTCCCGTTGGAGAGGCTGCCTGAGTTGCCAATACCATGGCGGACCGACACGTTTAGGTACCTGGGGGTAAATATTTACCACCGGACTGAGGCGGTACACAAGCATAACACAGAGAGAGCCATAGAGGGGGTCAAGAACAGCATGACATTCTGGTCCAGATTGCCCCTGTCCATGATGTGGAGGGCGGCTTTGCTGAAAATGGTGGTCCTTCCCAGACTCCTGCATTTCTTCGTGAACGTCCCGTATTTGATCCCTAAGAGCCTATTTGTACGACTTCATAGTATGTGTAGGGGCTTCGTGTGGGGTAACTCCAGGAATAGGGTGGCCCTGTGGAAGCTCCAGAACCCGTACGAGAAGGGGGGTATAGGCTTGCCCAACTTCGAACTATATTATCTGGCGGGACAACTGTTGTATGTGGCCAGGTGGTTGTCTGATGAAGATTCGGCGGAATCTAGGTTGCTGCGTGAGGATGCGGCCCCATACTTCCTGAGAGAGGTGGTGTGGCTACAAAGGAACAAACTGACGGGAAGAGGGTGGCTATTGAGGTTGGGATGGGAGGTCTGGCACAGAACATGGAAATTGATGGGGGAGTCAGAACCACTATCTTGGCAGGTCCCGCTGGTGGCCCTGTGCGAAAACGACACCCAACTGTTTCACTCTGTCCGTAGGCACTGGGAGCCGGTGGGCTTGGCCACGCTTGGGGACATATGGAGGGAGGGCGAGGCGCTGGACTTTCAAAAATTGCAGGATGAGACGGGGGTGCACAGAGGCCAGTACATCACCTATGCCAGGCTAGTAAAACGAGTAAGAAAGAGATGGCCGGAGACGGCACTGGCAGATGATCCTGATGCCACCCTTGAAACTATGTATGATGTCTCAGAGGGTGGGCATGAAATATCACGGATATACGAACTCCTCAGAACGAAGGCTGGGAAAGAGTTGCCCCAACTGAGGCATGAATGGGAGGAGGAGATGGGTGAACTCATGACGGAGGGTCAGTGGAAGAGGGTCCTGGGATATCATAAAAAGGTGTCCCGAAATGCACGGCTCCAACAACTCCAGTTCTACATTACTCACAGGGCCTACCTGACTCCCCAGAGGATCGCACGGTTCGGAGGCTCGATCACTCAAAAATGCCCCAGGTGTGGGGAGGTGGAAGCTGGGTTGCTACATATGTTTTGGGCCTGCCCGGAAGTGTATAGATTTTGGGAGGAGGTCAAGATGAAGCTCGCAAGTGGGGGAGTGGTGTTGGACGTGGGATCTGCCTGGTCATGTATGCTTGGGATCTTCCCCAGGCCCAGACACTTTAGGCACCTGAGCAAGCTGAGGGACCTGGCATATGTTCTGGCCAAACGCAGGATTGCCATGAACTGGAAATCGGCTAGCAGGCCGAGAGTGGAACTATGGTGGGCGGACCTTATAAGGTGGGCGGAGGCTGAATCCGTGGTTTGGTTTGGAGCGGTCACTAGAGGGGGCGAGGAGGAGATAGGGCCCTTGCTGGCCTGGCGACAATTGGTGGCCTCTATGACCAACCCACAACAGGGCTTGGACGAATCTGAGAATTCGGAAGATGTGCCTACGGACAATGTTTCTCCTGACGGTGCCCCGACTGAGGATACAAGGGAGCCGGCTCTGGCTTGATGGGGGGTGGGGGGAGTTTTTTCTTTTTTTTTTTTCTTTTCTCGTATTTTCTTTTGTGTGTTCTGTAAATAATTAACAGTTGTATTGTGTTGTGTGTTGTTTGTTTTTCTAAAATATAAAATCAATAAAATATTTAAAAAAAAAAAAACTTCTGTGAAAAAATGTGCTTCTGCAGGAATTTTACAAAAAATGGTCACAGGGTCCAATGGATACCCTGCCTCAATAATGTCATTCAGAGGGCGTAAATCCTGTATAAAATGCCCGACTCCCCCCTTTTGATTTTTTAATCGGATAGATAGCTGTGTTGGAAGGTGATGAGCTAACATGTATTATGCCTTGCTGTCATAGGACATGCAGTGTCTCGTATATGCCCTCATCTGCTTCTCGAGAAAGTGGGTACTGCTTCACTCATGGAAATAGTGCTCCCTCTTTTAACTTGATGTGTCCAGCCCCTTTCAATATTGCTACATCATGGGGTCTGTTTGTCCACAAACTCTGGGGTACCTTTTCCAAATCTTCCTGCAAATATTGTGCCTTCTTTTTTGTTATCTGGCTCATCTGGGGCATTGCCCATTTCTATGATGTGTACTGGGCATGGTTTGGTCAGTTCGAACACTAACTCTCCTTATCCATTGCCTTTTTTTGCAAACAATTCTGTGTCTCCTACTCCTGTCTATGTCAGTGTGGGGTTAATACATAATATTGAACGCCATTCCATGTTGTTCTCGTCAGTGGCAACTAGTATAATCATGTATTTTCGGACAACTACTTCCTCCAAGTACATGATAGTGTGTGTGTCTGAGCTAACAACTGAGGAGGGACACTGAGGCCTGAACAAAAATGTGTTGGACAGCCAGAACACCTTCTCCTCGATCCCTGGCAACTATCCCAACAACACGTGTACTCTGTACACAAACGCCTATATGTGTGTGGGTATCCCTCTCATTGTGCTATGTGCATAGTATGCCTGAATCAGTACTACCACCCGAGCTGGATATATTCTGGGTGTGGTGCACACCATCCCTTTCTCTGAAAATGAAATTGTGGCTTCAATTTGCTGAGTAGGTCCCTCCCAGAATATTGATCAGAGTGTGTTTTGGATACATCAAAGGTGCTACAATGTGCTGTGTTCCTATTTTCAAGGGTAAATCTTTTGTCAGAGGAACTTTAAAAATTGTCCCCAAAAGCCTTGTGTGTCCAAACTTTTATTAGATAATGGAAATCCTTCTTCCTTGATACATGATCTAGTTGCTCCAGTATCTATAAGAAAAGAAAATCTCCCCTGTCCTATCTAAACAGTTTCATCTTGTTCCTCCTCGGGGTCTTCAGTTCCTGTTAGAACAGGAGACACATTCACTCCCCGTGGGCACCCCTATTGGGAAAATGTGTTTGCGGGTGACACAAATGGGTTACCACCAACCACTGTCACTCATGTGTATTGGGGCACAGTATTCTGTCCCAATATTGTTACCCCTTCTGGCATTTGTGTTTGTACTGGTGCCTGAAGTACACTCATTGTACCTTGAATTCCTTCCATTTTCCCACTTTGTACCTGCACTTGTCGCTGGGTAGCAGTGTTTATGCAGGCTGTATTTGTAAATGCTGTTACTGCGGCATTACCTGCATATGTCGAGGAGTCTGCTGAATCTATGTATGCTGTTGCTGTGGCATGACCTGCACCTGTTGAGGAGTCTGCTGCATGTATGTCTGTTGTTGCTGCCTTACCAATCGAGTTTAAACACCATGCACACCTAGTGTGGAAGGTTTTTGTGTTTTGTGGGAAAAAGAATCCAATCTCTGTGTAGTTACGGTGTACTTATGTGTTTCAAGGTGCAGGGGAGAAAAGAAACAACCCAGGAATATGGGTTGTTGATGCAATAGAACCAAAATAAGTTCAAAATTTGGGAACTCCCGTTCCCTGCACACTATCTATGGCTAAACAAGCCCAGTAATTTAAAGTAATTGAAATGGATTTTTCAATTAAGATTTGGTCATCATTTTACATTCTATGAAAGTGAGAATGCACTGTAAAGTCACAAATTATATTTAAAGGAAAAAACATTATTAATGAAAAATTCACAAAAGGTTTTTATCAAAATGGTTTATTCCATATAGATATGTGCCCAACGCATTTCGAGATTAGTTCTCTTCATCAGGGGCTGAATTTCATTCTATTTACAAAAATCTATAAATACAAGAAAGAAATATAAACATGTCAATCAATTGATTTAAATAGCATAATATCAAGAGTGTGCAAATTAACATCAGTCTCCATTTGTAAATCTAATGGTTGGTCGTAGTACACTCTATTTCCCATGTCTTTTTCAAAGTGATGTTATATAGTACATTGGTTCACTCTTTTCTAGGACATATAATCAGATAAGGATGTTAAGGCTTTTTTAGGTAATTGGTCAATTTAAACTACAGAACCAGCATTAAAATATAGAGGATAACCTAATACGTTTTGCCTATGTTGTAACAAAAAAAGGAATGTCAAGAAAGAAAGAAAGCATACCGTGTGCTCATCATGTTGTTAATAAATTAATCCAAGTGTCTTCATAAGGTTAGGCTTCAAGAAGTTTTTTAAAGATCCAAAATCCCTAATAAGAATATTATTCTTATAAGTATGAACCATGATTAATTCTACTAATTGGAACAATGAGAAACAAGTTAAAAGACACTTACTGCTATGGGATATAATCCGCATAGAGTTGTAGATGTCCTGAAGTAGTGTTGTTGAGAGCAGGTATAAGCTTATGGCAGAGGAAATAGGCTTGACAAAGATGGTTAACCCATAAGGTGTGCCTATAAGAAAGCGGCATCAATTTAGAAACAAGAATTCAGAGAAATGTATAATCTATGCCTCAAAGCAAGTCAAAAAGGCATGTGAGAAGGTTAAAAGGACTGAGGAGTAAAACTTATAATGTCTGGATAGCCGGTCTTAAGGTAAACCATTTAGATTCTTGCCGTGTTTGTTCAAAAAAACATGGCGTTATAAATATACGTCAGTGGTGTGACATCATCACGTAATTAACATACATGACGTCATCACTATCAACATCATTAAAGAAAGAGGCGAAGACCCAACGTTATGCTATAATATCTCAACAACTGTAATGAAAGAATTACCTTCACCCCTGAAATAGGACAACCCGATATTCATTTCTTGGACATCAACATCCAAAAAATAGGGACTACCCTGTGTACGAGTATCTATAGAAAACCAACAGACTGCAACAGCACACTCCATTTCGGGAGTTTTCATCCTACCCACCTTAAGGAGAATCTACCCTTCTGCCAGATGTTAAGGCTCAAAAGGATTACATCGGACGCTACATGTCTTAAAGGCGAATATGATGACATGAAGAAAAGGTTCAAAAAGAGTGGATTTCCTGATGACATCTTGGATAAAGCAGTCACGCAAACAGAATCCCTTACCACGATTAACCTACTCGAAGAGAAACCTAAAAAATCTACAACCAGACTCATACACACCTTGAAATTTTCAAGTCAAAGATACCAAATTAATAAGATCATTAATAAGAACTGGGACCTCATAAAATCGGACCTTAATGTACAGAGACTTTTTCCTAAACACCCAATGTTGGCTTACAAAAGGGGCAAACATTTTAAAGATAGTCTCATCAAAGCCGAAAAAAAGAAAACTTCCAGTCAAACTATACTGAAAAAACAAAAGCCAGGAATTTACCCATGCCTTCACTGCCAACATTGCACCAACATTATCAAGGGAGATCACATCCACCATGACAGTAATGGCAAAAAAAAATTCTTCGGGATTTCGTCACATGTGACAGTAAAAACTTAGTGTATGTCCTCAGATGCCCATGTGGCAAATATTATGTCGGCAAAACTATCAGGGAAGCAAAAGAACATTGGACGGAGCACAAGTCCAACATTAGAACTAAAAATGACAAGTCTCTGGTATACAGACACTTTAAAGAAAATGATCATAACATTGCCCAACTACGATGGGTAATTTTAGGAACAGTACACTCACTACCCAGAGGCAGAGACTTTGCTAAAAAGTTAGCCCAGAGAGAATTATGGTGGATAAACAAACTAGATGCTGTTAACCCACGTGGGCTTAACATAGAACTTCTATTTAGGAGCATTTCTCTAAGAACTTTCCTGGGTAGAAACACAAGATGATTATTTATTTACCTTGGTTACATTATGTACAGATGTCTGAGTAAGAAATGTTCAGCGAAGATTAGATTGTGCACTCCTCATTGATGAGACAGAACTATTTATGTTGGATCTATTCATGTTGAGACAATGTACCCCCCTGATTGGATACTACACCTTGACCTATTATATCTAGATTGTGAACTCTCCCTTCTACCAGAGACAGCTTACATGTTATATAACTAGATTGTGAACTCTCTCTTCTACCAGAGACAGCCTACATGTAAGACAATTATATAACCTACCAAATTCTAAACCCTACCTTCAGGGACACCTATTGTGTCCCTTACCAATTACCCTCTTGACCTTAATCAGCGACTTTGGCATCCTGGACAGAAGGGTCACTTTCCCGAGACTGCTCTGGTTCACAGTACTTATTCAGTTCTACCCCCTTTTTTGAGTTCCCTATACATTGCCACATTTGCAATGCACGAAGTCTTTTCCTGACAGAATACTCTGATCTTTACTTATAGAGTAATTTACACTTTTTCCACAGGGCACTAATTCAAATTTATATTTGAATGCGCGGTGGCCACTGTACTACTAAATCTTGCTGCACCACATGACAATTTTTGACCATCATCTTATTGTCAGTACATACGCCCATTTTGTGACATTGTTATCTCTGAACAACAGTCATCATTCAATAACCAGCATTTTGCTGGTGCTATCCTTTTTTGTACAATGTTTACATTGGTGACATCACGCACGTTGTTTACGTGATGACCTCACACATAACATCGGGTCTTCCGCCTCTTTCTTTAATGATGTTGATATTGGTGATGTCATGCACGTTAATTATATGATGACGTCACACTGCTGATATATATTTATACCGCCATGTTTTTTTGCACAAACACAGCAAGAATCGAAATAGCTTACCTTAAGACCGGCTATCCAGACATTGTAAATTTTACTCCTCAGTCCTTTTAACCTTCTTACATACCTTTTTGACTTGCTTTGAGGCAGAGATTATACATTTCTCTAAATTCTAGTTTCTAAATTGATGCCGCTTTCTTGTAGGCACACCTTATGGTTTAACCGTTCTTTGTCAAGCCTATTTCCTCTGCCATAAGCTTATACCTGCTCTCAACGACACTACTTCAGGACATCTACAACTCTATGTGGATTATATCCCATTGCAGTGTGGGATGTTTTTACCCATGCATCCAAGCCCTACCATAAAACTGTGCATTACTGGCATTGAAAACATCATGATGGCCAGAACTCCCCAGAGAGTGCACAGGGAAAACATGAAGAATAGGCTGCCACCCATTTTTGCCTATGTTGTGAGCACAGGAGGGCACTGCCTAAAACCACCATTGGGCTACACACACAGTAGCCTGAAACCATTGGGAATGGCAATGCTGATTGCCAAAAGCAACCCAGAACTATGGGGAACTCATTTTCTTAATGTCAAAAATGGATGCAATACTGGTGCTCACCACTATCAGAAAGCCGGCGTTTTAAAACCACCAGACGTTTGTGTAAAACTGAACAAATGAACCCAAACCAGGCCAACGAAAGACTTGCTAAGAGGTGGATACAATGTAAAACTATATTCTGAAATGACTTGAAGGAAGTAATTATTTAATGTATATATAAAAAAATAGCTGGGGATGTCAGCAGCTTAAGTGAATTTGGGTTTAAAGCCACTAAAATCGAAATGTTTAGAATAAACGAGTGACCTACTTGTGAGTGTCACATAGGTTGCAATTGTTTAAATGTCATAGTTTTGAACTTAGAATCAGCATTCTAGCTGCATGTGCAAAAATTGTAAGTTGGATTTGAATGTAGAAAACTGGGAACTAAAGTGACATTTAGCTGAATTCTGCCTGACAACTACCCCCGACAGGAGAAACCTGCTCAGCCACTCTTCCCAGGCCTAGCTGCATCCTGCTGCCCCTGCCAAAAGGAGATGACACCTCTCTGATTGGATTAGGGGAGGAGCACCTGGGGACTGCAAGAAGTTGAACAAAGCCCTGTCCTGGACTCAGGCAAATGTTATATTGGGGGGGTCATAAAATGGCTTCCTCTTGGGAGAAACTGGGAGGGGCAGTGCCTGTGAGAGCCAGCTGAGCTTGGGGGAAGTGGATAAACCAGAGATTCCACCATTTGCTTTGGAAAACCACACCCCTTGGGGAACACAGCAGGATTTTAAAAAGATGGATAATTCACAGTGCAGACTTGTCAAAATTATATAAATAACATTATCATTTTTGTGATTTTTCTGTCCACATTTTAAGAGGTGTTAGGACCCTGTGGGATGTTCTTGGGGATAGTAGCGTAAAAAAGGTTGTTACTCCAAATGTATGCATGTTAAAAATCTGACACTTTATCATCTGAAACCCATATCCCTGGTGCACATTTATGTAAAATCTGGAAAGGTTTAGTGGTCGTTATCTGGATGAAAAGGGGAGAAATCTGTCATAAGTGGACACAACATCGTACAAAGACAGGGATCGGATGGTTTGGTGCTACAGAAAATATGTTAACTGGACCTATAATATTAGAAAAATGGTACATAGATAAATATGTATTTGGGTCAGAAATAGATTTGTGTGCAATTTGACAAGGGGAGGTTCCTCTGACCATAAAACCTACATCATCACTCTGACACTCCATTTCTTTCCCCCAATCAAGGGAGAGAGGAAAGCTTGGCCATTGATAAGTGAGAGGGGCAGGCTTAGCTAGGCCCAGGCACACACCCATTTTCAAAACACATAAATGGAACATTGAAACCCAGGTAGAGACATTCACTTTCCACTTTCTTGCGGGACGCTTTGCCGGGAGACTTCAGACTTCACATCCAGAGATCCAGACTTCAAATCCATCAATCTCCAGAGACCAGAAATTAACTCCAGAATGTGTAGCAGAGAGGCCTGAATCCACAAGCTGAATCCTCTTCAGCAGGCCTCAAAACCAAACAAACTATTCAACAGCCGGGCGAGCTGTTTGAATCCTTTGCCAAGAACTTTTGCAAGAACCTGTAGCAGTATCCAGAAAGCAGTGCTGTATCCGGAACCGGAGACCCAGAGACCAGATCGCTGTGAAGAACTGCTAGCAGAAGTCCAGCCAATCCTGACCTGATCGGTGACGAAGTCGCATTCCTGTCCAAAATCTAGTGTGAGTACCCAGCTAGCACTGTGCCAAAACCAATCTCTTAGTTTAAAATAATCTAATCTAACTATTTTAGCCTATTAGAACTGCCTCCTAGAATCGTGTCATTCTGTCATCTTTAAAACTGAAAACTGTCACCTGTCATTTTGAACTTTTACATTTTAAATCCGAAAAACTACCTTCACAAAATTGTCCGTATCTCTGGAACCGTTTGTGCTAGGAAATTTAACTTTTATCTTAAAGCTAAGATTCTAGGCTTTCCAACAAACCTAGAACCGACTTGCTACTCCTTATAGGGCCTCTGTAATTACGCTTGACGCACGCGATTAAATTTGCCGCGATTTGACATTTTGCACAATTTCAGCCATGTGTAAAAATCAGCAGCTCCTTCCTTCCTTTGCTAAAATTCGTTTTAACCTGCTAGTTACTCATAGAGCATTGCTAAAGTGAGCCTGAACTAGTATAAACTAGATATCACCCACCCTGAACCTCTAGAGGGAATTAAAAGCATTTTTCGCACATTTCTCACTTCATTGTCATCACATTCAAAGCATTTTGGGCCTGTGTTTCGAACTTCTACCTGTTTTCCTCTAAGCTTGCTGGGGGGGTGAACTGAATTTCATATTGTATTTGATTGCATTCCTGAGAACTGTGTGCTCTCCTTTCCATATCCTTATATTGCATAAAGGGGGGGGGGGTGAATTGTCAAGGAAAAGTGATTACATTGTCTTTTGTTGAAGCCATATCAAGTTATTTTCTGTACTGCATTTCATTCATCATTGCGTTTCCTTGAACCATATAAAGCATTCTTTCCCTTCTTTTTCTTCTGTTCCTATTCATAAGTAACCAAGAACTGTGCTACTGTAGGATTACCTCTTGCTGATTACTGCTCATATTCACAAGTGTACTATCCATTATCAATTTATTTATAGAAGTGTGAGATATATATATATTGTTTAATTTTTCAAATAAACCTTTTAAATTTGCAAAACAAATCTACTTCTTGGCTCAGTGGAGTCAGGGGGATTCTAAGAGAGGGGTGTTATACAAGGGTTCATCATCCAGATTATAACTTGCCATGAAAATATATAAATAAGGGCTTCCCTTGGGCATCCCAGACAAGGCACTGACTTAGTGGGATTGCTTGATTGGAGTCACTTACAGCAGTAAGTGTCTTTTAACTTGTTTCTCATTGTTCCAATTAGTAGAATTAATTGTGGTTCATACTTATATGAATAATATTCTTATTAGGGATTTTGGATCTTTCAAAAACTTCTTGAAGCCTAACCTTATGAAGACACTGGGATTAATTTATTAACAACATGATGAGCACACAGTATACTTTCTTTCTTTCTTGACATTCCTTTTTTTGTTACAACATGGGCAAAACGTATTAGGGTATCCACTATACTTTAATGCTGGTTCTGTAGTTTAAAATGACCGATTACCTAAAAAAGCCTGAACATACTTATCTGATTCTATGTCCTAGAAAAGAGTTAACTAATATACTATATAACAGGTCTTATCACTTTCAAAAAGCCATGGGGAAATGAGTGTACTACGACCAACCATTAGATTTACAAATGGAGACTGATATGGTAATTTGCACACTCTTAATATTTTGCTATTTAAATCAATTGATTTACTTGTTTATATTTCTTTCTTGTATTTATAGATTTTTGAAAATAGAAAGAAATTCAGCCCCTGATGAAGAGAACTAATCTTGAAACGCGTTGGGCACATATCTATATGGAATAAACCATTTTGATAAAAATTGAAAAACCTTTTTTGTGAATTTTTCATTCATAATGTTTTTTCATTTAGATATAAGCTGTGACTTTACAATGCATTCTCTCTTTCATAGAATGTAACATGATGACCAAATCATAATAGAAAAATCCATTTGAATTACTTTAAATTACTGGGCTTGTTTAGCCATAGATAGTGTGCATGGGACGGGCGTTCACAAATTGGGAACTTATTTTGGTTCTGTTGTTGCTGCCTTGCCTGTGCAATAATTGGGCATGTCTGGGCAAAATGGCCAACATTCCCACATGAGAAGTACTGTACTCCAAAATGTGGAGTCATTCCCATGTATCCCATTCACCTTCCACGTGCATTATATCCTCTCCCATTCTGATACTGTACTATGTACCCATTTCCCCCTCCTGCCTGTATGATCCCTGCCTGCTGTACGTTTATGAATGGGGGATGCTGCTGCATCTGTACCGTTCTGCACTGCTGGTTGGTTGGCACCTGAGTGTAACCTACTGACTCAAATACTGTGACCATTAGAAGCCCTCCTTGCTGAGCTTGTGGAATGACAACTGGCCATGTCAGTACTGCTCCCTCCACATGTATTTTCAGAATTTTTTTCTGAACCAATTTGCGATCTGCTTTGTTTGCATTATCGACTGTCCTCATACTTCTCCTGCAACCTTTTGCAATAATGTACAATTGTCACCTGTATATCAGGCCACCCCTTTGCCTCAATTCCCACTATCTTTTCTAAAGAGACCTGCACATCTGCGGGGAGCCCTCTCACTAAAATTTGGTAAAACACAAGTAAGTTTTGATCCCATGACTGTTTAATTTCCTGTGACCACATTTCTTGTATGGATCGTATGTATTGCACAGGATTCTCATCAGGCTTCATTTTGTGAGCCAATATAGAACCCCTATCTGACCTATCTGGGTACAGGTCTCTTATAGCATTCCAAACATGTTCTCAAAAGATGTTAAAGGGGGCTCCAACATGTATATTAGAGCTTAATTTTACCCCAGCGTATCCAGCCTGTTGCCATAGTTTGTCACTTCTCTCCCCGACCAATATTGCCAGTAAACCTTTTAAGTCTCCTATGGCCAATGGGACTCCTGCTGTCTCTTTTTTGAAAACATAAATCCACTTGCTCGCCACCGCCATCAATGAAGGTAGACCATAAACTAAATTGTCCCTGTCCATTGTCTGCCATAATATGTAATGAACCTCGCCCCTCGCTTTCAGTAAAAGGGGCATTTGTGTGCGAGCTCTGCATTTATTGCCACTATTCTGGTTTTCCTGCTCCAGAGCTTATTTCCCCAGTCATCCAGTGATTTTTCTCTTTCTTCCTCTTCTCTCCCATCTCTTCCTATACCTGTCTTCTGTCTGCATGGACTGTGTGTCTCTATTTCATCGTTCCCCTGATCGCTGTCACCACTGTCTTCCCAGTCCGACATGGTGTGCCCTTTTTCTGCCATATTAGTTTCACTATGGTCCGAGTGCTGTCCCCACTTGTCTACTTTAAACTGTATGCATCCTGTGTCCAGCCATGTTCATTGGCTCCCTTCTTGTGTTCCTTTCCTTTCTCCTCCATTTCCCTTTCCATTGCTTTTTCTGCTTCCTTGAACACACTGTCAAGTTGCTGCTGTGCGCTCTTTTTTATGTCATATAAATGTTACCTCTTCCGTTTCTTGTCCTTGCTGATAATACTTGTGTCGCCTTCTTCTTTCTTTTTATGTGTTCCGTCCTTGTCTTGAGACACTCGTTTAGGATTTGCATGCCCTGAAGCTGGTTTTAATAATGGGTATATCGTATAGGGAGGGGGCAGCGCTCTTTCCTGCTCCTTCTCTTCTTTCCCTTTCTCTGCCTCTTTGTCCTTCTCTTTGTACAAATTCCAAAGCCCAAGAAAGGCCTGTCTCTTTTTAAGCTTTGCTCCTTTGTACGTGGCAGGCCAAATAGGAATAAATACTTTCTATAATGTATTTATTGAATGTCCCATCTCCGGGACATTCTTTATATCACTTCTCCACTGTGTTGTGCACCCACTCAAAATGGTACTTTGTTATTTTATCATGATATTGGGGCACATTTTTGCATATATGATTAAACGGTCAACGGTCATCCATTCAATAGGACAACATTTTCCTGCCTTATTTTTCTCTATTGAAATGTTCTTCTCTCCCTTTCCCTTCCTTCCCCTTATTATTTTAAACCTTTAAACTCTCACTCCCTCTTCAAACAGTCCCACTCACTCAATTATTCTACTTACCAATTAGCTTGATCGCCCCAGTTTCACTTGCTCCGGCATTCTCCGCAGGCCCCGCCCTTTCATACCTCACACTAAAATCTTGCACACAATGGCCTTCAACACAGGTCTGCCTTGTTATATCATATTAGTATAGAAATGGCCCTCTCTCCCTGGACCACTGCCTTAACAATGTGGCCCTTTGTCAGTACTTGGGGAAAAGTGGTTACTCCTCCTCTCGCTCAACTGCATCATTTCCTAGCGTTACATGCTTTTGTGCTATTTATTACTTATTTTGGCTATGGTTTTTCTGTTTTTTCCAAAGCCACATAAAACAAACACTATGATCACTTTCCACAACACTAAAGAACAAACTGCTGCTACTCACGAAACATGTGTGTGCATGTTCCCTAAACACATGTTTCCCCAAACAAAAAGAAAATGACGCAACTATACCAATTGCAGGCACTAGGCACAACTTTTGTCTAACAAGGTCCACCATGTAATAGCGCTTCAGTCAATCACCCCCACGACCCCCCACCAGTAATGAGGGAGCATCCTATATACCAAAAAATAGTCCCTGCCGCCCCTAGCGCTTTCATGCATGGGTAAACTCACGTATCCTTTAAGTAGATTCTTCACTTTCCTCGACCTCAGAGTCTTCCGTTAAAGGCCTGCACTTCAATCGGAGTGAAGGCAGCACCGGACTAGGCGGATCTTTGGTAAGTGGCATCCACAGACCTCTCCTGGCTCAAGATCTTAGTACTGGCCAATGGACACAGTCCCGTACTCCTCAGGGAGCACGGCTGAAACCCTCACACCTTGGTCGAACGGCAGATTCATCTCACTGATGCCTCCATAAATGTATTGGGGGTCACTTCATTAAACTCACCAAAAAATTTCAAAAGTAGTCAAAAAGGATTGTACTATGTGCAAGAAGCAACACAGTTTTATTCCGGGACCCAGACGCAGCTGGGACAGCATATTCAAACAGATCACGGAACAGAACTGCATGAAAAGGCGCTGTCAAAGAAATGCCCCTAAGGTTAGAAATGTTATACAATGCAAGTAATTAGTATTCATAATCATGCTACATGAAACAATCCCCCCACACAAATCTGATTGGACTTTGCTGTTTGAACCCTTATAGAAAAACATGCATTGTGATCAATAAATGGGTCCACAAACCTTCCCACACTGCACTCATTTACACCCTGTGATGTCACAATCTACCTCCAATTCACACAGCACAATGTTAAGTCATTGAAACATTTGAGATGACCAAAATAACTTTGATCAACTGCCTTGGTCACCTCATCCTGATACTCATGAAAATGGCTTTTTCCACAGTGAAACCACCAGAGTCTTGAACCAGAGACATACTACTATACAAATGTGGCATAACAGGGACACTGTAACCTGTTTCCCAGGGACAATGTTCTACGGGGAAATGTGAAACTGCTGTGGTTCTTTTCGGCTCCATTAGAACATTGGATTTCATAAATGATTTTGAATTATATAATGGTAATGTATTGCATATTCTTTACCAAAACGTGTGATGTCTAATCTGTGACCTCGATCAAAAATGACCACTGTGTACTTCTCTCAGCGTTGTCATGGGATCGCAGGCTCTGCACTAAATCTCCAGCCACAGAGGCCTTTGCCACGGAGAAAATGTTAACACATGTTTAAAGCAAAAGCAAGCTTTTAAGGCCCATTTACCACATTTAATTCTACGACTAGGTTTGATTATACTTACCCCAGCCCCTGTATTTATGGATTCGTTTTTTAAGGATTTTATTTCACAGGTATCAGACAGAGCCCCCTCTCCTTTTACAGTGCTATTCTCACAGCTGATAAGTGTGTTCCTTTATACTGCATTGAACTTGCACCTTTATTACACTATTAAGGGCCAAATGGATTCACAGAAATTAGCGACAAAGAAATTAGCGACAAAGGCACACTCATACAACATACATGTATGTGAGCATATGCCTTTCAGGCATGACCGGCAAACAGAAGAAGGTTTTCTTTACTCTAGTCTAAGGGGCATGCACATTGTCCTGTTACAGACCATAAATAGCGATTTGGTTGTTGATGGTGCCATAATGATTTGCCTGATCGTCCTCTAAATGGAAGGCCAAAGTGGTGTCAAGATGTCGGATACACAATCCTTAATACATGCAAGTTCAGTAATATTGTTTGAATGAGCTCGGGTGGTTTTGGTCATGAGTTTATATGTTCCAGAAGTTGACTTTGGTATCTGTGCTTTGGGACACTGACTCGATGGATCTACCGTGTGTTATCTTACATTCACTTCTAGCTAATTCCCAAAATCTCAAGAACTCCCCTACAGGTAGGTTATGCGAGTGTTGGTGTGTCTGGAATGATCTTATCCTTTCTCCTTCCCAGATTTGATTGCTGTACATTATCCCTCTGTGAGCCAGATAGGCCAGTATAGCGATCTTCCCATCGATGTAACCTTCCCATTGAACCTGAGAAGCTGGGGTTTTGCCTTACTGTTTGTGCTCCCTATGTGAAGTTGCGACCACAAATGGATTGCCTTGATTGTTGCCTGTATAGTGGGCACCTCCTCAAGTTTTTCCTTAAGTCTTATGTTTGGTGTGTCTGCGGGCTTGCATGGTGATGCCAGCTTGCCTTCGGGTTCCATCCATCTGGGTTTATCATCTGCATCTTCTTCAGAAAAGCTCCTCTGGCCCTGGTGAGTTACACAAGCCTCAGCGAAACTCTTAAAGTGTGGGACGCCAACACCACCATGAGAGAGGTGGGGACATAGTCTGTTCAGGGAAATTCTAGGCTTCATATTGTTCCAAAAGAATCATAATATTTTATTTTGATTCTTAAAAGATTACAGGGGCCATTGGATAATCAGGGTCGACATGGTTTATAGTAGTAGTAGTTTGTCATTTATATAGCACCTGTATGCCATTAGTATGACCTCAATGTGCTTGTGGGGGTGAACGCTCCCAGGAGACCAGAGTCCAATGTATGGGAAAATTGTCAGAAAAATTATAATGTATGTGTGCATTAGGATGAAATAGGGAGTTTGTTGGCTGGCCATGCCCCAATAAGCTACACATGATGATCAGTCAAGTGGATGGGTGCTGAGAGGTGGTCAGGAGAGTGCGTCAGTGCAAGAGACTCCTTATGTGTCCAGCAAGACCACATTATTGTTTCCTTGGATTGTTTTTTCCCCATCGTTTTTGGGTCTGTCGTACAGCCTCCTCGAGGAAGTTTCAATTCACCTTGTTGAAGGCCTTTTCAGCATCAATCATTAGTACTGCCCAGGGTTATGAGTCTTCACTGCCAGCCCAATAATATCACATATTATTATTATTATTTTGTATATTGAAATTAATCAACTTTTCAATGTTATCATAAAATCAGCAGTAAATGATACAATATGATACAACATTAATGCAAATATAAAACATAAAAAAGATAATTAAGCACATTCATGTTTACATTTTCCTGACTGTGAATCCTCCATTTCATGACTTAAAAGGAAAATATTTAATAATATCACATAACAGCCTAGTATCTGCTGGGGATAGTCTTCCCTTGGCAAAGCCTGTCTGGTCTTTCAGGATTAATTTGGTAGCAGAGGATTTAATTGAGCAGCTTCAATTTTGGCAACACTCTATGCCTCTGCAGTGATCAGAGTGATCGGTCTGTAGTTTATAACAAGTAGGGTGCCCTTCCTCGCTTGGGGATCAAACTTAACATGACCTCAAAAAAAGGGCCTGGCATTTCTTTGTCCTTTGAGTAGCATTGGTACAGCGAGGTTCATCTGGGTGGTAGGATATCTTTACATATGTGAGAAAAAAACTCAACTAAGAGACAGTCTGGGCCTGGGGCTATTCCACATTTGATCTTGGCTGTTGCTGCGTCCACCTCCTTTAGTGTAATGTCCCTGCCAACTCTAGAGAGTTTTTTTAGCCTGGGTATCACGACTTGTGGGATGGGGAATACTGCGTAAGTATACCCGAGTTCGAGCTTTAGGCAGATTTAGCTCGGGAGTATATAATTCCTTAAAGGAATTTGTGAAGGCCCCTGCAATGTGAACGTCTTTTACTAGGGTGGTGTCACCGTCCTTGAGCACTGCCACTTTGTTGCTTTGCTTCCTGGCTTAGAAATACCTAGCCAGCTGAGTGCCCACTTTATTGGCTCCTCCAAATATCTTAGAATGCTATTTTAGCAATATGCCAATTGCCATGTTCTATTGTATTCAATCTTTGCGTGCATTAATTGATTCAAGCTTGATAGGGATGACGTGGCCAGGTATTCCACTTCTAGTTCCTTAATCGTCCTGTGTTTTTACTTTGCCCAGCCATATATCCTATTATATACCAACGGAGGGCTTTTTATGCATCCCAGAGATGGGATGGGGAGCTGCAGGACACAGCATTAAACTTGAAGAATTCACCTGTGAACCCCCTAACAGAGGCTTGGAAATGTGCTGTACCAAACAGGTCAGTGTTCAGTCTCCATTTTGCAGGGCCGAGCGGTGCAAAGTCCCAGTCCATGGTCACTACCACCAGAGCCTGGTCAGAGATAACCATGGGAGAGATTTCTGCCCCAGTCACCTGGGTTAATAGTTGTCTGCTAGTGGATATGTAGGCTGTTCTGGAAAGTGAAGTGTATACTGGTGAGAAATATGTGTATTTAATTAGGGGTATCGGGATAACAAATCCTCGTCATATCTGTCAACCCATTCGAGGAGATGGAGGATTGAGATGTTCTGTGCATTTTGAGGTGTCATACTTAGACTGTGACTTTCGGTCCCAATACGGAACTTCCAGAGAGTCATGAGCATGTCTCCAAATGTGCACTTCACCATCATCCATTGCCCTTTTGCACCAGCCTTGGTGTCCAGGACTTGGAGGTGGCAAGACTTGTGAATTAGTATAGTCAAACCCCCTTCATGGTCTCTTGCCTCAGAGTAATGCACTTGACCCACCCATTGCATTCATAGTTTGGCGCTTTCTTTCCCGGTGAGGTGTGGTTCCTGGATAAAGGCGACACTGGGCACTCAATCTTCCCAGATGCGTGAGAATATTTTGCTTCTTAATAGGGGAGCATAGCCTTTTCACATTCCAAGTGACCATGGGAAAATCCATCTATTTATGTATTTAATTTATATATTAGCATTTATAAATGCATGTATTAGCATTTATAAAGCAGCAGCCCTTAGGCATCGTGGTGCTGATACAGAGATACTTGCTGGTTACAAAGAATACAATAAGCTTAGTGGTTACATAGGTATTAGATGCCCAGGTACTCCCACCTTATTTCTACTGCTACCATCAATGGGCAGTTAATATCGCTGTGGCAGTGCATGTCACGTGCCGTTTTAATGCCTACACAAATGCCAAAACTGTCGAGATTGCACTGCTTGTTTAATTTACAAAACATGCAGCATCTGCCATGCACACTGATTTGCCAATGTATATAAACTCAATCTATGGCTGCTAATAACAATAATGCCCTCATAGGTGGACTTTCCTGGGAGGTAACTGTGCTGGAACATTTTTTAATAGCCCTCTCTTTTCTCTCGTCTTTAATTTCGTCAAAATGCAGTTAGTGCCTGGGAAACCCCACATCCATAGATTGATTGTTTAGGAATGAGAGTCTGCAGAAGAGATTACGGGCCTGATTTATAAAAAAAAAAGGCTTTTTGAATGGGAAAACCCCATTGAAAAAGGCTTTCTAAATCAGGCCCTACATCTTTAGACACAAAGAAAAGAATCCTGTCTATGCTACTGATATCTTACCCAAAATCAGTTTGAACCATGAGAGCTCATCATTATTGGTATTCCAGAAGACATTTGGTACATATAATATTAAACATTAAGAACACTACATGGGCTATTTCTGTAGTCCTCTTCTTAGATTTTCATCATGTTACATATACCAATATAAGGCATATATTTAGCATAGGTTGTGATGCTTTAAATGCATTGATTCAGTCTCTTTTGGATAGCTCTGCAAAAATGTATTGTGATAAAAAAAAATCTGAAGCAAAATAATCCAGCCTCATTTATGATAATATCCACCTAATATTATGATAGCTCTTTCAGTTGAAACATTCCCTGTGACATCTGTGTGCCACCTACAAATTCAGGATAAAATCCTGACGGGTGGATCAGCATTTCACCCTTCTGGGGTTGATATACTGAGTACATTAAAAAGTGTATTGATATCAACTCTTACCAAAACATACTCAGAAGTCAGCGCAATCTGGCAAAATATAAAAATACATTGGCTTTCTTATCAGACTAATACATTAAAAGACTAGTAACAATAAATTACTAATCTGGATTCCAGGGGCCAGTTCTAAAAAAAAAAAAAAATGCATCTCCAATGAGAAGTGAAATGGTGCAAAGATACACTGGCCCATAGGTAAATCGTGGGATAGTTTTCCTAATGTCCCAATCTTACTTTTAAAATGAAGCGGTGCATGCCTAACACACTCAGCCTCCACCTGCATACATGATCTTGACAAATTGAAACTTTCAAAGCAACCCACTTCTTAGGCCCTCATTACAACCCAGGCGTTAAGGGGTTAATGGCGCCGTAAAAGATGGCGGCGCCGTTAAACCCTTAACGCCTGATTACGAGGTCCCTTTGCGGGTGGCACTTTAACACCTGCTTTTAGCAGGCGTTAAAAAACCAACCCGCAAAGGGACCTTGGTGCTAAGTACGGTGCCGCAATTTGCCCTATTGGGCAAAAATGGGAATGGGGAAGGGCCATGGTGGCATGGGGAATTACCGCCCCGCCAACCTCGGAATGGGTCGGTAATTTCCCATTCCGCCATGGCGGAGTCGGTAAGTTACCGGCATGGACCATGGTGCTATTAGCACCATGGTCCAACGCCTGGGTCGTAATGAGGGCCTTAGTCTCTTCCCATGTAGGAATTGCATTTCATGTCCTTTTACCAATAAAACAAACTGTTTTATTTCACTCAGTTACTTTAATTGGCAATTCAAAAATACAAATAATCGTATGCACATGATCTGTTGGAGTCATTAACAAGAGGAACCTCTTGTCTATGACCAGTCTATTGAATGTAATCAGCACAAAGAGAGATGCTCACGGGGAATTATTCAAAACTGATTTTAATCTGGTGGAAGACTAGGCTTTCTGCACCTCCAGCTGGAAGTTACAAGGTTGCAACTCTGTAATGTTCCATATTTTAAGAATAAATCAAGACAAAATAAGAAACCAATCATATAATGTCAACACGTGTTTGGCATATCTAATGATATTTATTTCGATCAGTAAATGCATATTTTTGAAGTTGAATAGAAACAGATTTCAACAGAAAAGAAAAGAAATGGATATTAATACACAAGCAACCACATTGACTGAATAAACTGTCAAACTAAAAAATGCAGAAAAACTTGAAAGAAAGCCAATTTATGATGCTTGCAGTGTCAAAGACATGCTCTAACTACCGGAGATACATAAAGGGCAATCTACTCATGAAATGAATGCAGAAGAGAAATGGCAGGCAGCTGCTTTGTATCTACTGCTAAATAACAGAGACCAACTCTCTAATCTGAAGCAGAGCCATGGAAAGTAAGGGTGAAAAATAGAGCTTGAATCTCTTTAGAGTAAACTACTACTAACCAGTGTGTATCTTTGGAACAGTTGCTAGTGGATTTTTATGTACGCCCAAAATATTGTTAGCATATACGTGACAACCACTGTAGCTCCTCTTGTATGCCTGTAATATGTGTGAATATCCGATATATATATACACTGTTGTTCAAACTTGTGTAATGTGTTGATCATAGAGAGATTGCTAGTGTCTAATAATGTTCAACTCAACATCATTTTGAGGATGTTGATGGTCGATGTAAGCAAGGGCACTTGAGAATTTTTATTGGGAATATAGGACCCGTGTTCAATGATCCTTGTTGATACAGTTCCAGTAGTCATGCCTATTTAAGTAGAGCGCTTGCTTTGACATCCGATCCGAGCCTGCCAATGCAGGTTTGAATCTCGGCAGGGCCAAACTCAGCCTAACATCCGTCTGAGGTCTATAAAAGAGCACCACACACCGTGGCTAATAATTAGCAGTGCTCAGATGCCTGAGGGTTTGTAGCGCTATATAAATTCTAATTTATTATTATGTATGTTTTTTTAACAAGGGAATCAAGCATTCCCACTAAGTCAGTGCCTTGTCTGGGATTGCTCAAGGGAAGCCCTTATTTATATATTTTTATGACAAGTTATAATCTGGATGATGAACCCTTGTATAACGCCCCTCTCTTAGAATCCCCCCTGAACCCACTGAGCCAAGAAGTAGGTTTGTTTTGCAAATTAAAAGATTTATTGGAAAAATTAAACAATAGATATATATCACACTTTATAATAAATTAATATTTGATATCACACTTAGACATGTGACAGTGATCAACAATGGATGATGTTATACTAGCACACTGGTTTAATTACTGATGAGTAGTATAGAGGATAAGGTAGCTGAGAATGCTTTATATGGTACAAGGAAATGCAAGGTGGAAAAGAAGCAACACAGGAATAAACTTGATATGATTTCAGCAAAAGGTAATAGAATCACCTTTTCCCCTTTTGGCAATTAACCCCCCCTCTATGCAATGTAAGGAGGTGGAAGTAACACACACAGTCTTCAGGAATACAATCACAGTACAATACGAATTCAGTTCCCCCCTAGCAAGCTTAGAAAAACAGGGATGATTTTAAACACAGGCAAAGTACTTTAAATGTGGTTTGCAAAGAAGGGAAAAATATGCTAAAAATGATTTTAATTCCCTATAAGAGATTCAGGGTGGGTGATAGCTACTTTAAATTAGTTCAGGATCACTTTAGCAATGCTCTATGAATTTCAGCAGAGGAAACAAAAGACAAATATTTTTACACGTGGCTGAAATGAAGCAAAATGTCAAATTGCGGCAATTTAGTTGCGTGTGTCGAGCGTAATTACGGAGGAAGTATAAGGAGTAGTCGGTTTAGAGCTTGTTGGAAAGCTTAGAATCTCATCTTTAAAATAAAAGTTAAATCTCGCTTCTATCACAAACGGTTCAAGAGATACGGACGATTTTGTGGAGGTAGATTTTCAGAAATGAAATTTTAAAGTTTCAGAATGACAGTTTTGCAGCTTTAAAGTCACAGAAGGACACACAATGCTATGGTGTAGTTCTAGATAGGTTAAAATAGTTTGAATTAGATTATTTTAAACTAAGAGATTGGTTTTGCACAGTTCTGGCTGAGTACTCACACTATATTTTGGACAGGAATGCAACTTCGTCACGGATCGGGTCAGGATTGGCTGCGGTTCTCTCGCCACTAGGTACTGGTTCTACACACAGCGATTTGGGTCAGCTCTCAGTGATCTGGTCTGGGTCTGGTCTCTCTGGATCTCTGGTCTCTCTGGATAATTCTGCCTTCTGGGTCAGCTACCGGTTCTGGCAAAAGTTCTTGGCAAAAAATTCAAACAGCTCGCCCAGCTGTTGAATAGTTTGCAAATGATTTGGAGGCCTGCTGAAAAAGGATTCAGCTTGTGGATTCAGGCCTCTCTGCTACAAGTTCTGGAGTTAAGTTCTGGTCTCTGGAGATTGATGGATTTGAAGTCTGGAGTCTCCTGTCAAAGCGTCCCGCAAGAAAGTGGAAAGTGAATATCCCTGCTGGCTTCCAGCGGCTCTTTTTAAGTCTTTAGAAAGTGGGTGTGTGCATAGCATAACTGAGCCTGCCCCTCTCAACTTATCATTGGCCCAGTTCTCCTCTCTCCTTTGATAGGGGGAACTGAGTTGTGAGTCAGAGTGATGAGGTACGTTTATGGTCAGAGGATCCTCCCCTGTCAAATTGCACACAAATCTATTTCTGATCCAAATACATGTTTCCCAGATACACAAGTGGTTGACATTACATGTACATATTACAGATTACTTATGGTACATTCTGTTCCAACTCTGATGTTTCTAAGAGCTTGCTTTAAAAAATGACAACTTATTTTCGTTTTTAGTTGGTTTACCAATATCGGACGTTTACCAAAAATGGCACACATGTACACCGCCTTTCTACACATATTCCAGTAACTTTTCATTTTTCTAGCGTGAACCACCCCGTGTCTGCAATCTCCATAATTCATGGGGTTTTGCCTCAGAACATGGCACAGAGTTATAACACCTCTTAAAATGTGCACAGGAAAATCACAAGAATGATGATGTTATTTATATAATTTTTACAAGTCCGCACTATGAATTATCCATCTTTTTAAAATTATGCTCTGGCCCCGAGGGGTGTGGTTTTCCAAAGCACATGGTGGAATTTCTGATTTATCCACTTCCCCCAAGCTCAGCTTGCTCACAGATGCAGTGCCCCTCCCCGTTTCCTTCCAAGACGAATCCATTTACGACCCCCCTAATTTAACATTTGCCTGGTCCAAGGACAGTGCTGTGTTTTGTTTCCTGCAGTCCCCAGGTGCCACTCCCCTAATTCAATCAGAGAGGTGTCATCTCCTTTTGGCAGGGGTAGCAGAATGCAGCCAGGCCTGTGAACACAGCTGCTGATCAAGTTTCAACCCCTGTTAGGGGGTAGTTGTCAGGCAGAATTCAATCTCTTTCAGCCGGGCTTCAGCTAAATGTCACTTTGGTTCCCAGTTTTCTACATTCAAACCAAACTTGCAATTTTTACACATGCAGCTACAACACTGATTCTAAGTTCAAAACTATGACATTTAAACAATTTCAACCTATGTGACATTCAAAAGTTGGTCACTCATTTATTCTAAACATTTCGATTTGAGTGGCTTTAAACCCAAATTCACTTAAGCTGCTGACATCCCCAGCTATTTTCAATACATACATTAGACAATTACTTCCTTCAAGTCATTTCAGAATATAGTTTTACATTGTATCCACCTCTTAGTAAGTCTTTCTTTGGCCTGGTTTGGTTCAATGTTGGTGGTTTTAAAACGCCGGCTTTCTGGTAGTGGTGAGCACTGGTATTACACCTATTTTTGACATTAATAACAACAGATTTTGAACAGCACCATATTCCTTAGCACTGATTTCGCTCATGGCGCTTATGGCCTCTCACGCTCACACTGGTGGGTGGCAGGTCAGGCGACCATTTAGTTGTGCGCAATGACTGCGCGGTTCTCCAGGATTCTGGCGCAAATGTGGGCTTTTCCGCCCTCTTGGATTTCCTAAGCCCACAGCACCAAGTGTTGCAGCATAATAGTCCAAACGTGGGTCATGACACCCAACACTCTCTGTTTAATCGGCCTCTCCTTGTTAAAAGTCACAATCTTCCACGAATTTCAACATGTACAAGAGTGAATGGCACGTACAATGGAATATGTTGGGTGACCACAACTGCATAAACTGACATCTCAGGAGAAATGCATTAAGTTATACAGGCAAGCTTACATTATCTTTGATTCCTGGCAAACATTATAGAATTTTGTTTTTATAAATGAGGATTTCCAACACAAATAAATTACTACTGAAATCTACATGACAGCGCATAGTTCAAAATAAATCATTCAGGGACCTTAAGACATTTGTTGAAATAAACATTCCTGATTAATCTAATCTGTTAAAAAATATGAACATCTAAAACTGTATAAAACATCTCTTTTACTTCTTCTGGCTTCTGTTGTTCGACTGTGTGGGTTTGCTTGATGTTTTGTGAAACATATTCTGGTAGTAGTCTGCCCGCAACATACAATAAATGGATTAACATAATCAACATCCTCCAATTTGTGGCATGTGAATTTTATTTCAAGAATGCAATACTATTAATTAACAGTTAATATTCGAAAAGTAAGATTGGAAATTATAAAAATTACATTTTGTTATTTGTTCCAAGATGGACTTTTGAAGCGTAACATGCTACCAATATGTTTTTCTCCACCTTGAGGAAGGCGTACCCATGCAAATCACAGGCTAGCAATTTGGCAATGTTATTTTTGAAGCAAAATGCCTATGTTCATCTACAAATAGGAGGAATGTCTTTATGCAATTTGAAATTGAGACTATTATGTGCAAATTAAATATTCCCTTTTATACACTTGTCCCAATTAAATATGGATTCATGTTTTGGACTGTGTGTGTTTCTAACTGTTGCTGTTGAAATTTGGGTGTATTGTCCTGAGCATTGTCTATCCTGTTTTGTGTGATATTTTCGGTTAGGGTTATATGTTTTCATATACTTTGCTTTTGTATATTTAATATTTATAATATATGTTTAATTTCCGGATTTATTATATTTATATGCTTCAGTATACTAACTTTTTCTATTGTATGTATTCATTAACCTTTTTTTGAATAATGTGTACATTCCATGATTGTTATGGTTTTCTAATGGCTAAGGCATACCATTTAAAAAAAATGGTTTTCAGGGGAATCACATTTATGTTTTTATTTGTTTTAAAGATGTACTTAAACCAACCATTGTGAATCTCATGGCACCCGGAAATTCTCGGAAAAGGACATATAATGGGGTACACATTCCAGAACATATACACTGCAAAGAAATGCTCACGTTTTGGTGCATTTCACGCGATGCACGTGTTCGTGGCACATCGCTTCAGATACACCATATATTAACCCATATGATGGGAGACCTAAGACCCGTTGAGCCACAAAAAGAAACGCATTGCGTCAGATGTGCCATGCACGCACGCTGATGATGGTGCGTCAAAAATGTGCACATCACATCACAAACGGCAAACACATGTGCAAATGCCCATAAAAACAGGAGCAAAGCAGGACGTGCACAGAAACATAGCAGACAGCATTGAAATACCCTAACTGTGCATCCTGTAATCATTTTCAGAATAACATGACATCTAGATGATGACAGAGAAAAAGAGTGACAGGAAAGGAAATTTACTGAGGGAGAAGTTAAGGTCAACTTCATCATGGACCTTGACGATACCCCATACAGCACAGAATGCCAATGCCATTACCTTGCCTTCAGGACGTCACTATGGCCCAAAGTCAACACCATGGGTGTCGTGCACCGGAGAATTAAAGAAATCAGGAAGTTATGGGGGACATGAGGCTCAGGACTTAGAACAAGCTGGCAGACATGTGGGCCCATTTCTAGGGGGCACAGGTGGAGGTCCATTGCGCAAAAACACTCTGGCCCCAGGGGAAGAGGCAGTGGGTGGCATAATCCACACAATGGCAGTGGTCCGTGTCAGAGGCGCAGGCACAGCTGGAGCATAGACTGGTGAGCAATTCAAATGGAACATGACATGTGTGCACGCATATGCATGTGATGTGTGTGGGCATTGTAGAGGTGCAACCACTGTATATCACACATTGACACACCATGACCTGTAGAGAAGAACGTCATTTGCTGGGGAGAGGACATGGTGTCTCAAATGTGTATGCTACACCCTCACAATACACACACTGATTACCTTTATGATGGTATTTTGATTGTATTGACATGTGGGTCTTCACAGTACATTTCCTCAGTGTGTGAATGGGAACAGCCAGGCATCAACTCTGAGCCACTCTAAATGCTTGCAAACATGTCTGACTTTATCAATGGACATTTGCATAGTGCCAAGACGACACATGTGTTCCCTCACAGTGTCCACAAATGTTGACTACAAGTGTTGATGACAGGTGAACACAAGAATTAGGGGATACCTATCAAACCGCTTCATGGCTCACACCTCCACACAACCTTTGAGATCTACCCAAATCCACTTGCTGCGCATATCCAGATTCAAACTGCAAAAAGCAGGCAGGCCAGCTTCCCAGTCTTGGCAGCCAAGTTATGGATCACCCTTCTTACCACATTGAGAGCTGTGCCTTCCTTCTATTCCTTCAAGCACAAAGTAAAAAATTGGCTCTCTGACCAGGATTTAGCCGTGGCTCACACATAATGCCCTGATACATATTCTAATAGCATAGGTAGGCCCTTGCTGGAAAATACACACCTTTACCACTGTAAATATTTGATACCACTGTAAATATCTTATTTTATGTTCTATGTCTACTGCATCTTTGTGATTATCTGTAAATTTGTAACTACATAACTGTATATAATTGCTTGTATGTAACCACTTCTTTCACTTTTATGCGCCCAGATGCCCACAGGCCCGGATGCACTTTACAAATAAAATAAATACAAATACAAATATCGTAAAAATAACTAGTGAAGCAGCGTGGTGCATTATCCTTCATGTATTTTGACCTTAATGACACGTACAGCCTGTTCACAACTCATATACTAGACAAATCAGTTTTCTCAACAGATGCCAGTTCCATGGATGACACCGATCCAAAGATGCCATCCCTTGAGGGGAATCTAGAGGAGTGGTAGCTACATTACAGGCCATCCTCAGACAGGATTTGGCTTATGGGAGTACCCCATTTATGAGTGGACAATCAGGGCAACAGCCTAGTCCTATGCATATCATAGCAGATCTGGTAAGAATATCCACAGGACCAGGGGACAATGTGAATGAAATCCCTCCAACACAAAAATGGGTAAGGAGAGGGCCTTGTAACAACAGGCCATGTTCCAGCCTATAAACCGCCTGGGAGTGGGACATGTGGCAGAATCCGCTGGCCATTCACACCCACCTCACATCTATCTGGCCCAGACTGGGCGAGAGCCTGCATGGTACAGTTGGTCGCTTTCAGGGAGGTCCCAGTGGGAGAGTTGCCGAAGTGGAGGAACAGACAGACATGAACGGCCAGCGGGAGGATCAGGGTGCAAATGGGTTAGCATGCAAGTAACTCTTCTGCAGCTAACAGACTGGAATCTGCCCTGGAGTGTTATATGGCAGCAATGACCACCACCTCCAGCAGGAGCTAAAACCCCACTGCAATGTCCTCAGAAACACAGGCCCTACAGCCAGCAGCAGCCAAGACACTTCCCTGAGATGAGGCTTCACCAGCACGATTCAAGATAGACTTGTTTCTGTACTGTTTGCCTTTATTTTCATTTTTCTGAGATTAACTTTGAGGACATAGCAATATGGGTGGCTTAATTCTTAGTATTATTTCCTTAAATAGTTTCCCTTTGGTGAAGACAATAACATTTGTGTTTGTAATTTAGCTGAGTGATGAATCCCTTTAATGACTCCCAAACTGTGTGGTACTTTCAGTATGGAAGTTGAGATAAGAGTAATGACATGAGTTGGATGCAGATGTTGTGAGTACCACAGGCGTGGTGAGTGTCACACTGCTTGCACACTATCAACCCCCATTCCCTGAATATGCAATGGGGTGTTGCTGATGCTTTTTACAATAGCTGGTGGACAGATGCATATTGACATTCGATATCAACAGGCAACTGCATGTATAATGATGTCCGGTAATGATGTGCTACATGCCAGCTCCTCACGCGCACGCAGTCAACATTAACATCGGCGGGTGCTGCTACACATTGATTTTATGTCACACATCTTTCAAGCAGCTATTCCCTTAGTTGGTGGTATGGCAATCTCTCGCATTGTGGATGAGATATCCATCTCATTACCTTGCTGACTGCATCTCTCTGCACTCTCTCTCTCTCTTGAGCTCTGCAATCTGACATCATTCTGGCCTTATAGCCCCTTGTTCTCCTCCCATTTCCTTCCCTTCCCTCTTCTTACAAGCGTTCTTCATAAAACAGAATGTTCTCAACATCTGTACATGTGACAAGAGGGCCTTCACCATTGTATATTTTAAAGGCCCGTTATCCAGCGAATGCTGCTTTCGTCTGTCATGTATCCCGCGTATGGAATTGATGTTTGAAATGATATCCTTTTTGTTCAATTAATACAAATGCACGACCTCTAAAACTGCGACTTGCATACACTTACCTTTCTCTGGATGAAAGAAGAACACTGATGTGATTATGTCATCAGCAACCATGATGTCTAGCTATGTCTAGAACATGTCCCATTTTCCCCTCTGCTGTCCTTTTGAAAAGAACCACAAACATCCACATTACACATAGATCAAATGAATTCAGGTGTGGAGTGGTTGACCTTAAAAGCTTGTCTGCATTTGAACAAGCCATTTTGTTTCAGCATCCATCCACGGCCTGTAATAATCTCATCTCATCCCATCTGTTGTCTTGGTAACACTTAGTTGCCTATCACCTTCCAGATCATAAATCAGTTCTCTCAATCTAAAGCACGGCCACCCTTGCATAAAATCCTCCACCATAAGCGTTCCTTTCTTCTCCACTTACCTGCTCACTACCCCACCCACCTCACACAGCTTGGATGACTTTAAGAGGCAGACAGTGCATCACAAAGAAGTTTTCTCACAACTCGTGCATCCTACTCCCAACAGTGATGTGGAAACAAATCTGATCAGACTAATACTCTGCACCTTCTTGCATAAAAGGTCACCCTGTGCCAGCAGTCAGCAACAGCGTTTCTTGTACCTTGCACCAACTTCACAGTGAACTTTGGCCCTTGCAAGTTTTTTCGGCTCCTCCCTACTGATGAGGTCCAACCAGACCGAAACACGTGTCTGGGGATGCTGTTGGTACTCTTGTTCAGAGGAGAATTGCCTAGCATTTCAGTGCTGGACTGCCCTTGTGGGTGGGACAAAGACTTATATGTTTGGGACATTTCTTCTCTGTGAAAGATAGTGAGCTAAAGACTCTGGGTAAGTCTCTCATAACCAGGACTAATGTCTGGCAGAGGGACTCCCAGGACCCCCTTGTTAATTTGCAAGTTTGTTCGGCAGCCATAAAATCTACACGCCTCTTTATCTATTCACTTGACCTACAACAGTAGCTGGAATTACATAGGATCAGCTCTGAAAACGAATCTGGCGCCCCGGTGTACCGTGGAACCCTATTTAATAATGGATGATTTTTTTTTTTCACACGCACACACAAACAAACACAGGTCCTGATTAATGGAAAGTTTTGCACTGTTCAAAGTGACTTTACACTGCTGAAAAGTGACTTTGCACTGCTAAAAAGTGACTTTGCACTGCCGACACAAACCCTGATTCATGGAACTGTGCAAACTGTATTTCTGCTGTGAAAAGTCTGTGCAAAATAATTTTGTACTGCAAAACATGTCTATGCACTGACTTTGCACTGATGTACTGCAAAAATGCTCTTTGCACAGTTCCCTGAATCAGGGTTTGTGTCAACAGTGCAAAGTCACTCTTCAGCAGTGCAAATTCACTTTTAACCATACAAAAAATTCCATGAATCGGACCCACAGTGTACACTTGCCCACTTACAGAATCTGTCAGCACTACTTTGAAGTCAAATAGTGACACAGGTGGTGCAGATAAAATGGTTTAGCTAACATCTAGAAATGCACTCTGACACTGTGTGTTCCTCTTCCTGAGTTCACACTAAAGTATCCGAGAAACCACATGCAAACCTGTAATGATGATAATACTACTACTACTAATAATAATAATAGTGCTAGGCTTGAGCCTGCTTCTTTCTCACTCTCTGGATTCCTCGGCTGCATAATTCAATTCATCACCTCAATCTTGGGAAACAACTTCACCAGAACAAAGTGTGTCATAGGTAATCAATTTCTCTTAAATGTGCCCTTTGGCCTCCGGGCGATATGCCCTTAATCTATATGCTTGTTTAGGACATGGCTTAACTCCCTATCATGCATACCGATGGTGTTGCCAGAACGCAACACATGATCCTAAACGATACACGTCTTTCTTTTCCATACTAGGGAAACATGGCCAAAGTAAGAGTACTGCATCTGGTGCAAGGCCCAGTGTCATCCTCCTGCAATGAAAGCTCCATGTCAGTGAGATGAATGCAGCAAGGCTCGTGAATTAATAATGCTTAATGGCCTGATAATAGGCCAACCGCAAATCAGTCGTGCTTAATATTGTCGCCTACTACTCGTGATTTAGCCTAAGCAAATGATATATGGTCACAAAAGTACTCGATCTCTAATATGAAAAGACAGCCTGATCACACACTTTTTTATGTTCAGGTCCATGTTCTTAAATGCACATGCTGGTTCAGTTTCTGGAGAGTGTTTTCTTTTTGAGATAGCATTACCAATATTAAGGGGTCGATTCATGGAATTAATGTGCGCCGAAAATTCCCGCGCAGAGGTGCCAAAATGTGCGAATCGCAGGAAAAGTGCGAAAATCGCAGTGCAAGTGTGAAAATCGCAGGAAAACCAGCGCACAGCGATTCATGGAAGTCCGTGCACGAGAAAAACATTGGATGTGCGCTAAAAATGTGCGCCGTGCACGCCGGCGCACAGGTCATCCAACAGCGTGCGCCACAGCCACTGCGAAATCGCACATAGCGCGGCACACATCACAAAAGTAGGCGGAACACAGGGCGTAACACTCGGAATGGGGAACAACGCGTGAAAATATGGGCGTCACGGGGGAAGTACTGGAGGCAAGTGCGCGGAACGCCCACACGCTTTCCTACAACCCGTATTCATGGAATCGAATAGGGCAAACCAGCGCACGGTCAAAGACACGCACAGGGCCAAACAAGTATGCCACAAGAAAGCAGGCGGTAGCGCACCCATATACAGCCATGATGAATGGGCCATACAGTGGCCCTCTAGGACAAATGAGGTGCAAAGGGACACCGACAAACACGGACACCCGCTGTGTGAAAAATAGCGTGTGCGCGTGTTCCTGGGTGCGCGAAAAGTTCCACACGCGATTAGCCTGAGTACGTGTACTTCGGGGTGCGCGGGAAGTTCCACACACGATTAGCCTGGGTACGTGTACTACGGGGTGCGCGGGAAGTTCCACACGCGATTGGCCTGGGTAGGTGGGGGTGCGCGGATAGTTCCACACACGATTGGCCTGGGTACATGTACTACGGGATGCGCGGGAAGTTCCACACGCGATTCGCCTGGGTAGGTGGGGGTGCGCGGGAAGTTCCACACGCGATTGGCCTGGATACGTGTACTTCGGGGTGCACGGGAAGTTCCACACGCGATTGGCCTGGGTACGTGTATTCTGAGGTGCGCGGAAGATTCACACGCGATTTCTGCAGGCTACGTGTATTTCGGTGGTGCCGGGGAATGCTACACGTGATTTGGCCATGTGGGTCCTCCCAGGTGTTCCCTCTACGGCCCCTGCAGGCAGCCCACACCACAGGGTACTACCCTGCACCCCTGCTCATGTCCCACAGGCAACCCATCCACCATGGCCATGCCCACCAGCCAACCCACATGTCACCTTGCACTACTGATCACCAACACATGTCTCCCACCACCCCCACCCCCCAGCCACCAGGGGCAGCCTCCACTAGGCCCCCACTCATGTCTCCCTGCACCCCCACCCCCCAGCAGTGCAGGGGCAGCCTCCACCAGGCCCCCACCCATGTATACCACCACCCCCACCCCCCAGCAGTGCAGGGTCAGCCTCCACTTGGCCCCCACTCATGTCTCCCATCACCCCCACTCCCCAGCCACCAGGGGCAGCCTCCACCAGGCCCCCACTCATGTCCCCTATTACCCCCACCCCCCAGCAGTGCAGGGGCAGCCTCCACCAGGCCCCCACTCATGTCCAACTCATGTCTCCCACCACCCCCACCCCCCAGCCACCAGGGGCAGCCTCCACCAGGCCCCCACTCATGTCCCCTATAACCCCCACCCGCCAGCAGTGCAGGGGCAGCCTCCACCAGGCCCCCACTCATGTCCCCATGCACCCCCACACCCCAGCAGTGCAGGGGCAGCCTCCACCAGGCCCCCACTCATGTCCCCATGCACCCCCACCCCCCAGCAGTGCAGGGGCAGCCTCCACCAGGCCCCCACTCATGTCCCCATGCACCCCCACCCCCAGCAGTGCAGGGGCAGCCTCCACCAGGCCCCCACCCATGTCTACCACCCCCCCACCCCCCAGCAGTGCAGGGGCAGCCTCCACCAGGCCCCCACTCATGTCTCCCACCACCCCCACACCCCAGCCACCAGGGGCAGCCTCCACCAGGCCCCCACTCATGTCTCCCACCACCCCCACCCCCCAGCCACCAGGGGCAGCCTCCACCAGGCCCCCACTCATGTCTCCCACCACCCCCACCCCCCAGCCACCAGGGGCAGCCTTCACCAGGCCCCCACCCATGTCTCCCACCACCCCCACCCCCCAGCAGTGCAGGGGCAGCCTCCACCAGGCCCCCACTCATGTCTCCCATCACCCCCACCCCCCAGCCACCAGGGGCAGCCTCCACCAGGCCCCCACTCATGTCTCCCACTGCCCCCACCCCCCAGCAGTTCAGGGGCAGCCTCCACCAGGCCCCCACCCATGTCTACCACCACCCCCACCCCCCAGCAGTGCAGGGGCAGCCTCCACCAGGCCCCCACTCATGTCTCCCATCACCCCCACCCCCCAGCCACCAAGGGCAGCCTCCACCAGGCCCCTACTCATGTCCCCTATTACCCCCACCCCCAGCAGTGCAGGGGCAGCCTCCATCAGGCCCCCACTCATGTCCAACTCATGTCTCCCACACCCCCACCCCCCAGCCACCAGGGGCAGCCTCCACCAGGCGCCCACTCATGTCCCCTATTACCCCCACCCCCCAGCAGTGCAGGGGCAGCCTCCACCAGGCCCCCACTCATGTCCCCATGCACACTCACCCCCCAGCAGTGCAGGGGCAGCCTCCACCAGGGACCCACTCATGTCTCCCATCACCCCCACCCCCCAGCCACCAGGGGCAGCCTCCACCAGGCCCCCACTCATGTCCCCTATTACCCCCACCCCCCAGCAGTGCAGGGGCAGCCTCCACCAGGCCCCCACTCATGTCTACCACCACCACCACCCCCACCCCCCAGCCACCAGGGGCAGCCTCCACCAGGCCCCCACTCATGTCTCCCACCACCCCCACCCCCCAGCAGTGCAGGGGCAGCCTCAATCAGGCCCCCACCCATGTCTACCACCACCCCCACCCCCCAGCAGTGCAGGGGCAGCCTCCACCAGTTCCCCACTCATGTCTCCCATCACCCCCAGCCACCAGGGGCAGCCTCCACCAGGCTCCCACTCATGTCCCCTATTACCCCCACCCCCCAGCAGTGCAGGGGCAGCCTCCACCAGGCCCCCACTCATGTCCAACTCATGTATCCCACCACCCCCACCCCCCAGCCACCAGGGGCAGCCTCCACCAGGCCCCCACTCATGTCTCCCTGCACCCCCACCCCCTAGCAGTGCAGGGGCAGCGTCCACCAGGCCCCCACCCATATCTACCACCACCCTCACCCCCCAGCAGTGCAGGGGCAGCCTCCATCAGGACCCCACTCAGGTCCCCCTGCACCCCCACCCCCAGCCGTGCGATTTGCCTGGGTACGTGTACTTCGGGGTGCGCGGGAAGTTCCACACGCGATTGGACTGGGTACGTGTACTTCGGGGTGCGCGGGAAGTTCCACACGCGATTGGCCTGGGTACATGTACTTTGGAGTGCGCGGGAAGTTCCACACGCGATTAGCCTGGGTATGTGTACTTCGGGGTGCACGGGAAGTCCCACACGCGATTGGCCTGGGTATGTGTACTTCGGGGTGCGCGTGACCTTCCACACGCGATTGGCCTGGGTACGTGTACTACGGGGTGCGCGTGAACTTCCACACGCGACTGGGCCTGTGAGAGTGGGGTACATGTATTCCAGGGGTGGGCGGGAATATTTACCCGCGACTGGGCCTGGGAGAGCGTGCTACGTGTATTCCTGGGGTGGGCGGGAAGATTCACATGTTCGCCTACAACGTGCCGAAAAATAAATGGTCCAATCCTGAGACACGTACGCCAGCATGAAGCAGGCGTACGTCGACCCGCGCAGCATAAAAGTGCGCGCAAACAACAAACAAGCTCATACTCCAGGATGAATATACCATTCCTAGCAGCAGTGGCCGTGGGTTACCAAAGGAGGAGGAGGAGAATAGTGAGGGCCCAAATTTTCACTCCCAGAACCAGCCTTTTTGGGATGCCTGATGACCAGGTGTATGGGAGGTACAGGTTTCCCCCACACATAATACTGGACCTGGTCAGTGAGTGGGAGGATGACCTCACATCACCCACCCTGTGCTCCCAAGCACTCAGCCCCCTGGAGAAGGTCCTCAATGTACTGCACTTCTTGGCCACAGTATCATTTCAGCGGACAAGTGCCATAGTGGGTGGGGTGTCACAGGCCACGCAGTCACGCTGCCTACACCAGGTCTTGAACATCATCACTGCACGCCCATCAGTTCGTAGGCACATATACCTGCCCAGGACACCTGCAGAAAGGCAGGCTGCCACCCTCGATTTCTACGGTGTGGCACAATTCCCAAAAGTGCTAGGTGCCATTGACTGCACCCATGTGTCACTACGTCCCCCCAGGGCATCTGAGCACATCTATAGGAACCGCAATCACTGGCATTCCATCAACGTGCAGGTAGTATCTAATGCTAAGGGAATCATCACCTCAGTATATGCCAACTATCCAGGGTCCACCCACAACAGCTTCATTTACCGAATGTCTACCATAAGCCGGGACCTAGAAGCTGGGCGGCATGGCGATACATGGCTGCTTGGTGAGTATGAATGGCACTGCACATGCATTCATGTCAGATGCAGAGTTATGTCACTACCCCACTAATGATACCCATCACCTCCTCACCAGGGGACAGTGCCTACCCTCTGAGCACCCACATGATGACGCCAATTCGGAACCCCATCACGCCTCCAGAGGTAAGATACAACACAGCCCATATTGCAACCCGGGGCATAGTGGAGCACACATTCGGAGTGCTCAAGTCACGCTTTCGCTCCCTTGACCGTTCTGACGGGCAGCTGTTATATGCGCCCCCAGTAGTGTGCAGGATCATAGTGGCAGCATGTGTCCTGCACAATGTTGCAACACGCCGGGGCCTGGCTCTGGACATGGTGGTGCCACCACATCCCCAACCACATGCACGCCCGCTGCGCATGGGAGGGGAGAGGGCACGGGGTGAGGCAGCCATTACGCAGCTGGTGGCTAATTACTTCACATACAAATCACACCCCAGTGGAGTGCACACAGGCCTGGCACATACCATCTGATAAGCAATGATGACTCGACCTGACAATTAAGACGAACAAAGGGACTGTCAACTGTCAGAACCATAGCAGCCTGAGATTGTTCATGTGGAAGTGTCACAATGTGTGCATCCCTACCTACACAAACACCACCAATGCAGTGTCATGAAAAGACACTTCCATGCTGCAGAAATGAATACCCACTTGCAAAATACTACATGAAAACAGTGCCATGTCACCCACCCCCTCCCCGGCACGGCCACACAACACACCATGGCATGTCATGCAATGTGAGAGGAAAGAAATTAATCCCCACAACATGCCCCAAATGTCAGCAGCTACAGTGTCCCTAATGGAAACATGTCCACACATGAAATGCTCACAGTAATGCAGGACCTACAACCCACATTACCAAATACTTACCAAGAATACCAATCACCTACACAACCTCCAACGTACCTTAAACATGACATTACAGACTTAAAAATTAGCTAGCCTCACAACCTGATGATGACAGCCCTCCGAACACTTCCAAGTATACAGTGTTAGCGCCACGCAAGAGTGTAGGTGCACTGCTTACAACATGGACTCCAGTTCCAAGGTGGACCGCATTGTGAAGACATGAGGAATGGACCTGCAAATATGGAGGATGAGATGGATGCAGAGGCACATATCAATACACCACGCAGTGTACAATACAACAACAATATGCACTATGAATGTATACACAGTATTGACTACAGACTGCCCACACAGCTCATGGGAGTCCAATGTCACCATGTACGTCAATGTCACTTGGGCACACCCTTTGCAAGCCCATGGAAACGGGAAGCAGGAGGGGTGTGTGTGACAAAAACCCAAGCATCTGAACCAAATCCATGACAAGCCTGCATGTGCCCAGCCACAATGCAGCGTATGCCCACGGGAGCCATACAAGGCAACACACTGTCCCAATAAAAAAAAAATACAAAAAAAAATAATAAAATCAAAAATGGCCATTAATGGGCCCAGGGGGTGGGGGAGGCCACCCAGGAGGTCCCAGGACAGGGTGCACACCAAAACCCACCTGTGTGGATCTTGCGAAAAAATAACACCTCCATGGGCTCATGGCCTACACGGCTATCCTATTGTGGGAGTATCACTGCTGTCGCTATCCTCACCCTCTGCAGCTGCATCAGGAGGTGGTGGCACTATGGGAGGCAGCCCACGCAAAGCCCTAGTCTGTTCCTCCATGGCTGCAAGCATGCGGGTGTGGTAGGTCTCGTTCTGGAGGATAAGTGTGCGGAGGTCCCCATGCAACAACTCACGGGATGCCCGGACCTCTGCCCTAGTTGCCTGCATCTCAGCTGAGAGCGTACGGGTGAGATGCTCCAGCTGCTGTTCTGTCCTTCGGTTTGTTGAAGCCTCAAGCTCAACAAGAGTCGTCCTGAGGTGAAGGAGTTCCAGCCTCAGGGCTTCCCTGTGGCCCTGGGACTCTATGGAGATGGCTTCCTGCAGAGTCGCCAGTGCCGCCCGCCTGTCCCTGTCGGACGCCAACATGTCCTCCCTGTGTGACTGGCAGATGGAGTCGGTTGCCTGCTGTAGTCGCTCCATCAGCCTTTCGGGGGGACAATGGAAGTGGCCACCCTATCCATGGCCTGAGCCATCATCTCTGATGATGCTGCCTGTTGGGTTGCCATACCGTAAATGGATTGCTCCCATGCGGTATTGCCAGGTGGCGTACGGCCACCACGTCGGCGGGCACCACACCTGTCTGGGGCAAGGCGAACTGTGCCGTGCTGTGCCGGCACTGCCTGAGGCTGCAGGACTGCATTCCCCCTCTGATCTGCTGGCCCAGGAACAGGATCAGATGTCGCAGAGTGCGACCCTGCATCTGTAACCACCAAAGGCGTACCTGCCAACACTGACATCCCCATTGAGGGTTCTAACCCTGGTGCAGGTGGGTCGGACAGAACAGAATCCCTCCCAGGAACACTCACCTGCGACGGCACGTAGGTCTCATCATCCGAATCTACACCTGAATACAGCTCGGGGGAGGTGCAGCCAGAGACACCCCTTGAGAGCACGACCTGCAGCAGTTGTGGGTTCTCACCCACCACCACACCACGTCCCTCACTGGTGGTCAGTCAGCCCTGAGACCCCTTCTGGGTCTGCACCATGTCCACAACCCCAGCAGTATCAAGTGCGTCTTCCCCTGCAAAGACATAAAAGAAAACAAATGGAAACAGGCATTAGCACTATGGCACACAATTAGGGCTGAGAGGCTACAGAAACAGTACTTGATTGAAACATGTCCCACATGACTAAAACACTCCCATGCATGCACTGTCACTGCGTGTGATGGGGAGGCAGATGGCACTCATTGATGACACCAAGATGGAAGATGAACACATTTGCTGCATGCTGCCTAGCAGTGGCATCACACATTGGCCAGCGATTGGCAGGTCAAATACACATGCCATCACACAGATGGCATGTACCCTAGCCATGAAGTGAAGAGGGAGAGGAGGTCACCAATTGTTCATTCAGTCCAGTTTGCTCATATAATTGATTATTTTCATTGTAATGGTTCAAATGTTTAACCTGCAGCTGCCAGTCAAAAATGGTCCTATAGCACAGGGACATGTCCAAACTAATCATGTCAACGAAACTGAGCCAGTCCACTGTACCACAGCCATGTCAGACATGTGACAATAGGACTGAGAAATCCTGAGTAAAAGTGGTGGTATGCAAACAATCTGCCTGAATAAACAGAGGTAAATAAGCAACAGTGTTGTGGCAAGATGACACTCCAAGGGCAACTGGCGTGGTGTTGGGCTGGATGTCTAATGTTGGCCGAAGGGATGCTGCTATACCCAAATGCTGGTGCCAAGAATGTATAGGAAGAGGCACATGGGTGAGCCGAACCACTCAGGCACACACACCCTCCCCTGGCACCCAAACAGAAGCCCTCCCACACACACCATGCACATGGATGACACACACATGCATGTGCACTCACCGGACAATGCCTCGTAATCTGCCAGTTCTCCCACGCCTTGGATCTGTTCCTCCATGACGTAGGTCCCAGCAACCTGCTCATGTGGAGTGAGTTCTATGTCGTCTGCTGGAGACCCACCTCCAGTCACTAGAGTTGCAGCATGACTTGAGGCCAGCTTATTCTTTGCCCTGCGCTTCAGGTCATTCCAGCGCTTGTAGCATTCATTAGCTGTGCACCTCACGATTCCAAGGGCACTTATGATGTCCGCAATGGTCTGCCAGTGTGCCTGACATTGTGCAGGTGTGGTCTTGGATCCTGCAACAATCACCATTTTGCGGTCATGTGCGGACACATACTCTACAAGTGCATTCAGTTCGGCCTCATTGAAGCTGGGCTTCCTTGACGGGCCGGACTGTGTAGCCGTGTCTGGGGCATCAGCCTCTACTGGACGAGCACTCTTCCTCTTCCGCTTGGAAGGTGGTGGGGATCCTGAGTGTCCTACGCCGCTCTGGACACTAGGGGCAGGAGCGTGGGATTGCACACTCAGCATGGGAGTTGGTGCAGGCATTAGCTCAAGTGTGATGGTGTCAGGGGGAATGTCAGCATGATGGACACTGTCCTGGATGGGTGTGTGAGAGGTGGGGTGGATGGAGCCGCAGCTGCCCCTGCAGCCTCCCCAGCCTGCCTACGCGGGGCAGCAGATGACCTAGCTGACCCTGATCCACGTGGCCTGATGACACCAACGTTCACCGGCGCACGTGGCCTAGACCTGCTGACCTGGAAGTCAGCCATGGAGTCACCCTGTGCCAGTTCTGGTTCCACAGTGGGCTGGTCCAACAAGGGCTGAGCATGGATGGTGTCAGCCACGGTAACCTCATACAGGGGGGGTATGGGTGTCCCTGACTGCTCCTCCACACATGGGGGGCTAGGGGCACCCTGCAAGTCACGGCCACGTCCCCTACTGGATCCACCACGGCCACCACTTGGGGCTCGGCCACCTTTGCCACCATTACGGCTTGGTCACCTCCCAGCCATGGCACTGATGTTATTGTGCGTATGGGAGTCGATGTGAACTATTGTCCTGGGCAATTGGGGGTCAAAGGGGTTGGGTACCAGATGGTAATCGTACCCTAGTGCTCTAGCAAGGCTGTATGTCACCCCTGGGGAAAGATGACGGGTCACGCAACGCACAGGCACCCCAAAAAAGCGAAGTAAGGTGCACGCAACCCCTCCCAGACCATGTGCGTGGAAAAAAAACCCTGCACTATGCTGTGGCACCCAGGAACACAAAAATGAACGTCTGCGTGTCACACGCAGCCTAGAATGACCTCTGAAGGGGTACGCGACACACGGGGCAAGCACAGATGTTAAATACGTGCGCGACTCACCGTCTGCCAGGAACAAAAGCGTGAAAAATATGCGCGTGTGCACGTTGGCAACACCCCCGCCAAAACAAGAATTGTACGCTGTCTGAGGAGACAGGACAACAGTAGAAGGGAACGCTGTTTGAGGAAACAGGCCCAGGAAAAAGAGGAAAATAGAAAAAGCTGTCAGAGGTAACAGGGAGTACGAACTGTAAACGCCGTGAAGTAAATCGCGTGTGAACCGACAAGAAGTACAGATTTCACCCACTCGCTCTCCACGAAAAGCACGTACAAGGAAATGGCGTTCTACACGTACCTTTTATACACACGTCACAGACGCGCATACGCGATAAGGCCATTTCCACCAATTACGCGCTTTGACACTCGGACGTGTATCTCTTCATTTTTACACGCGCCATTCTCTACGGTCATGCGCGTGACGTCACAGCTGCACATGGTGGCCTTTGGGCCAATGAAATCGCATATGCAAGCACACGTGGTAAAACTGCACGTCCGAGTGTCATCGCGTGTAATCGGAGGGAAGTGAGCGTACATGTGATTGGCCTGGGTACGTGGGTACATGTATTTCTGGGGTGCGCAGGAAGTTCCACACGCGATTGGTGGAAATCCACGTGTGCTCTGTCATCACGTGTAATGAGGGAAACACCGGCGCGCCTCACGTCACAGACGCGCTCACGCGCTAAGGGCCTTTGGTCCAATGAAATCGCATATGCGTGCTGACGTGCATACGCGCTAAGGGCCTTTCCTCGATTTACACGCAGACGTGCAGGATTTTCACGTGCCAAATCACTCCGTATCAAGCTGGTCACGCGTAAGCACACGGAAGACCACGTGCCTGCCCACAAGGCCGAATTACTGCCCCCCAGAGCCCCGAGCACGCTCCCACCTGCCATCTGCTGCTGCCTGACTGCCTGCTGCCCACGTGCCCTGCCATTTGCTGCCTGCACATCAGCTAGGGGTGCTGTTGCTGTGACCACCCCTGCTGGAACCGAAGACTCCCGACTGGGATTCCATCGCTCCACAGCCCAGCCCCAGGACCCAGTTGCCCACCCACTCCTGCCTCTGGGGTTGTCTTGTCGGGCACTGCAACATCTGGCACCACTGACAACCCCCGGCCAGAGAGGCAGAGGGGTACCAGCTTCAGTGCCAGGGAAGTTGGTGTCCTGGTGGAGCAAGTCCTGGGGCAGTATGATGCCCTCTATGGAAGGTTGCGCGCCGACAAGGAAGGACGGACTCAGATCTGGACCGACATCGTGACTGCCATCAACGCGGAGGGGGTGGCAGTCCGTGACTTTCAACATGTCAAAAAGCGCTGGGAGGACTTCAGGTCCAGGACCCTGAAAAAGGCCCGGTGCCTCTTGAAGGCAGCGGATGCTAAGGGGCGCCGGGGCCACTTGTCGGAAGATCAGATGAGGGTCCTGGAACGCATATCCCCAGAGCTCCACGTCCAGGTCCTTGAGAGGCAGACCCGTCTGGAGTCGAGCGGTAAGTGTACATGCATCATGATTGTAAGCTGTGCGTGTGGTGATGTGCCAGTAGTGTGCCGGTTGCTCATCTGTTTGTATGGGGCCGAGTATGGGTGGGGGTGTACAGGACCGTGAGGCTAACACATGCGAGGGCTGTCATGTGTGAGACATGGATGGTGCTTGTGTGTGTAGGCCTGCATGCCAAATGCAGTTGCATGGGCACACATGTTTGGATGAATGTGTATGTAAGTAGGCATGTTCGTGATGTCACGCATGTATGTTGTTTTCAGCTGTATGTATCAGCACTGTGTACATGTGCATGTGTGTGTATTTGACAAGGGTGCAACAGTGAGGCAACATGGATGCATGTGACAGCGGGATGTGGAAGCCTGATTGGCAGATGTGACATGGATGCCTATCAGAACACTGCAACAGTTGGCTGAGGTGTACACATGCATGCAAGTGTGGTGGTGGCGTGCATGTGTAGTGCACTCCCTCTGTTGCATGTGATGTCTGGCTCACCTTTACCTGCTCATGCTGTTGTATGTGAATGGATGGTGCTGGCAGTTGCGATGTGGCTGTGGTATGGCTCATGTGTGCAAGTTGAAATGACATGTGTGTTGCCGATTGTGATGCCATGTCTGAGGTTTGCCAATGCCACTCATGTGCAACTGTCATGTGTGTATGTGTCCATTGTACAGTGCCCTGATGCCTGTGTTTTATTTCTCCCTGTCTGCAGCGTCAACTGATGAAGAGGGCGGAGAAGGTGCTGTGGAGCACAGTGGCGGGGATCGCACCGCCAGCCGCAGATGCAAGGCCCGGCTCCCCTCCCAAGTTGTGATCTCGTCGGGGAGTGAGGAGTCCGGTGCCGCGTCCCAGGCCGCAGCTGCCGGGGGGAGGTCCAAGAGACGGAGATTGGAGTTGGACTCCTCGGCAGCAGAAGGGGCAGCTGGGACCCCACAGGGCCCAACGGGGGAAGATGGCACGGAGTCATCCAGGTTGGTGGGGGGTTTGGTGGAGGAGGAGGCTGTGCAAGCAACAGAGACGGGGTCTGGAGGTGGGGATTCCACTGGTGCTAGTGGTGCAGTGCAGGACCAGGGACAGGAGGCAGCACAGGTCGCCGCGGAGGTGCCTGTGTGCAATCCTGTCTCTGATCCTGTCACTGCATCATCTTGCACCAGCAGGGATGCCTACGTCCAGACCCGTTTTCAGGCAGGGGATGAGCTCACGACAACTGGCCTTCCTCTACCTGCGGACGTGGCTATCCGGGTCCGGGTTGAACCTGTCCTGACTGGTGTGGCGTTGCGTCAACGGGCCATGCGAGGTGACCTGCAGTCTTTTCATGAAGAGACTGCATGTCATCTCGAATGGCTCATTGACCGCGTCGGCCTACTGGGACAGGTCACCCAGGCCGGATTCCTCTGTTTGATGGGGCTTGCTACGACCCCCTCCTCAACTGAACCCCCTATGCGCCAGTCGTCCTCCGTGCCATCTTCCCACCCATCAGTCACCTGGGTGCCCTGTGGAGCTGCCTCTGATGGTGCGGCCAGGCTGGTGGAGGAGGCATCCCTGCCACAGTCGGGAGTCGGACGTCCAGCCGGGGTGGCCACATCAATGACTGCACCCCAGCCAGCAGAGGATGTGCAGGCAGCAGGAGGCAGTGCACGGGCAGAGCCGCAGCAGCAGCAGCAGCAACGTGGTGGGAGCCATGATGGCTCGGAGCCTTCCACATCAGAGGGGCAGGCATCGGCCGGAGGGCAGGAGGACCCAGGACGGGAAGTGTCTTCCGTGTGGCAGCGGTTGGGCCACGCCATACATGCGGAGCTGCAGCGGGCGGAAGAGGCACGGCTCACGATGGTCAGGGCGGAGAACTCCATGCGGAGGGCCCTGAGGCGTGCCGAGTGCCTCGAGGAAATCCGCAGGGAGTTTGGGGGGAACATGTGGACGGCCCTGCGGACCCTCGGGGCCATGGAGGAGGAGCACCTCCGGGACATTGAGCAGGAGTTCGATGATGCCCTGGCCCGGAACATCCCAAATTGAGCCGTCGGACTAGCCCACTGCCCTTGTAAATAGTTATATAGTTAGTGTTAGGTTTCCTTTGGTTTTGCATTTTTTTTGGACCTTATGGACAATGGGCCACATTTTTGTATATAGTTATTTTTTTTAGGTAGTGTTATTAGATAGGTTTCATTTCTTCGGTTGGGATCATGGACCCTGGATTGTTTATCTGTACATAGTTGATTTTTGGATTTTCAATTTTTATTATGATTTCCCCATGGAGTAATGGTTTTCGATTTTATTTTTCCATTGGATTTACTTTTGTGGACTGTGACTTTGGACACCTTTCGTTTGCATTATGATTTGTGGTTTTGCATTTTTTCGCGTACCTGCTGTTTTTATTTATTTTTAAATTTCTATTTTTGTTTGTTTATTTTTGATTCAATTTATGTTGCTTTTAATACATATTTTTTCTTCAAAGTTCAATGTGTAGTATCATCTCATTAGTTTCATGCATATCATGATATGAGTTTTGACATTCACTGACACCCATTGGGTGTATGTGAGGGACATGTGTTCATTTGCAAGCTTGCAATTGTGGTTTGATCATGTTTTTGCCATTTCTAAGTGGGTGGATGCAATACTCGGGTGGGTGTTTGGCATTTGGAGGCTGACCATAAGGGCCAGGGATCTAGATTGTGGGGGCCTGGTGGAGGCTGCCCCTGCACTGCTGGGGGGTGGGGTGGTGGTAGACATGGGTGGGGGCCTGGTGGAGGCTGCCACTGGTGGCTGGGGGGTGGGGGTGATAGGGGACATGAGTGGGGGCCTGGTGGAGGCTGCCCCTGGTGGCTGGGGGGTGGGGGTGGTGGTAGACATGGGTGGGGGCCTGGTGGAGGCTGCCCCTGGTGGCTGGGGGGTGGGGGTGATAGGGGACATGAGTGGGGGCCTGGTGGAGGCTGCCCCTGCACTGCTGGGGGTGGGGGTGCAGGGAGACATGAGTGGGGGCCTGGTGGAGGCTGCCCCTGGTGGCTGGGGGGTGGGGGTGGTGGGAGACATGGGTGGGGGCCTGGTGGAGGCTGCCCCTGGTGGCTGGGGGGGTGGGGGTGGTGGGAGACATGGGTGGGGGCCTGGTGGAGGCTGCCCCTGCACTGCTGGGGGGTGGGGGTGGTGGTAGACATGGGTGGGGGCCTGGTGGTGGCTGCCCCTGGTGGCTGGGTGGTTGGGGTGGTGGGAGACATGAGTGGGGGCCTGGTGGAGGCTGCCCCTGGTGGCTGGGGGGTGGGGGTGATAGGGGACATGAGTGGGGGCCTGGTGGAGGCTGCCCCTGGTGGCTGGGGGGTGGGGGTGGTGGGAGACATGAGTGGGGGCCTGGTGGAGGCTGCCCCTGCACTGCTGGGGGGTGGGGGTGGTGGGAGACATGAGTGGGGGCCTGGTGGAGGCTGCCCCTGGTGGCTGGGGGGGGATAGGGGACATGAGTGGGGGCCTGGTGGAGGCTGCCCTTGGTGGCTGGGGGGTGGGGGTGGTGGGAGACATGAGTGGGGGCCTGGTGGAGGCTGCCCCTGGTGGCTGGGGGGTGGGGGTGATAGGGGACATGAGTGGGGGCCTGGTAGAGGCTGCCCCTGGTGGCTGGGGGGTGGGAGTGGTGGGAGACATGAGTGGGGGCCTGGTGGAGGCTGCCCCTGCACTGCTGGGGGGTGGGGGTAATAGGGGACATGAGTGGGGGTCTGGTGGAGGCTGCCCCTGCACTGCTGGGGAGTCGGGGTAATAGGGGACATGAGTCGGGGCCTGGTGGAGGCTGCCCCTGGTGGCTGGGGTGTGGGGGTTATAGGGGACATGAGTGGGGGCCTGGTGGAGGCTGCCCCTGGTGGCTGGGGGTGGGGGTGGTGGTAGACATGGGTAGGGGCCTGGTGGAAGCTGCCCCTGGTGGCTGGGCGGTGGGGGTGTTAGGGAGAATTCTCTGTTTAGGCTGAATTTCCTAACCTAGTGAGTCCCCCAGCAGCTTTGCTGGATTTCTGGAGTTTGTTTTTTTTCTATCCTGCCAAGAGTGAGACTCTTTTCCTCCCACTCTTGGACATGAATGTCTGTAATTCCTTTGAATGTCAATGTGTTCTATGGGCTATGGGGTCTTTTACTCCATAGGGTCTCATATGTTTTTCTATGTGTGTTACACCGCACCCTACGTGCCATAACACTGGGGCGTCCTAGCGGACCTCCACCATAGACTCCATACCCGGGGACTGACTTCTGTCTCCCCGGGCATGTAAAGTCACCATTGGCTTTACTAGACCTAAATTTACTAACAGAACTAGTACAAACCATTTTATTGTGGACGTGCTAGTAGGGGTAGTTCGATTACTCCTGGGTCTGTTACTCGAGGGGGCACTGTCCTGTCCCCCCTCGTCGAGTTTTGGCTGGTGGCAGTGGAAACTACTTGTTATGTTCGACCCCGAACATAACCCTATGGGATTCGTCCCATTGTTGGAGATTGATACTTTTCCTCGTTAATCTCTAACGTACCACCGGTCCACTTATCTTAAATAGCTTTATCGGATGGTACTTTCTGCCAGAACTCAGTTTTTAAAATGGCGTCTGTGTTCGTCTCTGTGACTCCTAAACCAGAGGTTGAGCCCTTTGTTCCACTTTTGGCATGCCTCTGTACAGAGGCCCTCCAAAGTGGTGCCATTCTGTCTGGGTTACCACAGGGGTGTGGGAGGGGGTTTAGGCACCCTGGACCGAGTTGCCTTGCCAACTCTGGTCGCACTCTGGTGTGATTGGCCCAAGTGGTGAGCCTCCCCGCTCACCACTTAGCGAGTGTTGATTGACAGCTAGGCTGAATGAATGGGGGTTTTCTGCATAAAAGCAGGGCTTTTGGGACTGGATCTTCAGAAGTTGCCACAGGACCTAAGAATCCAACGAGGGTAACGCTGAGCTGACCTGCAACGATGACACCTCCGGTGGAGCCCTGCTGAACCGCCTCACCACTTCCCGACGACAGAGGAGATCTCCCTGCCGGAGAGTCTCTTCCCCTGACTGGTGGGAACAACCAGTCCTCTTTGCTTTTTCTTCGCCTCAGGACGCAGTGGTCGAATTGCCCGTGCAGAGCACCCCGGCAACCGGATAGCCACTACCCCTGTACCGCGACCAAAAGGTGGTGCCTTGTGACGGAGCACTCCGCGGCTGGTCTCTTCCCTGGTGGTGCACCGGACTTCACTTTTCTTCAACGACGAGATCATCTCTACTCTTGGCAAAGACCCAACGTGCATCCACCACCAGGAACAACTGCCCCCGCCGGAGCTGTCTCTCCACAAACCAGGTACCGTGTCCGCCTGGCTCCCCTTCCGATCGGATCAAGTGAGGTGTCTTAATCCTCTCCTTTCCGTTGGGTCGCCTCCAAGCTTTTTCTAACGTATTGTTCTGAACTGGTTCAATCTGCCGATAACAATTTGCTACAAAGACTCGAACGCATTTCCACTAAGAGACGTTTTGGGACATATCGCCTTGCCTCTCTCCGAGTGGGCCTGGCCTGTGAACTTTATGATCTATTGTGGTTCTTGCCTTCTTGCCTTGCATTTTTCCCCTGAAGTATTGAACTGAGTTGATTTCGTAACCTGCTTATTTTTCTCTCCCGTCCTAACTAATATTAGACTGCCATCTAGGTTGAGGCATATACCTCTGTCTGAAAATAAGTGATGCTGGTAGAGCCTAGACTTGTCGAAATATTATTAGGGGGATTGATCGTTTCTTCTTCGTAGAGTAATTGTAATTGAAGTGTTTGCCGTGATAGTGCCATAGTGTTTTCGATAGATGTTCCGTTATAAATAAATACCTTAATATCTTTACACTAAAGCCTCGTTGCCTGTTTGCTTGTCTTACTGTGAAGAATTGCCCTATATTGTATACTCCACATACTGCTTAACTCTTCTTGAGGGAAGTCTGACTGCTCAGCCACAGCTACCAAGTGAATCTGTGTGGTACAGACTGCTACCAAGTGGGTTTACTGCCAAACACCTGTAGTCCTAAATCTTTTGCAGTAGTCCCAGAGGGAACTGCACAGGTTTCCGCCTAACACTGGTGTACAGCGGTGGGATTTGTATCGAGTATAAAGTTTAGAGTGCTTTTCGACACTTTAGGATATCTAACCACGAAGCTTAGCACTAAGAAAGCAACTTTCAAAAACATGTCTACGATGGAAACTTACAGTCAAGAATCCTTGTCAGGTGAAAATACTGAGAGTCTGCGAGCTCTCTGTAGGCAAGAGAATCTTTCTGTAAGAGGCAAGAAGTTAGAACTAATTGAGATTGCTCAAACTGAACTGAGAGATTGCTGGCGAACCAAAGTCTGGGTACTGGTTCAGAGGAACCAATTTCTCCAGCAACTGTAGATAACAGTGATGGTGTTGATCTGAATCGTAATTCTGATGATAGCGATGAAGAGGCTGACGAGGACGGAGAGGCTAACGAAACTGTCTCCCCGGCTCCTCTACCTGCCTTACCAGCTGTACCTACGGGGCCCATACCAGGTCCCACAAGTAACCCTGCTTATTTTGAACTTGAAAAAATGAAGCTCGAATTAGAATACAAGCGGTTCTTGGCTCAATCTGAACGAAACCAAGAGCTTGAGTTCAGACGGATGAATGCCCAGGCTGAGCAGAAGCAAGCTGAGTTAAGACTCAGGGAAATAGAACTTAATCACGAGTTAGAAATGAAAAAGTTGTCTATGGAAAATGCTTCTCTCTCCTCTGGTTCCTCTAGGAGCTCCAGTCCCAAAAGACCCCGGATGCCGAAGGAATTAGTGGGCATGTATGAACCGAGTTGGATGTGTTGGACTGGTTAAAACTGTTTGAGTACAATCATGGGCTCCAGGACATAACCAGGAATGATTTACTTCCCTGGTTGTTCTCTAGGCTCCCTCCTGTTGCGACTGATGTGGTAATGGAGTTGGGGGAGGCGGATAAGACGGATTACGAAAGTGTGAAACTAGCTTTGATAGCTAGATTCGGGAAGACCCCTTCCCAGTATCTTAAGAGGTTTAGAACCCTCAAAAAGCATGATGGTACCCCTTGGGCTACCTGGGTGAGTGAAGGGTTGAAAAACTTAGAGGGATGGATTAAGGGTTACAAAGTGAACACTTATGAGGATATGAAGAATCTTTTTATGTTGGAGTCGATTTATTATGCCTGTTCTCCGGAGCTCAGACAGCACTTGGCTGATTCAAAGGAATTGATTTCCCGGACGCTAGCTAAGGCTGCTGACTTATGGGTTGCCAACAGGGCTACTCATAAGGATTCTGGGGCAACTCAGAAAAAGGATGAGGGAAAACAGCCTAAAAAAGACTCAAAAGAGAATTCGAAATAACTCAAATTCCAAAGAGGGCCCCAAACAAAACCAGAAGGGTAAGCCACAAGGAAAACCACAGCAGAATAGTGTGTCTTCTGGTGCCAAACCGGAAGGAGGTCAGAACAAGCCGCCATTCCAGAAAGCATTCGGTAAATGCTTTGTTTGTGGCTCGACTGACCACGTGAAAGGAGATCCCAGATGTAAGGGTAAACCTTCAGGGCTCCATCTTGTCTCCTTAGCCTTCGCTCCAGAGGAGGAAGTCCAAATGGCAAGTGGAAACTTTCTACTGCTATCTGACGAACCCATTGGAGTCTCAGCCAGCGTTTCTTTAGTATCTCTGGGGTTGTGGGAACAACAGAATTTAGATGTCTATAATTCTATCCCCGATAATACTAAAGAGTATTATAAGGACAGTGTCCAGGTGAATGGTCAGGATACTCCTGCCAGTAGGGACACTGGGGCCAGCATAACTGTGGTGGATAAATCGTTTTTTTCAGGCTGAGGATGTTGCTAAGGCACCCAAATGCCTCACCAAGTTAGCTGGAGGGCCTGTGCAGATGCTTCCCCAATCACCAGTTCTCATCCAGTGTAACGACATGACTGTGAAGATACCTGTCAGCATACAGAGTGAGGTACCAGGACGCGTACTGTTGGGTAACGATTTGAAAACTCTCGGAGTTGTATCGCATACTCCCAGACCTCCTAGTAAACGGTTACAGGAGCTAACCAGACCCGCAAGAGAGAGGACCATGCGCGGTACTCTTCAGGAGATGATGAAGAAAGAGATCACTCCTGCTCCCCTGGAATTATCGGCCGCTGTCTCCAAGAAATCAGAAGCGAAAGGGAAACCTAAGACTTCTGCCCCCGAAACCAGCAGCCTGCATTTCAGTGCAGCCAACACGGACTTCCCCGCGGTTGTCCAAAGTTACACCCGTAACTCCACCTCCAGCTGAGGCTGAGAGGGAGGTACAACCCTGTGTGGTAGAATTAGACTCTGAGGAAGAGCTAATGGAAGGCAAGGAACTCATTGGAGATCTGGATCCTGTTGACCATCCTGAGCTGCAGTCTTTACTGGCAGACGGTGGACCCAGCAGGGCAGACTTCAGTAAGGGACAGAGAGAATGTCCAACTCTGGAAGGTCTTCGCCACCAGGCAGAAGCTCAGGCTGAAGGGCAAGAGCCTGGGAAATACCGGTTGCACTGGGAAGATGGCCTCTTCTACAGTGAACCGACCGAGTCTGCACCTGGAGACTACAAACGACTTGTAGTACCCCAAGAGAACAGACCACAGTTCTTGCAGTTAGCCCACGAGATTCCTTTGGCTGGTCACTTGAGTTTCAAGAAGACTAAGGAAAGGCTCTCTCTCTACTTCTATTGGCCAAAGATGGGGGCCGAAGTAGAAAAACACTGCAAGAGCTGCCACACCTGCCAGACCTCTGGTAAGGTTGGCTCCAAGAATGTGGCACCTTTAGTGCCCCTCCCAGTTGTGGGAGTCCCATTTGAGAGAGTAGGGATTGACATTGTTGGTCCCCTTGATCCTCCAACCTCCTCAGGCAACAGGTTTATACTTGTTGTAGTAGACCATGCTACTAGGTATCCTGAGGCAATTCCTATGAGGACTGTTACAGCTCCGGCATTGGCTAAGGCCCTCCTTGGTATTTTTACTAGAGTCGGGTTTCCTAAGGAAGTAATCTCTGACAGGGGGTCAAACTTTATGTCCCACTACATGAAAGCCATGTGGAAAACCTGTGGAGTTACTTACAAGTTCTCAACAGCTTACCACCCCCAAACCAATGGGTTGGTAGAACGGTTCAACTGAACCATGAAGATCATGATAGGTGCTTTAGAAGAACCCCTTAAGCGTAAGTGGGACCTTCTAATGCCATGCCTTCTCTTTGCTTATAGAGAAGTCCCTCAGGAGGGAGTAGGTTACTCTCCCTTCGAACTTCTCTATGGTCATCCCGTCAGAGGTCCATTGGCCCTGATTAAGGAGGGGCTGGAGAGTGCTCCTTCCCCCAAGCCAGTCAGAGTGACTGACTACGTGATAGGTCTCCGGAGGAGAATGTCGCACATGATGACGGAAGCAAGCGATAACTTGAAAGCTGGACAAGCATTGGTCAAGCACTGGCACGATCAAAAGGCTAACATGGTCGAGTTCGCTCAAGACCAGCTCGTTCTCGTTATGATCCCAACAAGGCAGAGGGCCTTGCAAGATAAATGGATGGGACCCTTCAGAGTTGTGGGTAAACTCAGAGAGGTTAACTATCTGGTGGACTTGGGCAATCCCAAGGAGGCTCCGACCGTCTTCCACACCAACCGCCTCAAAGCGTATGTCTCACGACCTGATGTAGGAGCGTTGCTTCTAGCATCATCCGAGGAAGAAGAAGAGAGTGAAGCTCTTCCGGATCTCCTCAGAGGCTTACCTTTAGACAAACAAATTGAAGGAGTAAATCTCTCCTCCAATCTGACACCCGAGCAACAAGAAGAGTGCAAATCCATGTTGAATCAGTTTGCCTCTCTGTTCTCGCTTTCACCAGGCTTGACCCCTTGGGGCCAGCATGACATACTCACTGGTGACTGTCTGCCAGTCAAAAGCAGAGGATACCGAATGTTCGAAAACGTACGAACCCACATCAAAGGTGAGGTCAGCAAGATGCTTGATCTCGGGGTAATAGAGCCCTCTACTAGTCCCTGGTCTAGCCCAGTTGTGTTAGTACCGAAGGCCGGATCTAAAGAGCTTAGATTCTGCGTGGATTATAGAGCTCTTAATGCAGTCACCAAGACTGATGCCCACCCTTTGCCAAGAACAGATGAGTAGGTGGATAAACTTGGCGCCGCCAAGTTCCTCAGCACATTTGACTTGACGTCAGGCTATTGGCAAATAGCCCTGACAGACCATGCCAAGGATAAAACTGCATTTTCTACCCCCGTTGGCTTATACCAGTTTAAGGTAATGCCTTTCGGATTGAAGAATGCACCTGCTACGTTTCAACGGATGGTAAACCAGTTTCTGAATGGGATGGAGGACTTCTGCATGGCATACTTGGATGACATCGCAGTGTTCAGCAATTCCTGGGAAGAACATTTACCCCACCTGAGAGATGTTTTGCAGACTCTTGGACGAGCCAATCTGACCATAAAGGTGAGTAAATGCCAAATTGGACAGAGTAAGGTAGTCTATCTTGGACATGAGGTAGGAGGTGGAGAAATAAGGCCTTTGCTCAGTAAGATTGAAGCTGTGCAAAATTGGACAACACCTACTACTCAGACCCAAGTGAGAGCCTTCCTAGGCCTCACTGGGTACTACAGGAATTTCATAGAGAACTATGGGACCATAGCTTCTCCACTGAATGTCATCTCCTCGCCCAAATTGTCAAAAAAGGTTAAATGGAACGAGGAGTGCAATCAGGCTTTTGAAAACCTGAAAAGGCTCTTTGCCAAGCCCCAGTACTCAGAGCTCCTGATTACCGCCAACACTTCATTGTGCAGACAGATGCTTCAAATGTAGGGATAGGTGCCGTACTCAGTCAACTGGATGGGAAAGGTAGGGAGCACCCCGTTTGCTTCATCAGCCGCAAGCTGAAGGATCCTGAAACAAGGTGGGCAACAATCGAAAGAGAGTGCTTTGCTATCGTGTGGGCTCTGAAGAAGTTTGGGCCGTACTTGTATGGTTCTACTTTTGTCATTCAGACTGACCACCAACCCTTGAAATGGTTAATGCAAATGAAAGGGGAAAACCCAAAACTATTGAGATGGTCGATCTGCCTGCAAGGGTTTGATTTCACCATTGAGCACAGGTCAGGATGTCACCACCAAAATGCTGATGGTCTCTCTAGGATGTATGTCATCGACTAGAGGTATGAGATTCATCCAGGAGTGGATTAAATCCTCCTGTCCCTTAGTCTGGGGGGGGGCGAGTGTTAGGGAGAATTCTCTGTTTAGGCTGAATTTCCTAACCTAGTGAGTCCCCCAGCAGCTTTGCTGGATTTCTGGAGTTTGTTTTTTTCCATCCTGCCAAGAGTGAGACTCTTTTCCTCCCACTCTTGGAAATGAATGTGTGTAATTCCTTTGAATGTCAATGTGTTCTATGGGCTATGGGGTCTTTTACTCCATAGGGTCTCATATGTTTTTCTATGTGTGTTACACCGCACCCTATGTGCCGTAACACTGGGGCATCCTAGCGGACCTCCACCATAGACTCCATATTGACTACTGTCTCCCCGGGCATGTAAAGTCACCATTGGCTTTACTAGACCTAAATTTACTAACAGAACTAGTACAAACCATCTTATTGTGGACATGCTAGTAGGGGTAGTTCGATTACTCCTGGGTCTGTTACTCGAGGGGGCACTGTCCCGTCCCCCCTCGTCGAGTTTTGGCTGGTAGCAGTGGAAACTACTTCTTATGTTCGATCCCGAACATAACCCTATGGGATTCGTCCCATTGTTGGAGATTGATACTTTTCCTCGTTAATCTCTAACGTACCACCGGTCCACTTATCTTAAATAGGTTTATCGGATGGTACTTTCTGCCAGAACTCGGTTTTTAAAATGGCGTCTGTGTTCGTCTCTGTGACTCCTAAACCAAAGGTTGAGCCCTTTGTTCCACTTTTGGCGGGCCTCTGTACAGAGGCCCTCCAAAGTGGTGCCATTCTGTCTGGGTTACCACAGGGGTGTGGGAGGGGGTTTAGGCACCCTGGACCGAGTTGCCTTGCCAACTCTGGTCACACTCTGGTGTGATTGATCCAAGTGGTGAGCCTCCCCGCTCACCACTTAGTGAGTGTTGATTGACAGCTAGGCTGAATGAATGGGGGTTTTCTGCATAAAAGCAGGGCTTTTGGGACTGGATCTTCAGAAGTTGCCACAGGACCTAAGAATCCGACGAGGGTAACGCTGACCCGACCTGCAACGACGACACCTCCGGTGGAGCCCTGCTGAACCGCCTCACCACTTCCCGACGACAGAGGAGATCTCCCTGCCGGAGAGTCTCTTCCCTTGACTGGTAGGACCAACCAGTCCCCTTTGCTTTTTCTTCGCCTCAGGACGCAGTGGTCGAATTGCCCGTGCAGAGCACCCCGGCAACCGGATAGCCACTACCCCTGTACCGCGACCAAAGGGTGGTGCCTTGTGACCGAGCACTCTGCGGCTGGTCTCTTCCCTGGTGGTGCACCGGACTTCACTTTTCTTCGACGACGAGATCATCTCTACTCTTGGCAAAGACCCAACGTGCATCCACCACCAGGAACAACTGCCCCCGCCGGAGCTGTCTCTCCACAAACCAGGTACCGTGTCCGCCTGGCTTCCCTTCCGATCGGATCGAGTGAGATGTCTTAATCCTCTCCTTTCCGTTGGGTCGCCTCCAAGCTTTTTCTAACGTATTGTTCTGAACTGGTTCAATCTGCCGATAACAATTTGCTACAAAGACTCGAACGCATTTCCACTAAGAGACTTTTTGGGACATATCGCCTTGCCTCTCTCCGAGTGGGCTTGGCCTCTGAACTTTATGATCTATTGTGGTTCTTGCCTTCTTGCCTTGCATTTTTCCCGTGAAGTATTGAACTGTGTTGATTTCGTAACCTGCTTATTTTTCTCTCCCGTCCTAACTAATATTAGAGTGCCATCTAGGTTGAGGCATATACCTCTGTCTGAAAATAAGTGATGCTGGTAGAACCTAGACTTGTCGAAATATTATTAGAGGGATTGATCGTTTCTTCTTCGTAGAGTAATTGTAATTGAAGTGTTTGCCGTGATAGTGCCATAGTGTTTTCGATAGATGTTCCGTTATAAATAAATACCTTAATATCTTTACACTAAAGCCTCGTTGCGTGTTTGCTTGTCTTACTGTGAAGACTTGCCCTATATTGTATACTCCACATACTGCTTAACTCTTCTTGAGGGAAGTCTGACTGCTCAGCCACAGCTACCAAGTGAATCTGTGTGGTACAGACTGCTACCAAGTGGGTTTACTGCCAAACACCTTTAGTCCTAAATCTTTTGCAGTGGTCCCAGAGGGAACTGCACAGGTTTCCGCCTAACAGGGGGTGATAGGGGACATGAGTGGGGGCCTGGTGGAGGCTGCCCCTGAACTGCTGGGGGGTGGGGGTGCAGGGAGACATGAGTGGGGGCCTGGTGGAGGCTGCCCCTGGTGTCTGGGGGGTGGGGGTGGTGGGAGACATGGGTGGGGGCCTGGTGGAGGTTGCCCCTGGTGGCTGGGGGGTGGGGGTGGTGGGAGACATGGGTGGGGGCCTGGTGGAGGCTGCCCCTGCACTGCTGGGGGGTGGGGGTGGTGGTAGACATGGGTGGGGGCCTGGTGGGGGCTGTCCCTGGTGGCTGGGGGGTGGGGGTGATAGGGGGCATGAGTGGGAGCCTGGTAGAGGCTGCCCCTGCACTGCTGGGGGGTGGGGGTGGTGGTAGACATGGGTGGGGGCCTGGTGGGGGCTGCCCCTGGTGGCTGGGGGTGGTGGGAGACATGAATGGGGGCCTGGTGGAGGCTGCCCCTGCACTGCTGGGGGGTGGGGGTGCACGGAGACATGAGTGGGGGCCTGGTGGAGGCTGCCCCTGGTGGCTGGGGGGTGGGGGTGGTGGGAGACATGGGTGGGGGCCTGGTGGAGGCTGCCCCTGGTGGCTGGGGGGTGGGGGTGGTGGGAGACATGGGTGGGGGCCTGGTGGAGGCTGCCCCTGCACTGCTGGGGGGTGGGGGTGGTGGTAGTCATGGGTGGGGGCCTGGTGGGGGCTACCCCTGGTGGCTGGGTGGTGGGGGTGGTGGGAGACATGAGTGGGGGCCTGGTGGAGGCTACCCCTGGTGGCTGGGGGGTGGGGGTGGTGGGAGACATGAGTGGGGGCCTGGTGGAAGCTACCCCTGCACTGCTGGGGGGTGGGGGTGGTGGTAGACATGGGTGGGGGCCTGGTGGAGGCTGCCCCTGCACTGCTGGGGGTGGTGGTAGACATGGGCGGGGGCCTGGTGGGGGCTGCCCCTGGTGGCTGGGAGGTGGGGTTGATAGGTGACATGAGTGGGGGCCTGGTGGAGGCTGCCCCTGGTGGCTGGGGGGTGGGGGTGGTGGGAGACATGAGTGGGGGCCTGGTGGAGGCTTCCCCTGCACTGCTGGGGGGTGGGGGTGGTGGTAGACATGGGTGGGGGCCTGGTGGGGGCTGCCCCTGGTGGCTGGGGGTGGGGGTGGTGGGAGACATGAATGGGGGCCTGGTGGAGGCTGCCCCTGCACTGCTGGGGGGTGGGGGTGCAGGGAGACATGAGTGGGGGCCTGGTGGAGGCTGCTCCTGGTGGCTGGGGGGTGGCGGTGGTGGGAGACATGGGTGGGGGCCTGGTGGAGGCTGCCCCTGGTGGCTGGGGGGTGGGGGTGGTGGGAGACATGGGTGGGGGCCTGGTGGAGGCTGCCCCTGCTTTGCTGGGGGGTGGGGGTGGTGGTAGTCATGGGTAGGGGCCTGGTGGGGGCTACCCCTGGTGGCTGGGTGGTGGGGGTGGTGGGAGACATGAGTGGGGGCCTGATGGAGGCTTCCCCTGGTGGCTGGGGGGTGGGGGTGGTGGGAGACATGAGTGGGGGCCTGGTGGAGGCTACCCCTGCACTGCTGGGGGGTGGGGGTGATGGTAGACATGGGTGGGCGCCTGGTGGAGGCTGACCTTGGTGGCTGGGGGGTGGGGGTGGTCTGAGACATGAGTGGGGGCCTGGTGGAGGCTGCCCCTGGTGGCTGGGGGTGGGGGTGATAGGGGACATGAGTGGGGGCCTGGTGGAGGCTGCCTCTTGTGGCTCGGGAGTGGGGGTGGTGGGAGACATGAGTGGGGGCCTGGTGGAGGCTGCCCCTGCACTGCTGGGGGGTGGGGGTGGTGGTAGACATGGGTGGGGGCCTGGTGGAGGCTGCCCCTGGTGGCTGGGGGCTGGGGGTGATAGGGGACATGAGTGGGGGCCTGGTGGAGGCTGCCCCTGCACTGCTGGGGGGTGGGGGTAATAGGGGACATGAGTAGGGGCCTGGTGGAGGCTGCCACTGGTGGCTGGGGGGTGGGGGTGATAGGAGACATGAGTGGGGGCCTGCTGGAGGCTGCCCCTGGTGGCTGGGGGTGGGGGTGGTGGTAGACATGGGTGGGGGCCTGGTGGAGGCTGCCCCTGGTGGCTGGGGGTGGGGGTGATAGGGGACACGAGTGGGGTCCTGGTGGAGGCTGCCCCTGCACTGCTATGGTGTGGGGGTGCAGGGAGACATGAGTGGGGGCCTGGTGGAGGCTGCCCCTGGTGGCTGGGGGGTGGGGGTGGTGGGAGAATTGGGTGGGGCCTGGTGGAGGCTGCCCTTGGTGGCTGGGGCGTGGGGGTGGTGGGAGACATGAGTGGGGGCCTGGTGGAGGCTGCCCCTGCACTGCTGGGGGTGGTGGTAGACATGGGCGGGGGCCTGGTGGGGGCTGCCCCTGGTGGCTGGGAGGTGGGGTTGATAGGGGACATGAGTGGGGGCCTGGTGGAGGCTGCCCCTGGTGGCTGGGGGGTGGGGGTGGTGGGAGACATGAGTGGGGGCCTGGTGGAGGCTTCCCCTGCACTGCTGGGGGGTGGGGGTGGTGGTAGACATGGGTGGGGGCCTGGTGGGGGCTGCCCCTGGTGGCTGGGGGGTGGGGGTGGTGGGAGACATGAATGGGGGCCTGGTGGAGGCTGCCCCTGCACTGCTGGGGGGTGGGGGTGCAGGGAGACATGAGTGGGGGCCTGGTGGAGGTTGCTCCTGGTGGCTGGGGGGTGGCGGTGGTGGGAGACATGGGTGGGGGCCTGGTGGAGGCTGCCCCTGGTGGCTGGGGGGTGGGGGTGGTGGGAGACATGGGTGGGGGCCTGGTGGAGGCTGCCCCTGCTTTGCTGGGGGGTGGGGGTGGTGGTAGTCATGGGTAGGGGCCTGGTGGGGGCTACCCCTGGTGGCTGGGTGGTGGGGGTGGTGGGAGACATGAGTGGGGGCCTGATGGAGGCTTCCCCTGGTGGCTGGGGGGTGGGGGTGGTGGGAGACATGAGTGGGGGCCTGGTGGAGGCTACCCCTGCACTGCTGGGGGGTGGGGGTGATGGTAGACATGGGTGGGGGCCTGGTGGAGGCTGACCTTGGTGGCTGGGGGGTGGGGTGGTGGGAGACATGAGTGCGGGCCTGGTGGAGGCTGCCCCTGGTGGCTGGGGGTGGGGGTGATAGGGGACATGAGTGGGGGCCTGGTGGAGGCTGCCTCTTGTGGCTCGGGAGTGGGGGTGGTGGGAGACATGAGTGGGGGCCTGGTGGAGGCTGCCCCTGCACTGCTGGGGGGTGGGGGTGGTGGTAGACATGGGTGGGGGCCTGGTGGAGGCTGCCCCTGGTGGCTGGGGGCTGGGGGTGATAGGGGACATGAGTGGGGGCCTGGTGGAGGCTGCCCCTGCACTGCTGGGGGGTGGGGGTAATAGGGGACATGAGTAGGGGCCTGGTGGAGGCTGCCACTGGTGGCTGGGGGGTGGGGGTGATAGGGGACATGAGTGGGGGCCTGCTGGAGGCTGCCCCTGGTGGCTGGGGGTGGGGGTGGTGGTAGACATGGGTGGGGGCCTGGTGGAGGCTGCCCCTGGTGGCTGGGGGTGGGGCTGATAGGGGACACGAGTGGGGGCCTGGTGGAGGCTGCCCCTGCACTGCTATGGTGTGGGGGTGCAGGGAGACATGAGTGGGGGCCTGGTGGAGGCTGCCCCTGGTGGCTGGGGGGGTGGGGGTGGTGGGAGAATTGGGTGGGGGCCTGGTGGAGGCTGCCCTTGGTGGCTGGGGGGTGGGGGTGGTGGGAGACATGGGTGGGGGCCTGGTGGAGGCTGCCCCTGCACTGCTGGGGGGTGGGGGTGGTGGTAGACATGGGTGGGGGCCTGGTGGGGGCTGCCCCTGGTGGCTGGGGGGTGGGGGTGATAGGGGACATGAGTGGGGGCCTGGTGGAGGCTGCCCCTGCACTGCTGGGGGGTGGGGGTGGTGGTAGACATTGGTGGGGGCCTGGTGGAGGCTGCCCCTGGTGGCTGGGGGGTGGGGGTGATAGGGGACATGAGTGGGGGCCTGGTGGAGGCTGCCCCTGGTGGCTGGGGGGTGGGGGTGGTGGGAGACATGAGTGGGGGCCTGGTGGAGGCTGCCCCTGCACTGCTGGGGGGTGGGGGTGGTGGTAGACATGGGTGGGGGCCTGGTGGGGGCTGCCCCTGGTGGCTGGGGGGTGGGGGTGGTGGGAGACATGAGTGGGGGCCTGGTGGAGGCTGCCCCTGCACTGCTGGGGGGTGGGGGTGCAGGGAGACATGAGTGGGGGCCTTGTGGTGGCTGCCCCTGGTGGCTGGGGGTGATAGGGGACATGAGTGGGGGCCTGGTGGAGGCTGCCCCTGCACTGCTGGGGGGTGGGGGCCTGGTGGGGGCTGCCCCTGGTGGCTGGGGGGTGGGGGTGATAGGGGACATGAGTGGGGGACTGGTGGAGGCTGCCCCTGGTGGCTGGGGGGTGGGGGTGGTGGGAGACATGAGTGGGGGCCTGGTGGAGGCTGCCCCTGCACTGCTGGGGGTTGGGGTGGTGGTAGACATGGGTGGGGGCCTGGTGGGGGCTGCCCCTGGTGGTTGGGGGGTGGGGGTGATAGGGGACATGAGTGGGGGCCTGGTGGAGGCTGCCCCTGCACTGCTGGGGGGTGGGGGTGGTGGTAGACATGGGTGGGGGCCTGGTGGAGGCTGCCCCTGGTGGCTGGGGGGTGGGGGTGATAGGGGACATGAGTGGGGGCCTGGTGGAGGCTGCCCCTGCACTGCTGGGTGGTGGGGGTGGTGGTAGACATGGGTGGGGGCCTGGTGAGGGCTGCCCCTGGTGGCTGGGGGGTGGGGGTGATAGGGGACATGAGTGGGGGCCTGGTGGAGGCTGCCCCTGCACTGCTGGGGGGTGGGGGCGGTGGTAGACATTGGTGGGGGCCTGGTGGAGGCTGCCCCTGGTGGCTGGGGGGTGGGGGTGATAGGGGACATGAGTGGGGGCCTGGTGGAGGCTGCCCCTGGTGGCTGGGGGGTGGGGGTGGTGGGAGACATGAGTGGGGGCCTGGTGGAGGCTGCCCCTGCACTGCTGGGGGGTGGGGGTGGTGGTAGACATGGGTGGGGGCCTGGTGGGGGCTGCCCCTGGTGGCTGGGGGGTGGGGGTGGTGGGAGACATGAGTGGGTGCCTGGTGGAGGCTGCCCCTGCACTGCTGGGGGGTGGGGGTGCAGGGAGACATGAGTGGGGGCCTTGTGGAGGCTGCCCCTGGTGGCTGGGGGTGATAGGGGACATAAGTGGGGGCCTGGTGGAGGCTGCCCCTGCACTGCTGGGGGGTGGGGGTGGTGGTAGACATGGGTGGGGGCCTGGTGGGGGCTGCCCCTGGTGGCTGGGGGGTGGGGGTGATAGGGGACATGAGTGGGGGACTGGTGGAGGCTTCCCCTGGTGGCTGGGGGGTGGGGGTGGTGGGAGACATGAGTGGGGGCCTGGTGGAGGCTGCCCCTGCACTACTGGGGGGTGGGGGTGGTGGTAGACATGGGTGGGGGCCTGGTGGGGGCTGCCCCTGGTGGCTGGGGGGTGGGGGTGATAGGGGACATGAGTGGGGGCCTGGTGGAGGCTGCCCCTGCACTGCTGGGGGGTGGGGGTGGTGGTAGACATGGGTGGGGGCCTGGTGGAGGCTGCCCCTGGTGGCTGGGGGGTGGGGGTGATAGGGGACATGAGTGGGGGCCTGGTGGAGGCTGCCCCTGCACTGCTGGGTGGTGGGGGTGGTGGTAGACATGGGTGGGGGCCTGGTGAGGGCTGCTCCTGGTGGCTGGGGGGTGGGGGTGGTGGGAGACATGAGTGGGGGCCTGGTGGAGGCTGTCCCTGCACTGCTGGGGGGTGGGGGTGCAGGGAGACATGAATGGGGGCTTGGTGGAGGCTGCCCCTGGTGGCTGGGGGCTGGGGGTGATTGGGGACATGAGTGGGGGCCTGGTGGAGGTTGCCCCTGCTCTGCTGGGGGGTGGGGGTGGTGGTAGACATGGGTGGGGGCCTGGTGGGGGCTGCCCCTGGTGGCTGGGGGGTGGGGGTGTTAGGGGACATGAGTGGGGGCCTGGTGGAGGCTGCCCCTGGTGGCTGGGGGGTGGAGGTGGTGGGAGACATGAGTGGGGGCCTGGTGGAGGCTGCCCCTGCACTGCTGGGGGGTGGGGGTGGTGGTAGACATGGGTGGGGGCCTGGTGGGGGCTGCCCCTGGTGGCTGGGGTTTGGGGGTGGTGGGAGACATGAGTGGGGGCCTGGTGGAGGCTGCCCCTGGTGGCTGGGGGAGGGGGTGGTGGTAGACATGAGTGGGGGCCTGGTGGAGGCTGTCCCTGCACTGCTGTGGGGTGGGGGTGGTGGTAGACATGGGTGGGGGCCTGGTGGAGGCTGCCCCTGGTGGCCGGGGGGTGGGGGTGATAGGGGACATGAGTGGAGGCCTGGTGGAGGCTGCCCCTGCACTGCTGGGGGGTGGGGGTGCAGGGAGACATGAGTGGGGGCCTGGTGGAGGCTGCCCCTGGTGGCTGGGGGGTGGGGGCAGTGGGAGACATGGGTGGGGGCCTGGTGGAGGCTGCCCCTGGTGGCTGGGGGGTGGGGGTGGTGGGAGACATGAGTGGGGGCCTGGTGGAGGATGCCCCTGCACTGCTGGGGGGTGGGGGTGGTGGTAGACATGGGTGGGGGCTTGGTGGGGGCTGCCCCTGGTGGCTGGGGGGTGGGGGTGATAGGGGACATGAGTGGGGGACTGGTGGAGGCTTCCCCTGGTGGCTGGGGGGTGGGGGTGGTGGGAGACATGAGTGGGGGCCTGGTGGAGGATGCCCCTGCACTGCTGGGGGGTGGGGGTGGTGGTAGACATGGGTGGGGGCCTGGTGGGGGCTGCCCCTGGTGGCTGGGGGGTGGGGGTGATAGGGGACATGAGTGGGGGACTGGTGGAGGCTTCCCCTGGTGGCTGGGGGGTGGGGGTGGTGGGAGACATGAGTGGGGGCCTGGTGGAGGCTGCCCCTGCACTACTGGGGGGTGGGGGTGGTGGTAGACATGGGTGGGGGCCTGGTGGGGGCTGCCCCTGGTGGCTGGGGGGTGGGGGTGATAGGGGACATGAGTGGGGGCCTGGTGGAGGCTGCCCCTGCACTGCTGGGGGGTGGGGGTGGTGGTAGACATGGGTGGGGGCCTGGTGGAGGCTGCCCCTGGTGGCTGGGGGGTGGGGGTGATAGGGGACATGAGTGGGGGCCTGGTGGAGGCTGCCCCTGCACTGCTGGGTGGTGGGGGTGGTGGTAGACATGGGTGGGGGCCTGGTGAGGGCTGCTCCTGGTGGCTGGGGGGTGGGGGTGGTGGGAGACATGAGTGGGGGCCTGGTGGAGGCTGTCCCTGCACTGCTGGGGGGTGGGGGTGCAGGGAGACATGAATGGGGGCTTGGTGGAGGCTGCCCCTGGTGGCTGGGGGCTGGGGGTGATTGGGGACATGAGTGGGGGCCTGGTGGAGGTTGCCCCTGCTCTGCTGGGGGGTGGGGGTGGTGGTAGACATGGGTGGGGGCCTGGTGGGGGCTGCCCCTGGTGGCTGGGGGGTGGGGGTGTTAGGGGACATGAGTGGGGGCCTGGTGGAGGCTGCCCCTGGTGGCTGGGGGGTGGAGGTGGTGGGAGACATGAGTGGGGGCCTGGTGGAGGCTGCCCCTGCACTGCTGGGGGGTGGGGGTGGTGGTAGACATGGGTGGGGGCCTGGTGGGGGCTGCCCCTGGTGGCTGGGGTTTGGGGGTGGTGGGAGACATGAGTGGGGGCCTGGTGGAGGCTGCCCCTGGTGGCTGGGGGAGGGGGTGGTGGTAGACATGAGTGGGGGCCTGGTGGAGGCTGTCCCTGCACTGCTGTGGGGTGGGGGTGGTGGTAGACATGGGTGGGGGCCTGGTGGAGGCTGCCCCTGGTGGCCGGGGGGTGGGGGTGATAGGGGACATGAGTGGAGGCCTGGTGGAGGCTGCCCCTGCACTGCTGGGGGGTGGGGGTGCAGGGAGACATGAGTGGGGGCCTGGTGGAGGCTGCCCCTGGTGGCTGGGGGGTGGGGGCAGTGGGAGACATGGGTGGGGGCCTGGTGGAGGCTGCCCCTGGTGGCTGGGGGGTGGGGGTGGTGGGAGACATGAGTGGGGGCCTGGTGGAGGATGCCCCTGCACTGCTGGGGGGTGGGGGTGGTGGTAGACATGGGTGGGGGCTTGGTGGGGGCTGCCCCTGGTGGCTGGGGGGTGGGGGTGATAGGGGACATGAGTGGGGGCCTGGTGGAGGCTGCCCCTGCACTGCTGGGGGGTGGGGGTGGTGGTAGACATGGGTGGGGGCCTGGTGGAGGCTGCCCCTGGTGGCTGGGGGGTGGGGGTGATAGGGGACATGAGTGGGGGCCTGGTGGAGGCTGCCCCTGCACTGCTGGGTGGTGGGGATGGTGGTAGACATGGCTGGGGGCCTGGTGAGGGCTGCCCCTGGGGGGTGGGGGTGGTGGGAGACATGAGTGGGGGCCTGGTGGAGGCTGTCCCTGCACTGCTGGGGGGTGGGGGTGCAGGGAGACATGAGTGGGGGCCTGGTGGAGGCTTCCCCTGGTGGCTGGGGGGTGGGGGTGATTGGGGACATGAGTGGGGGCCTGGTGGAGGCTGCCCCTGCACTGCTGGGGGGTGGTGGTGGTGGTAGACATGGGTGGGGGCCTGGTGGGGGCTGCCTCTGGTGGCTGGGGGTGGGGGTAATAGGGGACATGAGTGGTGGCCTGGTGGAGGCTGCCCCTGGTGGCTGGGGGGTGGAGGTGGTGGGAGACATGAGTGGGGGCCTGGTGGAGGCTGCCCCTGCACTGCTGGGGGGTGGGGGTGGTGGTAGACATGGGTGGGGGCCTGGTGGGGGCTGCCCCTGGTGGCTGGGGTTTGGGGGTGGTGGGAGACATGAGTGGGGGCCTGGTGGAGGCTGCCCCTGGTGGCTGGGAGAGGGGGTGGTGGTAGACATGAGTGGGGGCCTGGTGGAGGCTGTCCCTGCACTGCTGTGGGGTGGGGGTGGTGGTAGACATGGGTGGGGGCCTGGTGGAGGCTGCCCCTGGTGGCCGGGGGGTGGGGGTGATAGGGGACATGAGTGGGGGCCTGGTGGAGGCTGCCCCTGCACTGCTGGGGGGTGGGGGTGCAGGGAGACATGAGTGGGGGCCTGGTGGAGGCTGCCCCTGGTGGCTGGGGGGTGGGGGCGGTGGGAGACATGGGTGGGGGCCTGGTGGAGGCTGCCCCTGGTGGCTGGGGGGTGAGGGTGGTGGGAGACATGGGTGGGGGCCTGGTGGAGGCTGCCCCTGGTGGCTGGGGGGTGGGGGTGGTGGGAGACATGAGTGGGGGCCTGGTGGAGGCTGCCCCTGGTGGTTGGGGGTGGGGGTGATAGGGGACATGAGTGGAGGCCTGGTGGAGGCTGCCCCTGCACTGCTGGGGGGTGGGGGTAATAGGGGACATGAGTGGGGGCCTGGTGGGGGCTGCCCCTGCACTGCTGGGGGGTGGGGGTAATAGGGGACATGAGTGGGGGCCTGGTGGAGGCTGCCCCTGGTGGTTGGGGGTGGGGGTGATAGGGGAAATGAGTGGAGGCCTGGTGGAGGCTGCCCCTGCACTGCTGGGAGGTGGGGGTGGTGGGAGACATGAGTGGGGGCCTGGTGGAGGCTGCCCCTGCACTGCTGGGGGGTGGGGGTGGTGGTAGACATGGGTGGGGGCCTGGTGGAGGCTGCCCCTGCACTGCTGGGGGGTGAGGGTGCAGGGAGACATGAGTGGGGGCCTGGTGGAGGCTGCCCCTGGTGGCTGGGGGGTGGGGGTGATAGGGGACATGAGTGGGGGCCTGGTGGAGGCTGCCCCTGGTGGCTGGGGGGTGGGGGTGGTGGGAGACATGAGTGGGGGCTTGGTGGAGGCTGCCCCTGCACTGCTGGGGGGGTGGGGGTAATAGGGGACATGAGTGGGGGCCTGTTGGAGGCTTCCCCTGGTGGCTGGGGGGTGGGGGTGGTGGGAGACATGAGTGGGGGCTTGGTGGAGGCTGCCCCTGCACTGCTGGGGGGGTGGGGGTAATAGGGGACATGAGTGGGGGCCTGTTGGAGGCTGCCCCTGCACTGCTGGGGGGTGGGGGTGCAGGGAGACATGAGTGGGGGCCTGGTGGAGGCTGCCCCAGCACTGCTGGGGGGTGGGGGTGCAGGGAGACATGAGTGGGGGCCTGGTGGAGGCTGCCCCTGGTGGCTGGGGGGTGGGGTGGTGGGAGACATCGGTGGGGGTCTGGTGGAGGCTGCCCCTGGTGGCTGGGGGGTGGGGGTGGTGGGAGACATGGGTGGGGGCGTGGTGGAGGCTGCCCCTGCACTCATGGGGGGTGGGGGTGGTAGTAGACATGGGTGGGGGTCTGGTGGGGGCTGCCCCTGTTGGCTGGGGGTGGGGGTGGTGGGAGACATGAGTGGGGGCCTGGTGGAAGCTGCCCCTGCACTGCTGGGGTGTGGGGGTGGTGGTAGCCATGGGTGGGGGCCTGGTGGAGGCTGCTCCTGGTGGCTGGGGGGTGGGGGTGATAGGGGACATGAGTGGGGGCCTGGTGGAGGCTGCCCCTGGTGGCTGGGGGGTGGGGGTGGTGGGAGACATGAGTGGGGGCCTGGTGGAGGCTGCCCGTGCACTGCTGGGGGGTGGGGGTAATAGGGGACATGAGTGGGGGCCTGGTGGAGGCTGCCCCTGCACTGCTGGGGGGTGGGGGTAATAGGGGACATGAGTGGGGGCCTGGTGGAGGCTGCCCCTGGTGGCTGGGGGGTGGGGGTGGTGGTAGACATGGATGGGGGCCTGGTGGAGGCTGCCCCTGGTGGCTGGGGGGTGGGGGTGATAGGGGACATGAGTGGGGGCCTGGTGGAGGCTGCCCCTGGTGGCTGGGGGGTGGGGGTGATAGGGGACATGAGTGGGGGCCTGGTGGAGGCTGCCCCTGGTGGCTGGGGGGTGGTGGTGGTGGGAGACATGAGTGGGGGCCTGGTGGAGGCTGCCCCTGCACTGCTGGGGGGTGGGGGTAATAGGGGACATGAGTGGGGGCCTGGTGGGGGCTGCCCCTGCACTGCTGGGGGGTTGGGGTAATAGGGGACATGAGTGGGGGCCTGGTGGAGGCTGCCCCTGGTGGCTGGGGGGTGGGGGTGATAGAGGACATGAGTGGAGGCCTGGTGGAGGCTGCCCCTGCACTGCTGGGGGGTGGGGTGGTGGGAGACATGAGTGGGGGCCTGGTGGAGGCTGCCCCTGCACTGCTGGGGGGTGGGGGTGGTGGTAGACATGGGTGGGGGCCTGGTGGAGGCTGCCCCTGGTGGCTGGGGGTGGGGGTGGTGGGAGACATGAGTGGGGGCCTGGTGGAGGCTGCCCCTGGTGGCTCTGGGGTGGGGGTGATAGGGGACATGAGTCGGGGCCTGTTGGAGGCTGCCCCTGGTGGCTGGGGGGTGGGGGTGGTGGTAGACATGGGTGGGGGCCTGGTGGAGGCTGCCCCTGGTGGCTGGGGGTGGGGGTGGTGGGAGACATGAGTGGGGGCCTGGTAGAGGCTGCCCCTGGTGGCTCTGGGGTGGGGGTGATAGGGGACATGAGTGGGGGCCTGTTGGAGGCTGCCCCTGGTGGCTGGGGTGTGGGGGTGGTGGGAGACATGAGTGGAGGCCTGGTGGAGGCTGCCCCTGCACTGCTGGGGGGTGGGGTAATAGGGGACATGAGTGGGGGCCTGGTGGAGGCTGACCCTGCACTGCTGGGGGGTGGGGGTAATAGGGGACATGTGTGGGGGCCTGGTGGAGGCTTCCCCTGGTGGCTGGGCGGTGGGGGTGATAGGGGACGTGAGTGGGGGCCTGGTGGAGGCTGCCCCTGCACTGCCGGGGGGTGGGGGTGCAGGGAGACATGAGTGGGGGCCTGGTGGAGGCTGCCCCTGGTGGGTGGGGGTGGTGGGAGACATGAGTGGGGGCCTGGTGTAGGCTGCCCCTGCACTGCTGGGGGGTGGGGGTGCAGGGAGACATGAGTGGGGGCCTGGTGGAGGCTGCCCCTGGTGGCTGGGGGGTGGGGTGGTGGGAGACATGGGTGGGGGCCTGATGGAGGCTGCCCCTGGTGGCTGGGGGGTGGGGGTGGTGGGAGACATGGGTGGGGGCCTGGTGGAGGCTGCCCCTGCGCTCCTGGGGGGTGGGGGTGGTGGTAGACATGGGTGGGGGCCTGGTGTGGGCTGCCCCTGTTGGCTGGGGGGTGGGGGTGGTGGGAGACATGAGTGGGGGCCTGGTGGAGGCTGCCCCTGGTGGCTGGGGGGTGGGGGTGGTGGGTGACATGAGTGGGGGCCTGGTGGAAGCTGCCCCTGCACTGCTGGGGGGTGGGGGTGGTGGTAGCCATGGGTGGGGGCCTGGTGGAGGCTGCCCCTGGTGGCTGGGGGGTGGGGGTGGTGGGAGACATGAGTGGGGGCCTGGTGGCGGCTGCCCCTGGTGGCTGGGGGGTGGGGGTGGTGGGAGACATGGGTGGGGGCGTGGTGGAGGCTGCCCCTGCACTTCTGGGGGGTGGGGGTGGTAGTAGACATGGGTGGGGGTCTGGTGGGGGCTGCCCCTGTTGGCTGGGGGGTGGGGTGGTGGGAGACATGAGTGGGGGCCTGGTGGAGGCTGCCCCTGGTGGCTGGGGGGTGGGGGTGATAGGGGACATGAGTGGGGGCCTGGTGGAGGCTGACCTTGGTGGCTGGGGGGTGGGGGTGGTGGGAGACATGAGTGGGGGCCTGGTGGAGGCTGCCCCTGGTGGCTGGGGGTGGGGGTGATAGGGGACATGAGTGGGGGCCTGGTGGAGGCTGCCCCTGGTGGCTCGGGAGTGGGGGTGGTGGGAGACATGAGTGGGGGCCTGGTGGAGGCTGCCCCTGCACTGCTGGGGGGTGGGGGTGGTGGTAGACATGGGTGGGGGCCTGGTGGAGGCTGCCCCTGGTGGCTGGGGGGTGGGGGTGATAGGGGACATGAGTGGGGGCTGGTGGAGGCTGCCCCTGCACTGCTGGGGGGTGGGGGTAATAGGGGACATGAGTGGGGGCCTGTTGGAGGCTGCCACTGGTGGCTGGGGGGTGGGGGTGATAGGGGACATGAGTGGGGGCCTGCTGGAGGCTGCCCCTGGTGGCTGGGGGTGGGGGTGGTGGTAGACATGGGTGGGGGCCTGGTGGAGGCTGCCCCTGGTGGCTGGGGGTGGGGGTGATAGGGGACATGAGTGGGGGCCTGGTGGAGGCTGCCCCTGCACTGCTATGGTGTGGGGGTGCAGGGAGACATGAGTGGGGGCCTGGTGGAGGCTGCCCCTGGTGGCTGGGGGGTGGGGTGGTGGGAGAATTGGGTGGGGGCCTGGTGGAGGCTGCCCTTGGTGGCTGGGGGGTGGGGGTGGTGGGAGACATGGATGGGGGCCTGGTGGAGGCTGCCCCTGCACTGCTGGGGGGTGGGGGTGGTGGTAGACATGGGTGGGGGCCTGGTGGGGGCTGCCCCTGGTGGCTGGGGGGTGGGGGTGATAGGGGACATGAGTGGGGGCCTGTTGGAGGCTGCCCCTGCACTGCTGGGGGTGGGGGTGGTGGTAGACATTGGTGGGGGCCTGGTGGAGGCTGCCCCTGGTGGCTGGGGGGTGGGGGTGATAGGGGACATGAGTGGGTGCCTGGTGGAGGCTGCCCCTGCACTGCTGGGGGGTGGGGGTGCAGGGAGACATGAGTGGGGGCCTTGTGGAGGCTGCCCCTGGTGGCTGGGGGTGATAGGGGACATGAGTGGGGGCCTGGTGGAGGCTGCCTCTGCACTGCTGGGGGGTGGGGGTGGTGGTAGACATGGGTGGGGGCCTGGTGGGGGCTGCCCCTGGTGGCTGGGGGGTGGGGGTGATAGGGGACATGAGTGGGGGACTGGTGGAGGCTGCCCCTGGTGGCTCGGGGGTGGGGGTGGTGGGAGACATGAGTGGGGGCTGTTGGAGGCTGCCCCTGCACTGCTGGGGGGTGGGGGTGGTGGTAGACATGGGTGGGGCCTGGTGGGGTCTGCCCCTGTTGGCTGGGGTGTGGGGGTGGTGGGAGACATGAGTGGGGGCATGGTGGAGGCTGCCCCTGCACTGCTGGGGGGTGGGGGTGGTGGTAGACATGGGTGGGGGCCTGGTGGAGGCTGCCCCTGGTGGCTGGGGGGTGGGGGTGATAGGGGACATGAGTGGGGGCCTGGTGGAGGCTGCCCCTGCACTGCTGGGTGGTGGGGGTGGTGGTAGACATGGGTGGGGGCCTGGTGAGGGCTCTCCCTGGTGGCTGGGGGGTGGGGGTGGTGGGAGAAATGAGTGGGGGCCTGGTGGAGGCTGCCCCTGCACTGCTGGGGGGTGGGGGTGGTGGTAGACATGGGTGGGGGCCTGGTGGGGGCTGCCCCTGGTGGCTGGGGGGTGGGGGTGATAGGGGACATGAGTGGGGGACTGGTGGAGGCTGCCCCTGGTGGCTCGGGGGTGGGGGTGGTGGGAGACATGAGTGGGGGCCTGTTGGAGGCTGCCCCTGCACTGCTGGGGGGTGGGGGTGGTGGTAGACATGGGGTGGGGGCCTGGTGGGGTCTGCCCTGTTGGCTGGGGTGTGGGGGTGGTGGGAGACATGAGTGGGGGCCTGGTGGAGGCTGCCCCTGCACTGCTGGGGGGTGGGGGTGGTGGTAGACATGGGTGGGGGCCTGGTGGAGGCTGCCCCTGGTGGCTGGGGGGTGGGGGTGATAGGGGACATGAGTGGGGGCCTGGTGGAGGCTGCCCCTGCACTGCTGGGTGGTGGGGGTGGTGGTAGACATGGGTGGGGGCCTGGTGAGGGCTCTCCCTGGTGGCTGGGGGGTGGGGGTGGTGGGAGAAATGAGTGTGGGCCTGGTGGAGGCTGTCCCTGCACTGCTGGGGGGTGGGGGTGCAGGGAGACATGAGTGGGGGCCTGGTGGAGGCTGCCCCTGGTGGCTGGGGGTGGGGGTGATTGGGGACATGAGTGGGGGCCTGGTGGAGGCTGCCCCTGCACTGCTGGGGGGTGGGGGTGGTGGTAGACATGGGTGGGGGCCTGGTGGGGGCTGCCCCTGGTGGCTGGGGGTTGGGGGTGATAGGGGATATGAGTGGGGGCCTGGTGGAGGCTGCCCCTGGTGGCTGGGGGGTGGAGGTGGTGGGAGACATGAGTGGGGGCCTGGTGGAGGCTGCCCCTGCACTGCTGGAGGGTGGGGGTGGTGGTAGACATGGGTGGGGGCCTGGTGGGGGCTGCCCCTGGTGGCTGGGGTTTGGGGGTGGTGGGAGACATGAGTGGGGGCCTGGTGGAGGCTGCCCCTGGTGGCTGGGGAAGGGGGTGGTGGTAGACATGAGTGGGGGCCTGGTGGAGGCTGTCCCTGCACTGCTGTGGGGTGGGGGTGGTGGTAGACATGGGTGGGGGCCTGTTGGAGGCTGCCCCTGGTGGCCGGGGGGTGGGGGTGATAGGGGACATGAGTGGGGGCCTGGTGGAGGCTGCCCCTGCACTGCTGGGGGGTGGGGGTGCAGGGAGACATGAGTGGGGGCCTGGTGGAGGCTGCCCCTGGTGGCTGGGGGGTGGGGGCGGTGGGAGACATGGGTGGGGGCCTGGTGGAGGCTGCCCCTGGTGGCTGGGGGGTGAGGGTGGTGGGAGACATGGGTGGGGGCCTGGTGGAGGCTGCCCCTGGTGGCTGGGGGGTGGGGGTGATAGGGGACATGAGTGGGGGCCTGGTGGAGGCTGCCCCTCGTGGCTGGGGGGTGGGGGTGATAGGGGACATGAGTGGGGGCCTGGTGGAGGCTGCCCCTGGTGGCTGGGGGGTGGGGGTGGTGGGAGACAGGAGTGGGGGCCTGGTGGAGGCTGCCCCTGGTGGTTGGGGGTGGGGGTGATAGGGGACATGAGTGGAGGCCTGGTGGAGGCTGCCCCTGCACTGCTGGGGGGTGGGGGTAATAGGGGACATGAGTGGGGGCCTGGTGGGGGCTGCCCCTGCACTGCTGGGGGGTGGGGGTAATAGGGGACATGAGTGGGGGCCTGGTGGAGGCTGCCCCTGGTGGTTGGTGGTGGGGGTGATAGGGGACATGAGTGGAGGCCTGGTGGAGGCTGCCCCTGCACTGCTGGGGGGTGGGGGTGGTGGGAGACATGAGTGGGGGCCTGGTGGAGGCTGCCCCTGCACTGCTGGGGGGTGGGGGTGGTGGTAGACATGGGTGGGGGCCTGGTGGAGGCTGCCCCTGCACTGCTGGGGGGTGGGGGTGCAGGGAGACATGAGTGGGGGCCTGGTGGAGGCTGCCCCTGGTGGCTGGGGGGTGGGGGTGATAGGGGACATGAGTGGGGGCCTGGTGGAGGCTGCCCCTGGTGGCTGGGGGGTGGGGGTGGTGGGAGACATGAGTGGGGGCTTGGTGGAGGCTGCCCCTGCACTGCTGGGGGGTGGGGGTAATAGGGGACATGAGTGGGGGCCTGGTGGAGGCTTCCCCTGGTGGCTGGGGGGTGTGGGTGATAGGGGACATGAGTGGGGGCCTGGTGGAGGCTGCCCCTGCACTGCTGGGAGGTGGGGGTGCAGGGAGACATGAGTGGGGGCCTGGTGGAGGCTGCCCCAGCACTGCTGGGGGGTGGGGGTGCAGGGAGACATGAGTGGGGGCCTGGTGGAGGCTGCCCCTGGTGGCTGGGGGGTGGGGTGGTGGGAGACATGGGTGGGGGTCTGGTGGAGGCTGCCCCTGGTGGCTGGGGGGTGGGGGTGGTGGGAGACATGGGTGGGGGCATGGTGGAGGCTGCCCCTGCACTCCTGGGGGGTGGGGGTGGTAGTAGACATGGGTGGGGGTCTGGTGGGGGCTGCCCCTGTTGGCTGGGGGGTGGGGGTGGTGGGAGACATGAGTGGGGGCCTGGTGGAAGCTGCCCCTGCACTGCTGGGGGGTGGGGGTGGTGGTAGCCATGGGTGGGGGCCTGGTGGAGGCTGCCCCTGGTGGCTGGGGGGTGGGGGTGATAGGGGACATGAGTGGGGGCCTGGTGGAGGCTGCCCCTGGTGGCTGGGGGTGGGGGTGGTGGGAGACATGAGTGGGGGCCTGGTTGAAGCTGCCCCTGCACTGCTGGGGGGTGGGGGTGGTGGTAGCCATGGGTGGGGGCCTGGTGGAGGCTGCCCCTGGTGGCTGGGGGGTGGGGGTGGTGGGAGACATGAGTGGGGGCCTGGTGGCGGCTGCCCCTGGTGGCTGGGGGGTAGGGGCGATAGGGGGCATGAGTGGGGGCCTGGTGGAGGCTGTCCCTGGTGGCTGGGGGGTGGGGGTGGTGGGAGACATGAGTGGGGGCCTGGTGGAGGCTGCCCGTGCACTGCTGGGGGGTGGGGGTAATAGGGGACATGAGTGGGGGCCTGGTGGAGGCTGCCCCTGCACTGCTGGGGGGTGGGGGTAATAGGGGACATGAGTGGGGGCCTGGTGGAGGCTGCCCCTGGTGGCTGGGGGGTGGGGGTGATAGGGGACATAAGTGGGGGCCTGGTGGAGGCTGCCCCTGGTGGCTGGGGGGTGGGGGTGATAGGGGACATGAGTGGGGGCCTGGTGGAGGCTGCCCCTGGTGGCTGGGGGGTGGTGGTGGTGGGAGACATGAGTGGGGGCCTGGTGGAGGCTGCCCCTGCACTGCTGGGGGGTGGGGGTAATAGGGGACATGAGTGGGGGCCTGGTGGGGGCTGCCCCTGCACTGCTGGGGGGTGGGGGTAATAGGGGACATGAGTGGGGGCCTGGTGGAGGCTGCCCCTGGTGGCTGGGGGGTGGGGGTGATAGAGGACATGAGTGGAGGCCTGGTGAAGGCTGCCCCTGCACTGCTGGGGGGTGGGGGTGGTGGGAGACATGAGTGGGGGCCAGGTGGAGGCTGCCCCTGCACTGCTGGGGGTTGGGGGTGGTGGTAGACACGGGTGGGGGCCTGGTGGAGGCTGCCCCTGGTGGCTGGGGGTGGGGGTGGTGGGAGACATGAGTGGGGGCCTGGTGGAGGCTGCCCCTGGTGGCTCTGGGGTGGGGGTGATAGGGGACATGAGTGGGGGCCTGTTGGAGGCTGCCCCTGGTGGCTGGGGGGTGGGGGTGGTGGTAGACATGGGTGGGGGCCTGGTGGAGGCTGCCCCTGGTGGCTGGGGGTGGGGAGGTGGGAGACATGAGTGGGGGCCTGGTGGAGGCTGCCCCTGGTGGCTCTGGGGTGGGGGTGATAGGGGACATGAGTGGGGGCCTGTTGGAGGCTGCCCCTGGTGGCTGGGGGGTGGGGGTGGTGGGAGACATGAGTGGAGGCCTGGTGGAGGCTGCCCCTGCACTGCTGGGGGGTGGGGTAATAGGGGACATGAGTGGGGGCCTGGTGGAGGCTGACCCTGCACTGCTGGGGGGTGGGGGTAATAGGGGACATGTGTGGGGGCCTGGTGTAGGCTTCCCCTGGTGGCTGGGGGGTGGGGGTGATAGGGGACGTGAGTGGGGGCCTGGTGGAGGCTGCCCCTGCACTGCCGGGGGGTGGGGGTGCAGGGAGACATGAGTGGGGGCCTGGTGGAGGCTGCCCCTGGTGGGTGGGGGTGGTGGGAGACATGAGTGGGGGCCTGGTGTAGGCTGCCCCTGCACTGCTGGGGGGTGGGGGTGCAGGGAGACATGAGTGGGGGCCTGGTGGAGGCTGCCCCTGGTGGCTGGGGGGTGGGGGTGGTGGGAGACATGGGTGGGGGCCTGGTGGAGGCTGCCCCTGGTGGCTGGGGGGTGGGGGGTGGTGGTAGACATGGGTGGGGGCCTGGTGTGGGCTGCCCCTGTGGGGTGGGGGTGGTGGGAGACATGAGTGGGGGCCTGGTGGAGGCTGCCCCTGGTGGCTGGGGGGTGGGGGTGGTGGGAGACATGAGTGGGGGCCTGGTGGAAGCTGCCCCTGCACTGCTGGGGGGTGGGGGTGGTGGTAGCCATGGGTGGGAGCCTGGTGGAGGCTGCCCCTGGTGGCTGGGGGGTGGGGGTGGTGGGAGACATGAGTGGGGGCCTGGTGGCGGCTGCCCCTGGTGGCTGGGGGGTAGGGGCGATCGGGGACATGAGTGGGGGCCTGGTGGAGGCTGCCCCTGGTGGCTGGGGGGTGGGGGTGGTGGGAGACATGAGTGGGGGCCTGGTGGAGGCTGCCCCTGGTGGCTGGGGGATGGGGGTTGTAGGAGACATGGATGGGGGCCTGGTGGAGGCTGCCCCTGCACTGCTGGGGGGTGGGGGTGTTGGTAGACATGGGTTGGGGCCTGGTGGGGGCTGCCCCTGGTGGCTGGGGGGTGGGGGTGATAGGGGACATGAGTGGGGGCCTGGTGGAGGCTGCCCCTGCACTGCTGGGGGGTGGGGGTGGTGGGAGACATGAGTGGGGGCCTGGTGGAGGCTGCCCCTGCACTGCTGGGGGGTGGGGGTGGTGGTAGACATGGGTGGGGGCCTGGTGGGGGCTGCCCCTGGTGGCTGGGGGGTGGGGGTGGTGGGAGACATGAGTGGGGGCCTGGTGGAGGCTGCCTCTGCACTGCTGGGGGGTGGGGGTGGGGGTGCAGGGAGACATGAGTGGGGGCCTGGTGGAGGCTGCCCCTGGTGGCTGGGGGGTGATAGGGGACATGAGTGGGGGCCTGGTGGAGGCTGCCCCTGCACTGCTGGGGGGTGGGGGTGCAGGGAGACATGAGTGGGGGCCTGGTGGAGGCTGCCCCTGCACTGCTGGGGGGTGGGGGTGCAGGGAGACATGGGTGGGGGCCTGGTGGAGGCTGCCCCTGCACTCCTGGGGGGTGGGGGTGGTGGTAGACATGGGTGGGGTCCTGGTGTGGGCTGCCCCTGTTGGCTGGGGGGTGGGGGTGGTGGGAGACATGAGTGGGGGCCTGGTGGAGGCTGCCCCTGGTGGTTGGGGGGTGGGGGTGATAGGGGACATGAGTGGGGGCCTGGTGGAGGCTGCCCCTGGTGGCTGGGGGGTGGGGGTGGTGGGAGACATGAGTGGGGGCCTGGTGGAAGCTACCCCTGCACTGCTGGGGGGTGGGGGTGGTGGTAGCCATGGGTGGGGGCCTGGTGGAGGCTGCCCCTGGTGGCTGGGGGGTGGGTGTGGTGGGAGACATGAGTGGGGGCCTGGTGGCGGCTGCCCCTGGTGGCTGGGGGGTAGGGGTGATAGGGGACATGAGAGGGGGCCTGGTGGAGGCTGCCCCTGGTGGCTGGGGGGTGGGGGTGGTGGGAGACATGAGTGGGGGCCTGGTGGAGGCTGCCCCTGCACTGCTGGGGGGTGGGGGTAATAGGGGACATGAGTGGGGTCCTGGTGGAGGCTGCCCCTGCACTGCTGGGGGGTGGGGGTAATAGGGGACATGAGTGGGGGCCTGGTGGAGGCTGCCCCTGGTGGCTGGGGGGTGGGGGTGATAGGGGACATGAGTGGGGGCCTGGTGGAGGCTGCCCCCGGGGGCTGGGGGGTGGGGGTGGTGGTAGACATCGATGGGGGTCTGGTGGAGGCTGCCCCTGGTGGCTGGGGGTGATAGGGGACATGAGTGGGGGCCTGGTGGAGGCTGCCCCTGCACTGCTGGGGGGTGGGGGTGGTGGGAGACATGAGTGGGGGCCTGGTGGAGGCTGCCCCTGCACTGCTGGGGGGTGGGGGTGGTGGTAGACATGGGTGTGGGCCTGGTGGAGGCTGCCCCTGGTGGCTGGGGGGTGGGGGTGATAGGGGACATGAGTGGGGGCCTGGTGGAGGCTGCCCCTGCACTGCTGGGGGGTGGGGGTGGTGGGAGACATGAGTGGGGGCCTGGTGGAGGCTGCCCCTGCACTGTTGGGGGGTGAGGGTGGTGGTAGACATGGGTGGGGGCCTGGTGGGGGCTGCCCCTGGTGGCTGGGGGGTGGGGGTGGTGGGAGACATGAGTGGGGGCCTGGTGGAGGCTGCCTCTGCACTGCTGTGGGGTGGGTGTGGGGGTGCAGGGAGACATGAGTGGGGGCCTGGTGGAGGCTGCCCCTGGTGGCTGGGGGGTGGGGGTGATAGGGGACATGAGTGGGGGCCTGGTGGAGGCTGCCCCTGGTGGCTGGGGGGTGGGGGTGGTGGGAGACATGAGTGGGGGCCTTCTGGAGGCTGCCCCTGCACTGCTGGGGGGTGGGGGTGGTTGTAGACATGTGTGGGGGCCTGGTGGGGGCTGCCCCTGGTGGCTGGGGGGTGGGGGTGGTGGGAGACATGAGTGGGGGCCTGTTGGAGGCTGCCCCTGGTGGCTGGGGGGTGGGGGTGGTGGTAGACATGAGTGGGGGCCTGGTGGAGGCTGTCCCTCCACTGGTGGGGGTGGTGGTAGACATGGGTGGGGGCCTGGTGGAGGCTGCCCCTGGTGGCTGGGGGGTGGGGTTGGTGGGAGACATGGGTGGGGGCCTGGTGGAGGCTGCCCCTGGTGGCTGGGAGGTGGGGGTGGTGGGAGACATGAGTGGGGGCCTGGTGGAGGCTGCCCCTGGTGGCTGGGGGGTGGGGGTCATAGGGGACATGAGTGGGGGCCTGGTGGAAGCTGCCCCTGCACTGCTGGGGGGTGGGGGTGGTGGTAGCCATGGGTGGGGGCCTGGTGGAGGCTGCCCCTGGTGGCTGGGGGGTGGGGGTGGTGGGAGACATGAGTGGGGGCCTGGTGGCGGCTGCCCCTGGTGGCTGGGGGGTAGGGGCGATAGGGGACATGAGTGGGGGCCTGGTGGAGGCTGCCCCTGGTGGCTGGGGGGTGGGGGTGGTGGGAGACATGAGTGGGGGCCTGGTGGAGGCTGCCCCTGCACTGCTGGGGGGTGGGGGTAATAGGGACATGAGTGGGATCCTGGTGGAGGCTGCCCCTGCACTGCTGGGGGGTGGGGGTAATAGGGGACATGAGTGGGGGCCTGGTGGAGGCTGCCCCTGGTGGCTGGGGGGTGGGGGTGATAGGGGACATGGGTGGGGGCCTGGTGGAGGCTGCCCCCGGTGGCTGGGGGGTGGGGGTGGTGGTAGACATCGATGGGGGCCTGGTGGAGGCTGCCCCTGGTGGCTGGGGGATGGGGGTGATAGGGGACATGAGTGGGGGCCTGGTGGAGGCTGCCCCTGCACTGCTGGGGGGTGGGGGTGGTGGGAGACATGAGTGGGGGCCTGGTGGAGGCTGCCCCTGCACTGCTGGGGGGTGGGGGTGGTGGTAGACATGGGTGGGGGCCTGGTGGAGGCTGCCCCTGGTGGCTGGGGGTGGGGGTGATAGGGGACATGAGTGGGGGCCTGGTGGAGGCTGCCCCTGCACTGTTGGGGGGTGGGGGTGGTGGGAGACATGAGTGGGGGCCTGGTGGAGGCTGCCCCTGCACTGCTGGGGGGTGAGGGTGGTGGTAGACATGGGTGGGGGCCTGGTGGGGGCTGCCCCTGGTGGCTGGGGGGTGGGGGTGGTGGGAGACATGAGTGGGGGCCTGGTGGAGGCTGCCTCTGCACTGCTGGGGGGTGGGTGTGGGGGTGCAGGGAGACATGAGTGGGGGCCTGGTGGAGGCTGCCCCTGGTGGCTGGGGGGTGGGGGTGATAGGGGACATGAGTGGGGGCCTGGTGGAGGCAGCCCCTGCACTGCTGGGGGGTGGGGGTGGTGGTAGACATGGGTGGGGGCCTGGTGGGGGCTGCCCCTGGTGGCTGGGGGGTGGGGGTGATAGGGGACATGAGTGGGGGCCTGGTGGAGGCTGCCCCTGGTGGCTGGGGGGTGGGGGTGGTGGGAGACATGAGTGGGGGCCTTCTGGAGGCTGCCCCTGCACTGCTGGGGGGTGGGGGTGGTTGTAGACATGTGTGGGGGCCTGGTGGGGGCTGCCCCTGGTGGCTGGGGGGTGGGGGTGGTGGGAGACATGAGTGGGGCCTGTTGGAGGCTGCCCCTGGTGGCTGGGGGGTGGGGGTGGTGGTAGACATGAGTGGGGGCCTGGTGGAGGCTGTCCCTCCACTGGTGGGGGGTGGGGGTGGTGGTAGACATGGGTGGGGGCCTGGTGGAGGCTGCCCCTAGTGGCTGGGGGGTGGGGGTGATAGGGGACATGAGTGGGGGCCTGGTGGAGGCTGCCCCTGCACTGCTGGGGGGTGGGGGTGCAGGGAGACATGAGTGGGGGCCTGGTGGAGGCTGCCCCTGGTGGCTGGGGGGTGGGGTTGGTGGGAGACATGGGTCGGGGCCTGGTGGAGGCTGCCCCTGGTGGCTGGGAGGTGGGGGTGGTGGGAGACATGAGTGGGGGCCTGGTGGAGGCTGCCCCTGGTGGCTGGGGGGTGGGGGTCATAGGGGACATGAGTTGGGTCCTGGTGGAGGCTGCCCCTGGTGGCTGGGGGGTGGGGGTGATAGGGGACATGAGTGGGGGCCTGGTAGAGGCTGCTCCTGGTGGCTGGGGGGTGGGGGTGGTGGGAGACATGAGTGGGGGCCTGGTGGAGGCTGTCCCTGCACTGCTGGGGGGTCGGGGTGGTGGTAGACATGGATGGGGGCCTGGTGGGGGCTGCCCCTGGTGGCTGGGGGGTGGGGGTGGTGGGAGACATGAGTGGGGGCCTGGTGGAGGCTGCCCCTGCACTGCTGGGGGGCGGGGGTGGTGGTAGACATGGGTCGGGGCCTGGTGGGGGCTGCCCCTGGTGGCTGGGGGGTGGGGGTGATAGGGGACATGAGTGGGGGCCTGGTGGAGGCTGCCCCTGTTGGCTGGGGGGTGGGGGTGGTGGGAGACATGAGTGGGGGCCTTCTGGAGGCTGCCCCTGCACTGCTGGGGGGTGGGGGTGGTTGTAGACATGTGTGGGGGCCTGGTGGGGGCTGCCCCTGGTGGCTGGGGGGTGGGGGTGGTGGGAGACATGAGTGGGGGCCTGTTGGAGGCTGCCCCTGGTGGCTGGGGGGTGGGGGTGGTGGTAGACATGAGTGGGGGCCTGGTGGAGGCTGTCCCTCCACTGGTGGGGGGTGGGGGTGGTGGTAGACATGGGTGGGGGCCTGGTGGAGGCTGCCCCTAGTGGCTGGGGGGTGGGGGTGATAGGGGACATGAGTGGGGGCCTGGTGGAGGCTGCCCCTGCACTGCTGGGGGGTGGGGGTGCAGGGAGACATGAGTGGGGGCCTGGTGGCGGCTGCCCCTGGTGGCTGGGGGGTGGGGTTGGTGGGAGACATGGGTCGGGGCCTGGTGGAGGCTGCCCCTGGTGGCTGGGAGGTGGGGGTGGTGGGAGACATGAGTGGGGGCCTGGTGGAGGCTGCCCCTGGTGGCTGGGGGGTGGGGGTCATACGGGACATGAGTTGGGTCCTGGTGGAGGCTGCCCCTGGTGGCTGGGGGGTGGGGGTGATAGGGGACATGAGTGGGGGCCTGGTAGAGGCTGCTCCTGGTGGCTGGGGGGTGGGGGTGGTGGGAGACATGAGTGGGGGCCTGGTGGAGGCTGTCCCTGCACTGCTGGGGGGTCGGGGTGGTGGTAGACATGGATGGGGGCCTGGTGGGGGCTGCCCCTGGTGGCTGGGGGGTGGGGGTGGTGGGAGACATGAGTGGGGGCCTGGTGGAGGCTGCCCCTGCACTGCTGGGGGGCGGGGGTGGTGGTAGACATGGGTGGGGGCCTGGTGGAGGCTGCCCCTGGTGGCTGGGAGTGCAGGGGGACATGCGTCGGTGGGCAGTAGTGCAAGGTGACATGTGGGTTGGCTGGGGGGCATGGCCATGTTTGATGGGGTGCCTGCAGGACATGTGCAGGGTAGGCCCCTGTGGTGTGGGCCACCTGCAGGGGCTGTGGAGGGTGTAGAGGGACCACCTGGGAGGACCCACACATGCAATTCACGTGTGGTGCTCCCCACGCACCCCTGTAATACAGGTACCCTGCTGGAATCGCGTGTGATACTTCCCGCGCACCCCTGAAATACACATACCCTGCTGATTTTGCGTGTGATACTTCCCGCGCACCCCTGAAATACACGTACCCTGCTGCTTTTGCGTGTGATACTTCCCGCGCACCCCTGTAATACACGTACCCTGATGGAATCGCATGTGATACTTCCCGCGCACCCCTGAAATACACGTACCCTGCTGATTTTGCGTGTGATACTTCCCGCGCACCCCTGATGCACACGTACACAGGACAATCGCGTGTGGAACTTCCCGCGCACCCCTGAAATACACGTACCCTGCTGCTTTTGCGTGTGATACTTCCCGCGCACCCCTGTAATACACGTACCCTGCTGGAATCGCGTGTGATACTTCCCGCGCACCCCTGAAATACACATACCCTGCTGATTTTGCGTGCGATACTTCCCGCGCACCCCTGAAATACACGTACCCTGCTGCTTTTGCGTGTGATACTTCCCGCGCACCCCTGTAATACACGTACCCTGCTGGAATCGCGTGTGATACTTCCCGCGCACCCCTGAAATACACATACCCTGCTGATTTTGCGTGTGATACTTCCCGCGCACCCCTGAAATACACGTACCCTGCTGCTTTTGCGTGTGATACTTCCCGCGCACCCCTGTAATACACGTACCCTGATGGAATCGCGTGTGATACTTCCCGCGCACCCCTGAAATACACATACCCTGCTGCTTTTGCATGTGATACTTCCCGCGCACCCCTTTAATACACGTACCCTGATGGAATCGCTTGTGATACTTCCCGCGCACCCCTGAAATACACGTACCCTGCTGCTTTTGCGTGTGATACTTCCCGTGCACCCCTGTAATACACGTACCCTGCTGGAATCGCGTGTGATACTTCCCGCGCACCCCTGAAATACACGTACCCTGCTGATTTTGCGTGTGATACTTCCCGCGCACCCCTGAAATACACGTACCCTGCTGCTTTTGCGTGTGATACTTCCCGCGCACCCCTGTAATACACGTACCCTGATGGAATCGCGTGTGATACTTCCCGCGCACCCCTGAAATACACATACCCTGCTGCTTTTGCATGTGATACTTCCCGCGCACCCCTTTAATACACGTACCCTGATGGAATCGCTTGTGATACTTCCCGCGCACCCCTGAAATACACGTACCCTGCTGCTTTTGCGTGTGATACTTCCCGTGCACCCCTGTAATACACGTACCCTGCTGGAATCGCGTGTGATACTTCCCGCGCACCCCTGAAATACACGTACCCTGCTGATTTTGCGTGTGATACTTCCCGCGCACCCATGATGCACACGTACACAGGACAATCGCGTGTGGAACTTCCCGCGAACCACTGAAATACACCTTCCCCGCTTGGCATTTGCTGTTTGCCAGCCCTGTGAACTGGTCCTGGGTTAACGCAGCCCTTTGCGATTATTTGGGGATTTTGAAGGTTTTTCCTTGCACAAGGGCGTTCTTGGGGGCGTAACTGGCGCTGCTGCAGGGTCGCTGCGCCACGCTGCGCCACGGCTGGTTTTGGATGCGAAAATCCATGAATATGCTGTGCGCGGAAATCGATTTTAGCGCACGCGGCTGGCGCAGACATTCGCACCGGCACGCTGTGCGCCAGTCGCATGCGCCACTTTTGTGCGAATTTCTATGAATTACCCTGTATAATGGGAATATTAAAATGATTAAAAGTGGCAACCTCCTCCCCACCCCTCACTTGCACGATCTGAATAACACAAGCTCTAGTAAGCTTGTCCTTTTTATCCTCCCTTCCTTGCCTTGTCGCATCTAGTAACACTTATGTACAGGTGCGTTATAAATGACTTATCATATCATGAAAGGAAAAGACAAGAACACTTAATTGGAACAGACATTTTGTACTACTTTAATTGATATGTTCAGGTGGAATGCAGTCTTTTGCTACGTCATTTGTTTTTATTCCACCATTTCCAGAAAATTAATATTGAGAAAATGAAGAGTTATAAAACACATTGGGCCTCATCACAAGGTTGGCGCTCCGGTAAGAGCGGTATCGGTAAGGCAATACCGCCATCCATTACCGGTCCGGCATATCATGACCTTAGGTGCCGTAGCCACCGGCATCTTGAAGGACCCGCTATGCCCGTGTACCACCGTACCGGCATGCGTGCATGCGTGCATATGGGGGGCCTAAATACTGGCATCCCGCAAAGAAGGGGAACACCACGAGTCGCACGGACATGTACATACCGGCATTGAGAAGCCGGTAAGAAGGGCCACCAGAATGCCGGCAATACCGGCATCGCGGACCACCCTTAAAAAGCAATCTGCTGTGTAACCAAGAGACACAGGTGCACAAAATCAGCACAGGTGGAGGCAATGGAGTCAGAGACAGCACAAAAGGAGCACACCCACACACCACACCCCTTTCCAAGCCAAAATGCTACCACTTGCACTTCCCATACTGGGGCTGGAGGACATGCTTGCACTGATACTCCTTGAGCAGGCAGTACAACAGGCAACACAAAGGAGACACAGGAGGAGATGGAGAGTGAGACAGGCCCAGCAAATTCCACCACTGCAGTTAGTTGTTCCCCGCAGACAGCCATCAATTCAGCGTATAAGGGCCAATCCATTTGATTTAACCCCAGCACAGATCCACACCCTGTACCGGCTGGACAGGGACACGATCAAAAACATAGTACAATTAATACAGGATGACTTGGTCAGCCTGATCAACATCCACACAGACATTCCCCCTCTGCTGAAGGTGGCATCAGTGCTCCACTTCCTGGCCACTGGCACTTACCAACACACAGTGGGCCAAATGCATGGCATGTCGCAATCATGTTTCTCTTTTGTGTTAAACCAAGTGCTGGATGCACTACTGAAGCATGCAAGTGCCCACATTGCCCTACCAAGGACACCACAGGAGGCAAATGCCACCAAAATAGCATTCCATGCACTGGCAGGCAGGCCCAATGTAATTGGTGAACTCAACTGTACCCATGTAGAGTTGGTAGTCCCACATGCTGTGGAGGCGGTGTATCACAATCGGAAGCTATACCATTCAATCAATGTACAGATGGTGTGTGATGCCAGCCACATCATAACACATTGCTGTGCCAGATACCCAGGATCCACGCATGATGCCATGGTGCTGCAGAACTCCTCACTACCCCGCTACATGGAAGGAGACATCGTACGAAATGGCTGGCTGTTGGGTGAGTCTGCCCCTGGGGCCATGGGGTCAGATGGAATGGGGGGTGGTTCATGCATATGCAAGGGAAATGTCCTCTGGGCCATGGGGTCAGATTGATTGGGGGGGGGTCATGCATATGCAGGGGAATATCCTCTGGGCCATGGGGTCAGATGGATTGGGTGAATGGAAGTTACTCAAGTCACACCCCAACACACAGCCCTCACATATGAATGCAAAATGCACCCAGCCAAGACATACATTGGGTGGCCTGGTGGTTCCATAGACTAGGACCCTGGAACGTATTTGTCACACAAGGCTCCTTCTATGGGTTGGCATGCACTGTACAGGGCTGACATTCATGTGGATGTGGCTGCAAATGACGGAATTGTGCATTTGAACATGAATGATGTACAGGCTGAGCATACCTGTCAGCTGAGTCTCTTCCTCACACATACCTCCTTCTGCTCCAATGTAGGTGATGCTGGATACCCCCTGAAGCCGCGGCTACTCACCCCTGTCAGGAACCGGCAGAACAGGCACGAGGAGGACTTCAATCGTGCAGATACACGTACACGTGTGGTCATTGAGCAGACGTTTGGCCTTTTGAAGGCACGATTCCGCTGCATCAGCAGGTTGGGAGGGGCACTCATATACGGGCCTGAGAAGGTGGGCAAGATCATCACGGCATGTGCAATGTGTTGGGTGTCCTGACCCACGTTTGGACTATTATTCTGCAACACTTGGTGCTGTGGGCTTAGGAAATCCAAGAGGGCGGAAAAGCCCACATTTGCACCAGAATCCTGGAGAACCGTGCAGTCTTTGCGCACAATGAAATGGTCGCCTGACCTGCCACCCACCAGTGTGAGCGTGAGGGGCCAGAAGCGCCATGAGCGAAATCAGTGCTAAGGAATATGGGGCTGTTCAAAATCTGTTGTTATTAATGTCAAAAAGGGGTGCAATACTGGTGCTCACCACTACCTGAAAGCCGGCGTTTTAAAACCACCAGACACTTGTGTAAAACTGAACAAATGAACCAAACCAGGCCAAAGAAAGACTTACTAAGAGGTGGATACAATGTAAAACTATATTCTGAAATGACTTGAAGGAAGTAATTGTCTAATGTATGTATTGAAAATAGCTGGGGATGTCAGCAGCTTAAGTGAATTTGGGTTTAAAGCCACTAAAATCGAAATGTTTAGAATAAATGAGTGACCTACTTTTGAGTGTCACATGGGTTGCAATTGTTTAAATGTCATAGTTTTGAACTTAGAATCAGTGTTCTAGCTGTATGTGTAAAAAATTGCAAGTTTGGTTTGAATGTAGAAAACTGGGAACCAAAGTGACATTTAGCTGAAGCCTGGCTTAAAGAGATTGAATTCTGCCTGACAACTACCCCCGACAGGAGTTGAAACTTGATCAGCAGCTCTGTTCCCAGGCCTGGTTGCATTCTGCTGCCCCTGCCAAAAGGAGATGACACCTCTCTGATTGAATTAGGGGAGTGGCACCTGGGGACTGCAGGAAACTGAACAAAGCACTGTCTTGGGCTCAGGCAAATGTTATATTGGGGGGTCGTAAAATAGCTTCCTCTAAGGAGAAGTGGGAGAAGAAGTGCCTCTGTGAGCAAGCTGAGCTTGGGGGAAGTGGACAAACCAGAAATTCCACCATGTGCTTTGTAAAACCACACCCCTTTGGGGCCAGAGCATAATTTTAAAAAGATGGATAATTCATAGTGCGGACTTGTAAAAATTATATAAATAATATCATCATTCTTGTGATTTTTCTGTGCACATTTTAAGAGGTGTCAGGACTCTGTGGTATGTTCTGGAGAGTAATAGCGGAAAATAAGGTTGTTACTCCAAAGGTATGCATGTTAAAAATGTGACACTTTATCATCTGAAACCCATATCCCTTGTGCACATTTGTGTAAAATCTGGAAAAGTTTAGAGGTCGTTATCTGGATGAAAAGGGCAGAATTCTGTCAAAAGTGGACACGACATCTTACAAAGACAGGGATCGGATGGTTTGATGCTACAGAAAATATGTTAACTGGACATATAATATTAGAAAAATGGTACATAGATAAATGTGTATTTGGATCAAATATAGATGTGTGTGCAATTTGACAAGGGGAGGACCCTCTGACCCATAAACCTACCTCATCACTCTGACTCACTGTTCCCTTCTCAAATCAGGTCAAAGAGAAATCCTTGACCTATCAAATTGTGAGTGGGTTGGGCAAAGAAAGCTAGCATCCACACTCATTTTCAAAAGACATGAAAAGAGCCACTGGAACCCAGGCAGGGACATTCATTTTCCAACCTTCAACTGAATCCCTGTGCAGCACGCTGACGGAGAACTCCAGGATCCAGAACTTAACTCCAGAACTTAAAGCAGGGAGGCCTGGTCCACCAGCTATTTCAGCAGGCCTTCAGAATTCAGCAATCCAACCAAACTATTCTACAGCCGGGCGAGCTGTTGAATTCTTTGCCAAGAACTTTTACCAGAACCGGTAGCAGACCCAGAAAGAAGTGCCAATAGCAGAACCGCAGACCAGACCCAGACTGCTGTGAGCAGAACCAGAGATCCCGACCAGACCAGAACCAGAGATCTGGAACCAGAGAACCAATACCAGAAACCGCCCAGAAGTCCAGTCCAACCTGACCCGATCCATGACGAAGTCGCATTCCTGTCCAAAATATAGTGTGAGTACTCAGCCAGAACTGTGCAAAACCAATCTCTTAGTTTAAAATAATCTAATTCAAACTCTTTTAACCTATTGAGAACTGCATCATAGAAATCATGTCCCTCCTGTTGATTCAAAGCTGCAAAACTGTCATCTGTCATTCTGAGCTTTACTTTTATTTTGAGAATCTACCTTCACAAAATTGTCTGTATCTCTTGAACAGTTTGTGATAGAAGCGAGATTTAACTTTTATTTTAAAGCTGGCCTTCAGAATCCAGCAATCCAACCAAACTATTCTACAGCGACTTGCTACTCCTTATAGTTCCTTCGTAATTGCGCTCGACGCACGCGACTGAATTGCCGCGATTTGACATTTTGCTTCATTCCAGCCACGTGTAAAAACATTTGTCTTTTGCTTCGATTACGGAATTCCGTTTTCAACCTGGTAACCATCCCTGAATCATTGATAGGGCTGGCCTGAACTGATTTAAAGTATCTCTCACTCACCCTGAACCTCTAGAGGGAATTAAAAGCATTTTTAGCATATTTTTCACTTCATTGCCACCACATTAAAGTATTTTGGGCCTGTGTTTAAAAATCATCCCTGGTGCTCTCAGTTTGCTGGGGGGAATTGGAACTCTGTATTGCATTTTTGTTGGTATTCTTGAAGACTGTGTGCTCTCCTTCCATTTCCTTATATTGCATAAAGGGGGGGAGTGAATTGTCAAAAGAAAAAGTGATCACATTATCTCTTGTTGAAATCATATCAAATTATTTCTGTGTAGCATTCTGTCCCACCTTGCATTTCCTTGAACCATATAAAGCATTCCCTGCTACCTTAGTCCTTTGTTCTTATTCATAGGTAACCAAGAACTGTGCTACTGTAGGATTACCTATTGCTGATTAATGCTCATATTCACAAGTGTGCTATCAATTATCAATTTATTTATAAAAGTGTGATATATATCTATTGTTTAATTTTTCAAATAAACCTTTTTAATTTGCAAAACAAACCAACTTCTTGGCTCATTGGGGTCAGGGGGAATCTAAGAGAGGGGCGTTATACAAGGGTTCATCATCCAGATTATAACTTGTCATAAAAATAGATAAATAAGGGTTTCCATCAGCATCCCAGACTAGGCATTGACTGAGCTGTAGTGTTGAATTGAAGCCGTTAACAGAGTGGGGGCTCGTAGCCGGGGATTCTGGATTAGATCTATCACTTGTGCAGATTAATACAGTGTGCTAACTGACAGAATATATAAATTCTGTTGGATCACCACGCCGTGTTACACCGTAAAAACACCCCTCAAAGGAACGCTCTAAGGAAACGGTCTGTATTGCAAAAAAAAATTCAAACTTCTGTAAATTAGGAAGGAAATCAAGTTCCAGAATGACGACCTCGGTAGATATCAAAATAGCCAGAGAACATCTCTTACATAAGCTATTTGTGAGAGGTGAGTGGGCTGATCAGGACCAGGCAAGCAATCGCACCCCAGATCACTGAAACAGGGTCAGATATATGGAGAGATCAGGGTGCCTTACATGTGGCCCTGAGTGAACTATATATGGCCCCTAAGGCCAAGGATGAGCACAACAAGATTGCCAGGGTAGCGGCATACTTATATTTACATATGGGAGCCATACAGGACAAATGTGCTGAAGGCCAAGATCTGGCAAATAGGCAACTGATGGCATTAGAGAAGGCCCAATCTGACCTGGTCTCTTCTGAGCAGAGGCTGCAGAGGAGCCAAGAGTCAGAAAATGATAGTAGGCAGTATATTAGTAAAATAAAGGAGGATATGGATATCCTGGAACAGGAAAAGGCTGACCAGGATACCAGATTTCTGGCCTTGCAGAAGGAGTACCAAGAAGGTGTGGACTCCCTACTGCCTGGATACCCAGGCAGAGTTTGATCAAGAACGTCAGAAAGTTGGTGCCTTTCAAAGGCAGAGGGATAGCCTGGTGGCACAGATGAAGGCTCTTAGTCAGGAAAGGGACACCTTATGCCAGGAAGTCTGCCAATTAAAAGAAAAAATTGAAGGGAATCACCTGACCCTCCAGGGGCTGGGTGACCTCCAAAAAGAGCATCATAACTTGTTAGAGCACACCAGGAGGGTGGAAGATGCTCTGGCAAGAAAGGAGCAGGCCAGTAGGGATGGTACTCGGGAGGTAACCCTCCTGCAGCAAAGACTGGCCCAGTATTCCAGGACAAATAAGGAGGCACAGAGAGAGAATGAGGCTCTCTGTCAGCACAATGATAGGCTCCAGCAACAGGTAGCCATGCAGGAGAGACTGATAGAGTCTAGTAAGGCCTTAACTGAGGAACTGAAAGCACAGGCTCTTGCATTGCAACAGGGAGCAGGGGCTGATAGAGATGAAGTTCGCTGGGAAAGGGAAACACCTGAGCATAAGCTCAGGAGCCCTAGTACCAGAGGCCTTCATCTCTCCCAGTCCTTGGACTCTGCCACCCCCATGTCCCCTGGCGCACATGAGCACAGGGCCACAGGGAGGGCAGATTACTATCTGGCCAAAAGTATGGGGTTCATAGGCCAGTACCTCCCAGGAATGGATGGGCGGGCATCCGGGTATGGGCACCTAAGCACAGTGCAATTTAGTGGGGAACCCCAGAAGAGTAGGCCCACTAAGGGCATCCTGAAAACCTCCGCCCAGTTAGGTCAGTGGGGGGGGGTACCCATCAAATCCTGGCAGCAAGGAGGGATCAGAAGACTCCTCTAAACGGCCTAGGACACAGGAGACCAGGTCCCCACATTCTGCCAGCCATTCCCAGGCTCGCAGAATCCGGGAAAACCTGGAAGATCAGACGGGCACCTCTGGGAGGGTGGTCGGTCAAAAGACCGAAAAAAAAATCTCGAAATACAATAATCTCGAATCCAAAATCCCGAAAAAAAAAAAGTCGAATTTTTTATTTATTTAATTATATGCTTTTTTGGGGTCAGGTAAGTAAAAAAAATGGGTTAAAATAAAAAAAAAATAGAAAAAAGGGGGGTTGGGGGGGAACCCCCCCATTTCGAACAAAAAACGTCATTAAAAAAAAATTCGACTTTTTTTTTCTTCGAGATTTTGGATTCGAGATTATTGTATTCGGGATTTTTGTTTTCGGTTTTATGACTATAAACCCTCTGGGAGCAGTGCCTCTGAGTCAGAGGATGAGTGGACCAGGGTTACCCGAACCAAAAAGGCAAAAAAGGGCCTTGCTTAAGGACCCCTTAAAGCAGATCAAGAACTCCAAGTATTCTGTTTGGGAACACTTGGAGCTCTTTGAGCAAATGATGGAGACTTTCCATTTGAAGGACAGCAGTAGCTGCATCCAGTACGTCAAATGGACATTCTCCCCAGAATACTCCAGTTTCTTTGCAGGGCTGGAGGACCAAAATCATTCAAGATGGTCCACCTATAGGGCGGCCATCTTGAAACATTTTACTGTTCATAGAAATCCCCAAGAGGCTCGCAAGGCAGCCTCCAATTTGCAATGTGGGGAGGATCAGGCCCCACAAGAATTTGTGCAGGAGTTAAAGCGTGCTTTTGCGCAGACCACCAGAAGGGTGCGCACGGACAGCAGAGAATTCATCAACACATTTTTCCATGCTCTCCCCAAATACATAATGACCCAGCTCGTGAGAGATTTTCACGAGAAAAGATCTTTAGACTGGGTCATTGAGCAAGCCACCCGCATCTATGAGTTGCAGAAACCGGTGGAAAATAAGAATCAGCCCAAAACCCCAAAACCAACAGCACCCCTGCTGCTGCAAAGGTGGCAGAGGTAAAGGCTGCCCCCGTTTTAGATTTGGAGATGGGGGGCCTAAAAACCTGCCTGCACTGAACAATTCACAGCCCAGAAGGCCCTCGGGCCAGTCACAGACAGGGAGTCAAGGAGGTAATCCCACAAATGGGGTCCCTCACTCCCCTGACTATGTAAGTCCCCGCTACAAGGGAAACAGACCAATCCTGGGTTATGTGTGGACTCCTCCAGCCCAAGGGGGGGATCCAGCCAAGCACCTGACCCAGGGAACTTCCCTCCTAACTTCCCAAAGGAGGGCAGAAATTCCCCAAACACTGGGCAGAACACTTTTCCCAGGTATCCACCCGATTTCTGGCCCCAAAATCATCCATCCTTCTTTCCCCACTTCCCTGAGCCCAGACAACCTAATCCGGGAGAGGGGAGGCCAAGGGTGGAGGGGTACCCAAATCTTCCCAACCCGGGCACTTCCAGAGAAGGGATAGCTACCCTTCCCGGGATCAGCCCAGGGGAGAAAACAGAACCCTGTATCAACCTGAGCGGGTTTCCCAACTTGAGCGCCAGGTCCAAAATATGGCACGGGATCTGGGTCACATACTGAGGGCTCAACAGAACCCTCAGATGAGCATGTCACCGCAGAATGCCCCAAACTCTGGGCCTGGTGCTCCAGAACAATGACGGGGGCAGCACCCCGATAACCCACCGGTTCCCAGGGAGGAGGCACAAGAGGAAGGGGGGTGTCAAGCCTTGGAGGAAGCTGCCTTCCCCACTTGTAAACTGCCCCTGGAAACCCAGGAACCGGAAACAAAATCTCCTGACCCTGAAAGTCTGCCTCCCAAGGAGCAGAGGGGGGGTAGGAGAAACAAAGGACCCAAACAGACCCATTTTATGGAGAAGGTACAGGTCTTCCAATTTGAGGGAGAGGGATCCTCAGAGGATCCTGGGAAAAGGATCTTCTCCTTCAGAGATGGGGGAACTCCTCCCAAGGAAAAATGGGTCCCAAGGGATTCCAACCCAGACTGGGTAGATGTGGGGATTGAGCTATCGCCGCCCATCATTCTATCCCAGAACGAACAAGACCGAAAACCTCTGGTTCAAACCCATCCTGGTGACTGCCTCCATAAAGGGGGGGGCGGCCCAGAACCGGAACCAGGGGAACCTAAAACCGAGTCAATAGACTGGGTAGATGTGGGGATTGAGCTGTCGCCGCACATCATTCTATCCCAGAACCAACAATACCAAAATCCCATGGGTCAAACCCATCCTGATGACTGCCTTCAAAAAGAGGGGGGCGACCCGGAACCAGGGGAACCCGAAACCATTTCAAGTTGCCAACTTTTTCTTGCAGATTCCCACGACTCTCCACAGAATTCTGCCCAAATCTCTTCTCTCCCAATGTCCAAAACCAGAAAATTAGCCCACCAGTTGTCCAAAAATGTGCATTATCTGTGCCCCCTTGAGGAGAAGGAGGGAAGATACTATGCCCCGGTACAAGTACAGGGGCAGGGTACAATTTTGGCGCTGGTGATACTGGATCTCCAGCTACCCTTCTGTCCAGAAGGGGCTTTGTTGAACTGAATTCAGGTAGGGGGGAGAAGTACCAAATTCCCCTCACCTCTCTTCCTGGACAGCTTCAGAACTTTGACGGGAAGGAAATTCCCGTCGAAGGAACTGCAGATTTGGCCAACAAAATTGGGCGACACAAGGTGAAACACCTGGTCATAGTAGTGACTCCAGAGGGCACCCCTTATTTACTAGGGAATTACCTCCTGAGAAGGTTGTCACCCCTAATAGATTGCGTAAACAAGGTCCTTTGGACCCTATACTAGCCAACCAATAAAATTAAAGCAGAGTGTCAACTGTGTTAGCTTAAACGGCACCCGCCACATGGTTGAACAAAAATCTGACCAAGTAGAATTTCACTTCCAGAACAACCAAATTCCAGACCTGACAGTAATAGCAGTAGGACAACAGACTGGTGATGGGGGGTCCTCTCTATTTCTGAAAATCAACCTTCCTTCCAGTTTAAGGTGGTATTCCACACTGGAAGGGAATACTCTGAAATTCTTTACTAATCCACAATCAGACATTCACACTCCGATAGTCCAGAAAGATGTGAAATCAGCTCAGAGCCTGGCTGATATTCAGCAAATTGGAGAGCAGTTGTTCATCCCTGTTCAGTTAAATGATGGGAAGGACTCTGTTCTCGCCCGAGTGTGTGTGAGCAACGGTAAGAGCTTCATCAGCGAAGCCATGTTCCGCCAACTCCCAAAAGATCCAGCCATTCCCACATTCAAACTGATAGACAAATGGGAAATGGACCTGGAAGCACCCAATTCCAAACATCTCCTGCCAAGCAGGTGTATGCTCAAAATCTCCATTGGCAACAAGAGCATAGTCCATAATTGTTGGGTCGTGCGAGACGTCACTGCCGCCTTTTACTTAGGCAGTGACATTCTCAATCGCTTTGCCATTAGTTTGGACCTAATAAACTTCAAAGCTTGGTCCCGATTAGCGGATAATCCCATGAGCTTTGATGATCCAGAAAAAGCATTTAGGTCAGCTCAATTGCTACCTTATGCAGTTATTGAAGAGGAAATCACCATCCCAGAAAGGACCCGACAATTCTCCCTGGAAGTGAAAGTAAAAGAGGACAAAAATTAAAAAACCCTGATGCTTATATTCATCTAAATGCTTCTCTCCAACAGCAAGGTTTGGGGGTAAACCCAACACCATTAGTCAACATAGAATATGACACCATTCCAATAGAGGTGGATAACAGCGATTTACCGAGTATTACTCTAGCCGCAGGCACCATTATTGGAATGGCGGTTGATGACCGACATTTCTCCATTGATTTAGGAAATGAACTGTTAGGACCGATCCCCAAGGACTGTTTTGACAGTGACAGTGATGACAATACAACACCAGACAGGATCTTTAACCGGCATGGGGGGAACTTCCTGGTGTACACTTCCTGCCCTTATGGTAAGGAAGACGTGACTTGTGACTTCAGAAGGGATGAGGTGATTTTCCAGGTCCATGAGGGCTGCCTTTCCCACCTGAAGCCTCTAGTCCAAATCAGCACTCTGACCAGTCTTGCCCTTATGGTAAGGAAGATGTGACTTGCGACTTCAGAGGGGATGAGGTGATTTTCCAGGTCCATGAGGGCTGCCTTTCCCACCTGAAGCCTCCGGTCCAAATCAGCACTCTGACCAAGGACTTCTCCACCCAACTGGAGGAGGCCGCTGAGAAAGCAAAACCAGAAGTCTTTCCAGGCTTCAAGCAGATGGTGGAAGAGAGAGACAACCTAGCTGGTGCCTGCGTGATTCCCGAACAGAAGCAAAAGTTGAAACAAGTTTTCTTGGATTTCCAAGATCTCTTTGCGGTAGACTCATATGACTGTGGTCGCACCGACATCCACACAACAACAATTCCCACGGATCCTGGCATGACTCCAGTGTTTGTGAAGCAATATCGCTTGCCTCTCGCATCAATGTAGTCCCTTACTGAAATAATTAAGAACCTTGAGTCCCGGGGAATAATCCGTCCAGTACACAGCACCTTCAATAATCCGGTGCTGGGAATATTGAAGCCAAACGGCCAGTGGAAACTCTGTGCCGACCTTAGGGAGCTCAATAAATGGGTCCATACTTCCCGATGGCCTCTGCCCTACATTGACCAAGGGCTGGCCCAGATTCAGGAGTCACAGGTATTCCACTGCAATAGACCTGACCAATGGATACTGGAGCGTGCCTGTCAGTAGGGAGGACCAATACAAACTGCTTTTACCTTTGGGGGCCAGCAGTACACGTGGACCCGGACTCCCTTCGGATACCTCAACTCCGGCAATGAGTTCAACATTTTTCTACACAAGGCCATGCCCGACCTGGGTGCAAGGGGTAACTTGGCTTATGTAGATGATGTACTCATCAAAAGTTCATCTGTGGAGGAACATATAGCAGAGATCTGTTATGTTCTGACACAGTTGAGGGCCGCCGGAGCCAAACTTTCCTTTCAGAAAGCACAGTGGTGTAGAACCCGTGTTAATTTCTTGGGGCATGAGATTACTCCTCAGGGTCTCTGTCCCCAAGAAAAGAAAGTGAAAGCACTTCAGAAACTGAAAGACCCCACAACCCTGCGGGAACTAAGGGGCCTCCTTGGACTGACTAATTACAGCAGAAAGTTCATTAAGGGCTACGCAGAGATCACTAGACCCCTGATTCATCTCTTGAAGGGGGGGTAAAGTGGGAATGGGGTCCAGAACAATATGAGGCAGTAAGACAGCTCAAAAGAAGCCTCTGACAAGCACCCTGCCTAGCTTACCCTGTCAGAAACAAGGAGTTTTTCCTGGAGACCGGGTTCTCTAATACGTGCTTGACGGCAGTATTATACCAAAAGCATGACAAGGTCAATAAAGTAATCTCCTATGCAAGCAAATCTTTATCCTCTGTGGAGGAAAAATTCAACGATTGTGAGAAGGCACTCCTGGCAACGATGTGGGCATTGAAGAATTACCGCCCGTTCATCCAGGGGGAACACATCATAGTGGAGACTCCACACCAGCCTCTGCAATACCTCCAAAGTGACAGAATCCGGGCCGGAAATGTGAGTAATTCCCGAATTACTTCCTGGATTCTGTCAATGCAAGGCTTTCTTGTGGAGGTCAGATATGGCCATAACAAGAAGAGTCCCCTCGCGCAAGGTCTGACTGACTTGCATGATTGTGCCAGAGAAAACTGTCTCGAGGACGAAAGTCTAAAAATCAAGGACAACATGGAGGCATACCTTTATTCCCCACACAAAGTCTTTGAAGAGGACAAGTGTGAGGGAATGCCCACTGTCTATGTGGATGGATGCTCTTACCATGTTGACAACAACGGGGAAAAAGAACTGGTGGCCGGCGTAGGGAATGCGTGGGTGAATGAGTCCCCAGAACCCTCTGCTGGGTACAAAATTGGTCCCCGAAGTAGTCGGGTAGCAGAGTTGATGGCTGTGCATCAAGCCATCCTCACTGCTGTCCAACATCAACTCCGCGAACTGGTCATAATCACGGATTCGGATTATGTACGGAACGGGTACGTGGAGCACCTGGTTAATTGGAAAACCAGAGGCATGCTATGTGCTAACAACAAACCCTTGAAACATGGGAAGTTGATCCAAAACATTGATGATCTGGTCACATCGAATGGGATGACCATCTACTGGAAGAAGATCAAGGGTCATTCCAAAGTAGAGGGACCAGACAAAACTGGAAATGACTTAGCTGATCAGCTGGCCAAAACCGGGGCCATCCAAGGGGATCTAATAGAAATAGAGCCCCTGTTGGGGGAAATCCAGGTCACGGCTAACACTAGGTCCCAGACAAATGCTCACAATGATCTTTCAACTGCACAATGGAGTAAGGAGACCCCTGAGGCTGATTTAATTACGGCTCAGAAGGGGGATCCAATAATTGGTAAGTTTACCAACACATTGAGAACCCTGAGAACTTTCCCCTGACGGATACCGATTACATTGGGAAGGAGGACCTTAGAGTGTTGATGAAATGTCCAAAAATGTTTCGAATCCAAGACGGTTTGTTGGTAAGGAAATCCCAAGCTGGCCATGATCATTGGGTGGTCCATACCTCATTCCAAAGCCTGATGTTAAGTCATGCCCATGATGCGGCCACAGCCGGTCATAAGGGGTTTCATACAACACTTGAGATCTTAAGAGAGGTTGCATACTGGTCACACATGGGGCAGGACCTCGACCAATACTTGGAGGGGTGTCTGGTGTGTGCACAATTCCAGCCATCGTCCCTCACACACCGTGCGCCTCTCCAAAATAGGGGGATGACACTGCCATGGTCAGATTTGCAAATCGACTTCGTAGGCCCTGTGATTCGCTAATCTAGAGGAAACAAGTACATGTTGACGGTCACATGCTTGTTTACCAAGTGGGTGGAATGTCTCCCGGCCCCAAACTGCAAGGCAAAAACAGCAGCTGCCCTGATGATTAACCACATCTTTTCCCGTTTTGGTCTACCTCAAAGGATTGAGTCATACAGAGGTAGCCATTTCACCAGCGAGGTAATGACAAAGATGTGGGAGATACTGGGGGTAAAAAGGAAGCTACATATTGCTTACCGGCCAGCCTCTTCTGGTGCAGTGGAGAGATACAACAGAACCATTGTGAGCATATTAAAAAAGTTTGTGGCAGATTCTGGGCCAAGTTGGGATATCCGATTACCTCTGGTCCTAATGGCCAACAGATCTACCCCTTCATCTGCAATTAAAATGTCACCATTTGAGTTGATGTCTGGACGCAAGATGGTGCTTCCCCAGCATTTGCTCTACAGGACCCAAGAGCAGATGTTGATCAATGCCTCCACAACACATGAGTATGTGGAGAATTTGAGGAAACACCTCCAACATGCTTTTGCCTATGCTTAGCGAAATCTAGAAAGATCAGCTGATAGCATGAAGACCCATTACGATTTGAAAACCACCAGGAAGGAATATAATGTGGGAGATCGGCTCTATCTATACAATTTCCAAAGGAACCAGGCCAAACAGTGAAAATGTTTGCCTACATGGAAGGGACCCTTTGAAATTATAGACAAGATCTCCCCCGTGGCATACAAGATCCGCCTCCCAAAAGGCAGTTTGGCAGAGGAGGAAGACAAGTGGGTCCACATCAATCAGCTAAAGTGTTGCCATCCCAGGCACACTCTGCAGCAACTGGAGGAGTCCTCTGCAATCCCAGAGGGGGCCGCTCCAGAGTAATTCAGTTCCAACCCTGAAATATCCCACATACAGTCTCTAAAATATTATGATTCTTAAATGCCAATGTATCCTGTTATATCTTGTTTTTTAAAATAAGACTGCAAAATGTATCCAGATGTATAAAATGTATATGTTTGCCGCACCGTTAATAGTGGTGGAAAAATGTCTAGGAATGTGTATTGCCTCTTTGCTTTATCATCCTAGGAGAGAGGAAACCACGGAGACTGACCAAGGAGAACGACCCGGAGACCGGGAGCAAAGATCAGAGGGGCCCGGGGTACCGCCCAATATTCCCATCAGGACAGGCGAGGAGAACAGATCGATCCAACCGGATGGAAGAAAAGATGCTGAACTGTACCATCTGCGGAATTGGAAGAACATGATGCGGACATACCAGCGCGTGGATCAAAACATCCTTTGCACCCGACTCCCCCCCGACTCGAAATCAAAGCGCAGATGGGCGGAGGGGCTTGTTGGTTGTCCTGACCCACGTTTGGACTATTATGCTGCAACACTTGGTGCTGTGGGTTTAGGAAATCCAAGAGGGCGGAAAAGCCCACATTTGCGCCAGAATCCTGCAGAACCGCGCAGTCTTTGCGCACAACAAAATGGTCGCCTGACCTGCTACCCACCAGTGTGAGCGTGAGGGGCCAGAAGCGCCATGAGCGAAATCAGTACTAAGGAATATGGGGCTGTTCAAAATCTGTTGTTATTAATGTCAAAAAGGGGTGCAATACTGGTGCTCACCACTACCAGAAAGCCGGCGTTTTAAAACCACCAGACACTTGTGTAAAACTGAATAAATGAACCAAACCAGGCCAAAGAAAGACTTACTAAGAGGTCGATACAATGTAAAACTATATTCTGAAATGACTTGAAGGAAGTAATTGTCTAATGTATCTATTGAAAATAGCTGGGGATGTCAGCAGCTTAAGTGAATTTGGGTTTAAAGCCACTAAAATCGAAATGTTTAGAATAAATGAGTGACCTACTTTTGAGTGTCACATGGGTTGCAATTGTTTAAATGTCATAGTTTTTAACTTAGAATCAGTGTTCTAGCTGCATGTGTAAAAATTGCAAGTTTGGTTTGAATGTAGAAAACTGGGAACCAAAGTGACATTTAGCTGAAGCCTGGCTTAAAGAGATTGCATTCTGCCTGACAACTACCCCCGACAGGAGTTGAAACTTGATCAGCAGCTGTGTTCCCAGGCCTGGTTGCATACTGCTGCCCCTGCCAAAAGGTGATGACACCTCTCTGATTGAATTAGGGGAGTGGCACCTGGGGACTGCAGGAAACTGAACAAAGCACTGTCTTGGGCTCAGGCAAATGTTATATTGGGGGGGGTCGTAAAATAGCTTCCTCTTGGGAGAAGTGGGAGGAGAAGTGCCTCTGTGAGCAAGCTGAGCTTGGGGGAAGTGGACAAACCAGAAATTCCACCATGTGCTTTGGAAAACCACACTCCTTTGGGGCCAGAGCATAATTTTAAAAAGATGGATAATTCATAGTGCAGACTTGTAAAAATTATATAAATAATATCATCATTCTTGTGATTTTTCTGTGCACATTTTAAGAGGTGTCAGGACTCTGTGGTATGTTCTGGAGAGTAATAGCGGAAAATAAGGTTGTTACTCCAAAGGTATGCATGTTAAAAATGTGACACTTTATCATCTGAAACCCATATCCCTTGTGCACATTTGTGTAAAATCTGGAAAAGTTTAGAGGTCGTTATCTGGATGAAAAGGGCAGAATTCTGTCAAAAGAGGACACGACATCTTACAAAGACAGGGATCGGATGGTTTGGTGCTACAGAAAATGTGTTAACTGGACATATAATATTAGAAAAATGGTACATAGATAAATGTATATTTGGATCAAATATAGATGTGTGTGCAATTTGACAAGGGGAGGACCCTCTGACGCATAAACCTACCTCATCACTCTGACTCACTGTTCCCTTCTCAAATCAGGTCAAAGAGAAAACCTTGACCTATCAAATCGTAAGTGGGTTGGGCAAAGAAAGTTAGCATCCACACCCATTTTCAAAAGACATAAAAAAAGCCACTTGAACCCAGGCAGGGACATTCATTTTCCAACCTTCAACTGAATCCCTGCGCAGCACGCTGACGGAGAACTCCAGGATCCAGAACTTAACTCCAGAACTTAAAGCAGAGAGGCCTGGACCACCAGCTAAATCCTTTTTCAGCAGGCCTTCAGAATCCAGCAATCCAACCAAACTATTCTACAGCGACTTGCTACTCCTTATAGTTCCTGTCATGGGCGCTACTCCCGAGGGGCCAGGACTGGCCCAGCGCCCTCGGAAGCAGATCCGTCTTCCACTACTCCGGACCCAGCAGACCCCTACAGGGGCCCTTTGGACCGTGTCCTGGCACCTTTGGCGCAAGGCTCATGAAGGGTTTCAGTCCCGGTGCCATAGGCGCCGGGCTCATATTGATAAACAGTGTAATAATGCTTGGGTGGATTTACCTGAGGCAGACCATGCTGCATATTTACCCAGAACAATCCAGTCTGGTTGAAGTCCCCAGCCATCAGGGCTGGGAGGAACTATTCCCTCCATTCAGGAACTCTTTTCTTACCTGGGTGGAACCGGTGGAAGAACACACACTGGAAGCACTTCCCTGCTATTTAAACCACGCCCGATGGAAAACACGTGCTTCGCGTTATTCTGCAGCAGCAGCAGGACGCTCACCGAGTCGGCTCCTGCATTCCAGGTCCAGAGTCATCTTCAGCTTCCGCGCAGCAACCTGTGGTTGAAGAAAGACACAGAACAATACCTACCAGATCCCGGAATCCAGTCACCGGCAAAACCTGCAAAGAATAAACATAAGGTTAGAAAAGTGCAACTCGCTCGCAGCCGCGCCCGCTTACCTGATCCATCCGTGATTGCAACGGAGCTAACCGCGGCCTTCTCTTCGACAGCTTCTCTGCACCTGAAAGGCAAAGGACATAATTAAAAAGGGGTTCGGGTGAAGGCAGTCGCATTCATCTTAACTTACCAGTTTTTGCACGCGCAGATGCGGCCGCATCAACCGCAGCATCCCGGCACCTGAAAACTAGTAAAAGGACATTATTAGAGGTGCCATTAAAAGCGGCCAACGATCATTATACTTACGTGCATCGGCACGTGCAGTGGCAACGGATATAAATCCTGCAGCATCCCGGCACCTGAAAACTAGAAAAAGGACATTATTAGAGGTGCCATTAAAAGCGGCCAACGAACATTATACTTACGTGCATCGGCACGTGCAGCGGCAACGGAAAACTACGCCCACAGCATCCCGAGGCCTGAAACAAAGGAAAAGGGACATTATTGAGGTGCCCAACTTTTTAAAGCCTAAAGACTACAGTATACTTACAGGCATCCGCTCGTGCAGTAACGGCGGAATCGCTCTTCGGCATCCCAGCACCAGTGCCACAACTAAGGCCGCAAAAGACTTGAGCCTCAACACTGAACTCATCCAGTGACGTAACTGGAATCCACGCACCCCTGCACCAGACGCAGGATGGAGAGCTCAGCATTTATACGCCTAAGGTGAGAGCTCGCCGAGACAAGTAGAAAGCTAGGCTGTGGGAGAAACTGGCGATTGGTGGGAGAAGAAATCCCATCAAACGGTGATTAACCCTTTTTCTTCCACCTGCAGAAAACTTGCAATTCAGACATTCGATAAGAGGAAGCCCAGTCCTGAGAGTCGTCCGAGCTCTACGCTTCTCAATTGAAGAAACGATAGCAGCCCAGCCGGGATCAGCGCCTCCGTGGGAATCAGGTGAGCGTTACAGTTCCTTAGTAATTGCGCTCGACGCACACAACTAAATTGCTGCGATTTGACATTTTGCTTCATTCCAGCCACGTCTACAAAAATGTGTCTTTTGCTTCCACTACGGAATTCCGTTTTCAACCTGGTAACCATCCCTGAATCATTGATAGGGCTGTCCTGAACTGATTTAAAGTATCTCTCACTCACCCTGAACCTCTAGAGGGAAATAAAAGCATTTTTAGCATATTTTTCACTTCATTGCCACCACATTAAAGTATTTTGGGCCTGTGTTTAAAAATCCTCCCTGGTGCTCTCAACTTGCTGGGGGGGAATTGGAACTTTGTATTGCATTTTTGTTGGTATTCTTGAAGACTGTGTGCTCACCTTCCATTTCCTTATATTGCATAAAGGGGGGGAGTGAATTGTCAAAAGAAAAAGTGATCACATTATCTCTTGTTGAAATCATATCAAATTATTTCTGTGTTGCATTCTGTCCCACCTTGCATTTCCTTGAACCATATTAAGCATTCTCTGCTACCTTAGTCCTCTGTTCTTATTCATAAGTAAGCAAGAACTGTGCTACTGTAGGATTACCTATTGCTGATTACTGCTCATATTCACAAGTGTGCTATCAATTATCAATTTATTTATAAAAGTGTGATATATATCTATTGTTTAATTTTTCAAATAAACCTTTTTAATTTGCAAAACAAACCTACTTCTTGGCTCAGTGGGGTCAGGGGGATTCTAAGAGAGGGGCGTTATACAAGGGTTCATCATACAGATTATAACTTGTCATAAAAATAGATAAATAAGGGTTTCCATCAACATCCCAGACTAGGCATTGACTTAGCTGTAGTGTTGAATTGAAGCCGTTAACAAATGCTGCATAACATGTGCAATTGGCAGAACATACCCCTGCCACCTGACGTGGAGCTGCCACCACCTGGTGACATAGAAGGAGAGGAAGGAGGAGACGGAGGACATAGGCCAGGACGCGATACATGCGAGGGTCGCGCAGTGCGTCAAATGGTCATAGACCAATCATTCTGATGTATTTTGATGCAGTGGGTGCCATGGGTTGTGAACAGTGGGCACTGGGAGTGTGGGCACATGTACATGAATTACCATGAGGCAATAAATTGATATACAAATAATCATCAATGTCCACTTATTTGATGTTTGCTACACAACTGGTGTATTAGTGAAGAAATTAGTACAACGTGATTCAACAATCCACACCCCCACCTCTCCCCACCCTACTTCCAAGCCCCCAAATACCCCAGAACTACACACTACACCCACCACCACCCCACCACCTCCCGCTAACACCTAAAGTCAACTATGGCACGACATGTGTCTGGATGAATAGGCAATGTGAATCTGCAGGGTGGCCCAGCTACTGTTGAGCCCCCTTTGGAGATGGGGGTTGATTCTCTGCGTGGCGGGAACTCCGCAGGGACCTGCGCACAGGGCTGGTCTGCCTCGAACTCACTGTCGTGGATGATGCAGATGACCCAGATGGTTGTGATCCCTGGGGCAGGATTTGCTGTTGGGCCATGCTGTCAGCAATCCTGGTCAGGATCTGACCCAAGGCATTGAAGCCATCACGCACTTGCTGTGCACTTGAGTTAATGGCCTTCATTACGGCGTCAGTGCTGTCCTGGATGACACACCGTGTTGTCACCCCTTTGTCAAGGTACTGGTGCACATAGGCCTGCATGGCCTCCTGCCGGGCCTCCATCCTGGAGAGACATCTCTCTAGGTCCCGTATGGCTGTGTGGGTTGTGTTCGGTGGGTGATGTGGTAGCACATCATGTATAATGGAGCTGTGCGTGGCCGGAGACCACTCTCCATGGCTGCCCTGGTCGGATGAGTCCTGCCGAGGAGTGTCCTGCGGGGTGGCCAGTGGGCTTGGTGTGTGCACTACAGCGTCTGAGTGGACAAGTCCTGCACCGCCCTCATTGTCCGGCTCAGCTACCTCATCCACGCTATCATCTTCTGCCGAGGCAGCCATCTCGCCAATTGTGCTCGCAGCAGCAGAATATGTGCCTTCCTCCATGCCTGCTGTGTCCTCAGCCATTGTGGATGGTGTAACCATGGATGCAGGTACAGGTGTCAGCTCGTCCTGTGTGCTTGTCTGTGGTGCTGATTTTGCACCTTTTCTTGGTCCGCTTCCCGCTTGGCCCATCCTTGGTCCACTTGAAGTTGATGGACCTGTGCCATCAGATTGCCTCCTAGGCCTTTTGGCTGGTGTTGTGCATTGTGCACTCCCTTGCGCTTCGTCACTGTCAGCATCCGTACCTGTGGGGGACAGAGTGGCAGGACATCAGTGATTGTTCCGCTTGCATTGTGCATGCATTAGTCATTGGCCATGTGGCGCCATCTGATCAGTTGCATTTGAGGCTTTGTAGGGGACTGTGTACATGCAATGTTGAAGAGTAGATTTTGATAGCGTAGTCGTGTCCACATGTACGCATTGTTGGGTGCAGTTGGACATTGATGTGTTTTGGGAGGGTCGTCCCGGGTGGCACATGCCCATAAAATTTGTCTTGTGTTTGTATTTGTGTATGACTGCAACATGCATTGGGATGGTGGTAGACCCAGAATGTGTACATGGATATTTGTAGGTGTGCATGATGGCCCATTTGTTGGCTGGTGTAGTAGCCACATTTGGGGGAGGATGATTTTGATTATTTTTACTGTTTCAGTAGGGACACTCACCTTCATCTGTCGATATTGGCACGCCAAACTCTGCTTCACCGACTCCTTCGATGGACTCCACGTGTATGATGGAACTGCAGGTCTCCTCCCATCTGGCCAATTTCAGTGGGGAGTGTGGTCCTCCTCCTGTTGCCAGCCCCTGGCTCCGATTAGCCGACAATATGTGCCGGACTCTCAGCCTGAGGTCGTCCCAATGTTTTTTGCAATCATGCACTGTGCATGCGGTGGTGCCGACTGCACTTACTTTCTGGGCAACTTCTTCCCAGATGGCCTTTTTCTTGAGCTGGGCTGGACACCTGAGGTCGTTGCAGGACACCACTTCAGCATTTGCCACAAGGGTGTCGACCAACATGTTCAGTTCATCGTCCGTAAAACGTGGTTTGCGCAGGCGGGCCATGCCTCTCCGGGTGGTCTTCGACATGTTGTCCGTGGTGGCCTGGGAGTTGGGGTGTAGAGGGTCCTGTAGGTGGAGGATGGCAATGGATTGTGTTTTTAAAGATGGCTGCCATGGCATTTCCCGTTCCGGCGCGATGACGTTACTTCCGGGTCCGGTATTAACGCACCCGTTATTTGCACTATGTTAATAACGGTAACGCTATTTAGGGGTTGCCGAGGGTGGAGCCGTTCTGTGCATATTGGTCGATGTCGCTGTCTGGGGGCTTGGGGTCGTTATCGGCATGCAGGGATGCATGCGCTCGTGCACTCTTGATCGTCCGCTATTTGCGGGTTGGTGCCAAGCCGGACATGTTATTACCGTCATGCCAGTAGCGCCAACCTTGTCATGAGGCCCATTGTCCAGTTACTTGATAGGCTATTTTCAACATCACGTCATGTTTTTAATGAAAGGGTAGACAATAAGCAGAATGCAAGCTCTTGTGATTGATCAGTATTTGCTTTGCTTCTATATTTTCAACTAATTAAAAGGCTTTATGGCACAAACTAATGTGAATATATACTATAAAAAATATAGAAATGGGTCACTGAAAAATAACACTGAAAAGACCTGCAAACGATCTGCGTAAACAAAAAAATCACATGGACAGTAAATATCATCTTGACTGGCCCTGAGGTTTTCAACCCGTGATCTAAAGTAAAGCAGATGAATCAGCCAGCAACCATTAGATCATCATGAGACTTATCAGCACGAATTATTAGAGCTTTAAAATTCTGTGTGTAGTCAGCCATTTTCGGTGCCAACTTGCCACAGTGCGCCACAAACACACATTGAATGAAAACAGTATATTCCTTTTTGTGAAATGTCGATACCGTTGAAATCTCAAGCACGTTAGCACTGCGATTGCAAGTAGCTTTCAATCATAAACAAGACATGCATTGGGAGGGTGAAATAATACGCACATGAATGACCATGTTGACAACCCCCAAGACCGTTTTACATTATGTCTGTACATCAAGAATAACTGTGTCTTTCCAATGATGTGTCTTTTTTAACTTGCGCTGTGTGCCATTGTGAAGTAAAGGCACTCGTGGCGGGTGTCCTGGATCGAGCTGGTACTTGAATGCAGCTCATCGCACGTGGATCTCAAGTAATACTGTACGGGTTAATCTCATGCTAAAACAATGTGCCTGGGAAGATCCCGTTGAAAAATGATTTGTGAATTAGGCCCAATGAGTCATAAATCTTTACCTTGGCCCTCAGTACAAGTTTGGCGGTAGCCTTGCCGGTAAAACCAGCTGGCTGCAGGCAAACTTGCAATTTTTTTCAGCGCCCACAACTGGGCAAATATTGGATCATTACAGCCCTGCCGGGACCGTTATTTTCCCATTTGTGGGGGCCAGAAAAAAGATGCTCCCCATTCCCATTTGGCCCCATAGGGCTGAATGGGAATGGGGAGGTCGGATGCACCGGCATCTGCATCCGACATGCTGTGCTCGCGGGTGACTTTTTGCCCACCAGATCCTACCAGACGAGCATAAAGGCACCCGCGAGCACAACTCGTAGTTTGCCAGTCCGGGAACTACAGTACCAGCATGCTTACCGGTACCGTAGTTCCTGGACCGGCAAACTTATAATGAGGCCCTTTGTCCTTTAAGTGCCAAGGACGAGTATGCTCATCCTTTTTGCATAGACTTGCATAATAGCCTGGCAGTTTACTTCTTGCAAAATGGATTGTCTTTGGTTGCAAGGGATGTCAAATTCTAAGTATATACTTAATACAAGGAAAAACATCCGTACACGTGACAAACAGCTTTAGGCGCTCATATCTTGATGGATCTTCATGTTATCAAATCTATTAATTTTTTCACACTGCAACATTATCGATGTCATTTTTCCACAGGCTACCTTTGTTCGGCTATTGTTTCACGTGACTTTTTTATTTACTTCAAAATGAATCAAGGGAGTCGCCCGGAGCATGGTAAACACATTGTCCCCCCCCCGGGTGAGATTTCAGGAGACAGAATTCCCCAACTGGCTGTTTAATCAGGACTGGCGATGGTTCAGGAGCAGTTGGCGGTTGATGCCAAATATTTTGCTCGGATCCTTTGCCAGTCCAGTGGCGCCCCAAGAAATCTTTCATACGGGTGACCACACTGGAAATTTTGTAGTGGCACATCAAAACAAACACACATAACTAAATGGGCCGGTGGGAGGGCAGCGTTTTTATAAGTGTGGGCATGGGCCCCCTTGGCCACCCCTTGGTGGCACCCCTGTGCCAGTCTAAGCTGTCAGGGTGTGGCACATGGCAGGCTTTGAAGGGGAGGTGGGTACTAGCCATGCTGAGAGTGGCAGAAGCATTTGGCGGGTGTGGGCAGTTAATGGCTCAGTCAGCTGAGTGGCAGTCAGGGTGGAGGAGGATGCCATGGGTGCTCAGAGAGTGGCACGGTCTGGTGTGGTGACCAGAATGGGGCAGGGATCAGGGCTGTATTGAGCACCCGGTGTGAGGGTAAGCACAGGGCAGTGGTGGGCAAGGGAGTTATTTAATATAAATAGGGGAGAAATAAACTATATATAGCAGCGTTCATCACCACGGTGCAGCATTCCCCCTGGTTGCGGTGCAGTGTGGTGTTGCTCCAAGCAGGGGGTGGGGCTCCATTTGTAAAAGTATATTTTGCATAATACCGTCTGATAAACTACATTGACCTAAGCACATTCGCATCTTACTGTAAACCACATTTGAATGAACCTGTTAAGAGGCTGACTATGCCGCCATCTTAGGTTATCCGCCATTTTCATTAACTCCTGTTTTCTGTCCCATGTTAGAACTTGTGTTTTCGGCTCAAGCAGAGCAAAATGAACTTTGTACTATGTCAACGTAGATAAGCATGTTGAAGTAGCTAAGGTGTATTGTTTGCCCTGCACTAAGAAAACTTGGAGCTAAACAAGAGCCGTATTTAAACAGTAATCTAGAGAGCATCGATATCAATAGTGTCTTCACCGCTCAAACAGCAAAACAGAATGTTGAATAGCTGGATATGTGCTTTTACAGAAATGTTTTGTTTTCTTTCCTTGAAATAAGCTGATTTCAAACTCAAGAGAAAACGAAAGACAAACACGAATAAGTAAAGGAAAGAATGTTACCATTGTGTCTTATGCACAGAAAAACATGTCTAGTGTTTGAGGAAAACATTGAACAATGTATAGTTGTTTGAATCTGTATTAGTTATTTGAACTGGCTACGAACCATAGTGAATGTGTAGCACAAAGAGGGGCTGGACGATGTTCCGGGATTATGAGAAAATGTCTAAATACTGATGTTTTTGGGATGTCCAGCACTCTCTCATCTCATAGTGTCGGCTACCACACATTGCAAGGTGTTGAGAGACCAGACAGTTGTTCTGCATAGAAATAAAAGTGTACTTGTACCACTGAACTTGTGATTGGCGTATTTCTATTAAGTGATATTAAGCCTCGATATTTCTTTAATCTTTCAGATGGCCCCCGAATAGGGACCCTCAGGATTGATGTCACATCGCTAAGACATAGACGAGGCTGTCGGACCGGGATCGAAGAGTGAAGGGGCCCGCTGCAAAGTGAGATGCGATTCCTCCGCAGTACTGCACGACCCGATCCCTGGACAGTGAGTAGCGTTTAGTGAGACATCACGAGGGTCCCCGTATCGAGGCCTGTTTTGCAAAAATGCCAGCCACAATGATTTGTAATTAAATCGGACCCCTTTTGTTTGAAATCAGGTGAGTCATACCCCGATTCCTAAGAATCCTGATATTGATTGCAGTTTTGGATTTGCAAATACAAACAACGCCAGGTAACACCAGTGATCTGATATGCCTGGGATATTGTCATCCTGTTTCAGGATATTAAAAAACAAAACTGAAGGTGCCAAGAGTTCATCATTTAATAGTATTATGTGCAGCAAAGAGCTCGGAAGCGTGGTCTCCAGTGACATGGTCTGATGAAAATAGACATTGGGTCGAGCTACACTGAAAAAAGGAGATAAGACCATGCCATACTACCTTTGATTCTCAGGCACAGAGAGCCTCTGCAAGGCCAAGTTCAAAGCCTTAATTGAATGGCAAATGGCAAGAGAGACAACAGATGTTTGGCTAATTGGGTGGGGAGACATGAACATGCCGACCCTCCATGTACCCGGAGTGGTAGCCTGCTTGCTGCTAGCGTGTGGAATATTCCAGAAGGGTACACGCATGCCAACCAATTGTAGAGGGCCACATATTAAGAGAGCCCTATAGTTGTGTAACCAATGAATCGTCATGTATTTTATGACAATGAAGATGACTTGCACTAGAGGAGGGCTTAGTTGTCCACCTGATGCTAGAGACACAGTCACTACCCCAGTTAGCATGGAACCTATGCTTAGATGTTCCCTCAGAGCTTATCACTTCCCCAAGTAGGTTTTTGTAGTTTGCCACATAGTATGATGTCATTTGAGGATGAGGTTTGACCATAAAAGTTATGTTTTTTCTAAAATGCATTGAGAGCTCGAGCAAATGTCGGATGATGTCCATTGTAACCTCCCTGTTTTAGATAATTGCAAATAAAACAGAACAAAGTTTTGCCAACTTCCTGAGTCGGTTTTGATTATTGATGTTTGAGTACATTCTGCATCTTAAAGGGCCCTAGGTCTATGGGTTCAATGATATAAGTGTCTGTGCTTTACAACCTATCATCCCTTTGACCCGCCCTTCTGAGGTAAATGCATGTCTATACATTTGTAACTGGGGTCTGTTCCAGCAGCCAGGTATTTCTTTTCCTGCTGCATTAATGCATTGTAACAATTTATTGTCTGTTATTTTAACCTCTCCTCTTATTTGTTTTAGCATCATCCATCATTAAATTTTGTTTTATGTAGCCATCCTAATAAGGGAACATTGTTTTTGTCATCCATCGTATTGTGGCATACCAGCCTTGAAATTGTCCTGTAGTACTGCATAGTGCTAAATGTGTTAGACAGTGTGCTCTATGTGCAGGTATGTCTGTGGCTATGCATATTCTGGAGGCTGTCATGGCGTAGGGGATAAGGGAACACACAAACAAGCTTTCATCAGATCTCTCCCTCTCCACTCAGCTCATGTAGTTAAACCATAATCACATAGTGCCTCCTTATTATGAATATTGGCCTAAGCCCATTCCCGTTACACGAAAAACAGCATTGGAAAGTTCCGATTTTTGGATTAACTCCGCCGCCATTTTAGGACACATCCGCCATTTTGATTTTAACTCATGTTCCATGTTCTAAAATGGTGAACTGTGTTTTCATCTTGCAGTTGAGCTGAATGACCTTTGAGTTCTGTTAATGTTTAAGTTGTCCGAGAGCCGACTGTTTAAGCTCTGCAAAGAAACCTTGTACTTCATACGAAATGCCATTCAAGTGCTGTCTGCGCTCACAAGCCTCATCCTTGTATAAACATTGAAACAATGAAGAGTAAATGTTGATCGTATGCCTTAGCTGAACTGTATTGTAGTGACTCTTGAAATAAGGCTTACCGCAAATCCACGAACCTACAGCATCATTGTATTTTCATAGAAATGTAAACCTGTATAATCCTTAACATAATATTATAAACTCTGTCATGTGAACTAGGCACAAACTCTAGCCCGTGAAATATGAACTTGAAGAGAGGCTGGAAAATATTGTAGAAAATTTATAAATATGTTTGTGTTTAGATGTCCAGGACTCTCTCCTCACTGTGTCGGCTGGTACACACTGCAAGGTGTTGGGAGCCAGATAGCTATCTTTTTTACTTTGTAAACTGTGCAGTAATAAAATATACTTGTATATTTTTAGCCCATGATTGGTGTATTTCATTCATGGTACTCAGCCTCTACATTTCTTTGTTCTTTCAATATGTTGGTACCAAATATAGTTAGAGATACAAAAGGTTTTTTCAAGATACCTGCTCAAGTAGTTGCTGTCATTTGGCACACTTCTCTTCAAACTTTTAATTAGTGTTCTCACTTCACATAGTGATTAGGGGAATGTTTCAGGTGTCATTTGACTTGTCATCCTTTCAGCCATTATACTTAAGTTATTTTCCACTAACTACTGCTTTTCTGTAATATTAGTAACAAGTTCTTTCACTGCAATGCAAATCATAAAATACTAACAACAAAATGAGATAAAGGTGGCTATAATCAGGATAGCTAATGTGTCTGCCTTTTGCAGTTATGTTTGTGTGTACACTCTTCTAAGCGGTAAGAGAGAATATCTAATATTATTAATACAATTCAGCTTTATTCAACATCAGTATTTAGCATGGTAATACAGAAGGTTAAAATAAATCATGACCTTTCAGATTAGAACAATAATATATACAATTTATCATGAAATTACTAAAGATAAAGTAGAAAATCAAAGCCAGCCAGGGTAGAAAAACAACATATACACTTCATCGCTGAATTACTAAAGAATAAAACCTTTATAAGCAATATTAAAATCAAGATAAAATGGACCTATTGTGAACCAGACATGCTCTATGTATAAACTTGCAGGTAAAATAAGACATATTTAAGTCAATCGTTTATCTACAAAAGACCAGAGACTCAGCTGTAGAATGCACATTAAAAAGCTTGAATATCGGGATTACTTGCTTGGCCCTTAAATCTCTATAGGCCACACAAAAACATTGAAAATGCAAGATTGTCTCTTCTTCTCAATCACACAAAGGGCAGATAGGAGAATTAAGAGTGCAATAGCTGTTTTTTTAAATTTGCCATGCACTGTGTGTTTCTCCTAAATTGAAGAAAAAGACAGCGGGCCGAAGAATGTTTGATCATATCGAGGTATGGGTCAAACCCACAGATTTGCTTTATTTAGCAGAAAAATAGGCTATGTTTTCAGTCGGCAGCAAGCCATCCTCCAACCCTCTAAGTGAAAGCTGTTTCACAGTTTCACACACTGTGCACCTGACCCCTTATTGATGGCTATTGAATTTACCCACATATCCTTCAAATCGAGGGCCAGCAGGCACTTCTTAACATGTGCTATCCACAGGAGGGAATATCCCCCTCAGTGGCCAAGACATACATAAGTGCCTCCTGAAACTTTAACAATTCGGGAGTACCCCAGGTCCTAACACAAAACATCTCTGGCCTGAGCGAGAGTTGATCAGAAATCGGGCATATTCCAAACTCCAGGTGGACAGGGGCATTAGGAAAGCTATTTGGTAATTTTAACAGCATTTTCAAAAATCTGTTTTCAGTTGTTGACATGGATTTGCAATCTATGTATCCCCAAATTTCAGCTCCATAACTGGCAGATGGAATGTCTTCTACATTATGGATCTCCAGTGGCAGGGTAACATAGCCCTTGCTATGTCTAGCTTGACATGTCCTAACAACCCTGTTGTTTTTCTCAAGCAACACAAATGCTTTTATAAATTGGTCCTACCAGCGACCATCCTCCTGGAACTGAATCCCAAAGTAATCATAATATCATTTTCTGAGTTTAAGGAAGTGTCTTTGAAGACTGTTAGAAACATGTTCTTGAAATAAGAAACTAGTCCATTGGTTCTATTGTTGCAGCTGCTGCTCTTGCTGCTGATTGGCATTGGTCATCGCTCACGTTTGAGGTCTTCTGATATTTTCTTCAAGTTTGACCTGTGGATCGTTGAACAGGGGGGCATCACGGCTCTACTTTTTCACATCACTTAAATTAATCCATGCCTTCTTCCCCCCTCGACTTCGACAGCAGAGGCCGTTACTGCTTCTGCTTTATAATGTCCATCAAACTGGGGCTTATGCCATCTGTGGACAAAATTGCTATACAATACTTCATCCTTGAGGTACAATTAAGGGGGCTGTAACATTTTTCAATGTCAATATATCCACCTGTTTCCTTTGTTCATGCTCAAGCCCCCTACCTTTTCTGCACTTGTTTGGAGATGCATTTCAGAGATTTAGTCATCGCCATCAAATAGTCATGCAGTTCATGTCCAAGTAAATTAGCTGAATTATCAACATCAGTTTGAGCCCGAGTGGGAGGAGCAATTGGGGCAATCATTTTGCTTCCTGTCACCAGTTCATGAGGTGTCAGGTGGTGTTCAGAGCCTGTCTGATTGCATAAGATGAACAAAGCCCAGGGAAGGCAATGCTGCCAACTCTTATGCAAAGTAGATTTTATTTTTGCAATGCATTCCTTCAAGAGGCCATTGAGATGCTCACTAAGTCCGATCTCTTGTGGGTGGTAGGCAGATGAGGATGTGTGCTTTATTCTGAACAGGGATGTCATTTCCTTAAATACTTCCTTTAAAAAATGGGGTCCATCCATTATTGAAGAGTAGCACCATCTCTGGAAAACTTCTCGTACAAGGAATTTTGCAGCCAATATGAATGGGCGCACAGACCTGTTTTGATCCCACAGGAGAAAAGGGCATAAAACTACTACAACCATATATGTGTAGCAGTTGTAATTTGGGAGCATATCTACATAAACAATATGCAAGTAGAATCAGGTATTGCTCCTCTCGGTATTCTTAATGTATGAACAGCAGTACACTTTTGGCACATCATGCACCTTATGATAAAAGTTTTCACATGCTCATTAAGATCATGGATAAACCAGTCATCCAAAATCGCTGCTGCAAGACATTCTCTGTTGATGTGTGCTGGGTAATGGAGCTGCTCCAGTGCTACCATGAGCAGTTCAATGGGCATGATGTGTTTTCCTGTTCTATCTTGGCACCGCACTAGTTCAGAGGGGGATAATGAACACCCAGTCTTTCACCATAAATCTTCCTCCTCTTGTGGGGCGAGTCCCTGCAACTCCACAATCTATGCTGTAGGCAGAAAATTGATGCCTTCTGTCATTATCATGTTACACGTGCATGTATATTTGTTTGGGACAGTTGTGATGTCTAATATCTTGGGAAAATATGTCGCACTTTCAGAATCTGTGTGTGCGGATTTGTTGCCGCAAGAAATCATGTCTGTGCCTCTCATATGCACTGCACACTTGACAACTACTATCGCTGATGGACGTTTAAGGACGTCCAATTACCTTTCTATCAATGTACTGTGCTCTACTAGTCTGCCATCTGCATGCTGGAAGCTCCTCCTCTTCTAACGTGACAACCCTGAAAATACTGTTGTCATTATGTAGGCAGCGTCAGATCACAATGTCACCACCTCATCTTCACGCTCCTCAAGTGCTATAATCATAACTTCCAATTCTGCTGCCTGCACTGAAAAATGTGCTAGCAATCTTGCGCTTTTCACATTCCAAACTTTCCATGGTCTATTGCCTTCATCACTGCTGTCCCACTATGATCAATGAAAACATTCATGCCCCCGCCTGGGGCATTTTCTTTGACACAGGGTATGTCATCATTAAAATCAGTATAGGTACTACAATCATGTACATAATCCCCCACTTCCATGGGTTCCAATAGGAACCTTGCTGGGTTCACTCTGTGACAACAAAACATTTTGATTGATGGATTTAAGATTATGACATAACCCAATGCTCTCTGAGTTGTCAATGTGCTTTTAGGATTCTCAGGTATGGCAAAAAGAGCATGTTCTACATATAATGTTACTGAACAGTCCATTCTAATAGTTGTCAACTTCTCAATCGCAAAGGATACTGCAGGCAATGCTTGCTTATATGCGTAATAACCTCTCATTATTTGGTCTAAGATCCTGCTGCGATATGCCAGTGTTGTATGTCCTAATGAGGTTCTCTGTGTGAGGACAGCCGTCAACACAACCCCATCTGAATGGGATAACAAGAGAAATGCTGCAGTATAATCTGGCATCCCTAACACAGGAGCTGTGCTGATTGTTCTTTATAATTCATCAAATGCATTTATCATCTCACTTGTCCATGACAAATCTCTCCTCTCTTTCCAAGCCCTTTTTAGTTCATCTAACAGTGGCCTAACATATGTGCTGTAGTCAGAGACCCATGTCCCAAAAACTCTGTATCTCCTTTACACTATTCAGTCTAGCCGTTTTGCTGATTGCCTCTGCTCTTTCTAGTTTCATTTTTCTTCCCTCTATTGATATTTTCTAGCCTATGCACAACACCTCTTCCTGAAAATTATGCAGTTTCTCCTTGTCCTCTTTTTATCCTTTCTCAGCCAAAGGTGTCAATAATGTAACTGAGTCTTTCCTGCACTCTTCTTGTGTTGCACTGCAAACGAATACATCATGCACATACTGTAGGACCATGCTGTCAACTTAGACATTTCCCAAGTACATTTTCAGCACTCGTTTTAAGACACTGGGGGACTCACAGTACCCCTGTGGTATACAGGAATGTTATAATCAGATACTGTGGTGAGTAAAGGCAGTCAGGTCAAATATTGCAAACCTTCATGCAAGGGAATGCAGAAAAAGGCATTTTTCAAATCAATCAGTGTAAAATAATGGACTGTAGATGGTATGCTGAACAATATGGTTGCCAGATTCGACAGTAGTGGAAACTCTGCCTCAACAATATTATTCAGAGGGCGTACATTTTGTCTAAATCTCCAAGACCACCTTGTGTATTTTTTACTGGGTACAGTGCCATGTTGCAATGTGATTCTGAAGGCACTAATATGCCTTGCAGCATCAAGGCAGCAGTGGTTTTATAGATACCATTGTCAGCTTCGTTGGACATGGGACACTGTTTGACCATTGGCAAAATGGCATTTTTCTTCAGTTTTATTTTTACTGCTCCTACTCCTTTTAATAGACCAACATCATAAGGACTGTTGGTCCATAATGGACGTGGCACCTTTGCCAACTCTTCCTGCATAAATAATGGTACTTTCATTGCAAATGATATTAATTGTTGGGGAACCTCCCTGTACTCGATTTGTAAATGATATGTGAGACAAATATCAAAAATCACTTTGTCATCTGAGTCGTCATCTGCAAATAAGCTTTCATCGGTCAAGTCAGTTAGTCTGGGTGTATAGGCAAGCATGACTACTTTGTACCAGGTCACTCCTGCGCCATCAACTGTGTGCAATATTACTCTGTCTTCCCTCAGTATTGCTTCTTCTAATTCAGTTGTGATTATCTGCCCTTCCTCCACATCCTTAGGTCTCTATAGTCTAAACAGAAATTCTGCAGGTAATCGTAATAGTTTATTTTGTATTTGTGCAGGCCATGCCAATAAGATCTGTACTCCATGAAGTAATACTTCTGGGTTTAGTGGCACTCCTCTCTGTGATTTCTGACTTTAGAATGTTCTAATAAACTCACATGCATTTACATAATGGATGCCTGGTGTAGAAAAAATGATTACCTTGTTAGTGAAAGAAATTGTCATGTTTAATTTGCTCATCAGCTCTCTCCCCAATATATTGACTGGTGTCTTTCAAGAGTATACAAATGGCACAGCCATATTGTGTTCTCCTATGGTTATGGGCAATTTGTCTGGGAAGGGAACCATTGTCATTGCCCCAGAGAATCATTGTGCATTCTTTGATATACCTGACATTGGAAACTTCCCCTCTCTACCACAGGATCTCATCACCCTGACCCTCAGTTCCTCTTGGGTGTCTGAGGTAATCAATAGATTTGGACACATCAAGTCTCCCTGTGGGGTATCCTCTTGTGGATACATGTTCAGTCTTGTTCCCCTAAAAGGATTTCGTCCCTCTACTGTCACCCCTCCTGCTCTAGGTGTTGCTGGTGCTTGCAGCACTATGTGTGCGTCCCATTGTACTACTGCAGTCGCAGGTATTTGTGAGTGTACTTGTATTTGCTGTATTTGAGATTGTGCTGCTTGTTGTGGTTGTTGTATTTGCAGTTGTGGTGCTTGCTGGGTGTGAGGCATTTGAGGCAATTGTGCGTGTTGATACTGTGTATAATCTTCGACATTATATTCTGTTGGTGAAGAGCTATACTGTGATGGGAACTCTGACCGTCCTCTTGGGACAAATTGTTGCCAGTTTTGTTGCACGCCTCCTTACTTCTACAAACCCATGAAATGTGTTCCAGTTACCCGCATGTCCAACACTGCTTTGTAGGTCCTCCAAATTGGGTTTACCCCGATTGAAGCCTCCCACCTGCAGTGCTTGAAATCCAAACCCTCTTCCTCTGAATGCATACCCTCTTCCCAGGGGTAATAATTATATTCCCCCCTTCCTGCAACGTTTCTATTAAACCCCAGCTGCATCTGCTGTGTCTTCTTCCCATTGTGATTCTCCCCGCTATTTGTTTCTACAGCTCCTTATATTGTCAATTTCGACAGCTTCTTTTGGACCAATTTTACTTCTTCTATGTTTGTTTCCCCAACCTTCTTTCTGTCCTTCTCTTGTTTTCATCTACAATGATGGACAATAGTCAATTGTATCTCAGCCCATGGTTTTACTTCAATGACCACAATCTTCTTTAACTGCCTCTGCACTTTGTCAGGAAGTCCTTGCCACAAGATGTGATAACAAATTTTAATATTTTTGTCCCACGCTTCCCAAGTCTCTAAACACCATTTCTCCTGTATGTCTTGTGTATAAGCAGCTGGGTCTTCATCCGGCCCTATTGTCCTCTTCATTATTGCACTCATATCTGATGTGTCAGTGAACTGTATCCTAAGTGCTGTGATGAATCGGGTAGAGTCATCACTAAACTCCAGCCTAACGTCTCCTCATATGTGGCCAGGGAAAGGCAGATGTTAACAGATCCTAACCCTGGGGGATTTGGGGGGGGTAACATGCGGAAGGATCACATGGCACATAGGAGGAGATGACTGTTAAGGGAAATGGTGACTCCTCTAGGAGAGACACAGTAGTAATCTTCTTTTGAGGATGAGATTCCCATAATACCCAAATACCTAATGGCAGGCTGGCTGTCAGTGTACAATTTCCTCTCATATAATTTCCCAGTACAGGCTATGAAAAGTCTGCTAAACAGAATAAGATTGGTGCATTGGTGGCTCAGGAAGTAAATATGACAACCTCAAATTGTTATAATTATACATTAGATAGAAGTCCTAAACCTAAGGGTAAATCACAAACCCTTACACAACCTCCCATAAACTTGACAACTCTCAGTTCACAAATCAGTTAAAACTAACTGAATATGAAAAGACCCAAACCACTATGGATGTCAGAACCCATAATGCCTGTGTTATTGGGTCGAGGAAGAGAGACTTTGATTTGATGAAGATTAAAGGTACCATTCAACATAATGAACGGTATAGTTGTTGTAGTGTGAAGCACCTGAACGGGACATTTAATTTCAGGAATGAGTTACAGCTGGGGAAAGAAACGATGACAGAATAGTAGAGGCAGCAGCAGATCTGAGTGTGGGACTCACTGTGGAAGCAAAAGAAATGCCAGCAGCTGTTGATGACACAGGAGACGTTGTGTGGAAGTGTAGAGAGATCACAGCTGGAAGCAGTATTGGGGAAAGCTATGCTGTGTGGGAGACGAGCTCCCAACATGCCTTGATTCACTCGGGTAAGGAAGCTGAAGCGGAGATCCCACTGAGCTCTAGTGCTCTACCAAAGGACTGTGCTTACTGCAACAGTCATACCTGAGCTGGCAGTAGAGCAGAGAGACCCTAGAAGATCCGATGCATTGCCAGAGAATGAAAAGGAGATGCAAGAGAAGACCGGTGAGTTGGCCTGAGATGCCAGGTGACCCCAGGGCACTCAGAATAAGACAATTAGCTGAAACTAATAATTGTGAATGCAGAACAAGTGAAGCAAGACAAAGGCAGCCAGGCTGCAAATCTCCTTATATGGGACACCAATTGGGGGATAGTTGTAACCCACATTGCCAGAAGCCAAGAGGCCACATGAGAGTAATACAAAGGCAGCAGGGGTGCAACTCTCCTCATATGGGACCCCAATTGGGGGAAACCTGTAACCTGCATTGCCAACAGCTACAAGGCTACACAAGAGTTATAGAAAGACAACAAGGGCAGAATTCCCCCTTTATAGGATACTAACTTGGTGAGATCTGTAAACCACATTGTCAAAAGTCAGCTATCATTGTTCAAACATCGTCACAACATAGGATGCTGGTTTGGAGAATCTTGCAACAAACATTGCCAGTAAGCATAATTAAAGATGAAGATGATGATTATTTGAGAAACTGTGTTTGAGGTAAAAAGGTGTGTTGTAAGAACTTGTTAATTCTATCACATTTTGATGAACTATTGGCTTACCAGCAGTACTTGCTGTGCTATCCTGAAAAACTGTTTCTTTTGAAGAAAAAGTGTGATGTGCTAATAATTACTTGGCCTTTTGAAGAGAACAATTGCCTTAGTTTATGAATGTATGTATTGAGGGAGAGACATGTATCTTATCAAGCAAGAGACTGTGGAGAACATCAGCTGTTTTGATTTGTGACTAAGCATCTGTGAAAGGGACATTTTCTTTGCTAAGTGGAAGGACACAATGAATGAAAAATACGTTTTGTGTTATACTGAACAGAGCTTTATTGCTTCAGAACTTTTCCCAGGATCTTCCTGAATTCCAGGGGGAGGGAGTTCAACCCTGGTCACAAGCAGTACCTTCTAAAACCTTTGAGTTTGAATTAGTATGTTGTTTTGCTGAAACTGAAGACTGGCAAAAAAAATATTTGTATTATGTTATTGTGTGTATATGTGTGAGGGTCAGAGACTTTTTGGACACTAGGTCATTTTTCTTTAGTTTTACTTTGCCAGGCGTGGACATCCTTGTTAGGTTGGGGAAAAATAGGCTTTTATCTCAAGCCTGTTTATTTAATAAAATGCCAACTCTTGGGAAAACGATACCTTTGTGTCTGTCTCACATTTCTGACCCCTCAGAGTGCCCTACACATGTCTGCTCAACAATTGTTAAAAGGTGTACCGTCATGTTGAGTATTTTGTGCCATCACCCCAGCATACCCTGCTCATTTCCAAATGTCATCTGATTGTACACTCACTATAAGAGCAAACAAGCTTTTCATGTCTCCGGCAGCTAATGTCATGCCGGCCCTCTCTCTAACTCATGAATCCACTTCCCTGCACCCTGTAAGTGATGGTAATTTATAAATTAAGTTCTTTTTGTCTGCTTCAGGCCATTGAACGGACTGGGCTTTCCCTCTACCATTCTTTAAAAAAGGGATTTGTGTCAATCCAGTTTTGTGTAAGAGTGCAGCCACACCCTTCATCCTTTTTGGTGCTTCTGCCATGCTAACTTTCTTTGCACCTGGTAAATCTCATTCTATATTTACATACAGAGTCGTCCTCTACGCCCCCCTCAAACTCATATCTGGTTACACAGGTATTTATTAGGTTCCTGCCTGACTGCTGGTTCCTCCAAATCTGACCACGTCTCTCTCTCCATACACTCTTTCCCATAAATGGGGCCTGTTAAGCCTCGTATTCCCTGCTCTCCTCATCATCTTCGTCTTTTGACATTGTCTCTTCTTCCTCTTTGTCCTCTCTATCCCCCAAAAAAATATAGTCTTCTAAGGGAATCTATTTTATGTGTCCTACTCATTACCTCTTCCTTTATATCCATGCCCTCCTCTTGATGATATGTTCCCTAGCTCCTTCTTACGCTGGTATCATCTTTTCTGTTTCTTGTTACGCTGTACCTTTTTCTTTTAATGATGTGTTCTTCCTCGTTGTCTACTAATGTGTGTCTACTTATAATGTCATCAACTTCTTTGTGGTCTCTCATTAAACTTCTCTCCTTTTCCCTTTCATCATTTCACCTTCTGTCTCATTACTTTTGTTCCTCTCTATTCTGTCTCTTTTCAATTTCCCAGTCATCCTCTTGCCTGTGTTCTCTTTCTTTCTCCTCCCTTCTTCTTTCCTTTTCTCTCACTTCTTCCACCCTCTTTTCCTTTGCTACCCCCTGTGTATCTCTACCTTCTCTCACCATCGTGTTAACTTCATCACTACCCTTTTCATATAGTTTCAGTAATATCTGCCCTCCTATCCATTGATCAGATACAATATCTGTCTTCCCATTTCCGCTCTGTGTGCCTTTTTCTCTACAGCATTCCTCATCTGATTTGGTTAACATCTTCCTGTAATAAGACTGGTCTCCCCCTGCTCGCCTTCTCACCTCTCATACTGTCCTTGTCACTATATGCTCGGGGTGCATATATGAGATTGGAATACCCTGTGGTGGCTTTTGATTGATATAGGGCTTCAATATGAGTGAGCCGGTCTGGAAATAAAGGTGCTGGTAATAACGTTACCGGCACCTTTTCCGGACCAGCTCAATTCAAGTCTACCTACTGGTAGGGGCCATGAACAACCGGAAGGCCTGACCTGCTGGTAGTTCAGGTCCCTACCAACAGGTTTTTCACTGAAGCACCAGCACGGTTACTAACAGTGCCAGTGCTTCAGGGTTCCCAATCCCATGGAGTTCTATGGACGTCCACAGGACTGGGAACTTACTGTTGTTCTGCCATTTGTGATATCCCGGTAGCACTGTGATATCAGGTGGTGGAAATGCTCAAACGAGATTGCCGGTAGGCCACTGGTAGCACTGGCTGCCTAGCGACAACCTCATAATGAGGCCCTATAGTACTGTGCAGTCAGGCAGGGAGGAGGGGCTGGATGAGCATCAATTCTTTCTTACTTTGTTCCTCACCTTATTCTTTGAACATTTTCTATAGTTCGAGAATGCTCAATATATTCTGTAATAGTTTTCCTTTATGGGTGGCAAATAAATATGTGCACATGTGTTGCAGCACCGTTTTTGAATGAGTGCCATTTTGGGCCATGGGAGAAACATTTTGACCACAGTATTTTTAACCCCCTCAACATGGTACTTGAGAATTTTGGTTTTGTATCTGGGAAGTGTATTACCTAAATGAACAATGGGGCTGTCTGCAATGCTGACAATATGAAAAGTAACTTACCAATGATCAATGAATACTGTTTCAACCCTTGCTCACTTTCTTTCCGGTACTTTTCAGACCACTACCCACATTAGCTTCCTCAATGTTACCACAACCACTTCTCTCTCTGAGACCAAATCCTCAATAACCCACAATCCTTCTTTTGAGCAGCATCACAAATGCCACTCATGCTATGGACCCCTTTGCTTGGTCCACAACACTGATTCACTTATCCTACCAACACAAAGAAAAAAACACTTCTACACTATTATATAACCCCACAACATAAGGCTGGTCCCAGAAAACATTAATACAAATCAAAATAGGACTGTCTCCCCATATAAGCAAGGGATTCTTTTCTTTAGCTTTGCCACACACAGAGGCTTGCCACGTGATCTTCCTCAACCCTTGTATAAGGTATACAATCCATTAATATTTGTACTTCTCATAAATCACCTTCACACAAAAACCCCAACACCTCCAGTTTTAATGTGCACCATTCACACTCACATCCAGGGACCCTCAGAGAGACTCTGGTATCGAGCCTCTGGCATCGAGCCTCCTCTATCTCCCTGCTCTCCTTCAGACCCAGAGGGGGGGGCCTGCATGGACCGGGCAGGGCCTTTCCATCGACAGGGGTGCCTGCCAAACTCTCTTCTCAATTGCGTGCCATCTACACTCTCCACAGACCACCCTCGCTGTACGAGCGGACACGGCAGGGAGTACTCAATTGTCCAGAAATGCCTAGAGAACCATTTTCTGCTGCTACGTGTTAAGGAGGTGCTGAGGATCCCACAATCAGTCATGAAAAATACCCAGCTTTATTCAGAAAATGAATCCAAGCCGGGACAACACACAAGCAATTTTTCTTGTAGCTCTTGTATTCAAACGCTTACACGCTGGTTTTGTTACAAAATTAAATCAGAAATTACATTACATTATCAATATACAAAACCTACAGGGAGTTGGGGTTGGTTAGTAGGTCAATCTACATATAGAATATTTAGGGATTAATCACTCAATTAGTGGATCCCTATCTTATATCTCCACCAGGGCTCATCCTACTTACAGATGCTATTTCTAATACATCATTATAGGACTAAATCCTTAGTTGGCACTATCTATTATGGGTGGTGTGACAACGGGATTTGTCATTGGTTGGCATCTGGCTTATCAAGCTTGGACACTTTGACAGGATGTCAAGATACAAGTCAGATATAGAGCAGGAGGAGAGAGGACCATGGACTGCTCTTCTTCCAAGTTTTTATCTCTCATTCTCACACCATGAGACCAGGCAATCCCTCTGTACTTGGCCTTTGTGTGGCGATTCTTATCCATCTGTGATTTTAGGGAGTGTTGCAGGTGCCCTATCTGTGTTTACTTCTAATGAATGGCCAGTGTTTTCCATGTATGGCTCATGTGCTCGGAGACTGTGTTTGAAATTGAATAACCTTCTATTTACTGAGGGTTTAACTAATATTAATGTGCATGTTGTGTTTGCTCTTGCCACTGGAGACACTCTTAGGTTATTCTTCATTGAGACATTTACTGTTCTACTGCACCTTAGTACTAAAGGCTGTTTATGCCTTTCTGAAACCTTAATTCATCTGTGAGTATGCTGCTTGAGTCTTGGGAACCATTATCTCGTGCCTTTGTTTTGCCGTCCCAAACCTCTCTTATTTCCCTCTAACCTTGGCACTTGTTTCCAGCTACTGTCTGGTCCCTGCATGAATATGTGCTTCTGTGGATTCAGCCTTTTGGAGCCTTCAGAGGCCTTGAGGCCTATGATCATTATGATACTCAATTAACTTGTTTTCTTGGCCATCCAGCTCCTCTTCTAAACGTATCATAGATCACTCAGCTACAGCTGTTACTAGTCGAGTCAAGCAAGATGTAAGGACTGGCTGATTTTCTGGATTTTGGAAACTAACCCTATACCCTAAATGTAGGGCTGGGAACTCCTCCTAGCACTCACCAACCTGTTTCCAGACGCTAGTTCAAATAGCCACCCTCATATCTTTCAGTGACCACACCACCATAGCCAACCAATCAAACCACTTCCCTCACTGCTGCCTTTTGCTGACGGTACATAGGCTCAGCAAACACCCACGTTTATGTACTAGCTCTTTTAGGCAACATTAGGTATTCCCCATCCCCCATCATTCTGGCCCTGGCATCCCCAATATGCTGGCCCTGACAATAAAAATATCAGAGGTCCGTCGCTGGACTTAAAAAAATTAATTTGTCCTTCCACAGCTGAGATTAAAAGACATATATTACAAGGAGAATCTTAGTAGTTCAACCCATGCAAAACTCTGTAAGCATAATAATTGATTGACAACTTGAACAATTCTATTCCACTTTTCCAATTTGTATTAACAATCTGGCACCACATCTGAATGACAGATGCCATTCTTATAAATCTAAAACAAGGACACAAATTTGATTTCAGGTGACATATTGAAGCAATCTAGAACTCTATACAAACCCCACCACTAACACACACACTCACAGCAACGAAGCATAGGCACGACAAATGGGCATATAAATACAAAGTGGAAATCCACCAATGGAAGAAAACAAGAAATAACATTTAGTGCATTGGCAGATTATGCAAAAGCATTTCCAGTTGTCATGCAAACCACAAAGTCTACTTCCTGGCCCCTTTTTAAACTATCTCTATTCTCTGTAGCAATGGTGCTGGCGATACTAAAATGCACCAAAACCAACAAATTACGACTCCCCTCTGCACTTAGCAAACTCGAAGCCACTGCATTCACAGACGGAACCTTATAGATTACCTTAAATAAATAAATAAATAAATAAATAAATAAAATCGAGTCAGCTTATATGTTCCTGATTGATTTCTGGCTAGGTCAGAAATAATCATAGTATTTCCTCCGCCTTTGCAAGTATTTGTTGTTTGGGGAGGTGCAGGACCACTGACAACAATTAGAGGCCCTCATGAGAAATCTGAGGGGACCTTCACATGTTGCCAGTGGTACTGCACCTCTCCAAAAAATAATGCTTGTAATGTGGCAATAAGACTCGAGGCGGTGGGCCAATACCGCCCCAGGTAATGCCCGGGGCCGTAGTTATACAAAGCCCCCAGGCATTACCTGCGGCAGTATTGGCCCGCCGCCGAGGGTCTTGTTGCCATTAGCACCCCGGCCCGTTTGATCGGCGTGCTAATGGCACTTTTATTTCTGTTTCGGCACGTTTCGAAACAGAAACAAAAAAAAAATATAAAAAAATGGCCACCGCAAGTGTCCGTTTTCCCTTTCCATGGCGGCCATCGGGAGCGGACGCGCTCGGAAACAAAAGTGTTCACAGCGCGTCCGCTCCCGAAAAAAAAAGAAAAAAAAAAGAAGCAGAAGGTAAGTGGGGTTGGGAAGGTGGAAGGGAGGGAGGGGAAGAAAAAAAAAAAAACTACCTGCGTCCTCGCTGGGGGATGATGGAAGCCTCCAGCCGTGTGGAGGCGCGGAGCAGGGATGGCCCGCTCCGAGTCTCCACACTGCTGGAGCCTGCTATCGTTGTCCAGCGGGGACGCAGGAGCAAAAAGGTAAGTGGGGTAGGGGGGAGGAAGGGAAGGAAAATGAAAAAGCTTACCCGAGTTCCCGGCGGGGGGCGAAGACAGCTTCTCAGTCGTGGGGAGGCTCAGAGCGGGGATGGCCCCGCTTCGAGCCTCCTTATTGGCTGAGGGGCTGCCACGCCCCGCCGAGGACAAGGTGGCTGGAATCCCGGCCGAGAATCGAAGGATTCTCAGCCGGGTAATGACCCGGCGAGAGCCAATCAGAATGCTTGTTGCATTCTGATTGTCTCTCGCCGGGTACTAATGCAATGTAATGCTCAGATCGCAGGGTTTTCATAACTGCATTACGTTTTCATTGTTGGAAAAACGCGTGTGCTCTGAGTGCATTGTGTGCGTAAATCAAGCAGTTCTATCATAGTTGGAGAGAAATGAATAAAAAATAGCATCACAGGGACATGAATAACTTGGCTATGCATTGAGCATTCCCCTACTTCTGATTGAAATGATTGATGCACATTTCAAAGAATATCTCATTTCTTAAATGGGGATGCACTTTAAAATTGGTAGAAACGCCCTTTGTCCTACTGTTTTGTGAATTGCATAAAACGTGGAAAAAAGCGTATCAGAATGTGTTAATCTATGATTATGAAGAAATGTCAGATTTGTTTTGAGGACATCTGCGCTGGGCCAAACATGAGTCCCATTGAGAGCAAAACCACATTACAGGACAACTACGACCATGATGCAATTATACACTCAACTAACAGATGTAATCCACACTTGCGCCACTGCCCTTTGTATCCTCCCATGCTGCCATTTCTTCTTCCCTGTGCTGTCATTCCTCATTCATTCCCTCCATTCTAAATGTAAAATGTAATTAACAACTACAAATGCATTGTACAGTGCCTGTTTTTGACTTTAGAGATATTCCTTATTTCTGTTTCATTGGGGTGTTATACTTTATTTCCCTGAACTCTTTTCCTGGTCGTTTTGAACAATCTGTGCTGCATTTTGTTTTTATTTATTTATACATTTTTAACAACATCATAACAAACAATAAGCGAATGATGAATTGCAATGCAGATTCCACGAAATAAAACAAAACCACACTATTGAACAATATGGACCTACAGTCAGATAATTTGATGAATTATACAATGAGCTAGATACATTATTCAATCAAAAGAAAAAACAGAAAAAAGAAGGAAAGAAAAAGAAAATGGAAGAAAGAAACAAAGTAGAGAAAAAGAGAAAACCATCAATCGAATGATTATGCACCACAAGAGGATGGTCAATGATTATCATGTATTTAGCTGTTGAATAAGGGATGGGGGCTTAAATCAATCTGTTAAATAGCACATTAAAAACTTGCTTCAACAAGAGCTAAATCTAGGTAAAGGAATGAGGTTCAACACAGTGTGATTTCAACTACAGGCTAAAGACCTCAGTTAAAGACCAGGGAAGAACAGTGGGCTGACCATTAAACAAGAGAATAAATAATTAAACTGGGGGTATTTAAACAAGGGATTAAACAACAAAATAAATGATGGCTTTAAGAAGGGTTAAATAAGGGCTAAAAACAGCATAACTGTTAGTCTATGTGCTAAACCTGATTTATACATTCTCATTTGGATAGTAAAAATAATCCAAGCAACAAAAGACCCTTCTTGACTCCAGAGAAGAGGGGTGCAAGAAGGTTGCCAACATGAAAGGAGTGGTAGCCTCTTTTTGCCACCTTCTGTTAAACCATAATTATATAGTGCCTCCTTATTATGAGTATTGGCCTAAACCCATTCGCGCTACACGGAGAACCGCGTTTCAAAGTTCCGATTCTGTGTTAACTTCGCTGCCATTTTAAGATGCATCCGCCATTTTGATTTTCACTCATGTTACATGTTCTAAAATGGTGGACTATGTTTTCAACTTGCAGTCGAGCCTTACGACCTTTGAGTTCTGTTAATGTGTAGGTTGTCCGAGAGCCGACTGTTTAAACTGGGCAAAGAAACCCTGTGCTTCATATGTACTGCCATTCAAATGTTGTCTGCACTCACAAGCTTCATCCTTGAAACAATGAAGAACAAACCTCGAGCATATGCTTTAGCTGAACTACATTGTAGTGACTCTTGAAATAAGGCTTACCACAGATCCGAGAACCTACAACACTATTGTGTTTTCATGGAAGTGCAAACCTGTGTAATCCTTTGCATAATATTGTAACATCTGTTATGTGAACTAGGCACAAACTCTAGCCCACAAATTATTAACGTGAAGAGAGGCTGGACAATATTACAGGAATTGTATAAAAATGCTAGTGTTTAGATGTCCAGCACACTCTCTCCTCTGTGTCGACTGGTACACACTGCGAGGTGTTGGGAGCCAGATAGCTATCGGTTTTGCTTTGTAAACTGTACAGTGATAAAAGATACTTGTATCTTTTCAGCCTGTGATTGGTATATTTCTTTCATGGTACTCAGCCTCGATATTTCTTTGTTCTTTCAGATGGTGCCCGAATAGGGACCCTCAAGATTGATGCCACCTCGTTGAAGAGAAGACGCGGCTATCAGACTGGGATCGGATGGTGAGAAAAAGGGCCCCCGTTTTTGATGATACGCGATACCTCAACAGTACTGCACAATCCAATCCGTGGACGGTGAGCACGCGGTCTGAGATGGCATCCTGGCATGGTTCCACATATCGAGGCGGGCAGTTTTGCCGAAATCACCAACCACGAGGGTCCTTTGTCCTTTGCAATCTGATCAGACCTCCTTAGTCCTTTAAATTCAGTGGAGTCATGCCCCGATTCCTAAGTATCCTGATAGTTGGTTGCAGATTTGTACTCGCAAGCACAAACGATGCCAGGTAACACCAGTAATCTGACATGCCTGGGAAATTATCTGCCTGTTTCAGGGGGTTATTCCCCAGAGACAGACAATCTTTGGAATTTAGCCAACCGGTGACACAGGAGGGGTCGCTGACATGTAGCATGTACTGTTAGTACAGCATTGGTAGTATAGTATTCAACAATATTTGGCACAGACAAACCAGTCATGCTTCCGAATTTCAGTGGCCAGTCAATGGTAGCTTTAAGATTGCCCGAATAGAGTATTTAGAGTCCATATTATTAAAGAAAAAAGCTAGACCTGCAGCATTTGATGTAATTCAAAATTGGAAAAAATAAGCTATGAGAGTAAAGAGAAGCATGCACATCGTCATATGTCAAATTCAGAAAAGGCATTATTGTATGATCAACAAAAACAGTCAGAGTCTGTTAGAAACATGAATAGGGCTTTTCAACTTAAATGAACATAGGCCTGGTGCCACTGCATCACCTCCTTATGTCCCTATTCATGTTGTCTTACCTCTTCGCACTGTCACACCTTCTCCCGTAGCAATTCCTGTTCTTCTCGTTGCCCCTCCGCCACCAGCTGTTGCTCCTCTTCCTATTGTTGTTTCTCCTCTTGTATCTCCACCTTTACCGATTGTTACTGTTCCAGTAATTCCGTCTTTGTTACCAGCGGAAGTGTCTTCACTACCTGTTGTACAGGATTTGTCTACTTTCTCTTTCCCAAGCGGTTCTGCTCCCCTTGTAGCTTATGAAGGGGCGAGTGTTGAAACAAGAGTAGTGACTCAGAGTACAGTTTCTAAAGATAAGAAGAGAGATTTGAATGCATGGGCTGAGCAATGTATAGAGAAAGGTGACAAATCAGCTGTTAGCTACACTCCATAATCTAGAAAGTATTCCCGAACAGAATATCTTTATTGAGGGGATGGGAATACATTTGGCTGTAATGTGGAATAATTTGACGGACATGGATTTCCCACAAGGGTTGAGGGATTTGAATGTTTTAGCCTATTCAAGGGATACTGCAGAGAAAGTAAAAGAGCATGTCGAGAGGGTTTTTGAGTTAAGAAGGGAGTTAGAACGGTTAAAGAATGATGAAACAGATGGTGATAGCCTGGACGCTTTGTATGTGCAGAAACGGTTCCTTCCTCCTTGTAAGTGAATGAGTGAAGAAATGCAAATTTGCACAAGGGATGCGCTTAGATGGATTTCGGATGTGTCGATAGCTCCCATAGAAGTATATGATACGTATAGTCAGTATACTCCAGAAATGCAGAAGAAAGTGTTACAGGTAAAAGTAGAATACCTGCAGGATAAGTGTATAAAGAAAAAGATTTGTTGTCCCGCAGAACTGATGATTATTTATAAGAGAGCTTTTGCACCTGATACTGCTTCCACTACTTTAGCGCTTGATCTCACTTTATTGCTTAACAAACATTCGGAGTTGCCTACTTCTCAGTTGCCTATGAGAGATGTTCCTCCGACATTTGTTCCTATGCTTGAGATTTAAGCTAATGTTGCAGCAGGTACAGCAGCCACTACTACTTAAGCTCACTATGTATCACAATTTGTTCATGTTCCTTTCTCTAGGCAGGAAGTGAATATTATTAGACAGTCAATCCCAGACATTAGGAAAAATCCAACAGGGTTTCACAAAGAAATAGAATCTGTCTTTTATTCGTCAGTTTTCACTCTGGGTGATATAGACTTGTTGTTTCCTGTGATCCTACCTGCTGATTTATGGAAACAGATTAGGACTGTAGATGATCAAGCTGGGTTGGGTGACACATGGGATAACTTGGTGAGGATAGACGGAGAAAGGAAAGCTGGTGAGAGACCACCGCAAGTGATACTGACTTTGCCAGACAGAATAGTAACGAAATGAAAAACGTTGGTTCCCGAGAGAAGGATTGTTCATGACAAACTCACTGCTTGTACCCAAGGAAAATCTGAAGTTGCTACCGAATTCTTTAATCGGTTCGAACAAGTATTTTCAGATTTTAGCCAACAGGATTTAAGCACTGAGTCAGGGAAAAGGTTGTTTGTGGATAAGTTTGTACATGGATTGTTGCCTGATATCCAGTCACAAATCATGACTTCCGAGAGTATTTGGCAAGCTAAATCGCAGTCTGAAGTATTGCATATGTCTCAGTACTACGAAAATAGATTTAATAATGAAAAAGAGAGGATTGAAAAGAAAAGGGGAGACCTGAAAACCAAAGTATTATTGAAACAGATAGAGGACCTAGAGGTGGTAGTACACAGTCTTGTGGTCAATGTATTCCACAAAGTAATGCACAGTTGGGTCCTTTACACATGAATCAATGTGCTTATTGCAGACAAGAGGGTCATTGGAGAGCACAATGCCCGATCCTTCAGCAAAGATCGAATAACACATATGGTTTCATGGGTAGACGATCCAGAGGTTGCCCTGGGGTAGAGGGTAATGGTATAATCCAGTTCACTCAAAACCCACAGTCATTCTTGCAAGATAATCAGCAACCTAGTATAGATAGCAGAAATATTTTAGATAATTCTTCAACTGCCTACCTTTCTGAAGATCTTGTCTTTGATGATATATTGTTTCGTTAGGACAGCCCAAAGCAGGGTCTGGAACCAATGCCTATTCCCGTCAATCTGAAAGGGCCCTACGTTGAGATGATGGTGGGGAATAGGAAGCATCTATTTTTGGTGGATACAGGAGCACAGAAGTGTTCCATTGATCATTCACGGGTTCCAGACATCCCAATGTCAGGGAAGAATAGCGTTTCTGTATGGTTTTCTGGCACGCCAGTGGTTAGTCAGGTTTCTCGGCCGGTACCAATTTCACTGGGGCCATTCACGGATCGCTGTCTTTTTCTTCTGACAACGAACTGTGGAGAGAATTTGTTGGGGTTGAATCTGTTCAAGGAATTAAATGCGATAATTCATTGTTCTTCGGATGGAGTATGTTTGACGATTTCACCACAGCAATCTTCTGCCTCACAGTTATTGACTAGAACTTTGCCGCCTGAAATTAGTGAAGTTCCGGTGTGTTTATGGGCGTTTGACTACTATGATGTTTGCATTTTGCAAATTAAACCTGTTAAAATTGTTCTGAAACCAGGAGCTAAGTTGCCACATATTCCACAATATAAGATTTCAGTTGATGGATAGCAAGCTTTGACGAGTATAGTTTCCGATTTTGTACATCGTGGAGTAATTGAAGAAATTTAGGGAAGTTTGTGCAATAGCCCGATTTTACAGGTGTACAAGAAAGGGGATTATGCAATTCCTTTTAGTTTCATTATCGATTTGCACGCTATCAATAAGATTGTTGCTCCACAATTTCCAATTGTGCCTGATGTAACTACGACATTAACAATGATTCCAGTTTCTGCTACTCATTTTAGTGTGGTGGATCTTAAGAATGCCTTATTTAGCATTCCCATACACGTGGATAGCAGGTATTTGTTTGCGTTCACCCTAGGGTGGCGCTCGTTTACATTCACCCGTGCACCGTAAGGGTACACAGAGAGTCCGAGCATTTATAGTAGGGCTTTGAAAGAGCAGCTCGATACACTTGAGTTGCCTTCCACTTGTACATTGTTGTAATATGTTGACGACCTTCTCTTAGCTGCAGACTCAGAAAGTGCTTGCAAGGAAAGTACTGTGTTGATGCTTATTCATCTAGCAAAGCATGGGCATAAAGCTTCATTAAAAAAGTTTCAGTATTGTCATCAGGAGGTCGTCTGTTTAGGCTATCTCCTGTCAAAGGAGGGAAGAAGATTGACACCTGAACGGATAAAAAGCATTTCTAGCATGTCTGTCCCAAATACACAGAAGGAAGTCAGAGCCTTGTTAGGAATGGCTTCTTACTGTAGACAGTGGATCCCAAACTTTTCACTAGTGATAAAACCAATGTTGGCATTGACAAAGAAGGGCATTTCTTTGCCACTACCGTGGAACTTGGAACACCAGAAAGCTTTTGATCTGCTCAAGACTGCAGTGTGTTCAGCACCAGTTTTTGGCACACCAAATTTTGAGAAGGCCTTCATGTTGTATGTGCATGAATGTGATGGATGTGCGTTGGCTGTGTTAACGCAGGAACATGGGGGGAAGAATAGACCATGCGGTTATTTTTCCTCCACACTTGATCTTGTTACATGCGCTTTGCTGAGATGTCTGAGAGCTGTCGCTGCTGCTGCTGCATCTGTAAAATAAAGTGAGGGTATGGTTTTAGGTCACACTTTAACCATGATGGTACCCCACTCCGTAGACGTTCTATTAAACAGAACGCAAATGCAACACCTTATTTTCGCATGATTAACAAGATACAAACTGATCCTATTTGCACCGCATATCCAAATTAAGAGGTGTTTCAGATTGAATCCGGCTGAATTATTACCTCTTCCACAAGAAATTCTTTGCAGTGATGAAGTGTCACGTTACTGCCTCTATACCACAGAACAAGAAACTAAAGGCAGATTGATTTAATTGATACACCTCTGAATGATCCACAAGGGGAGCTGTTTTGCGATTTCTCCTGCTTCAAACTTCCGGATGGTACATCCACTGCTGCTTATGCCATCACTACACTAAGCACGATTGTGGAAACCAAGAGAATTCCGCATAACTCTGCGCAGGCTGCAGAGATTATCACACTGATGTGAGCTTGTGAACTTTCCGAATGGCTAACAGTAAATATATTTACAGATAGCCAGTATGCCTTTTGGGTGGTTCACAACTTCGGTAGACTGTGGGCAGAATGAAGTTTCTTGACCTCACACGCTACAAAAATCCAACATGGCACCGTGATAGTTCAGCTACTCTCAGCACTTTCACTTCCTACTCAACTAGCAATCATGAAGTGTGCCGCACATCAGAAGGTAGTAGATGATGTAGGAAGAGGAAACGCTTATGCTGACAGGATAGCTAAACAGACCGCTACTGATTTATGTTCAGAAATATATGTAACGAAAGAAACTACAAATACCAGTACAGTAGATTAAGTAATTGACTCGATGCAGAATATTCAAATTGATGCCACTCCAAAAGAACTTTAACACTGGGCTGAGGGTTTAGCAAGTTTGGATGAGGAAGGTTGTTGGGTGGACAACAATAGAAAAAGATGGATGCTACCCGATGCATATGTCACCGCCATGGTTACAATGGCTCATGGTCCCACTCACATATGTGCTAGAAAAATCTGTAAATTACTAGAACCTGTCTGGGTAAATGTAAACATCTCAGAAACTGCTGAGCGTTTTGTCAAAAACTGTATGGTGTGCTGACAGCATAATGTGGGGAAGGGTACGACGACACCGAGGGATAGTTTTTGGTCCCCCCTGTGCCTTTTGAAGTGATTCATTTCGACCTCATTGAGATGGAGAGCTGCTATAACTACAAATATATCTTGGTAGTCATTTGTGCCTTTAGCAAGTGGGTTGAAGCCTTCCCTGTGAAAGATGTCACAGCAATGACAACGGCGAAAAGCATGCTTAAGGAATATTTTCCTAGGTTTGGTTTGCCGAGGGTCATTTGGTCGGATAATGGTCCACATTTTATTGCTGCTGTTAACCTGCAAGTATGACAAGATAGACACGCTCAGAGTGCTGGACTCGTAAAATGCCATAATAGTATCCTGAAGAATAAGCTTACAAAAGTCTGTGCTAGCAGTAATTTGAAATGGCCAGACACCTTACCTATAGCTCTACTGTCCATGCGGATGACCCCACAGACTAGAACTGGACTCTCCCCATATGAAATCGTGATGTGGAGGTTAGCTAACATTTGGAACCTGCCAAAACCCAAAGTACTGAAAGATGTGGAGCTTTTGCTTCTTGCTGAATACTGTGACCAGTTAACTCAAAACTTGTATTTTATTTATCAACAGGTGCGAGACGTCCTCCCAGTTAAATACGAGGGGCCAGGTCACCAAATTCGGCCAGGCGACTGGGTGCTTAAGAAAACATTTGAAAGAGCATCCAGTCTTGGACCGTACTGGAGTGGACCGTTCGAGGTCCTGTTGGCCACACAGACTGCCATACGGGTAGCTGGCAGGAGACACTGGATCCACGCGACACACACCATTAAAATACCTTTTCCTTTGCCACTGAACAAAGAAGAAAAGAAGGAAACAATTTGCTCTGCTTCTGGTGATCAATCTGTCTTGAACAACAGCAAGGGTTTCGGAGATTCTTCCTCAGCCGGTGAGGCCTGAGGATATTTCTGCTTTGTCTTTGAATTCTTCTTCGGAACTTTCTGAACCCTTGAGCAATCTTGCCTCTGTTTCCCCACTTCCATCTGGAAGCAACGACACTCTGTTCGCAGATCACACCATGCCTGGAGTCTTGAGCTACGATCTGCATCTACGGCACTAGAGTTACAGCACATCATGGCTGTGCCCAGGAAATGACTGTTGAGCTAGTCCTCTGCCACTCTCTCACTGAAACATAAGTAAGTGGCTGGGACCAGCAAAGCTATCTTCAATCAAAATAAATCACGTGGTCAGGAGATCACCAACAAACGAACTTAAGGAGTCTGTTGCAGAGACTTTCTGGAACAATCTTTGAGGAACAATGCCTGTCGCTAACTCTACTCATACGAAGCAACCGATCGATTGTGTGGCTAACAAAGACATTGGACATAAAAATTCCTGGTCCTTGAAGACTTACTGTTTTCTTGTAATTATATTAACTGGTCTAACAGTAGTAATCGCTCTTGGGCTTTTGTATATTGAAGGGGTGCGTCCACTTTGATTCCCACCGAGAGTGTTCCCACTATGTCTTCTCCTTTCGTTCATCTGCACACTCTATCTTCTAGGGATTCTCAACACAGACAGAGTTACCACAACAATACACTTTTGTTAATCATGAATGCAACCCATGCGATCTTGAATAGAACTAATTGCTGGATATGTTTGCATTTGCCACAACACAGGGATAAAGGGTTGGGCTGGTATATTAATCCTCCTCCTTTGACTATTGCATGCTATGCCTCTCTAAGGGCATTATTCTTTGGTCGTTGGAATGATAGTATTTCTGGGAACTTTGATGGGACTAAATTGAATGAGTTCGAGAAACGAGACCTGACACCTCTGGGATGTTCCCTTTTTTTTCAAATAGGAGCAAGCTCAATGTTGCTTCTATTAGGCCTTCCAATAGACTTTCTAGACTATTCCAATCGCTAATCTCTTTCAAAATGGCTCCCGTAGGCAACCGGGATGCCATGCCTCCTTCTTATACTATTAATCACGCCCCAACTCTGTTTCCTTCTCATTACAAAGGGATGGTTCTCAGTCAATGGGTACTTTTGAGGGTTGTACCAATATTGCGAATTTGACTAGTGAGAACAGACCTTTGTATGTAGGTGATTCCTTTTATTTTGTTTGTGGCAATGAAGCTTGTCCTTGGCTATCTAAAGATTGGCATGGTACTCGTTATTTGGGTATCTTGCTACCAGGGGTATTTGTAGCTAGCACCTCTGAGGTCTCTAGAGCTCGTCCAAGGCGGGACGAGAACAGTGATACTCCGTCGCAGGTCATGGGTGATGTAGCATATTCATTTGTGCCATTTTGGGGACAGATCATGAATTCCAAGGATATTATGAGACTGGCAAGAGTATTGGAGAAAACCATCAACCGGACCACTGATATACTCTACAATATGACGTTAGAACAGAAAGCAATTAGATGAGTAGCTCTACAGAACCGGATGGTGTTAGACGTCATCCTGGCTGAGAGTGGTGGAGTATGTAAATTGGTGGGATCTGCTTTTTGTGTTTTCTTACCTGACTCCTTCCCTAACGTATTTAAGGCAATTCCAAAATCTGCACGACCTAATTACAGAAGTGCATGTTCCCGAGGGTAATTGGGATCTTAGTGCTTGGTTCAGGGACTTTTTACAGTCTTGGGGATGGAAACTCTTTTCAGCCTTAGTGGTAATCCTTGGTATTCTATTGTTCTGTTGTTGTTGGATACAATGTCTTCCTGCCATATGTTCGATGTTAGGGGGATGTTGTGTGCAAACTGTAGGTACATCGGGGCCAAAAATACACGCACCCGAGTAATCCTTTGCATAATATTGTAACATCTGTTATGTGAACTAGGCACAAAAACTAGCCCACAAATTATTAACGTGAAGAGAGGCTGGATAATATTGCAGTAATTGTATAAAAATGCTAGTGTTTAGATGTCCAGAACTCTCTCTCCTCTCTGTGTTGGCTGGTACACACTGCAAGGTGTTGGGAGCCAGATAGCTATCTCTTTTGCTTTGTAAACTGTACAGTAATAAAAGATACTTGTATCTTTTCAGCCCGTGATTGGTGTATTTCTTTCGTGGTACTCAGCCTCGATATTTCTTTGTTCTTTCACTTCGATCAAAGAATTGGGGACTAGTAGGTGCCAAGGGCCAAAATCGTTGCTACAATTATCTTATTTGTCTTCCCTCCCTTTCTTGAATTTGATGTATTGTTAAATTAAAGTGATTGTTGAATTGTGTTAGGATGCACTTTGATGGCCTGACGGCTGGATAAAGTGTGCTAATCATGATGATGAATCGAGGATCCTATGCCCAAGGACAGCAGTATCCCCTTTCTGCTGTATCTTCTTTGCATTAGAAACCACACCAGACACACTATTTCGGGCATCCAACGAAATTGTGAATATGGGAAAAACCCTATAACAAAGGCTGGTTCACCTGGAGGCCATGATTGCTAGGCAGGGGGAAAGGATTGAAGTTGACTTCCAGAGGGATTCTATTGTCTAGGGATCACAGGGAATCCTGAAACTGCTTAATTCTTTAAATAGTATCTCAGGATCATCTAGCGTGGACCTCATCTTTTGGAATGAGGAGATGTGTTTTCCTTTGGATATACACATTTTGAAAACGTGTAAACCTTCACTGCCAGACTTCAGAGAATTTAAAAGCTTGTTTGCTACACTATTGTACTTGTGAAAGATCAGATTCTTACATTCTAATTTGGAAATACTTTGTACTCTATCAATATGGATCACTGCAGAGCTACATTATTAAGTACAAACATTTTCAAAATGGAATTACAGAAAGAGCTTTGCAGCAGTCAACAGAGTTGACTAGTTCAGTTATTGCATGCACAATGTATCTCTCAAAAACTGATAAAAAATATAAAATGTGATCCAATTTGTTTTCTATTTGTTTACATTTGACAAGCGCACACTGTTACAATTACTAGTTTCCGGGCGATAATGGGAAATTGAGTTAGGCCAGAATTAAATTAACCTCGAGATGTGTCACCAATGTGGTCATAGGGCTGACCTTGGATCTGTGTACTCTAAAATAGCCCACTGCTCATGAAGTGAATGCACATTGTCATTAAACCATGTTAATTTCACAACAGCTGTTGCGAGAGAGACTAGACAACTCTTTGGAGTTGAACAAACCAGAGTCTCTCCTCAACCACAGAACAGATAGATTTCCAGAACACTTAACACACTCCCACATTTCCCTCATTTTGCCTTACAAGGCATTACCCAAAATGCAAATGGGTTGGCCCTATACAATGAAATCTAATCCCCACAATCTCATTGGCTGCCTTCCTCTGTGGCACCATCCCCTAGAAAATGCAATTTTCATGATATTGCAAGCCCAACCCTCTTCTTTGGTTTCTCCCTGCAAGACACTCATCCCTTACACAGCATACAGTACATTTTAGTACAGCTTCCACTTGGTCACAGACACAATGCTAAATCTGACACACATGGAGTATGAATGGACACTTTTATGAGGCTATGGTGAGTTAACAAAAAAGCTCCTTTGATCGGGTACTAACTCATTCTCCATGAACTCTGACACTGTAGATATTTATTCTTGGTGTTCTCTTACCTTTTCATTTTGTGCTACAACCAGTTAAATCCCTGTGGCCTCTGTTCCCATTATAAACCTTGTCCTGGTAATCCATTTAACTTTGTTATAGGCCCACAGTCATTCTCTGCTTCCAGTCACCCTGTTAAAAATGTAGCTACTACTCCTAGACTGACAGTGCCAGGTGGCAGATGATTCTCTGGCTACCCGCTTAACAATTTCCAAGCTGAAACATGCTGGGCCCATGTTCTTCATTCTATTTCAGATCCAAATAGCCTTTTCCATGTGGTTTCAGCTGTCACCCTGCTAATCTCATGGGCAGCGAGTTTCCCCAAACAAGCTCCTGTGTTTTGTCTATTTTTATGTAGGTGTGTTCAAGACTACCACATATGAAAATGTTTGTGCTTTTAACCCCTTAAGTTCTAAGGACCATTAAGCTCATCCTGTTTGTATAGACTTGATGAAAGCTCAGCAGTTAAGGGGTTAAATCCCATTGTGCTAAATTGCACAATGTGCTCCCATATTAAATTCATACAATTTATATTGCTACAATTATTCACATCTAAAATGTATCACACTTGACACAAAATAACACTAAAAGTAACCTTTAACAAACTTCAATTAGCTATTCTAAATACGCCAAACTGCAACCTTGACTCTGTTTCATTGGGATAAAATCGGTCTACCGCAAAAGTGGCCAATCAGTGGCAATTCCTTAAGCAGAAATGTCAAAGAACATTGTAACATAACTCCTGGCCTGAGATTGGTGCCAGTATTTCCATTATGGTTTCTTTAAGTATCAACCTAGTGTAGCACATCCAAACATCCACAAAGGTTTGGAAAGATTTAGATCCCTCCACAACAATACAAACGTCCCTGTCAAACTAAAGGAGAATCGCTGCATCATATTCAAACATTATAGATGTATTCCAAAGGACACAACCAGTTAGCCAGGGAACTACTGATAGTTTGAAGCACATTAAAGACAAGACAAACCCCCGGATTACCACCAAAGGTCAGTGGAAGCCATTCAGGTTCAAAAGAAGTTAGGCCAAAGCTGATGATCCGATCTGTGCGAAAAGAAGTAATCCACTTCAGCGCTCGGGCAGATATTACCATTAAATAATAATTTGGGAGAAGAGGCTGATGGTCCATGTTTGGGTGGGTGAGGAAACGTTAAGTATTGTCGATGCTACCACACCGCTGTCAGCATCTACCTCAACCACGATGGACTCAATACAGATAGATAGAGGCATAGCTATCATGAAGAAAATTACATTATTCCGGCAAGTCTTTCGATATAATCCTCCCCAGGATTTTAGCAGGATGATGGAGCTGTGAGATGGAATGCAAACTATTCGGCACCAGATGATCAATATTTTTTTTTTGAGGATGAACACCACGATCTCTGTAGATATTGAAGCATTACATGGAGTGCATACAACTGAAGTAAAAACAACTCACCTCTATTTCAGCAACTTGGTGAGGCAGAGGTCACGAGTCTAATAATCACAGGCTTTACATGTTGTCAGAATAGTATTACTTTTCATGTGGGTCACAGAAAACAATTGCCACAATTGTGCAAATAGTGCTGAAAGCCAGGGGAACAGGAGGCAAGATAGATTTTTAATAGGCCATATCTGAAAAATAATGTCCCAAAAATATTTTGAGATGGAATGATTGAGCTGGGTTTTGCTTTGAAGAAACAAAGTTACTGGATGTTACAAAGTATTCATTTTGAAAAGTTGGAATGTCACAAATATCTAGATTTTAACCACGTCGAATGACTAACGGGGTAATTCATAGATTTCAGCACAGAGGCAGCGCACGTGAGCAGCGCAGAGAGGCAGCACGCGCCAGCGTGTGCCAGCCGTGTGCGCTAAACAGCATTCTGGCGCACCGCGTATTCATGGAATTGGCAAGCCATTCTGAGTGGTGGTGCAGAGAACATCCCGCAGCGCCAGTTACGCCCCCAAGAATGCCCCTTGCGCAAGAAAAAAACATTGAAATCCCCAATGCAGTGCAAAGGGCCGCGCTAACCCTGGACCAGCTAACAGGGATTGGGCGAGCAGGGTACGTGAATATCTGGGGTGAGCGGGTACATTCACACGCCATTTCACTTGCAGAGAGTGGTACGTGCATCCACTCGGGTGCACGTGGAGTCCCACACGGGATACCGCTTGCAGAGCGGGGTATGTGTATCCAGTGGGGTGCGCGGTGAGTCCCACACACGGTAGGCCTTGGGCGAGTGGGGTACGTTTATTTGTGGGGTGCACGGGTACTCCAACACACAATTCCGTTTGAAGAGCGGAGTACGTGTATCCAGTGGGTGCGTGGGGAGTCCCACACATGATAGGCCTTGTCCGAGCGGGGTACATGTATTACTGGGGTGTGCGAGTACTACCACACGCGATTCCGCTTGAAGTGCGGGGTACGTGTATCCAGTGCGGTGCGCGGGGAGTCCCACATGTGGTAGGCCTTGGGCGAGCAGGGCACGTGTATTTGTGGGGTGCGAGGGTACTCCAACACGTGATTCCGCTTGAAGTGCGGGGTACGTGTATCCAGTGGGATGCGCAGATAGTCACACTTGTGAATTGGCAGTGTGGGTTCTCCCAGGTGTGCCCTCTCCCCCCTCCATGGCCCCTGCAGTCAGCCCACACCACAGGGGACTACCCTGCACCCGTCTTCATGTCCTGCAGGCACCCCATCCACATGGGCAGGAGGAAGCCAGCACTGGTGACCCATCCCAGCAGGTCAACGCGGTCAAAGAGGCATCCGAGATGATGTGCAGTGTCTTCACGAAAAAACTGCAGGTCAGCTTGCATGCCCCATTGATGCAAAGAGCTATCTCAGCCAGGACAGGCTCAACCCGGTCCCGTATTTCCACGTCCGCAGGGAGAGGAAGGCCAGTTGTTGTGTGCTCATCCCCTCCCTGAAATCGGGTCTGGACGTAGGCATCCCTGCTGGTGCGGGATGGGGCAGTCACAGGATCGGGGACAGGATTACACACAAGCACCTCTGCGGCAGCCTGTGCTGCCTCCTGTCCCTGCCCCTGGACTTCACCACTAGCACCAGTGGAATCCCTACCTCCAGACCCCGTGTGTGTCCCTTCAATGGCCTCCTCCTCCACCGAACCCCCCACCAACCTGGATGACTCCGTGCCATCTTCCTCCGTTGGACCATGTGGGGTCTCAGCTGCCCCTTCTGCTGCCGAGGAGTCCACCTCCGACCTCCGCCTCTTGGACCTACCCTCGGCAGCTGCGGCCTGGGACACGGCACCAGACTCCTCACTCTCCGATGAGATGACAACCTGGGAGGGGAGCCGGGCCTTGCGTCTACGGCTGGTGGTGCGATCCCTGCTGCTTTGCTCCACAGCACCCTCTCCGCCCTCTTTATCAGTTGACGCTGCAGACAGGGAGAGATAGAACTCAGGCATCAGGGCACTGTACAATGGACTGATACACAGATGACAGTTGTACATGAGTGGCAGTGTCAAACCTCAGACACGGCATCACACTCCCCAACACACATGTCCTTTCAACTCACACACATGAGCACAACAACAGGAATGTTGCACCAGGCAGCACCATCCATACACAAACAACAGCACGAGCAGCCGAAGGTGAGCCTGACGTCACATGCAACACGGGGAGTGCATAACACATGCACACACACTACCGGACTAACATGCATCTGTACATCTGCACCACTGCAGTAATAATGTCACCATCCATGTCACAACTGGCAATCAGCCACCTACATGTCAGTGTCACACGCATCCATGTTGCATCACAGTTGCACACTTGTCAAATACACACACACATGCACATGTACATAGTGCAGATACATGCAGCAGGAACCAGCATCCATGTGTGACACCACAACCATGCCACAGTACATGCACATAATATTCACATGTGTGCACCCACACATGCATTTGCCCAGCATGCTTGCCAACACATACACCATCGATGTGTCTCACACATGAGAGGAATCACATGTGGCAAGTTCACGTCCCTGTACATACGCATCCATACATGGCCCTACATAGACACATGTTCAACCTGCACACTCCTGGCACACCACAACACGCACAGCATCCAATCAGTGGGCATGTACACTTACCGGTCGAATCCAGACGGGTCTGCCTCTCAAGGACCTGGACGTGGAGCGCTGGGCGTATACGTTCCAGGACCCTCATTTGGATGGTGGATAGGCAGACCCAGCACCCCTTGGCATCCTTTGCCTTCAAGAGGCGCCGGGCCTTGTTGAGGGTCCTGGACCTGAAGTCCTCCCAGTACTTCCGGACGTGTGGAATGTCGCAGACTGCCACCCCCTCCTCGTTGATGGCAGTCATGATGTCATCCAGATCCTCTTCCATCCTTCATTGTTGGTGCGTGAACTTCCAAAGAGGGCATCATACTGCCCCAGGACGTGCTCCACCAGGACACCAACTTTACTGGCACTGAAGCTGGTGGCCCGCTGCCTCTCTGCCTGGGGGTTGCCAGTGGTGCCAGATGGTGTAGTGACCGACATGGCAACCCCAGAGGCAGGTGTGGGTGGGCAACTGGTTCCTGGGGCTGGGCTGTGGAGCAATGGTACCCCAGTCGGGAGTCTTCAGTTCCAGCAGGGGTGGTCACAGCAACTGCACCCCTGGCTGACGTGCAGGCACCAAATAGCAGGGCACGTGGGCAGCAGGCAGGAAGGCAGCAGCAGATGGCAGGTGGGAGTGTGCTCGGGGCTCTGGGGGGCAGGAATATGGCCTTCTGGGCAGCAGCATGGTCTTCCATGTGTTGTTGCATGGCCAGCTTGATACGGAGTGATTTGGCACGTGAAAAAAGTGCACGTCAGCGTGAAATTCGAGGAAAGGCCCTTAGCACGTAAGCACGTCTGTGACGTTATGCGCGCGGGCGTTCCCCACAACACGGGTGCATAGTAAATCAGCACGTGAGAAAACTGCATGTCACCGTGCTATTTGAGGAAAGGGCCTTAGCGCATAAGAGCGTAAGTGACGTTGCACATGTGGGCTGGCTTAAAAAGTACAAGTATGACGCTATTTTCCTGTACATGCTTTTTGTGGAGAGCGAGCGGGTGAATCTTGTACTTCTTGTCGGTTCACACGCGATTACTTCACAATGTTTCCAGTTTGTACTCCCTGTTTCCTCAGACTGCGTTCTTTTCTTCTTTTGGCGGGGGTGTTGCCAACGCGGGCACGCATGTCTTTTTCACATTCTTTTTCAAGGCAGACGCTGAGTCGTGCACATATTTTCCAACTGTGGTTGCCCCCTTGTGTTGCGTACCCCTCCAGAGGTAATTGCAGGCTGCGTGTAACAAGCATTCGCTTATTTTTGTGTTTATGGGTGCCACAGCGTAGTGCAGGTTCATTTTTCCACGCACGTGGTCTACCAGGGGTTGCGTGCACGTGTACTTTTGTTTTTGGGGTGCCTGTGCGTTGCATGACCCGTCATCTTCCCCCAGGGGTCACAGACAGCCTTGCTAGAGCACTAGGGTACGAATTCCATCTAGTACCCCACCCCTTTCACCCAATTGCTCAGGACAATTGTTTACTGCAACTCCCATATGCACAACAACATCAGTGCCATGGTTGGGAGGCGACCAAGCAGTAAGGGAGGAAAAGGTGGCCGAGCTCAAAGAGGTGGGCATGGTGGGAGTGGTAGGAGATGTGGCCAGGATTTGCAGGGTGCCCCTAGAGGCCAGTGTGTGGAGGACCAATTGGGGCAACATATGCCCCCCCCAATGGTTGTGGGAAATGTAGCTGACACCATCCAGCTCAGCCCTTGTTAAATCGGCCCATTTTGTCAACTGAACCGGCACAGGATGACTCCCAGGCTGACTTCCAGGTCACCAAGTCTAAGCCACGTGTGGTGGTGAAAGTTGCTGTCACCAGGCCACTTGGATCTGGGGCAGCAATGTCATCTGCTGCCCTAAGTAGCCAGGGTGAGGAGGCTGCAGGGGCAGCTGCAGCTCAATCCACCCCAGCTCAGAGTCTCCCAGCCAGGACAGTGTCGGTCCAGGTCCATCACACCAACGTTGGCCCTACCAACATCACCCTGCAGCCAATGCCTGCACCAAGACCTTTGGTCATTGTGCCTTTACAGGCTTCAAGTACCCAGTCCACCTGCGCTTCTGCCCCTACTGACCAGAGTGGCCTAAGCCACTCAGGATCCGCACCACCTTCCAAGAAGAAGAAGGGTGCTCTTGCACTACAGGCTGGAACCCCAGACACGGCTACACACTCTGGCACGTCAAGGAAGCCTAGCTTCAATGATGCCGAACTTGATGCACTTGTGGCCTATGTGTTGGCACATAGCCGCGAAATGGTGGTGACTGCAGGCTGCAAGACTATGCCTGCTCAACGTAGGGCCCACTGGCAGACCATCGCGGACCACATTAGTGCCCTTGGATTTGTGAGGCACACAGCTGATGATTGCTACAAGCAGTGGAATGACCTGAAACGCAGAGCAAAGAACAAGCTGGCTTCCAATCATGCATCTACTCTGGTTACTGGCGGTTGGTCTCCACCAGAGGACGAGCAACTCACTGAACATGAGTCTGTTGCTGGAACCTTCATCACAGAGGAACAGATCCAAGGCGTGGGAGACCTACCAGATTATGAAGCATTGTTCGGTGAGTGCCCATGCATGTGTGTGTAATCCATGTGTATGTTGCTTGGGTGATGTGCTCTGATTGAGTGCCAGGTGAGGGTGTGTACTCATGAGTGGCATGAGTCACCCATGTGCTTCCTCCAACCATTCACCGGCCTTGGATTTGGGTATGACAGTATCCCTTCTAACCATAGTAGCCAATTAGCACCACATTACTGCAGTTGCTCTTGAACTGTCATCTTGCAACAACATTGTTCAACATTTTCAGTGTTCATTCAGCCTGATTGTTTCAATCCTCCCATTTTTATAACACATTTTTCTGTCCTAATGCCACATATGTGACATGCTTCTGTCATAGATTACACCCCACAATGGCCCAAATTTATTACCTTGTTATGGGAATGATTTCACCATTCAGGCTGATTGTGTAATGGCCTGCTCACATACATTTTTGGGCCCTGTATGAATGTGGGACATACCTGTTGTCTCTTGTCATGTTGAAGTGACCAACCATTGATGTATCCATCTGCCTGCCATCACTGAATAATTGAACACTGGATGTGTTTCAGTGTGTGGCACATGCATATTTTGTCACACTTTAGCATTTTTCATCTCATCATGTCCATCTCACATGGATGGGTGACAGTACTCATTCTCTAACATATGACTGTAGTTGTCAAATGTACCATGGCTATGCTACGTGCCATCTGTGTGCTGGCATGTGTCATGTATGTGTATTGGACATGCCACTCACAGGCTAATGTGTGAAGCCAGTGCTATCCAGCATGCAGCAAATGTGTTGCTTTTCCATCTTGGAGTCCTCAGTGTCTGCCTTTTGCCTCCCCTTCAGACCCGTTGACAGTGCATGCATGCCAGGGTTATAGTCATGTGGGACATGTGTAATTCATGTACTGGATCTCTGGGTTGCCAGGCATCTGTGTGTTCTATGGTGCTCATGACGGTTTCCATTTGTTGTCTTTCATGTTTTTGCAGGTGATGAGGCACTTGATGCTGTTGAAGTGGAGGAGATGGTGCAGACCCAGGGTGAATCTCAGCCACAACCGGGCACCAGTGGAGGACGTGGGGTGGTGGTGGGTGAAATCCCAATCCTCGTGCAGACCATACTGTCCACACGTGTCTCTGGCTACACCTCCGCAGACCTCTATGATTCAGGTGTTGAATCGGACAGTGAGACATATGTGCCGTCGCAGGTGAGTGTTTCACACTCCACAACATTTGCTCCTGTTCCTGGGCCAGCAGATCAAAGGGGGAATGCAGTCATGCAGCCTCAGGCAGTGCCAGCACAGCAAGGTGCAGATCGCCTTGCCCCAAACAGGTGTGGTGCCCGCTGACGCAGTGGCCATGTGCCACCAGGCAATACCGTATGGGAAAACTCCATGTACGGTATAACAGCACAACAGGGAGCATCGTGTGAAATGATGGCTCAGGCAATGGATAGGGTGGCCACTTCCATTCTCCCCCCTGAAAGGCATATGGAGCTCCAGCAGCAGGCAACAGACTCCATTTGCCACTCACACAGTTGGTGTCCAACAGGGACCGACCAGCGGCACTGGAGACTCTGCACAAAGTCACAGGCCCACAGGAAAGCCCTGAGGTTAGAATACCAGTTCCTCAGGGATACTCAGGGTGAACTTGAGGCTTCCCAAAATGTTAGGTCAGAACAGCAGCTGGAGCAGCTCACACGTTCACTCTCAGCAGAGCTCCAGGCAACCCGTGCGGAGATCCGGGCATCACGCGAGGCCATGCAGGTAGAAATGCGGACTACCCGTGAGGTGCTGCATAGGGATGTCTGTACCATCATCCTCCAGAACGAAACCTTCCACACCCGCATGCTTGCTGCCATGGAGGACCATACCAGGGCTTTGCGTGGGCTGCCTCCTGTGCTGTCCTGTCTTTGGGTTAGATGCTTGGATTCCTGAGACACACACCCCTCCTGCTTCCCCTTTCCATGGGCTTGCAAAGGGTGTGACCAAGTGACAGTAACTTACACAGTTACATTGGGCTCCCATGAGCTGTGTGGTCAATCTGTAGCCAAAACTATGTGTACATCCCTAGTGGGGATTGTTGTTGGATTGAACACTGCATGGTGTATTGATATGTGCTTGTGCATCCATGTCTTTCTACTTATTCACATGTACCTTCTTCATGTCTTCACAAGGCTGTCTCCTTTGCAGATGCAGTTCATGTTGTATGCAGTACACTGACACATTTGCCTGACATTTGCCTGACAGCAACACTCCGCAGTTCGAAGGGGTAGATGTGCTGGCTTAGTCAGGTTTGGACTGTCATATATTGCCACTGTTTCATCATGTATTGCTGTTTTGTGTTGCTGGTAAGTATTTGTTCATGTGTGCTGTTTCTTATTGATTACTGGGAGCATATTGTCTGTGGCCCGTTTACATTGGGGACAGTGCACTTTCTGACATTTGTGTCATGTGTTGTGCATTCATTTGGTTGCTTTCACATTGCATGACATGGTGTGTTGGGTTGCGGAGATGGGGAGGGGTTGGGTGACATGGCACTATTTTCATGTGGTATTTTGCAAGGGGGTAGTCATTCATAGTGCATGAATGTGTGTCTTTTTGTCACACGGCATTGGTTGTCTTTAAGTAGGTAGGGATACACACAATGTAACACTTCCAGGTGACCTATCTCAGGCTGGTATGGTTGTGACAGTTGACTGTCCCTTATTTCCTCATCATTGATTGTCAGCTGTTATGTGCCAGGGCTCTGTGCACTCCACAGGGGTAGGATTTTAGATGAAGTAATTAGCCACCAGCTGGGTACGGGCTGCCTCACAACGTGCCCTTTCACCTCCCATGCGCAGTGGCCATGCATGTGGTTGGGGATGTGGGGGCACCACCATGTCCAGCCGCAGGCCCCGCCGGTTGCAACGTTGTGCAGGACACATGCTGCCACTATGATCCTGCACACTACTGAGGGCGCATATAGCAGCTGCCCACCAGAACGGTCAAGGGAGCGAAAGCGTGACTTGAGCACTCCGAATGTGCGCTCCGCTATGCCCCGGGTTGCAATATGGGCTGTGTTGTATCTTACCTCAGGTGGTGTGGTGGGGTTCCGATTTGGTGTCATCAGGTGGGTGCTCAGAGGGTAGGCACTGTCCCCTGGGGAGGTGATGATGGGTATTGAATGTAAACGTCTCCAGAAACGCACCCCCCTTAGTGAGAGGCAATAAAGGACACACCCCAGAAGGGGAATGAGGCCAAGACCAAGTGCGGGTGAGATCAAAAGAGTTTTATATAGATCAATATAGGGCATGCAAAGGATTATGCAAACTCTGAGAGCGCTCTGTCTGACAATCGCAAAGACAGTCCTACTTATTACAGAACTACGTCACGCATGACACAAGCTATAAGGGGCACATAGTCTTAGGGTTTGGGTGGTGGTGGCTAGGTGGTGTACATTGTATACAGTTACTTCTCCAGGATTGGCGGACGTTGGTGCTGCGCCACTTGGGGTGGAAAGTCAGCTGGGCTCATCGGGGTGGAGTGCCGGGCCGGGCATGCCTTGTAACGACGATTGATAACTAAACTAACATTTGCCCTTTTGGCCACACATTCCCACCCATTCGCAACTCTTGTAAGCGCTGACCTTAGATCAGTATGTGGACAGGAACATTGATATGCGATCTGGAGTGTCTCAATACATCAGTTTCGAGGATACCTTAGGTTCAAACAATCCGGTCTCATGTGCATAGTCAGGGGCATGGGAGCGGTTGCTTGACCACCCTGTCTTGGAAGTTTAGGTGAGGGATGGTATTACGATCTGTTGGTACATGTGTGGGCGCCCCCCTTTTTAGGGTCATTAACTTGGGGTCGATGGAGATACCACTGGCCCGTGGGGGGAATGTGACAGGTGCCCGAGAGACGGTGGGATTTAGGACCAGGTAGCTCGTAAGTCATGCAGTCATGCTGTGGCGGCCTCTGACATGGGGGAGGCGGATGCTTGAAATGGGTCCAGCAGGGTCGGGAGGGGAGGAGAAGCTGTGCTGTTTGAACACCAGCTATCTCTAGAGGGCCTGCGCAGGAGGAGGGGGAAATGGCCTTGTAGCTCTGTGCGTGGCCTCTTGCACAAGGCGGTATACTGTTCCGTGGGTGAGGGGCGAATAACAACACATGGGGTTTCTGAAAGGACTCGTATGCATTTGAATTAGAAGGGATACTAACTGGGGACCATACCTTTTAGCACAACAATTCACATCTATAATTGACATACGAACATGAGGTAGTGTTAGGCAGGTGTGTGTATAAAGAGGGCAACACATGTTATCACATATTGTTATCAGCTAGCCAGTCTTTGTACATCTCTACATTATAAACAATATTGGTTGCATATTTACTCTTTACTCATTCTCCTTCACATTAGCAGCGAACGTTAGTCAACAGGACATACATTACATAAATGTTTTCTACACAATGCAAATGTTTTCAGGGTAGGTATGGGTGTGAGGCGCCACGCCGTCTAACATTGGGGGCCTGATGCAGGGTCAGGACCTGCAGGGTTTGGGCTGGTGTCATTTACTTCCTAATGTTCCCCTTCATGGCTGGGGCAATGATGTACTGCGGAAGGTCAACTGCTAGTGTTTTATTTTGTTGTTTGCTCGTGTCTGGTGGCTCGTGAGAACGAGTCCTTGGCGGATCTGCCATGCAGTGGGAGGTGGGGGAAGTGTGGGCTTCTGGGAGCGCGGTCGAGTGGGGGTCACTCTGCAGCGTTCAGTGTGCATGTTTGCTCTGCCTGGGTTAGATCTGCACGTTTCTAGCAAGATGGGGTTGTCTTAATACAAAATGGCGTCTGTGCTCTGCCACATAACGTGGTGGTGCAGCCTCACGTGTCTGTCTGCAGCCGCCCTGCCACCTGGGCCCGGGGGCCAGTGAGCTGCCGACGAGTCATGAGTCTTCACCAGGGTGGGACATGCAGTTGGAGGGGGGTCCTATTGACCTACCCTCCCCTACATTTCCCCCTTTCGTTACTTAAGTAATGAATACCTTAGCTACCCCAGTCATTCGCGCTCCTTCTCAGCTAACACTGCTTCTTCCTAGGCTGGCGTTCCCTTTATTGGCATCCAAGCTCTGCAAACCCCCCAGAGGCTCTCCCCCTTCTAGCGTACTCATCTGGTGTGCAGGTCATATATATACATCCCCCATCTCCCTCCAGGTCCACCCATACCTCTGTGTACCACTCTAGTTCAAGGGGCTCCTTTATTGTGGTATGATATAACCTGTCCACTATATCCCCGTCATGATATATAGGTACCATTCTATACTTGGACTCTGAATTCTCACCAGTTTGTATGTGTGCTTCCTGTTGTGCCCGTGCCCCTCCTCTGGCGTTGCCCATTGTCACCATCATTATTGTTCCATTTGGGACTACATTTGTGCAGCATCGCATCGAAGAGACAAATGGCACACACACAAAAATCACAAGTAAAAATACGATGAGGGGCATTAGTAGTTTCACAGCGAGCCCCATCCGGGAAGGTGCCCATGAAAAAATGTTGTTGAACCACGTGCTTGGGTCTGCGCCACCTTCTTTCTTCATGCATTCCCCTAGGTTGTGCACTGCAGCAATGACATGTGATAGTGTCCCATTATCAGCATCTTCAGAAGGTATTGCACTTCCGATTTTTTGGCAAAGACCTCCATCCATCGCCGTCAACAGGTCTGGGATATATCTGTTTTGCATTGTCATTAGTCTCAGAGCCCTTAGCTCCACCTTGATCACGTTGAACCCTTCTTCAGTGTTGTTGGCCAATTGAATCAGCTCCCACCACGTAATCTGTAGCCACTTTGCATTTGCCCGGGCCTGAATGCTTGGAATGAGGGAGGCGAAGAAGGTTTCAGCGGAGCTGAATAATCTGTACCTGTCTGGGATCTGTGCCAAAAGTTCTGAGGAGGCCTTTGAGATATAGTTTGACGACCTCTGTTTTCTGGATACAATTCCGTCGGCGTTTCTTTCTGATAGGGCGTACAGTGGTGGCTCTTCAGTGGGTGAGGCGTTGGCTGCTGCTTGGGTCATCGTCCGGCCCCCTTCTCTGAGGTGGCTCTCTGGTATTACCATTAGAGCTGAATGCAGTGTCGCCAGGGAACACGTGCCCCTCCATGATGGTGGGAGGTGGATGTATGCCCGCTTGCCACAGACCCAGTAAGTGTCCATTAGGGCTGCTGTTCCTTTCTTCATATCTGGGATTATTAGGCTTTTGCTGCAGTTTGTGTTTCTTCCCATGTCGATTTTCCCTTCTCCCAGGAAGCAATGTTCATTTGAGATTTCTTTCTGTAGTTTCAATGCTTTTTCTATAGCGTTCACCCAGGTCAATTTTGCCACATGTTCTGACCAGACTGTGGCACACGTCTTTGCAATCCATTGTAGTTTTTCGGTCGATAGCCCTCGCAGTGCTTCAGCCTTGCACATTACCACATCATCTTTCCATTTGTTTTCCGAAAATAGTGTTCCTTTTATTATGAAGAACGGTTCTTTTAAACATACCACTCCTTTGGCTCTCGAGTAGCACGTTTTCTCGTTCTGCAGCATTTCAAAAGATACCATGTGTGCCTGGAAGGTGTTTTTAATTCTGCACAGAGTGAGATGGAGGAGACACTGGGCATCTGCAAGAGACAATTCTTGTGGCGTTAAAACTTTAATTGTGCCTGAGGCTTGGGGTTCAGGGAGCACACATAGCAGATTTCATTAGTTGTTCGTTTAGCTGTGGAGCTCATGTCTGCATACCATTTATTCGACTGGTGTGGGTGCCTGGGATCTTCTATCATATCTAGTCCCAGGCCATAGTATTCGTCATATCTCTTCCTACCCGCCTCCCTCCTTCTCCTGTTTTTAAGGAATGTTTTCGCGGGCCTGGCTGTGTACAATAGGGACTCCCTCTCTCCGCCCCCCCCCTTCTCCCACTCTTTGTACAGAGTCATAGACTTGTCAGCCATTTTAATATTCTCTTTCATTCTCTCTGTGGTGTAGTCATTTTCTCTAGGAGGATCGGTTGTCATTGTGGGCGGGGTAGTAGTAGTATCATATAACCATGATATAACAGATGGATGCCGGTCATTTAGTTCATGTACACTAAAATTTATAGCATTGTGTTGGGGCTTCAGGGGAGTGGTCGACTTGTTGTTAGTATCGTTCTGACGTTTTGCCTGGTCTAGATGTGGGCCATACCCTCATACCAGCAGAAAGCCATCCCATATTAAATAGTTACCCTCCTTAAACGGTTTGCTTACATTTTCCATGCTCGTTCCATTACCTCCCCCCTCATTTATCTCAATGCAGATAAATGCTATTATCCAATATATTGTTAAGCCAAACATGAGTGTGAAAAATATAATAGCACAAACAGTCAACCCGCATTCGTATGAGTATGTTCGTAAATCAAAAACATTTCTACTCCTGGCGTCCCTATTGCTCATTGTTGCAGGCGGCCTGTCCGTTGCCATGGTTACTCCTATACGTTGAAACATAAAAAGGGTACATTAAGCATATAGTTGCAATCATTCTTGCATTTATACCTTGGAATGATGATCTAGAGAGAGAGAGAGAGAGAGAGAGAGAGAGAGAGAGAGAGAGAGAGAGAAAGGCAGGTCATTTTCATTTAATACTGTTTCACATCTTGTCATAAATATTGTTATAATACAGTTGTCATTTAGTAAACCTCGCATGCTCATGTGCGTAAAGATTATTATTTTTTTTTACACAATTACTATCTTATTCTTGCACATTTTCCTTGTCAGGGCCCTCTGCACTTTCTACTGGTTCCACACTGTCATTGGCTTTCGGACGTCTGTCAAATGTATCCAATATCTCAAGCCCTTCACCTTCACCGCTGTGGGTGTGCAAAACACCACCTCGTATGGGCCATGAAATCTTGGAGCATTCCACCTACGTACAAAACTCCTAACATATACCATTTCACCTGGTTCCAGCTGACCCGTTGGGCTTTCTTTTTCTGGAGTGTGTGTTTCATTTTCCCCGTCACTTATGAATGGTGGTGCGAGTTGTCTTGCTATCATTCGTGCTGCCTTAGTGAGTTTTGTCAGATAGTCGTTGAATTCCTCTCCTAATACAGTAGCACTTCTGTGTGCATCTGAATGTCTGCGGAGAGGTGAGTGTGCTGTGTGCATTCGTCTCCCTGTCACAATCTCATGGGGCGACAAATGGTGGTCGTTGTTGGACTGATTCCTCAGCTCAAACAGGGCCAAGGAGAGACAGTGTACCCAATTTTTCTTAAGGGTGAAACACAATTTTGAGAGTCTCCCTTTTAGTAATCTGTTTATCTTTTCTATCACACCGTTACTTTGCGGTTGATAAATCGAGCATAATTTGTGTTTTATTCCTAGCAATGATGTTACATCTTTAAAGAGATCGTTCACAAAATGTGTGCCGTTGTCAGAGCGAATTACGTCGCAAATTCCCCTGCGGGGGAATACTTCCCGCACTAGAAATTTCGCAGTGCACTTACCATCTGGGCGGGCACAAGGACCTGCCTCTACCCACCGTGAAAAGGGGCAAACTACCACTATCATGTACCTCGCTCCGTTGCATCTTTCACCCATATCTGCATAATCTATATGCAGCTCTCTGAAAGGTCCTACCAGTTTGGGTATTGTTCCCCTCAGTGTTCTTAAAGTCATGCCGGAGTTGTATATCTGGCACGTTGTACATTCCATTGCTAGCTTAGAGAGTTGTTCCTGTAACCCTGGAATGAACCAGTGTTCTTGTATCTCAGCCGCAATGTGTTGTCTTGCATTGTGTGCTTCGAAGTGTAGCTGCTGGAATGCTATTTCTAATAACTTAGTTGGCATCACTACTTTACCTGTGTTGTCTTGCCGCCATAATAAATCAGTGGCGGACTGGCTGCACCCTCTTTTTGTCCGCAGCTCTTTTTCATCCTCAGCTGCCCCTTCCTGTAGCTCCAATATTTGAGACACTGGCATGGCATTGTACCCGTCCGGAACATCGTCCTCCGATTCTCTCCGCACTAAGTACTCACCTGTGTTTTCCTTTGTTAAATATGATGCCTCTTTGGCAGCTGCGTCTGCTGACGCGTTTCCCAAAGAGACAAAATCTGTATTATTTGTGTGGGGCTGGCATTGCACTATCGCTACCATGGTGGGTTCTTTCAATGCTTCTATGAGTTCCTTTAATAGTTCTGCAAGTTGTACGGGTGACCTATCTGCCCTGTTGAACCCCCTTCTTCCCCACCTTGCAAGCCCTCCGTGTACTGTTGTGGCCATGTAAGCTGAATCTGTGTAAATTGTTACTGCACACGCCTTTGCTGCACGTAGTGCTTCAATTAATGCTACCAGTTCTGCTGCCTGTGCTGAGAAATGAGCCGGCAGTCGCTGCTGTATTAGGACCTCATACTCACCTTCTTCCATTCGCACGACTGCCACCCCCACATGTTTTTCTCCAGTTTCTGAATTTATGGAAGCTGACCCATCTATGAAGAATACCTCTCCCTCTGCCAGTGCGTTCTCACTCACTACAGTTGTACCATTTTCCTCGCCCTGATATGTTGCACAATCATGTGCCTGTATATCCTCCACAGTGCATGGTTCTGAGATGAATCTTTCAGGGTTAACCACCCTGCATCGTACCACATGTATATTGGCGCTTGACAGTATTACCTCATGTGCAGTGGCTCTCTGTGTGGTAAACGTGCTTTTTGATCGCTCAAGTATGGCGAACAATGAATGTTCTACATACAGTGTCAGTGAGCACCCCATTACTATGGTGGCGCTTTTCTCAATGGCGAATGCGGCGGCTGCGAGAGCCTGTTCGCACGCAAAATGTCCCTGCATTACTGCGTCTAATGTCCTGCTGTAGTATGCCAGAGGCTTGTGACCTAGTGATGTTTTCTGCGTTAACACTACTGTCATGAGCGCCCCCTTGCAGTGCGAGAACAGGTAGAACTCGTGTTCATAATCTGGGTTCGCGAGCACTGGTGCGCTTGAAATGAGTTCTTTGAGTGATGTGAATGCATCGCACGACTCTGCGTCCCACTGTATCTCTGTATTTTCCTTTTGTGCTTCTTTGAGTGCCTGGAGCAATGGGCGTGTGTATGCAGCATAGTCTAATATCCAGGCACGACAATAGTTGCACATTCCTAAGAATTTCTGCATGTCTTTCACTGTCTTTGGTCTCACAACAGCCGAGATAGCTGCTACTCTGTCTGGGATTATTTTCTTGCCATCTTTTGAGATCAATTGCCCTAGTTACAGCACCTCACGTTGACAATATTGTAACTTTTCTTTGTCCACCTTGTACCCCTTTTGGGCTAGTAATGTCAAAAGGGCAATGGAGTCTTTTCTACACTCTCCCTCATTTTTGCTGCAAATTAACAAATCGTCCACGTACTGTATTATTGTGCTGTCGGCAGTCATGTTTCCAAGATCTTCGTGCAATATTCTGTTGAATATGCTGGGACTTTCGCAATAACCCTGGGGCAATCTGCAGTGTTCGTACCTCCTCCTCCCTAGGGTGAATGCTGTCAGGTATTTGCACTCTTCTGCAAGTGGTATTGAGAATAATGCGTTTTTCAAATCCACCACAGTGAAGTGAGATGCGTCTTTTGGGATGCTGCATAGAATGGATGCTGGGTTCGGGTCCAAAGGGAACTCTTTCTGGATGATGTCATTTAGTGGGCGTAGGTCCTGGATCATCCTCCAGGCCCCTCCTTTTGCTTTCTTGATTGGGTAAATACAGGTGTTACACGGGGAGTTCGAGGGTACTATTATCCCCTGTGCGAGTAGGGCATTTATTGTTTCTTTTATTCCCTCTTCTGCTTCCCGGGACAAGGGGTATTGTTTGACCCGGGGTAGAATTGCTCCAGGCTTGAGATTGATCTTTACTGGTGTGACCCCGTGTAGTAGCCCTACGTCGTGGGGACCAGTTGTCCACAACTGCCAGGGTACCGACTGCATGTCATCATTAAAGAACAAAGGTGGGGCGCTCACTACTGCCATTAACTGCACTGGCACATGCCTCTGCTGTATCATTATTTCACAAGGGATGGCTATTTCCATGATTATTTCTCCATCACTCTCTGAATCTGTGAAAAGCTCCTCGTCTGACAAATCTTGGAGTACAATGTCAGCATTTATGCATAATACTGTACGCCACTCACAGCCATGTATGTCCATTGCAATACCAGCTATTCTTTTTGCTGTGATTTGTACTGCATGTATGTCCAGTGACATCACTGTTCCTGGCATTATCTCGGGGTGGGCTATTGGGCGGAAGACAAATTCTGCTGGTACTCTCCATTCTAGTTTTTTCAACTCTGGGACCACCCGTGCTAATGTTTTTAACCCTTGGATGAATGTATCCGGTTCACCGGTATGCCACACACCTCTGGGCATGTCGCTCTTGAATATATCACTAGCATCACACTCATAGAACACATCCCTGGGGTTGAGCACACAATCCCTCCTCTTTTTGTAAAAAAAAAAGTCATGTTCAGTTTGCTGAGGAGATCCCTTCCCAGCAGGTTGATGGGGGATTGCTCATAATACAATAGGGGTGCCCTTACTGTTTTTCCCCCCACTGTCACGTCCAAATCTTCTGTGTAAGACACTTTGACCACCGCCACAGAGAACCCCTGCATCTTCAATTTATGATTAGATAGCATAAACCGGCCTTCATGTATGCACGATTTTTCGGCTCCCGAATCTACCATAACGATTAATTGTTTATTTCCTATCTCTGCTCCTATCAATGGTTCCTCGCTTGCATTGAAGGTTGTCGATAGGATTGGACACGCGAATGTTCTATGTGGGCTGTCCTATGCTGGATGCCTAGTTGTTCCCCCTTGGCTGAAAACGTTACCTGAAACTACCGCTACTCCTCCATATGGGGCAGGCGCACCTTTGGATGTTGCAGTGAAGGGGTTGTTTTGAGTGTAGGGTAGGTGCTCACTGCTTTGTGGATGTTTTTGAACGTTGTGTGGTCTTTCCCTGTATTGCTCTTGCCCCCTTTGGTCTTGCTGTTCTCTTCCCCTGTCTTGGGGCAACCCGGATGGGCTCCCCGGATGGGGGTGCCCATAATATTGGTCATCTTGGTAACTCGGGTTAGGCCTGCTTCTGCATTCGCGTGAGAAATGTCCCCACCTCCCACAATTCCAACAGTTTCCTTGCCCCCCTCTGGGTCCTGGCCCCCCATTTCTGCCATTACCTCCGTATCCCTGTCCACATCCTCTTCGTCCCCGGTGCCTACCTCTTCTGTTACTGGGGTGCCACACTTGCCACTGTTGTCCTCCGTATTCCTCCTGTCCATTCCACTGTCTCTGCCCGTTGTCTGCCCAATTTGCAGCCATCCTCCCCTGTATTGCTACCAGTCCCCCCTCCTCCTCCTCCGTGTCTCTATCGTGTGGGTGTGCTGCTACAGCTGCAGCGACCTTCACCAGTTTCGTTTGTACTAACTTGGCCTCATCTGCCAGCCTTTTTTGTGCCACCTCCTTCTCTCTTTCCTTGATTCTTTTGCAATGGTGCACTGTAATGCTCTGTATCTCTGGCCAGCCTTTCACTTCAATCCCTGCTATTTTGTCAAGCGCTTTTTGCACTTCTTTTGGGAGCCCCCTCTTTATTATGAAGTAAAATAACAATGTTGACTGGTCATATGGTGTACCGATTTCAGCTCTCCACATCTCCTGTACTCGAAAAAATGTAATCCATAACTTCTTCCCCATCATTCATAGTGCATTGCATTACTGACTGTAAATCTGGCGTGTCTGGAAATGTTTCCCTCAATGCGTCCCAAACGGCGCGCGCACTGTATTGAAGGCAGCGCCATCATGTCTGTCACTATCCAGTGTTATTCCCGGGAAACCTGTCTTTGCCCGCACCCTGTCTGATTGGTCCCCTACTGCTGACACGAGTAAACTTTTAACATCTCCTATGGCCAGGGGCACCCCTGCAGTGTGTTTCTCAAAGGTGTATATCCACTTGCTAGCTCCACCTGATAGCCGGGCAGTGATTTTAGTAAGTTTGCCTTATCCATCTGTGCCCAGGGTATATAATTTGGTCTTCCCGCCCCCGATGTATTAATGGGAGTTGTAATTGTCCCTTACTTCCTTTCCCAATACTCACCTTTGTTCCTTTTTTCCCCACCATGGCTATCCTTTCCGTCCTGTTTCTTAACCTCCCTGTCCATTCCTGTTCCATTGTCCTCCCCAGTGATGTTTCCCCTAATTCCACTAAACTACCCCCTGCCGCCATTCCCAATCTCCAAGCTTCCTTTTCGTCTTCTACCAGGTCACACCACAGCTCTTCTCGCCCATCACTCACCTTCCACTTCTCCTCCCTCTACACTTCCTCCTATATTGTTCGCTCCTAGTTCTACTATCTGGGTGGGCTCCTCTTGTATTCTGAATAGTATCTCCCCTTTCTTCCACCCTTCCTCATTTGACTTATCTAAGGGGTGGGACCGGGGCAATCGTTCTGACCTTGTTGTACTGGGCTCACCTTGTTCACATAGGCTTTGTATCCTTGACAACTGTTCTCTGGCTATCGAGAGCCTGGCATCTAAGTCTTCTGTCAACTTACATATGTTCACTGAGGGGGTACTCAACTGCCCATTTGATCGGGGGCACTCGTATGGCGGTGGTGCGGTTGGCCTTGCTGTGGGGGTGGGGGTACTAGTGGGCACGTATGCGGGATCACTGTATCCTTCAGCAGGTGGGGGCTTATTCAGAAGTGGGTACAATCGAGTCACCTCTATCACTCCCTCTTCTCCTCGTCCTCCTTGCTACCTTCTGCTCGCGCTGATGGGGTAGCCGTGAGGGCAGGTTGATCAAGTGTGGTGTCTATTTTCCTTGGTGGAGGTATTTCCTCGAATAATCGCCATAGATCTAGTATCTCTCTCCTGTTATGAAATTGTTTTCCTTTGTATTTTAGGAATATGCAGGTGGATACCATGTCCAGAACACTTTTAACAAAGGACCCTCCTTGTGGCCAAACCTGGGGGAGACCCTCCCCCTTCAGTTCTGTTACCCACTGGTCATGGTACTTAGTTATTCTTTCTGCATGTCCTGGCAAACTTTTACAGATGTGCGCTAAGGGTATCTCCGCTCCCATGCCTAGACGGGTGTTACTCTGTTCTCTTGTATCAGTCTTTTCTGTCACTATGCGTGGGTCACTGTGTACATGGGACTTCAACCACTTTCAGGTTCTAATAAACAATTCACACTTTTACTCAACACAAGGTGCTGGTTTGTCAAATCTTACCAGGTCACACTTACATTGACCGTACCCCCTAGAAAAGTACTTAAAACAGTGCTATTATATAGAGCCACTTGATTACAGAAAATCACAAACATACGATGTGCACAACACACAACAGACATTCATCATACCTCAGCATACACATATAGCATTTACCCTCCCTGCCTTGCCCTTCGCCTTCTACGGCGACCCCCCTCTATTGTATATATATACCCGGAAGGTCACAACAAAGATGAAGAACCCTATACCTTTGTGGGGGAATAGAACATTCTAGGAATAAGCTGTGTTTACAAATGTCTTCCCACTCAGTGTCTATATGTATCCACAACATCCTTTCTTGAACAAGATATTTGGTTTTAAACAAGTATTCATTTTTGTATACAACTTTGCAAAACATATGGTTTTAATATTTTTTTAAGAAGCTTTCTTAAATATATTGTAATATATGTGACAATTACAGGTCTCCAGTTTTAACATTCATTAGTCCACGTCTTAAACATCTTTGCATTTTTCAATAGCGCAGATCCTGGAAATATGACAAACAAAACAAAATCAACTAAAGGTTACACCTTTGAAGGATATAATCCCTAAAAGTGAATAGCCACACAGTGGGACTGATCTAATGTTAGGGACACCAATTCTGAAATGCTAAGAGGAAAGTTAATTAAATTTATGGAATTTTGTCATTACTGGCCTTCAAAAGAAAAAATGAATAAAAAATATATATTAACTATATGCCATATAAATTGTAAGCACTATACACTTTATTGAGGCGAATACGGATAACAGCATTTAATTATTATTTTTTACTAACTTGTTCTTTTGTCATATAAAAACAAAAGATAAATCAGGCCAACATGACAGCCCATTTAATTTAAGACCATTATCAATCCCTATACTACATATCTATATACCAACGATGGTGAACAATTAGCAATGGTGTAAAATACATGCAAAATTATAAAATTGATTTTAATCTTTAGCACTGTGCACTTTAAGCACAATGCACTTTAAGGCCATAAAACACTATGTACTTTACGGTCATGACAGCTGTGCAGAATATGTGCAAAATTCGCCTCAATATAACATTGTTCTTAATCTTTAGCACCGTGCACTTTAAGCACTATGCACTTTAAGGTCAAGATTAAGCACTATGCACTTTATGGTCTTAACAAAGCACTATGCACTACATGGCTAATATAATCCATCAGCAAATAACAATGGAAGGATTCGGACAGATCATGGTCAAATAGGTAACACAATTTGAATATTAAACATTCTATGCTAATATTATGGCAACAATGTGAAGGTAGTCTCCATGCAGGATCGGTTATTCACAGGCTGCCATCAGGAATCCCATACAATAGAAATTGTAAAAAGATGTGGTGTTCCAAAAATATCATATGCACTTGTGATTTCAAACAAAGATTATCTATTTATATGATTTTGATTTTGATTTTGACTGTAGTCACGTCAAGCTTTTGTACCCAAATAAAAAGACAAATTATATAAATTAAATTCTTAAGCAAATGAAATGATGTAAGCACAAGATGTATGAGAAAGCTGGCAATACACGTTGCAAGAAAACATTTTCAATATGGCACCCATATTAACCAGGTTAAGTGCAATGCATTTTTTCACATGAAAGTGAAGAGGGACTATAACATCAGAAAAATGTTAAATGGAGATACCTGTTTTCTATGTTTACAATCCGACGAAGCCCGGAAGGGTGAAACGCGTAATTGTTTGTTGTCTCCTGAAACTGCTTGTCCACCGTGTTTTTCTGGCAAAATAAAGGACGTATGATGGAGATACTTTTTTGCATCTGGCGCATTTTTACTTGGGAGAAGAGTGCCGCCTAAAAAAGCTTTGATTAGCTTTTTCTTTCTTGTTTTTCTTTCTTTAATATATATATATATATATATATATACATATATATATATATATATATATATATATATATATATATATATATATATATATATATACATTTATATTTTTTTCCTGTTTGAATTGTTGTTCTTTATCAGAATCTATAAATATGCAAGATACACAGAATGACATGTGCAGCCACATTGTATTTCAAACATAAGCAAAGTATGTCCTGCAAGAGAGTACACAATATTATATTTGCGATAATGCCCAAAGTTCTGCCAACATTGGCCTTGAACTTGATAACAAAATTGGCAGAGCACAACTTCTGGCACTCTGAGTTTTATCGCATCAAAGCTTGAGAAACATGAACACAGTTTTACATACACGTTTAAAATGTTATTGCACAGTGCCTAAAAATTAAATTAATTATTTACCCTATGTTACATAGCATCAAGCATCCACTTAGCACGCTCCTCAATTACTGTATAATTACCTAGATTCAGACAGTCATCCTGCAGCACTACTGGCAAAAACATAGTAGACTCAGTCTGCCCAGGAATTAACTCTCTCCCATTGCTTCTGCTCCCCAGCCAGTGAGTGAGTGAATGACCCAGCCCTTTCTGTTCGAACCCTTTTTCTAAAATTCATGTGCCATTCAAATAATCTCCCCTTGACACACCAGCCCATTAAATAGCATGTGATTTCCTTTGTGCCTTTGACCGAGATTCAAGCTGCAGCGGTGAATGAAAATGTTATAATCATCGGGCGCTATTTCCTCCATCCCCACAAATTAACAATGGAGCCAGTTTAAATAAATCAACTTCCATCTCAACCCTGTCACATATACACTGCAAAACAAATCTAATTCTACATTTCCTACATTTCCCGTTTACTTTGCACAGCTCAAATATCCTTACATTTTATGAAATGTGCCACTTGACTCCAATGCACCAATGATTTGCACCCATAAGCAATGGTCTAAATTGCATTGAATATTAGTAGGGGAGCAGGTTATTAGGTCCTGGAAATTAGTAGGATTCATATGTTCATTTTCTTTCATTGCATTTAGTCCATTGTTGTGGTGAGGGGTACATGATAAAACCTGGTGTGCTGGGACATATTCAAATTGGCTGGCATGTGCTTTATGTGTTATAGCACTGACATCTATTAGACACTGCTTGAACCTGTCACACAAGTCTCACACCCTTGGCCCTAGTTAAAATGCAAGCCTTTGCTAAAATGTGGATGATGCAATGTGGAGCTACGTTTGTTGAAATTAAGAATAGGGAAAAATATTTCCCATTTACATTTCCCTACACAGGCCATGCTCAGAGAACTGTTAAGTGGTATATGCAAGCAACAACTGACGTTAAGTCAACTATGTACCGGGCAATGCGGGGGAATATTGAGCACATTTGCAATGAGGAAGCTTCTGATGTGAATATAATTGTGGAATTTGATACTTTAGTTGCTGGTCTTTTACCCCTGCTAACCCGCCCAGCGCTTGAGATCAAGAAATTGATGGTGATAAGAGAGGGTTGGTTTGATGAAGACTGCAGACTTGCTAAGAGGGAGCTAATGCATTGTCTACTTACCAAAGAACAGGTCAATACAGGGGCATTACGACACTGTAGAGCAATATATAAATCTATTAAAGCATAAAAAGAAGCATACTACAAATCCAAATAGGAAAATCTGTTGGAGGCAGCCAGAGAAGGCGATGCAGTGGCTTTTTGGATAATGGTAACGGGCAACGAGGTACAAGGTGATGCCACATTGCTATTTAGTATAGCTCCAGCAACTTGGTGCGATCATTTCTGAGTGCTATACGGTGCTATCGAAGGCAATGAGAATAATAATACTGAGGGAATGGCTACTCTAAAGGGCTCACTGGCAACAGATGCCAGTGGATTATTTATTACCTTGAAGCAATTAAAAAGTCTAAGGGACAGAAAGCCCCAGGCTCAGATCAGTTTCCTATAACTTTATCTACAGATGAGCCTAATGTCTGGGTACCCTGCTTGTGGAGGTTATTCACAGCAGAGATTAAATTAAAAGTGGTACCTGTTTCCTGGTTAAAAGCCGAGATAGTGCCAATTTACCAAAGAAAGGTGGGAGGAAGCATCCAGGTAATTACAGGCCAATACCACAACTTTGATGCTTCCAGGAACATTTTAGCAAAGGTTATTCTTAAGCATCTTCACAATTGGGTCCACTGGAATACTCTTATTAATCACCTCCAGGTGGGGTTTCAGACAGGGACAAGCAGCGTCAACCAGTGTTTTCATTTATTTTTAATGCTGCAGAAATGCACGGTCTTAAAGAAAGCAAAGGTGTATGCAGCATTCCTAGACCTGAAGACCGCATTTGACTGTGTACCGCGGGTACTACCTTGGGAGGTTCTTATGAGAAGGGGCATTCCTGTTTTGTTATTGACTGTTATCTGCCACTTGTATACGGTGAATGTAAGTGTCCCCAGAAACGCACCCACCTAAGTGAGAGGCAATAAAGGACACACCCCAGAAGGGGAATGAGGCCAGGACCAAGTGCGGGTGAGAACAAAAGAGTTTTATATAGATCAATATAGGGCATGCAAAGGACTCTGCAAACTCTGAGAGCGCTCTGTATGACAATCGCAAATACAGTCCTACTTATTACAGAACTACGTCATGCATGACACAAGCTATAGGGGGCATATAGTCTTAGGGATTGGGTGGTGGTGGCTAGGTGGTATACATTGTATACAGTTGCTTCTCCAGGATTGGCGGACGTTGGTGCTGCGCCAAGTGGGGTGGAAGGTCAGCTGGGCTCATCGGGGTGGAGTTCCGAGCCGGACATGCCTTGTAACGACGATTGATAACTAAACTAACATTTGCCCTTTTGGCCACACATTCCCACCCATTCGTCACACTTTATGCTTTCTGTTGGTTTGCAACTCTTGTAAGCGCTGACCTTAGATCAGTATGTGGACAGGAACATTGATATGCGATCTGGAGTGTCTCAATACATCAGTTTGGAGGATACCTTAGATTCAAACAATCCGGTCTCATGTGCATAGTCAGGGGCATGGGAGGGGTTGCTTGACCACCCTGTCTTGGCAGTTTAGGTGAGGGATGATATTACGATCTGTTGGTACACTTGTGGGCGCCCCCCTTTTTAGGGTCATTAACTTGGGGTCGATGGAGATACCACTGGCCCGTGGGGGGCATGTGACTGGTGCCTGAAAGACGGTGGGATTTAGGACCAGGTAGCTCGTAAATCATGGAGTCAGGCTGTGGCGGCCTCTGACATGGGGGAGGCGGATGCTTGAAATGGGTCCAGCAGGGTCGGGAGGGGAGGCGAAGCTGTGCTTTATGAACATCAGCTATCTCTAGAGGGCCTGGGCAGGAGGAGGGGGAAATGGCCTTATAGCTCTGTGTGCGGCCTCTTGCACAAGGCGGTATACTGTTCCGTGGGTGAGGGGCGAATAACAGCACATGGGGTTTCTGAAAGGACTCGTATGCATTTGCATTAGAAGGGATACTAACTGGGGACCATACCTTTTAGCACAACAATTCACATCTATAGTTGACATACGAACATGAGGTAGTGTTAGGCAGGTGTGTGTATAAAGAGGGCAACACATGTTATCACATATTGTTATCAGCTAGCCAGTCTTTGTACATCTCTACATTATAAACAATATCAGTTGCACATTTACTCTTTACCCATTCTCCTTCACATTAGCAGCGAACGTTAGTCAACAGGACATTCATTACATAAATGGTTTCTAAACAATGCAAGAGTTTTCGGGGTAGGTATGGGTGTGAGGCTCCTCGCCGTCTAACGTTGGGGGCTTGCTGCAGGGTCAGGGCCTGCAAGGTTTGGGCTGGTCTCAGTTACTTCCTAATGTTCCCGTTCATGGCTGGGGCAATGATGTACTGCGGAAGGTCAACAGCTACAGTGTTTTATTTTGTTGTTTGCTCGTGTCTGGTGGCTCGTGAGAACGAGTCCTCAGCGGATCTGCCATGCAGTGGGAGGTGGGGGAAGTGTGGGCCTCTGTGAGCGCGGTCGAGTGGGGGTCACTCTGCAGCTTTCAGCGTGCACGTTTGCTCTCCCTGGGTTAGATCTTCATGTTTCTAGCAAGATAGGGTTGGCTTAATACAAGATGGCGTCTGTGCTCTGCCACATAACGTGGTGGTGCAGCCTCACGTGTCGGTCTGCAGCAGCCCTGCCGCCTGAGCCCGGGGGCCGGTGGGCTGCCGATGAGTCTTCACCAGGGTGGGACATGCAGTGGGAGGGGGGTCCTATTGACCTACCCTCCCCTACATTATCATTAGTAGGGTTGTCACATTACTCAGTATCTGACATGCATGCATGTGCAGAGGCATTTATACTCACCAATCAGCCATGTATCGCCATGCCGCCCTGCTTCTAGGTCCCGGTTTAGGGGTGACATTCTGAAAATGAAACTATCATGGGTGGACCCTGGATAGTTGGCATATGCTGAGGTGATGATTTCCTTGGCATCACATACTACCTGCATGTTGATGGAATGCCAGTGCTTGCAGTTTCTATAGATGTGCTCAGTTGCCCTGGGAGGACGTAGAGCCACATGGGTGCAATCAATGGCACCTAGCACTTTGGGGAAGTGTGCCACCCCGTAAAAGTCCTGGACAGCAGCCTGCCTTTCTGCAGGTGTTTTGGGCATGTATGTGTGCCTGCGGACTGAGGGGCATGCAGTCATGATGGCCAACACCTGGTGTAGGCAGCGTGACTGCGTGGCCTGTGACACCCCCCCACTATGGCACTTGTCCGCTGAAATGAACCAGTAGCTAAGAAGTGCAGTACATTGAGCACCTTTTCCAAGGGGCTCAGTGCTTGGGAGCACAGGGTGGGTGATGTGAGGTCATCCTCCCACTCACTCACCAGGTTGAGTATTATGTGTGGTGGAAACCTGAACCTCCAATGCACCTGGTCATCAGGCATCCCAAAAAGGCTGGTCCTGGGTGAAAAAATGCACAGCCTGGCTATCCTCCTCCTCCTGCGGTGTCCCACGACAACTGCTGCGAGGAACGGTATATTCATCGTAGCATCTGAGATTGTTTGTTGTTTGCGTGCACTTTTATGCTGCGCGAGGCCATGTACGCCTGCTTCCTGCTGGCGTACGTGTTTCCGGATTAGTTCGTCTTTTTTGGCTCATGCCTTTCCCCTGTTCGATTCCATTAATACGTGTTGTAGGCGCGCGTGTGGGCGTTGCTTGCATTTACCTACTGTACTTCCCCCGTAACGCCCACATTTTCACGCATTGTTCCCCATTCCACGTGTTACGCCCACTTTTGTTGTGTGCGCTGCGCTATGTGCGCTTTCGCTGTGCGCGTAGCGCACGCCATTTGATGATGTGTGCGCCACCCACGATTTTATCACACATCCCAGGATTTAAACGCGCTCTGACTTGCATGAATCGATGTGCGCAGCTTTGGCACGCTTGCGCTGCGATTTTCACACTTGCGCTGCGATTTTCATGCTTGCGCTGCCATTTTCGGCGCACATTAATTCTATGAATCGGCCTGAAAGTGTGCAGTTTTTGTCACAGGGAACCAATGTGCCACTTTTGTTCAAAAGAACCATCTAAGAAGAAGAACGAAGAAACTGTTCCAGCAAACTATTCATTCTGTTTATTATTTGACCTTAAAGTCGTGAGGTCAGTTAACCCCACTATGTAGCAGAGACCAAGATAGATCAAACTAAATATGAAAACGGACATTCACAGTGGGTTTGTATAGAGGGCAGATGACCTATTTATAGAACGAAGAAATACTGAGGGCAATGTTGTAAAAATGAACAAAATTCAAATAAAACAATGTAAATGTTCAAGTCATTGCCTAGGAGCAATGCGTTCTGACATGTGAAGGGCTGAAGGACATTTGTGTCTAAAGGAATGTGTTTTGTGATGTATAATCTGTGTCCTGCCTTCCATGGTACGAGTTACTCCCTACCTCTGATAAAAGATCAATTCCATAGAAAAAAACAAATACCAAAAAAACAAGGAGAAATGACAGAATTTCTTTGACCGAAAAGGGTAGGTCTTTTTGCTTTTGTATAGTAGTACATTATAGATGAGTGCTGGGGTAAGGGTATAAGGTAGGGTGGTGGAGTGAGTGGGGTACGGGGGTCTTTCTCTGCATTATAAAAAATACGTTAAAAAAGCAAAACGTTATTTTCGTTTTTCGTCAAAAAAATGTGGTAATTTCTCCATTTGATTTTTCTTTTTCGAAATTTTCACGGATATCCGTAATTGAGAGTACACATTTTCCAGTTGGTCCCTAAAGAGTTGAATTCAGGACTCTAGTGGAATTGATGACAATGAGGAAATCAAAACCCAAAATCTGCTTTTGAGGGATCACGTCGAAGAATGTAAGGCCTTGATACATAAAGCGTTTTGCAATGGGGTTTTCCCTATGAAGCACATTTGTAAATCACGCCCCATAAATCTTGAATGACACCAAGAGCAGTCCATAAATCAGTGAATATCTGCCAGTGCAGATCTGGTAGACCAGATTGTAGTCAGTGAAAATCTGGATGAAGCCGGCCAAACTACTCACCAGTTCTCTCAGCTACTCATGTAGGTGTTAACCCCTTCACTGTCTTCTGCTGTACTATTTTGTGTCAATGTTTGTCCTTCAAGACTTATAAATTTCTGATCACAACAGAGTCAGACATGCATCAAGCTTAAATATGTGTGCACTAATAGCCTGTTTCTTCAAATCTGATTTTGACCATTCAAAATGTGCAGAACAAATGATCACATTTGCTGTGTTTGGCTGCAATCAGAATGGTCCAGAGGTTGACCACCAAAGTCACGTTTTGAAGGAGCCCAAAAATGTGTGCTTGTTATTGGGCAAAAACAAGACGAATGCCACTGGTGTCGGACAGGCTGTATTCATGGAGAAGTTTGGACAGGGATGACGGACATAGATTGGGGTAAAGAATGATAGGAATTAGTTGAGAGAGAGGCTGGGCTTAAATACATAGGCCCTGAGTAAAAAAGAAAACATTTTTCAATGGGAAAACATTGAACAACACTTTGCAGATCAAGCCCATTGGGACCAATGCAAAAATAAAACAATTTGCACGTGCAATTTGCAGTTGCTACAGTTTCAAAATGGTCACACAGGATGCTTCACAAAGAATCCCCTAGTGTCGTGAGAAATTGGCACATGCCCTATTTTGCACTCACAATTTGCCCTATTTCACAAAAACAGGAGCAATAATTGGAAGGAAACAAAATCATGGTAAGGGTAAAAATAAAAAAATAAATGCATTGAACTGTTTTAACTGAAAGTGGTGTCAAACTTTGGGGAAACAAACCACTTTTAGGGAAAACTTTATAAAATAAGCGTACATTTGCTATTGCGGTTTTGCCTTTGCCACCTATCCTTGAGGCTACCCTCATCCACCTCCTCCTCACTCATACCTGACTGTCTGTCTGCTATTCAGTCATGGTGTGCTGCAAACAACCTTTGTCTCAATGGCAGTTAAACAGAGATTGTTCGCATTGGGACACCTGTTCCCACTTTCCCCTCTCAATCTGGCCTGCCTCCCGTGGCCCTGGGCATATCCCCACCTGTGAGGCCAAAAACCTCTGGGTCATCTTCGACTCCACTCTTTACTTCTCCTCTCACATTTTCAACATCTCAAAAAAGTCGAACTATTAACTACACCTCCTCAGAGGCACTCTACATTTTTTCAACTTCCCTCAGTGGCTCACTGTCTCCAAAGCCCTGGTTCTCTCTAGGCTGGACTACTGCAACAGCCTCTTCCTCAACATCCTTGCTTCCACCCTGCGCCCTCTGCAGCTCATCCAGAACAGAACCGCAACTCTTATCCTTGGCCTCAAGCCCAGGGACAGCATCTCTCGGGCGCTAAAAATCCCTTCATTGTCTCCCTGTGGCTGCAACAATCAAATTCAAGGTGCTCTGCATTGTCCACAAGGCTTTCTGGGGCCGGGGACCTAATTACCTTCAATGTTGCCTTCCTAAATACTGTCCCTATCGAGCCCTCCTCTCATCTACCACCAACCTTCTTCGAGTGAGCCGGTTCTCCAAGCAGAGATTTGGAGGGAGATCCCTTTCCTCAGCAGGTGCCTCCCTCTGGAACAGCCTCCCTGGCACCCTTCATCTTGAGCCTGATATAAGTTCCAGAAACCCCTCAAGCTCTTCCTCTTCTCCTCTTCCTTCTCTCTCACCCTACCCTGCTAACCTAACCCTCTGCTCTTTCTTCTCTCCCTCCTTTCCACACAGTTTACAGACTGGCCACCTGGTCTATTTCAGATTCTCACAGGTCCCAGGCACCCCTGCTAGTCCTCTGCACTTGCCTCAAGGCCCTGCACCCCACTCAACCCCCCAATGCACTTGTAAAAACCATGAGAGCTTCTCTCTCCGCAATTCACCAGTCTCGACTGACTGGATGCATTTGGTCCCCTGCCCTTCCCTTGGCCTTCCCGCACTTGCACGATCACTTTACAGCCCTGCCTGAAGATTGTTCTGTCTGTCCTCTCTTGTCTTCACACCTTAATGTGCACTTGAAAAAACAGCAGAATCGCTGACAGACCTATTTACTGTATCTAAACTGTTAAATGTATCATATTCAGTTAATCTGCCTGTGTAGACCGTCATCGTCTCAGATTTTCAAGGGCCCTGAGCAACTGTTGTTCTTTCCCGTTTTTACTCCCTCCTTGAGTGCTTTGAAACACTTGCCTGTGTATAGGCGCTATATAAATAAACATTACCATACCAACATTACAATACCATACCAATAATGCAGTGTTGGAAAAGGGGTGGAAATGAATTGTATGTTTGTGATAATCTGGCCTTGCAATTTGAGTGAGTAGATGTGTAGCATAATGGCATTGTCCAGACATTGACACTCCTCCAGTCATACCCACTTTGCATATGTAAAGTGGTTGCGTTAAAAGGTCAACCCTGCCCATTCAAATGCACGCACCAATCTTTGAACTGAGACTGGTCACAAAAAGCATGTTTCACAATTGTGTGGATCAGGAGCAATTTGCACCATCTGCAAAATGCAACGTTTTGCACCTGCAAATGAATTTCGGCTTTGGTAATGGTTCGTTAATTGGCCTTTGGTGTATAGGAGAGGCAATGGGTATACACTTGTGGTGGGAAAGGTTCTGAAATACCAAAATCTGCTCATTGTATACAAACAGAGTTAGTGGGTAAGAAATAAACTTTTTAGATTTGATAGTTGAAGTCCACAAACAAATTCCTCAGCAACAGGGATCGATTTAGAACAGTGCACACAGACATGAGGGAACCACAGAGAAATACAGGGTATGGGGGCTGAAGCGATGATGCAATGGATCATTGATAAATCTACAATTATTTTCCTGAGCAGCTGAGTGGCATCCAAGTCCCTCTAAAATATGTATGCAAAGCTCTGCTAAGGACCTCAAGCTCTTCATAACCAGACCTATAAGAAATGCACAAAATATTGTGTTCCTAAAGGAAAGGAGAAACATCTTGAAGATCTCTTATAAAAGTGTAGCTTGGGCTATAACTTCGCGAGCATGTGAAATAGCGTGCGGAGGTCACCGACAAAGGCATTATTGAACTCCATGGATCTTGTGAGCAAACGAAGTAGATATTAAAGGATTTGCACTCTTGTTCAACTCACATAATTAGGATCGGATAGATGCGACTCTCCAGGAGCACACAGGCACGCTGTTTATGAGAGAAAGGCTTCATTTAGTGTGTGCTGAAATTGACCTTGCAATAATGCATATCACATTAGGCGGGTCAATGTCATACGCATTTTCCTGCTCTCATTTCGATTTTTATTACAATTCTGGAGATGCGCTCGCTTTCAACAAATTGAAACGAATGGAAACCACATCCGGGAATCACCATTATTTAACGGGGGTACTATACAATGTGGCAGCAATTGTAGATTTTGGGTTAGAGGTTTTGAAAGTGTACATTTTTACCATGAACGCAACTCTTTGACTTTTACACTGATTGACACAAAGAGGGTAAAGTAACTCAAACATTTACTTTAGTATGGCTATATCTAGTAAGTATTTAATGGTAGGAGAAAAGCCTTTTATTATTTTGTTGGTTATATATTATTTTTAGATTATGAAATATTTCTATGAACTGCTTAATGTGTTGCCTTTACATTTTCACGCATTGTTCCCCATTCCGCGTGTTCCGCCCCGTGTTACGCCCTTGCATTTACCTTCTGTACTTCCCCGTAACGCCCACATTTTCACACATTGTTCCCCATTCCGCGCGTTACGCCCCGTGTTCCGCCCACTTTTGTTGTGTGTGCTGCGCTATGTGCGCTTTCGCTGTGCGCGTAGCGCATGCCATTTGATGACGTGTGCGCCACCCATGATTTAAGCGCACATCCAAGGATTTACACGCGCTCTGACTTCCATGAATCGATGTGCGTGGCTTTGGCACGCTTGCGCTGGGATTTTCACACTTGCGCTGCCATTTTCGGCGCACATTAATTCCATGAATCGGCCTGAAAGTATGGAGTTTTTGTCACAGGGAACCAATGTGCCACTATTGTTCAAAAGAACCATCTAAGAAGAGGAACGAAGAAACTGCTCCAGCAAACTATTCATTCTGTTTATTATTTGACCTTAAAGTCGTGAGGTCAGTTAACCCCACTACGTAGTAGAGACCAAGATAGATCAAACTAAATATGAAAACGGACATTCACAGTGGGTTTGTATAGCGGGCAGGTGACCTATTTATAGAACAAAGAAATACTGAGAGCAATGTTATAAAAATGAACAAAATTCAAATAAAACAATGTAAATGTTCAAGTTATTGCCTAGGAGCAATGCGTTCTGACATGTGAAGGGCTGAAGGACATTTGTGTCTAAAGGAATGTGTTTTGTGATGTATAATCTGCGTCCTGCCTTCCATGGTACGAGTTACTCCCTACCTCTGATAAAAGATCAAATCCATAGAAAAAAACAATACCAAAAAAAGAAGGAGAAATGACAGATTTTCTTTGACCGAAAAGGGTAGGTCTTTTTGGTTTTGTATAGTAGTACATTATAGGTGAGTGGTGGGGTAAGGGTATAAGGTAGGGTGGTGGAGTGAGTGGGGTACGGGGGTCTTTCTCTACATTATTACATTATAAAAAAAATACGTTAAAAAAGCAAAACGTAATTTTCGTTTTTCGTCAAAAAAATGTGGTCATTTCTCCTTTTGATTTTTCTTTTTCGAAATTTTCACGGATATCCGTAATTGAGAGTACACATTTTCCAGTTGGTCCCTAAAGAGTTGAATTCAGGACTCTAGTGGAATTGATGACAATGAGGAAATCAAAACCCAAAATCTGCTTTTGAGGGATCACGTCGAAGAATGTAAGGGCTTGATACAGAAAGCGTTTTGCAATGGGGTTTTCCCTATGAAGCACATTTGTAAATCACGCCTGAATGACACCAAGAGGCAGTCCATAAGTCAGTGAATATCTGCCAGTGCAGATCTGGTAGACCAGATTGTAGTCAGTGAAAATCTGGATGAAGGCGGCCAAACTACTCACCAGTTCTCTCAGCTACTCATGTAGGTGTTAACCCCTTCACTGTCTTCTGCTGTACTATTTTGTGTCAATGTTTGTCCTTCAAGACTTATAAATTTCTGATCACAACAGAGTCAGACATGCATCAAGCTTAAATATGTGTGTACTAATAGCCTGTTTCTTCAAATCTGATTTTGACCATTCAAAATGTGCAGAACAAATAATCACATTTGCTGTGTTTAGCTGCAATCAGAATGGTCCAGAGGTTGACCACCAAAGCCACGTTTTGAAGGAGCCCAAAAATGTGTGCTTGTTATTGGGCAAAAACAAGACTAATGCCACTGGTGTCGGACAGGCTGTAATACATGGAGAAGTTTGGACAGGGATGACGGACATAGATTGGGGTAAAGAATGATAGGAATTAGTTGAGAGAGTGGCTGGGCCTAAATACATAGGCCCTGAGTAAAAAAGAAAACTTTTTTCAATGGGAAAACATTGAAAAACACTTTGCAGATCAAGCCCATTGGGAACAATGCAAAAATAAAACAATTTGCACGTGCAATTTGCAGTTGCTGCAGTTTCAAAATGGTCACACAGGATGCTTCACAAAGAATCCCCTAGTGTCGTGAGAAATTGGCACATGCCCTATTTTGCATTACTGCTTAATGTGTTGCCTTTATATATATATATATATATTCACTGAAAAACGTTGTTAAAGGGACGTTATGTTAAATTGGACTAATAAAAACCCATGAAATTCAATGAAATAACTTTGTTAAAGGGACGTTTAAAACCTATGAAATTCACTGAAAAAACTTTGTTTAAGGGACGTTATGGTTAAGCTGCACTAAAATAAACCTATGAAATTCACTGAAAAAACTTTCTTAAAGGGACGTTATGGTTAAGTTGCACTAATAAAAACCTATGAAATTCAGTAAAAAAAACGTTGTTAAAAGGACGTTATGGTTACAAGTAAAAACCAAAAACCCCAGAAATTCGCTAGTTATGGTACGTTAAGCAACCAGAACTCGCACCACCACCGTGCACTGCTAAGACTAACGGCCAGGACATCAAAGATGACATCACAAATATCATTGATGACATCACTGATGACATCACATGTCTAGCCCCTTATTTTTTGTTCACTGCCATATGTAGGCCATGTGGGTTTATTTACTGACATTCAGAAACTTAACTTTCAAAATGTATTACATTTATAGATATTGCTATTCTCACATGTTCTTACTCTACTTTCCTTAGAATTTAATCGCTTCTTATTATGTACATATATAGGGGAAGAAGCAGGCCTGAAACACAGCAATCATTTTTGGGCGTGAATACAATCATGTAGATTATGCACAGTTGCTAATGATACTGCCTCTTGTTTGCTTACATTACTCTCCATATATAAGCCCCATATTTGTATGCATTTTAGTCTATTTATGTTTGTGTGTATTAGTAGAAATATGTAGTAAGTGATGCATTATTAGCTACTTAGTACATGTTTCACAGTACGGAAAAGTCTGATACAGAAGCATTCACCGTTTTATTATATAACTTTGGAAAATTACAAATATACAACCTCTGTGGTGTATGTTGCAGCCAATGCCTACATTTCTGTATGAGTAGTTTCCTGTACTAGAAAGAACACTGCAATGGAATGTTCTTTAGAACACTACATTGCGTGATGAAGTATGTAGTTTATTACACACCTCCCGATAATCCCTGATACTTTTTTGCCAACATTACATTCACAACCCCTTGTATGAAAATTGAATGCACATGTGATGTCATCAGTGATGTCATCAATGATATTTGTGATGTCATCTTTGATGTCCTGGCTGTTAGTCTTAGCAGTGCACAATGGTGGTGCGAGTTATGGTTGCTTAGCTTACCATAACTTGGGAATTTCAGGAGGTTTTCGATTTTACTTGTAACCATAACGTCCTATTAACAATGTTTTTTTTTACTGAATTTCATAGGTTTTTATTAGTGCAACTTAACCATAACGTCCCTTTAACAAAGTTTTTTCATTGAATTTCATAGGTTTTTATTAGTGCAACTTAACCATAACGTCCCTTTAACAAAAAATTTTAATTTTATTTCATAGGTTTTTATGAGTCTAACTTACCCATAACGTCCCTTTAACAACGTTTTTTTCAGTGAATGTAATGGGTTTTAACTAGTGCATGCTATTTTCCTACAATTTACTAATACCATACTTACCAAATATAACAATATTTGTGTCCAATTTAAAGTGTCACCTTAAAACTCTACCATTCCCCACCTTCTGGAATCATTTTTAACAATGCTATACACTTTTTGCAACTATTTCAAATAGTTTTGCATCCGTAGACATCTATGAACATCTGTCTTCATTGCGGACCTTCCGGACAGTGCCACATGACCATACGCTGGCGCGTTGCATGATGAAGTGTTCGAGAACCCGTCCACACTTCACGATAAGATCCGTCCTTCGCTGACAGTTCGGAACTGCATTTTCTACTGATCAATGAACTTTCAACTTCAAAATTTCCCTTGCACACCTCCTACACCTTTTCGTACTCATTATCCATTACCAATCTAGTACACAGTACATACTTGGAAGAATTTTATCAAAACTGCTATTTATCTTAAAAATGGCATCAATTATTGCCATCCCTCTTCCCCAAGAGCCACCACCCCCCCCCCCACCAGCTGGAGGACCTTAACAACAAAAAAAGCGCAGTACTTTCAAAGACAATGAAGATGAGGTAGAGGAAATGCCTACTTCTAGCACCAAGATTGAATCATGGGTGTGCTAGTTCTTTGCTACTGTTGGGAGTGTACCAAAGGCTAAAGCTACCAAAGTGAAATGCACTGAGTGCAATTTTGTACTCAGTTGCAGACTACCTGGAGAGAACTCCTACGGGACCACCTCCATGCGCCACCACACCAAACCCAATGGGCGCAATGCTCGAGGAAAGGTTATTCTTTTCTCAGCAAGTAGTAAGCTGTCTTCCTCCACCTCATCTTCCTCAACAAATACTGTAACCACACAGCCTGATGTCTGTGGGCATTGGTGCGTTATAAATGAATAAATAAATAAGGTCGGCTACGGACCATTATCGTCCATTGTAGCCCCTGAAATGGGGGATAAAGGCCATTGGCACCCCTGGTTCCTAAAGCGGGAACCCCGGGTGCTAAAACATTGATTTTTCTTCCTATAGCGGGACGCCTCTGGTGTCCCGCTGTAAGAAGGAAGGATTATCCTTCCGCAGGCGTCCCGCTGAAGGAAGGAAAATCCTTTTCCAAGACAGCCAACATGGAAAGAGAAGGTGGGGCTCCATATGCAGCCTCTCTCCCCTTGTCATGGCAGCCTGCAAAACACTATGAACATATTACCACAAGCACTTTTTTTCCCCTTTCAGACCTATCCTACCTTCGAATAACTTTACCACATAGCCAGTCCCAGGTAGACATAGCCACTTTAACACAATTATTTGTCCCTGCTAATGACCAGTAGCCAGATTGTCCACGTCATGATCTTATGCCATGACCCAGACAATCTGGCTACTGCCCACGGCCACAGGCTATACCTCAGTCACCAAAGGTATATGACTATTTTTTGTACCTACATTATTACACTTGTCAAAAAATAAAACATGGGCACATTTGGAAAACCATGCTTTAATGTCCTTGCCAATGCTCCTCACGAGTTTGCTCAAAATCCACCCATGTTTTATTTGTTAGAAAGTGTCAGAATGTATGTACATACAATAGTCATATACCTTAGTCCACACTTGACAAAATCCATTCAGTCTTTACACAAACATTGAAGGTTGGGTCTATGATCTTTCTCAAAACTTTTTTCCACATTCATCAAATAGCAACAAAGTTATAAGCCATCTAAAAATGTTGAGACCCCCCCTGTAATTTTGCCCCCTCTTGAGAGAATCCCACCAAACTTTAGAAAACCATTTATATCTAGATCCAAAATCGTTTTGCCAAATGTTGTGCAGATTCGTCAAATGACACCGCATTTATATGCCTTTACAATATTTTGGGATCCCCCCCTATAATTTTGCGCCTCTTGACAAAATCCCACAAAACTTTGCAAAACCATTCAGGATTAGTTCTAGAATAAAATTGCAAAATTACATGCAGTTTCATTGAGTGGTGCACAAGTTATAAGCCAGCCAAAAACTGCTTTCCCCCAACCCTGTAATGCAAAAATAAGTACAAATGTGAAGTGTCTGCGAACACCACAGGACTGCCCCAGGACATCGGGAGTGTTCGCAGACTTACGGTCGGTGAAACAACCCATTTTTTGGCTTCTTATGGCCATATCCAATCCAATCCTCATCCCCCCACATACCCAGAGATTGTTTGTTGAGTTTGACAAGTGAAATGCTGCTTTTTTAAAATGTTTTTGCAGCACTGTTCGCAGACCCCAAAAAGTCTGTGAATCCAAGATGGTGGGCGTTTCATGAAAATTGACGCAAATTTTCTGACCAATCAGATGCCAGTCCGCGGACAGCACAGCCAATCAGAGTCCAGTCCACGGACCGAACAGGGAAGTGAGTCCGCGGAGCAGACATAGATATCACACATTATTTTGCCTTACGTTTTGGTCGTTTAAAAAAAAATACTGGACAGATTTACACCAAATTAACAAAAGCATGCTTACACGGTAGTGCCTGCGTAGCTATGGTTAAGTCGCTAACCCCATAGGAAGAGCACTTTTTGGGCTGCTTATAACATTGCTCCCCCTGGACAAATCCTCACCAAACTTTGCAAAAAAAGTACATGGGCCACTCTGAATTTTTCTTTTTGCAAATTTTAGTGAGGTTTGGTTCAGCGGGGGCAAAGTTATAGGGGTGTCCCAAAATTTCTTTTCCGATAGACATAATGGGAAAACAACTTTGCACATGGCTACAGCTCAAACTGCTGCACGGATTTCCACCAAATTTGCGGCAGGAGAGGCGCTTAGACCCGAAAGCGTGCTTTTTTTAATTTTGTGTAAATATGTCCAGTATTTTATTTTTAAATGGGAAAAACGTAAGGCAACACAATTTGTGATATCTATGTCCACTCCACGGACAGGACATCGATTGGCTAGTCGACTTGCGTCATGTCCACAGACATGTAACGTGTTCGCTGATTGGCTGGGGTGAGGGGTGAGGCGCTTCACATTGTTTTGATGCGCCCGCCATCTTGGATCCGCTGACGGCACGGCGGCGAACAGAGGCAAAATGTAATTTTGGGGAGTGTGTTGGTTTGCAGGAGTGCTTGGGGAGGGTTGAGAAGTAAGAGATGGGTCAAATACTGTATTTGTTTAGGTGACAGGTGCTGTTGATGTGTTCGCCATGCCTGCGGTCATAGCGGCTGTCCGTGGACATAATGAATGCACTACTAGCTATTTTACTTTAGTATGATGTTGGTTTTGGGTTTTTAGTACAGCACTGATTATAATTAATATCATCTATAAGCAGTCCTCGTACCACAGTCAATATGTTTGGTATTATAGGTGTGTCATGCTGCGGTGGTTGTGGCCAGGGCCTAGAATCTTTGGTGCATGACCGAAGGCCATAGGCCATAGGCCATGCATCCAAGACTCTAGGCCCTGGCTACAACCACTGCAGCATAACACACCCATAGAATCAAACACCCATCAAATATCCACAATCCAAAAGTTTGTGTACTGTTTTATTTGTAGAGTTTGTATGTCAAGTTTTGGATAGGTCATGCAGTTGAGATTGCAGAGTTTGTAACGAGGAGTGCAGTGTTTCTGAGTTTATTTATTGGATACTTACTGGTTGCGTTTTTTTGTGGTTGTATGCAGTTCTTTTTATGACATGGGTGACTGGACCAGACATATTTTTTTTTTCGGTCTCTGTGCTAAAAGAAAAGATCATATGTTAGAGCAGGTAGTTCATAATGAGTTATTGCATTGCATAATAGACATTTATGTATTATTTTTACCCTCATATTTAGTACTTTACGAGTACTATAGTTCAAGCCAGTGTACTGCGCAATTTGCTCAGTTTCTGTGTTTGTTTTCTAAATCATTGGGTCTGTGGGGAAAAAAATCCATGCTGGATTAAAAAAAAAAACCTTCTATGGTGTGGTACAATACATTTCTTTCATTGTTTTACTGTTTATTTCTTGTTTCTTGCTAATCTTGTATCTTTGGCTTGTTGTAGATTTGTGGGGCAATTAGATACCAGTTGGCGTATTCTAATCGTTTATTTTTACTTTTATGCTATTCATCTATCTGTTGGGTTGTTGCAGATTTTTTTTGGGACAGTTAGATACCTGTTGGCATCTTCTAACTGTATATTTCGTGTTTGATTTTAGTAGTGTTTGCTTACCTGTTTGCTTGTTGCAGATTTTTGGGGCAGTTAGATACCTGTTGGCGTATTCTAACTGTATTTTTCTTGTTTGATTGTATTGGTATTTATTTATCTGTATGCGTGTTGCAGAATCTTGGGCAGTTAGATACATTTTTGTGTACTCTAACTGTGCAGTGTTTTTAATTTGAAGTTTTGCTTATGTTCATACACAGATAACGTATTAAATTTTGTTTTTAAGAATATTAAGTAAGCATTTACAAGATTTGCTGGCAATCTCTGCTTTAGACTAATGGTACTATCATTACATTCGAACCATCCACAATTCTTTTTTATATATGCAGTATAGGGGCCTGCATTGGTTGTGGCTCCTGTGTGGTACATTATACCTATTGTTATGAAGGTTTTCTTACTAAGTGATACTTGACCATCTGTGACTCCAGTCAGCTTACAGTTGTTTCTGGTACCATCTGCATAGTAACGTAAAAGCATTACTATTACGTATTTACTATGTGTCTGTATTTGTAAGGTGGAGTGATTAGTACATAATCTGCCATGGTTTGCATTTTGTACAAGTTGCTGAAATGGAATGGATTCACAGTTAGGTATGGATACATACACAAAGCGTTCATTAGGGACTTCTTCCTGTGCCACATGGTTGCAGAGAGTGCATGTATGTTTCCACATGTATGAAATCTGAAAGATTTCATTCATAGGTATGTTTTTGTGTTCCAGTACTTGTAGTAAGTACATTAAAACTTCTTGTGGGTCTTCTTGTGAGTTCATAGTGAATTTGACAATTCCAGCACAGTAGTCCAATTCTTGTCTTATTCCATGAACACTGTAAGTGTTGTCAGGATTGTTGGTTGCATTTCTATGAAGAATTAACATTTGCAAACACAATTGGTCTATACTGTGTAACTTAATGTTCTCAATAATGGTGGCAATTGGAATAGAATATTTATTGCTACATTTGCGTAGCAATTTACAGCAGTTACATTTGAAAATTTGAATGGACCAGATAGTTCTGTGTGGAAGTCATTTGTTTGAAGTTTGTGTTGCTTCTTTGAAGAAGTAGTTCAGTTACTTTAAACACTAGATTCTTGTTTGATTGTGGTACTTGATGAAGTATTAGTTTCTTTTTTTTTCTTTGGAGGAATTGTAGTGATATCCTGTATCATTTCAGTTTGAAGTAGTTTTCTTTTACAATGTTTTGCTTCTTGTGGAACAGTATAGGTTTTTAGATGGGGGCGTAGAGTGAACATGGTCTATTGTATTCTAGAATGCAAGGAATATCAGCATTTACTTTACTTGCATCAAAATTGATTAGAAATAGTCCGTCAAGTGTACGTAAGCGTGATAGTGCTACGTAGCTTATGCCTTCTTTAAAGACTGTTCTACCAATATCTATTAATGCTCTATGTAGGGTAAGACCTTGTGATTTGTGAATGGTCACTGCGTATGGTAGAGTTAGTGAAAATTGTTCTCTGGGTACATACATGTCTTTGAAAAGAAGGAAGCGGGCTGTTGAGCATCCTATCGTTTTAACTTCTGATAGTTTGTCAAAGAGAATATTGACAAATTGAATGTTGTAGTCACATACGTATCTTTGAAAGCCAACAACTGTACCAAGTCCTCCATTAACTAGTCCTTGCTCCACATCAAGGTTACGTTTAAGCATTACTTTACATTTTAAAGATAATTTTAATATTTTCTCCAAACCAGCTGTGTTGGAGAGAGAGTTTTCTCGGGTATGTAGTCTTGTTGTGGCTCGTTGACACATGGGTAGTGTCATACCAGGTACGTCCAGTTTATCTGTGGAGCAAATTTCAATTATTGGTTGCATTTCTTTTTTCAACATTGACAGTTTGCAAGAGTTGGCATCAAGGACATACAATTGACATTTGTGTGTGCTAATTGTTGCATGACATCAGTAGCACATGAGTTATGTCCATAGAGTGTATGGATATGCCTGGTTTTTAATATTGATCGGGTTCGGGTTCTTGAGATAGAATACCAACTTGAATACTTTTTAAAATGTTGGCATATGTGAGGTCTGCAGACTGGCACATGTTTTCAGTTAATTCTCTGTATTTTAAATTATTCCAAAGGTTTACATTTCCTATGCTGCCAAGAGTTTTACGGCATAGTTTGTGCCCTAAGGGTATAAATATGTTCATCTTTCACTGGTGTCAATTGAAGAAGATCTCTGAAAACAATAATGTGTTTTCCTCCAAAGAGCTGACCATAGTCTGTTTTGAGGACCTCTTGTAATCTGAGGTGAATCAAAGCCATCCTTAGGATGGAGACCATGCTCACCTCATCGATTAGCAGAATTTTCATTTGTTTGAAAACTCTGTGTAGTTCCATTGCAGCTTCTGTGGAAAGTTTGTAATAGTCTAATTTGTTTTGGTGTTCTACTGGAAGGAGTAATCAGTGTAAAGTGACATCGCCTATGTTGTAGGCAGCTAAACCTGTGGGGGCATTTACAACAGCTGACAGTTTGCTGTTTGTCAATTGTTGAAGGAACTTGCTCATGATTTTGATTAAGAATGTTTTGCCTGAACCAGCTTCACCACTCACGTATAGCAGTATAGGTTTGTAGTCTTGGCAGGTACAGTTTTTATTTTCATGTTCGACACCATGTTCAGTTTCTTTTGTTATTTCTTGGAAAATGCTACGCTGTTCATTGTTCAGTTGTGATTTCAGTACAGCAAAGTCTTCTGTAGCTTGTTCATACTGACACATGGTGTTTTCTACTTCTGTCATGGCTAATTCTGCCTCATTTGCTATTAGTGCTGTCCAAGTGGTTCTTGGCTTCCTGTTACAGAAGGTTGACTACTGTCGTGAATGTCCACTTGTAGTTGGGTCTGAAGTTCTTCTTCGTGTTGCTGTTAATTGTGCCACTTCGTTTGGTACAGTGTAAAGTTTATGTCTGTTACAGTGCTTTCATTTGCTTTGAAAGCATCTTCATAGGAGTATACGTATCCAGTAACTCTTTTTCTTTTCTCCATGGTTTAAAAAGTTGTAGCAGGGACATGTAATACAGTTCTTTATGTTGGGGAGTTTTTAATGAAAATGTGATATGATTAATGAAGCAGAGTTTGGTAAGTTTCACTAAGCTGCCTTCACAATTTACCACTTTGTATCTACCTTTCTTTTCATCTGGTTTAACATGATTTCTGTATGTGAAGTTTTGGACTACGTGGTAGAGACACATGGTTTCCAAAGTGGTACTCCTGTTTGGGTAGTATGTGTCCAGTAAATTGTTTTTCAAAATGTCTTGGCTGTTGGGATCATTTTTGGCTATTGTTTCTATGTCCTCATATGATTTGAGAACTATTTTTCTAGATTTAGCAGGACCAAGACTTAGCCATACTATATTGTCACATTTTTCATACAAGGCAGTACCGGTTAAATGGTCGGCAGCTTCATAGCAGCCACATTCTCTATGAGAGAGCATTTTTATGCCGAAGCTGTACACTTTCTGTGATAGTGTTTTGTCAGATGATATGTCATCCCAGAGGTCCTGAAGCTCTGTTTTCTTTGCTTTGATTAAGTAGGCTGTGACATATTGTGCACTGCAGTGGAATTGTCTGCAATGTAGTGCACATCTATGTTTGCATTCCATAAGAGGGCAATGATTGCATTGTAATCATTGATGTGTTTTGATTCTTCTGTTTGTTTTAATGTAATATGTGTTCTTAGGTGATTTACCTTTGACACTATGTCTGACTGAAGACATTAAGTTGTTTACTTCATCTGTTGGTGAAACCGGTCTAGGGAAACCAAAGCAGCATTTGGTGTAGTATTTCTCTTTCTTTTTATATTTGCGACAACAATATTTCCCACATTTGTGTCTTTAAAATTGTAACATTTGTGCATGAAGGTCACTATGTGTTGTTTGGGAAGGAATTTCACAAGTGACATATTTTTGGATGAACGGCAAAACAGTGGCATCACTGTCCTGAACAAATTTAGGAGCATCTTTAATCCACAAAAGTATGTGGATGTGTGGTGCTCCTCTGTCTTGGTATTCTTTTCTCCAAAAGAAGTTTTGAACTTCTCTGAGGGGAGGAACAGTCTTATTACAAATAAAGTGTTGCATAGCAATGAAGTGATGATGGAAATATCTTGATACATTTACAGGATCTAGAGAGCAGAGTTTGTCTGGTGTTTTTATATCTATGTTTGTTTTATTTTTGTTTGCTATGCGTAGGAAATCGTGTAAATCTTCCCATGCATATTCTGCACAACTTAATGTTATAAACCAAGTGGGTGGGCCAAGGTTTCTTATCATACAGCGTACATCTCTGTGACATTGGAACCAGTATTCTTTTGTACCACGCATGTTTACTAAAAGATTTGTAATACTTGAATGTAAAACCTCATCTTTTTGTTGCACTTTTTGTAACAATTGTGTAGCTGACATATTTTGAAAATGGGTACCTGATTTTAATGTGTGTGCAACTCCGTAGCATAGAGTTGCTAGTTCACTTTCAAAGAGAAGGTGGAATGTGTATTCAAAGTTTTTTCTGGATCTGGGGTCTTCAGAATACATTCGTAGAGAGCGAGATTCTGATGCTATTATCTGTGTCGGTCTATCATCATACCTTCCTCCTTTTCCAGTAGGAAACAGTAGCAGAAAGGCCCGTGCTTCTATACTTTTTTCCCATATGCTGATTGGAGATCCTTTGACTTGTCACGTTTGGTACGTTTCAAGTGCATTATCTATAGTGATTTAGAGTGTAAAGGAAGAATAGTATAATGGTCTAAAATATTGGATTCTGTAGTAGGATTTAGAAGTTCAATTTGACCAGTTTCTGGTGACTCTTGAATTATTTCAATGGTTTGTCTCAGGTTTTCTTCAATATTAATTACTTTGTAGAATTCATTGTTGTTTTTTAGATATTACAGGGCTCGTTGAACATTTTGTAAGTCTACGAGTTGTTGCCAAATGTTTTTGTCTTTTGTAGGTACGCCATTTACTAAGACAATGAAAGATCGATCTGTTGGCCGTTGCACTCCTAGAGTGTGTACATTTTCTGTGATATCTAATGGTAAATAAACTACTTTGCCACGAATGCCTTTGTTTAATTCAGAGGGAGGTAATTTTGCTGTTTTTGGTTGGAGGTGTATTATTGCTTGAAATGGGTGCACTGTTTGAATGATGATGCTCTCATATAAATGTAGTTGTTGCAGCGATTTTGGTAGTGGGAATAACTCCAAGTTATTTGTGATAGCACGTGAAGGTGTTTGGTTGTTGTCAAGTTTTGCAGTGCAGTAATTGCAAAATATTAAGGGGTCAGTAATGTCGTATTTTTTGCTATAAGGTAGAGAGCTAATTGGAACCGTTTTGAATTTTCATTGTCTTCCATTTTGTACGTTAAGTCTATAGTTTTTGTGGTACTTTTATAAGAAGTCCTGCGCAACACACGCACACATGGTTTGGTACATTAGTGGAGGTACTTTTAAACTTTAGTATTTCTTTTTTGTATGTGTTTAATAGAAGGTTGCTATTTGCACAATAGTTGCTATTTTGTTGTACATCTATTTCATTTTGTAAGTGGCTTTCAATTCCAAAATATTTTCTCTGGATATGGTCTATTTCTTCGAGTAGTTGTTTGGCTGTACCATATAGAAGATTGTTATTTAAGTTGGCTAGTGCTAAAGCAGGACTTTTAGCATAGTAGAGTTTTTGGACTAGATTTATTATAGTTGAATGATGTGTTGATATCATTTCGATATGATGGAAGGTGCTTTTGCAAATAGGTCCTGAAATGCAGGCTTATGAATGTCCTTGTAGTCCTGTGTATTTGCGCACTGGACAGGAATCCATATTTTGTAGTAGTTTCATTTTGAATTTGTCTTTGCTTTTAACATACTGATTGAGGAACTGGCGTAAAGATGTGAAAGATTTTTTGCCATTGTTAGACATTGATGTGCACGGCCATTTGTAGACTGGACGTTTTGGTTCAGTAGATTGGGGAGGTGATACTGAGTTTTCTGGGGATATTGTTGTGAGCAGAGTTTCTTGTTCATTGGGTTTGTTAGTTTTTGTTTACATGCTTCTTCATTTAAATATGTTTCTATGGTATTGGTGTGACTCCATAAACCTTCACAGATGTTTAAGAAGCTATTTTTGGTGATATTCCGTTTATTGAGAAGTCTTTTTTGTAGTTTAGTAGTTAGTTTTGTTAGTGGTTTCATCCTGTTTAAAACTAAAATAAATAACTTCCTTTTCAGAAGCATTGCACTGTCTGCAAGAGCTTCTAGGATTAATTTTCTATGGTAGGTTTTAAGGGTTGTGCATGATTTCTCTCCTGTTTTTACTAGGTTCTGAAGGACTCTATGGCGGAAAATGTTTTGTAAAACATTTTTTTTGCTATGCTTACTTGCCACTACATCAAGATTTATAGGTCCAGTGTTAGCAGTAGTGGAAGCTGAAGTCTTGTTACTCACTTTCTGTTTGGTTTTACATTTTGATAGAGGAGGGAAATTTTCTGTACTGGAAGCTTGTTTTGTTTCGCTTACTGACTGTATTAGCTGTTTTGTTTGAACTTTTTGTACAAAAGCTGCTAGAGATGGATGCTTTTTTTGGAAAATTTTATTTTGATTTGCTCTACTTCTGCGTTGCTTTCTACAGAGTTGCTTTTTGGTAGGCATTCTTTGGGGTCTGTTGGAGAAAAAAAGAAAGTGTGGGTTGTGCTGTTGTGCAGTGTGTGCGTGCTTTGTGCATGAGTGTCTGAGTATGATGTTAAGTATGATTGTGGAGGTATGTGATTGTGCATTGGGCAGGTACATCAAGTTGGGAAGGCTATTCTTGTATTTGTGTGTTACTATACTGGGCTTCAGATGACAATATAAAGTATGCAACTGCAAAGGGGAAGCACTAATACTACATCTAATGGTAAAGGGTTGATATATTTGTTTCTTCCACAACAGTAAAGTGCTAGTGTGTTTGAGTAACAGTTAGAACATTATGTTACTTTTGTACTTACTTTTTTGTATGGAAAGAGTAGATTTCTTCTAAGTCCTTGTTCGTACTTCAGATGCTGCTGCTTTTCAGGAGAGTGGTGTTCACTGAAAGTGTAAAAGAAAGAGGTTAGTGCATATGTGTGTTCATAGCAGTTTTATTAATGCAGACATTGTTTTGCATTATTCTTTGCCTATGTGCATCCTGTATAGTTTATTTAGAATCCGTTTGTTGAATATGTTTTTCGAATGAGTCAATAGTAAACATATAGAGCACACTTGTTTTATTAATGTTATGTCAATGGATGTTAAGGGATAGAAGAAATAATCAGAAGCATGTTGTGCTATTTTTCCAGGGTAAATGGCAGAGATTGTACATAAAAGCATTTAATGTATGCCTTTGTGAAGGTGTGGGTAATAAAGCAGAATGATTTGATATAGAGGCAGTGGTGTTGTTTGATCTCGGAGCCTTTCTAATGATATTTTCTGTGTGTGTGCTTGAATGAAGATGTATGTACTCATCCAGGCTGCATGTAATTTTATAACACACTGGACAGTTTTTTTCATAATTATACTGTCATTTTTCTCATCTTATAATATGAAACAATATTTATTTAAATAGGTGTGTGTGTAAGCAAAAATTTGGAGAGCTGAAAGCTTTGCAAGTGACACTTCATCATAGCAGATGGGAGAAATGACAGTAAGTTCATTTTACAGTTTATACAGGGGTATTTACTCTATTCATATTTTTATTTATTTTGTTTTACATTTTAAAAGCACTTACACAGCCCGCGGGCATCGAGGCGCTGATACAGGAATTGTTTGTTTTTTAGTTGCGTAATTATTTTGTCTTAGTTGCGTATTTATAACGCACTTAATCACCAAGAGGTTTCTAAGCGCGGACCCGGGGATGGAATTTGGTTTGCTTCTTGTCATCTTGCTTTCAAGGTGCACACGTTGCCGCTGAGCTATACTCTTGGGATGTATTGTATTTCTAGAAGAGGTGTACTAGTATTGTGTAGAAACTATTCATACCTGTAGTCTGTGTTCATGCATGTGGATGTGCATGAATCTGCAAGTGGAAATCTTGGGAGGTTTTATAGTAGTTGTTGCTGTAGGTCCTTTGCAGTGACAGCCGAATTGTACTGAGAGTGATCAATAGTACATCTAAAGTGCTGATCTGTGATGACAGAGTTAAGATGTAGAGTTCTTGGATGTGATTGATGGATGATTGTGTGACTGCCTAACAATAGCCAATGAGGAAATGGTGCAGAGAGTGTAGTGGAAAGGGTAGAAGGGCTGCCCTCAGTGTTACTTATGCGCTCCGCAGACAGCACAGCTGTTCGGAGACAGGACATGCTACATCTGGGGTTTCCGAGCATGAAGTGGGAGTGTATTTTGAGGATTAGCTAATCAGGTGTTGAGGTTCTGCTTCGTATTTAGAGAGGTTGTGTGTAATGAAGATGGCGGAGGTGCAGAAAGTCAGGGTGTTGGTGGTTGGAGATATGTTTGTGAATGGTTTGGGGCAGTATGCACAATCTAGGAATGTGGCTAATCATTTTGACACAGAAGGAGTGGATGTGGTGTGGAGCACTGTGCCTGATTTGAATTTGCAGGCAATTCTAGTTGTTAGTCAGGATGTGGCTCAGTTTCATAGTCCACATGTAGTTGTCTTACACATAGTGCATTTGGGCTATGTTAGTGGCCCTACTTTGTTGCAAGATTTGCAAAATTTGGTTCAGGCAATCATGAAAGTCCTTCCAAATGCAAAGGTTATTTTTTCTGGGTTGACACCTAGGGCAATATGGACAATAGTTCTGTTTTTTGTCCTCAGCAAAATGTTGCTAGGTGCTTAGTCAACCGAGGCATGTTTGCTTTTATGACTAGATGGGGCATGTTGCTTTGCAACAATGACAACATTGACTCTGGTAATGTTGATTACTTTCAGGAAGATGGCATCTATTATGGGAAATGCCATGCTGTTTTGGAACGTAAGGGTTGCTTTGGAGAAGCTAATGTGAAGATTTTTGGAGGAAAATAAGAAAAGAAAAAACAAGCCAACCTCAAAGGGGAAATGGGGCACACTATTTAATTTTTCATCCCCTACGCTCAGATTTTTTCAATTTGTCTGCGGACAGTGCGGTTGTCCGAGGACAGCGCATATTACATATAGGGATTTTGGGGTTGAGTGGCATGCAAATGAAACTGAGCAGAGCAAGGGATTGGTCAATAAGGTTTACTGGGTGTGTTGTGTAAGGAGAGTGTTTGTCAGTAGGTCTTTTTCCTGATAGAAAAGCAGATAGCTATGGCTGGGTGTTTTAGAAAGCAGATTGTTTGGATTTTGGGAGATTCGTGGATAAATTGGTTGGAGGTGCATGTAGATTGCTGTGCAGTGGCTGCACATCTTGGATTCTCTCATGTGGAAGTGCACTGGCATGGAGTGCGTGGAATGAAGTGGGTGGATTTGGTACCTCTCTGTGCTTCTTTGGTGACACAGCGTCACCCAGATATTATTATTATTTATTGTGGAGGGAACAGTTTAGGACATGTGTCTGGAATCTCTTTGCAATTTGCAATGAAAGAAGGACTTGGGAAAGCCGTGGACATGTATCCAAACTCCAGAGTAATTTGGAGAAAGCAACACGCAATGTTAACAAGGCTGTTTGTGCCTTTTTGAGAGATGTTGGTATGTTCTCTTTTCAGAATGAAAACATTATGTTTTGTAGCACACACATTTTTTGCAGAGATGGAGTACATCTTACTTATGCCGGCAATCAGATTTTTCTGTGAAATATACAAAATGCATTACAACCTTTTTTGGAACTAGAGAAATCCATTTTGCAGTAGGTGTTGACCATTTGAAGTTTTCAAAACACAAAAAAAACACCACAAAAAGGCTCTTTTCAGAGTCACCACTTCCTCTCAGAGAAAAGTGCAATGGTTGTGAAAGGGCAGCACTGCACAGATTTTAGATGTCCGTGGACATCTAAAGATGCACAGGGCCCTGCACTATTAATAAGTCACTTCTATTTTTAAACTGTGAAAGGCGGCTCTGAAAAGAGCCTTTGTTTTTTTTGGGTTTTGTTGTTTTATACTTTTTGTTTTTTTTAAACATGACACAGAAGGAAAGGAGGGGAAAGGAGGGAAAGGAAGGGACACCAACCACGGGGATAAGAAAGGGCAGGTGAAGAGAGGAAGATGTAGGGTGGGCCTTACTTAGGTAGGTAGCAGTTCTTCTGGTGCTCCTTGACCGCAGTCTCAAAAGCACGCCAAAGGTTCTGCCCCTGCAGAATACTGCATCACAGTACATGAACAATATTGTGACCCTCGAAAGGTAAGGGTCAACAGCATCATGAATGGCCTGTGAGGCAGCTGGAGGGATGCACTGTCCCACAGGAGTGTCTCTTGTGGTGGAGAAGAGCAGAAACGGAGGATGCTGTAGAGGAACTCAACCTACTACATTTATCGCAAGGTACAACCGTAAGAATAGCCTCATCGTGGAACAACTTTAAGTGTCGCTTCATTGATGTAGTACGATAGCTCTATGCACCAGGCCTGCCACGACTCCGCACCATGCGGCACTGAGTGCTCATCACCTTGTTCGCATGAGCTTTTGACTGTCCATCAATGGTGGTAAATAACCACCACACCCAAAACTCACGGTGAGTGCTAGTAGTAGGAACTTCCATTAACTCATCCTCTTCATCCTATGCATCCGTCTCCTCTGCATCCTCACACATGTTCCCCTCTGCAGGCCCTTGGGGATGTGGTGGTGGTGGTGGAGGTGGTGGGGATGCTGATGTGGAGGCAGTAGCAGCAGAAGCAATTTGGGATGCCATCATGGAAGGTTAATAACCAGGAACTAGGAACCAAGAACAGCAACTTGAACAATTGTCCTGTTGTAAATCTTGGAAATTCTTAAAATATGTTTATTTTAAACAGGCAGGTTATAATGATACAATTTGCAATCATACATGACATGCATCATAGGAGCCGTATGGTTTATTGCCCTCTCCTCCCTCCCTCTAGTTGTTAAATCCCCTCTCCCGGCCCCTGCAGGGGCTCTCATCGTTCAAAGTCCTCTGAGCCAATTGGGGATTGTATTTCAGGGCTGGAAAATCTCTGTCAAAGTCCAAGACCGGGCTCCAAATGTTTTGAAAGCGGTGGAGGAGGCCTGCCCTAGCTGCCATTACATTTTCTGTGATTAGTACATCCCAGACTTTCATCCACCAGAAGGGCATAAGAGGGCCCTCAACAGTTTTCATGTGCGGGCTACCACGATTCTGCCTGCATTGAGATAGCAGTTTGGCTTTGGGTCCAGATCTTGGGTAGATAAGGAGAATGAGGATCAGCTCTGGGGTGTGGCCTTTTATAGGGGCGCTGTGGCGTGCTTCGCGGTCACACGCGCCATCCCTGAACAATTCAAACACTAAGAACAGGCTCAAAAAGTTCCAAAAAGTATGTAGATCAGTTGGGACATTGTCTGGGACACGTGCAATGGTGAACTTTTACTGTAAAATACCTTGGATTGCGCAAAATCAGGAAAAAAGGGGGAGCCAGACATGTGATGTCATCAGTGATGTCAAAAAATCAAAAAACCCCTGAAATTCGGCAGTTATGGTAAGCTAAGCAACCATAACTCACGCCACCACCGTGCACTGCTAAGACTAACACCCAGGACATCAAAGATGACATCACAAATGTCATTGATGACATCACATGTCTAGCCCCTTTTTTGTTCACTGCCATATCTAGGCCAGGTGATTTTATTTACTGACAGTCAGAAACCTAACTTTCAAAAGGTATTACATTTATAGATATTGCTATTGTCACATTTTCTTACACTACTTTCCTTAGAATGTAATCACATCTTATGATGTACATATATAGGGGAAGAAGCAGGCCTGAAACACAGCAATAATGTTTGTGTGTGAATACAATCATGTAGATTATACACAGTTGCTAATGATACTGCCTCTTGTTTGCTTACTTTACTCTCCATACATAAGTCCCATATTTGTATGCGTTGTAGTCTATTTATGTTTTGTGTGTATTAGTAGAAATATGTAGTAGGTGATGCATTATTAGCAACTTAGTACATGTTTCACGGTACGGAAAAGTCTGATACAGAAGCATTCCCGTTTTATTATATAACTTTGGAAAATTACAAATATTGCACGTTTGTGGTGTATGCTGCAGCCAATACCTACATTTCTGTATGAGTAGGTTCCTGTACTAGAAAGAACACTGCAATGGAATGTTCTTTAGAACACTACATTGCGTAAAGAAGTATGTAGTTTATTACACATCTCCCGATAATGCCTGATACTTTTTTGCCAACATTACATCCACAACCCCTTGTATGAAAAGTAAATGCACATATGATGTCATCAATGATATTTGTGATGTCATCTTTGATGTCCTGGGTGTTAGTCTTAGCAGTGCACGGTGGTGGCGCCAGTTATGGTTGCTTAGCTTAGTATAACTGGCGAATTTCAGGGTTGTTCGGTTTTACTTGTAAACATAATGTCCTTTTAACAACTTTTTTTACAGAATTTCATAGGTTTTTATTAGTGCAACTTAACCATAACGTCCCTTTAATAAAGTTTTTTCATTGAATTTCATAGGTTTTTATTAGTGCAACTTAATCATAACGTCCCTTTAACAACGTTTTTTCATTGAATTTCATAGGTTTTTATTAGTGCAACTTAACCATAACGTCCCTTTAACAATGTTTTTTCAATGAATTTCATGGGTTTTTGCCAGTGCATGCTATTTTCCTACAATTTACTCATATTATACATACCAAAGATAACAATATTTGTGTCCAATTTACAAAGTGTCACCTTAAAACTCTGCTATTTCCCACCTTCTAGAAAAAAATGTAACACTTCTATAAACTTTTTGCAACAATTTCAACTAGTTTTGCATCTGTAGACGTCGACGAACATCTGACTTCCTTGTGAACCTTCCAGACAGTGCCACATGACCATACGCTGGCGCGCGGCATGATCACGTGTCTGAGAATCCGTCCACACTTCACGATAACATCCGTGCTTTGTGGACATTTCGGAACTGCATTTTCTACTGATCTAGGAACTTTCAACTTCACAATTTCCCTTGCACAGCTCCAACACCTATTGCTACTCATTATCCATTAACAATCAAGTACACAGTACATAATTTTAACAAAACTGCTATTTATCTTAAAATGGCAACAGTTATTGCCATCCCTCCTCCCCAAGAGCCACCACCACTGCTGTAATCAAGGAGCATAAGAAACACTGCCCCCTACCTTAGAAATAACACACAGGCAACGTTTTCCCCTGTCCACCTGCCCCTCCATATCAGTGTTTGGTGCCTCTTCCCTCATTTCCCTCCCCAGCTTTCGTTCTTAGCTCTCTGCCAAAAAAAAAAAAAATACATCCAAAAACAACAAAAGAAATGTTCCTTTAGGAACCACTGTTGACAGTTATAAAATAGAACTAAAATAAATGTATAGACTCCATCTACTTTACATTTCTCAGTAAAATACATAGACTCAATAAGATTTTCCAACATTTCCTTTTGAAATTTGTGTTATGCTAGTGGGAATATTGTGGTGTTCATCCCCCGTTCCAGGGACTGGAACGGTGGATACCGGCCCAGCAGCCCAAGTTATCAGCCCAAGCGAAGCAAGGGTGGATAACGAGGCGTCCGGACCATTATCCGCTCATTCCAGCTCCTGTAATGATGGAAGAAGGCCATTAGCACCCTAAGTTCCGAAAGCGGGAACCCGGGGTGCCAAAAAAGGATTTTCCAAGATGGCCACCATGGAAAGGGAAGGCGGGGTTCCATACAGGGCCCCGCTTTGCTTTCCATGGCAGCCTTCAGAAGGCGAAGAGAAAACCCTATGATCATATTACTACAAGCACATTTTTCTTCTTTCAAACCTATCCCAATTTCAAACAACTTTACCACAAAGCCAGTCCCAGGTGGACATGGCCTCTTTAACCCCCATCTGTTGTCCCTCATGGTGATGGCCAGTAGCCAGATTGTCCGGATCATGACCTTATTCCATGACCCTGACAATCTGGCCACTGCCCATGGCTACCGGCTATACCTCAGTTACCAAAAAGGTATATCACTATTTTTTGTACCTACGTTATGACACTTGATCAAAAATAAAACATGGGCACATTTGCAAAACCATGCTTTCAGATCTTTGCCAATGCTCCTTCCACAAGTTTGCTGGAAATCCACACATGTTTTATTTTTTCAAAAGTGTCAAATGTATGCACATACAATAGTCATATAACCTAGCCCCCACTTGACAAAATCCATGTAGACTTTATGAAAACATTTATATCTAGATCTAAAATCTTTTTGAAAACTATTGTGTAGATTCATCAAATTGCACCACATTTATAAGCCTTTACAATATTTTGGGACCCCCCTCTAATTTTGCCCCCTCCTGACAAAATCCCATCAAACATTGCACAAACATGTATAGCTAGATCTATAATGTTTTTGCACACCTTTGTGTAGATTTGTTAAATGGCTCCCCATTTATAAGCCTTTAAAATAATTTGGGACCCCCAATCTAATTTTGCCCCCTCTTGACAGAATCCCACCAAACTTTGCAAAAACATTTAAACCTAGCTCTATAATCTATTTACAAAACTATGTGTAGAATTGTCAAATGGCACCACATTTATAAGCCTTTAAAATAATTTGAGACACCCTCTAAGATTTCCCCCGTTTACAAAATCCCACCAAACTTTGCAAATGCATTTATACCTAGATCTATTATCAGTTCCCCAACATAAGTTTAGATTCATCAAATGGCACCTCATTTATAAGCCTTTATATTATTTTGGGACCCCCTCTCTAATTTTGCCCCCTCTTGACAGGATCCCACCAAACTTTGCAGACTCATTTGGAATCAGGTCAGGAAAATAAGTGCAAAATTTCATGCAGTTTAATGGCAGTTTAAGTACTGCTTTTCACCGACCCTGTAATGCAGAGGTGTCTGCGAACTACACAGGACTGTCCGAGAACATCCAAACTGTTTGCGGACTTTCGCAGCAAAAAAGAACCCGTTTTTTTGCTTCTTGTAGCCATATCCCATCCTCATCACCCCTCATCACCACAGAGATTATTTGATAAGTTTGACAAGTGCAATGTTGTGTTTTTTAATATGTTTTTACTGTGATGTATGCGGACACCGGCCGCTGTCTGCGAATCCAAGATGGCGGGCGTCTCCAAAAATCTGACGCACTTCACGCTTTTCTCCATCCAATCAGTGGGCGCATCCGATGTCTGTGGACACCACGTTGCCCTTTAAGCCAATCAGAGTCATGTTCACGGACGACCATGGAAGAGTGTCCGCGGAACGGACATTGATATCACTAATCTTTTTGACTTACATTTTGGTTGTTTTAAAAACAACTACTGGACGGATTTACACCAAATTAACAAAATCATGCTTTCGGGACCAAGCCACTGCTCCTGCCGCAAATTTGGTGAAAATCCGGCCAGCGGTTTGGGCTGTAGGCTTGAGCAAAGTTTGTTCCCATTATTTCTATGGGAAAAAAATGCATTTTGGGACGCCGTCTATAACTTTGCCTCCCCTTGACCAAACCTCGCCCATAAATTCCTGAGTGGCCCATATACTTTTTTGCCAAGTTTGGTGAGGATTCGTCTACGGGGAGCAAAGTTATAAGCCGCCCAAAAAGTGCTCTTCCTATGGGTTTAGCAACTTAACCATAACTACATGGCTGCTACCGCAGGCCATGTAATATATATGTATAATAAGTAGTCCTTAAAAGGACTCTTTAGGGGTACACTGACTGTAGTATTTTAGATTTAGAAGGCTGCTTTGATGTTATGAAAGAACACCGTATTTGCGTCACCATTTAGGTGTACTTCGTCATGTCTATATATGTGACATTGAGATCGCGCAAGTGCAGGGGAACTGTATGTTGATGTTTGATATCCTTAGTTGCTTTTGGTCTCTCGTGAAAGCTGAAACTACCTTATTCACATGTCTCTGTGATGTTTCAATGTTACAATTAAATCTGGTGGCCCACCTCCATGTATGCCTTTGAGTCAGATTGGTAAAGATAAAGATGGTGTGAGGAAAAAATGCCATTAGTGTTAGCAAGTCTTGTTTAATCATTAAGGCAAATAATACACCTTGTACATCACCCAAATCAATGCCTCCACAATGAACCAGTATGACATGTGGCTTCCATCTACTTCTCAGACTGAACAACTTAGGTAATACGTTGAACCAACACATGCCCTGCAATCCAAACCATTTATTTGTAAAATCATTCAAATCTAGGTCCATGTTAATATTTAGTTTTGCACAAAAAGTCAGTAACCAAAACAGCCAACTGTCTCCAATGAGCCACAAAGTTTTAAAACCACACATGATACCTGCAGTCCTTCTGTGTTTCCAGGAAAATTACTCCTAGCATTAATTTCTAGTAATAGGGTCTCATTACGACCCTGGCGGTACGGGGTTAACGGCGCCGTAAAAGGTTCCGGCGCCGTTAACCATGTACCGTCTCATTACGAGGTCCCCTCGCGGGACACGGTAAGCACACCTGGGAAAACCAGGCGTGCTTACCGGGTCCTGCGAGGGGAAGAGGGAGCAAACAACGGGCCAACCCATAATGGCCCGTTGTTTGCTCCCTCTCCCTTTCCCATTCAGCCCTATAGGGGCTGAAATGGGAATGGGGAAGGACCGGGTCCGGGTCCTTAGAGGGAGGAATTACCGGGACTTCCGAACTCCGAATGGCCCGGTAATTCCTTATTCTGTGAACCTGTTCCCGGACGCGATTTCGGCGGCAGCCATGCTGCCAATAGCGGCATGGCTACCGTTGAGGTCGTAATGATGGCCATAGTAAGAACAGGGTATGTATGATGTGTGTGTTTTGGTGTCTGCAATTGTTTGGTGTTAATGTTGGAATTGAGTGCTTGCCTGTGATAGGTAGTTCTGAAAATGTGTCAGCTGTTTTAGTAGTTTGCTTACTATATAGTCCTCTTTTTGTGGAATTGATTTACGAAAGTGTAAAAGCCACCATTTTGGCCCCTTTTCTCATTTTGGTTGCAGAACTCACACTGTGCAGCTGTTGAGTGTGTGGCTAATGTAAAAGTAAATGTCAGTAAATATTTACATATTTAACAGTTAATTTTCAGAGTTGTTGTTTGTCAGCTATAGTTGCCATCTCCATCAGATGGTATATATTGTCACTATTGTCTCCTAATCAGGTTAAGTGACAATTCATTTGTGATGTATTTTAACTTTCAGTAATATGCTGATTAAAAATAATTTTTTTAATGTATTATATTTATATGCAACTATTTTCATTTTTCTACACAGGTATCCGACAGTAAAGGTTTATCTGCTCATATTTGTCATAAACTTTCTTGCAACTCTACCGTGAAGTAGCTCCAGCTGACTGTATTTTTCTCTGAGATGGGCTCATTGATGTTGTCTGGTGGAGTTTCTTGCAAGTTCCTCCAAATACCAGGTTTTTGCTTGTGTATTCTTGTGGCTGATTCTCTTCAGCATCTTCCTTCCATATGTCTTCCTCTTTTAGGAAGTCCATGTAGTTGTCGATTGTAGAAGTAGAGTATAAAACACTACCTCCTCACTTGTTAGAATGAACAATGGAAGAAGATACATGAGGAAAGAAGGTGAGATTCTCTGCTTTTCCTTTCTGATTGGGTCTTTATTGTTTTTATGGTGGGCAGTTTCCAATGGGATATCAAGTACCTGAGGTGCTGTTTAGGTACTAGATCTGTAAGACAATGGGCCTCATTACGAGTTTTGCGGTATGATGAAAATGAGTCCGGAATGGTAATAACACCATCGTTTACCGTACCGGGGAATTACGAGTCTACATACTGGTATTATAGGCAACCCCATGGAGGCGTTGATACCGTGCACCACCATACCCACATTTGCACAGCCACGCACCCTTTGTGGCGGCAATACCGGCATGCCACAAACAGGAGGATATTACGAGTCACATGGACATGCACTTAGAGGCATCCAGATGGCGGTAATAAGGGTTACCACCCGTATCACAACCATGTTTCTCACGCATGCTGAACCAAGTTCTGGATGCCCTCCTGAAGCACGCAGGGAACTACATATCCCTACCACGGACTGGCCGGGAGGTGAGTGACACTAAAATAGGATTACATGCACTGGCAGGCATGCCACATTGCATTGGTGCCCTCGACTGCACCAACGTGGAGTTGGTGGTCCCGCATGCCATGGAGATGGTGTACCGCAATCGCAAGCTCTACCATTCCATCAATGTGCAGATGGTATGTGACGCCAGCAAGATGATCACACAGTGCTCTGCCCGATACCCCGGATCAACACACGATGCAATGGTGCTGCGGAACTCCACGCTACCCCGCTACAAGGAGCAACATGCTGGCCAACGTGCCTGGTTGCTGGGTAAGTCTGCTGACAGGCCCATGGTAGTGTTTGGGTGGGGGTGAGACATGCATATGCTACCTGGGTGTGTCTGTGGGGGGGGAACATGCATATGCTCCCTGGGTGTGTTTTGGGCATGTGAGACATGCATATGCTACCTGGGTGTGTTTGTGGGGGGGGGACATGTGTTTGGGGGGGTTGAGACATGCATATGCTACCTGGGTGTGTTTGGGGGGGGTTGAGACATGCATATGATACCTGGGTGTGTTTGGGGGGGAAACATGCATATGCTACCTGGGTGTGTTTGGGGGGGTGAGACATGCATATGCTACCTGGGTGTGTTGGGGGGAGATGCATATGCTACCTGTCCGTCCTTTTCCCCTTGGACGTGAATGTGGTGGTACTGGACACTGTCCATGCTGGAAAACACTGCGCCCCTAATCATCCCAACCTGAACATGACACTGACAATGCATGCCGACATACTCTGGCCACACACCAATGTCAAAATGTCACACTGTCAAGCAGCGCACTACCCTCATCATGTCCACTGCACATCATCAGACCATACCCACAGCACCACAGTGCACCAACATGCAGTCACAAAGCTTAATATACAAGACTGCATCAAAGCACCTCACAGATCATGCATGCATGAGTGCGTACAATCAAATCCCGCTCTGGGAATCCACTATCACTGGGCCCCCACCACAGGAACAACGCATACCACCATGACGAAATTTGTAGATGAATGCCAATGCAATAATCTACTTGTGACAAGACTGCTGGAAATCCAACCCATCAAGTAGTCAACATCATCTACATGAGTGCAATTGGAGTGGTAAACATCCACTACACATAAGTACCAGCATGCAAGTGGACACCCTGCATCATCAAAAGAACACATCCCTACACTTGTGGACCGTACCACCAAACAAATCGTGGCATGATTACATGTGTGAAGATGTGTAGGGACATGTGCATTGCGTCATGAAATTACTGCAAGCATGATACTCCAAACAACATGTGACATGGTGTATATCAGCCTATTTCATCAAACACTGGCCTACATGAATTTGGTCACATCACCTGAATTTGGTCACATCACCTGCCACACATCCCTCACATGTGAGTACATCAGGGTCCCTCACACTCCATCTGGGTGAGTGGTGAGGCTGATGTCAAGTCCCCTCAGTCCTGTATGTCACACATGCCCACCACCATGGGTTGTCAAGCTGTGAACAGGCCGGATAGTTGAACATATGTGTAGTCAATGGTTGACATCAGAAATATCCTGCATATGAACACAGGCTGAGCACAGATGGAATTGAAGAACTACTTTCACACATACCTTATTGTGCTCACATGCAGGTGATGCAGGCTATCCCCTGAAGTGTGGCTCCTCACCCCTGTCAGAAATCCATAGAACAGGCATGATGAGGACTACAATCGGGCTCATACACGTACCCGTGTCCTGATCGAGCACACCTTCAGCCTGTTTAAGGCACGTTTCACTGCCTCAGCAGGTCGGGTGGGGCACTCCTGTACAGGCCTGAGAAGGTGGGCAAGATCATCATGGTATGTGCCATGATGCACAACATGTGCATCTGACGGAACGTACCTCTGCTGCCTGACATTGACCAGCAACCACCGGGTGAGGATGAAGATGATGAAGGAGAAGGGGTTGCACATCAGCCAGGTGGCGATGCACATGAGGGACGTGCTGTGCACCAGTCTGTGATAGACCAATTCTTCTAATGCTCATGGGTGCAGAGGGTGCCATGGATGTGGGACTCTGGGCACTGGGTGTGGGGGTAGATGGACACTGTGCACTGTAAAGCAATAAATTCACAGACACCCAATAAGCAATGTCCAGTCATGTTTTTCTTGGTACACAACAGGTGTATTAAACAGTTGATATTTACAAAGTGCATAGACCCTCTACCTCACACAGACACCCTCCCCCCAACGCCCCCACACATACCCTCCCCCTCCCTCAAAAAACCCCACACTCCCCCACCCTGTTCCCCCAACACCCCAACACCCCCTCCCACTCCCCCTCCTCCCCAACACCACCACACCCGCTCCTCCCCCCAACACACCCACACATTAAGTGCACTAAATGTCACATGATGCAATTCCAGTCAACCCATGCAGGGGGCCCCTGCTACATCAGGTCCCGCTTCGGAGAAGGGGGTTGCATTCCAGTGCACCGCAAGCTGTGCAGGTTCCTGCACACTGGGCTGGTCTGCGTAGAGCTGGCAGGTGTGGCAGATGATGAGCTGGATGGTTGCAGCTCGGTTGGCGCTGGACGCCGCTGCTCCAGGTTGTCCATGATTCTGGCCAGGATCTGGACCACTGCTGTGAAACCATCATGGACCCACTTGCTGTTCCTTTTTACGGCCTTGATGATGGCCACGCTGCTGGCACACATCTCACACCTACTTGCCTCCCCATCTGCAATGTATTGTTTCACAAGTTCATGCATCGCCTGTTACCGCCCCTCCATCTGTGTCATGCGCCCCTCAATGTCCCGGATTGCAGTGGCGGTTGATGGTACATTTGCTGATGCGGCCAATACGGGTGTGTTTTCAGACGGGGACCACTCTGCATGTGTGCCCTCAGGGGTGACGTGTGGGGTGACCTGGGGGCTTGGGGTTTGCACGACATCCTCAGACAGGGTGCCTCCCTCGTGGGTGTGCTCCTCACGATGGCCCTCTTCCTCATCGCCACTATGCGGCGCAGATGCAGCTATCTCCCCCACAGGACTCTTGGCAACCGACTGCGTTCCCTCATGCTCCGAATCTACAGTTGTGGCCACATCCTGTGTGACCGTTGACTCCTGGGGCATGGCGGAAGGTCTTTGTTGGTCCTGTGCTGGTGGCTGTGCAAATGGTGGTTCACTCGTGTGTCCCTTGCGTGCCACTCAGACCATCCGACTGCCCCTGGACGTTGATGGCCTGGCGCCATCGTCCAGGGCCCCGGCCAGGCCAGGCGTGCTTACCGGGTCCTGCGAGGGGAAGAGGGAGCAAACAACGGGCCAACCCATAATGGCCCGTTGTTTGCTCCCTCTCCCTTTCCCATTCAGCCCTATAGGGGCTGAAATGGGAATGGGGAAGGACCGGGTCCGGGTCCTTAGAGGGAGGAATTACCGGGACTTCCGAACTCCGAATGGCCCGGTAATTCCTTATTCTGTGAACCTGTTCCCGGACGCGATTTCGGCGGCAGCCATGCTGCCAATAGCGGCATGGCTACCGTTGAGGTCGTAATGATGGCCATAGTAAGAACAGGGTATGTATGATGTGTGTGTTTTGGTGTCTGCAATTGTTTGGTGTTAATGTTGGAATTGAGTGCTTGCCTGTGATAGGTAGTTCTGAAAATGTGTCAGCTGTTTTAGTAGTTTGCTTACTATATAGTCCTCTTTTTGTGGAATTGATTTACGAAAGTGTAAAAGCCACCATTTTGGCCCCTTTTCTCATTTTGGTTGCAGAACTCACACTGTGCAGCTGTTGAGTGTGTGGCTAATGTAAAAGTAAATGTCAGTAAATATTTACATATTTAACAGTTAATTTTCAGAGTTGTTGTTTGTCAGCTATAGTTGCCATCTCCATCAGATGGTATATATTGTCACTATTGTCTCCTAATCAGGTTAAGTGACAATTCATTTGTGATGTATTTTAACTTTCAGTAATATGCTGATTAAAAATAATTTTTTTAATGTATTATATTTATATGCAACTATTTTCATTTTTCTACACAGGTATCCGACAGTAAAGGTTTATCTGCTCATATTTGTCATAAACTTTCTTGCAACTCTACCGTGAAGTAGCTCCAGCTGACTGTATTTTTCTCTGAGATGGGCTCATTGATGTTGTCTGGTGGAGTTTCTTGCAAGTTCCTCCAAATACCAGGTTTTTGCTTGTGTATTCTTGTGGCTGATTCTCTTCAGCATCTTCCTTCCATATGTCTTCCTCTTTTAGGAAGTCCATGTAGTTGTCGATTGTAGAAGTAGAGTATAAAACACTACCTCCTCACTTGTTAGAATGAACAATGGAAGAAGATACATGAGGAAAGAAGGTGAGATTCTCTGCTTTTCCTTTCTGATTGGGTCTTTATTGTTTTTATGGTGGGCAGTTTCCAATGGGATATCAAGTACCTGAGGTGCTGTTTAGGTACTAGATCTGTAAGACAATGGGCCTCATTACGAGTTTTGCGGTATGATGAAAATGAGTCCGGAATGGTAATAACACCATCGTTTACCGTACCGGGGAATTACGAGTCTACATACTGGTATTATAGGCAACCCCATGGAGGCGTTGATACCGTGCACCACCATACCCACATTTGCACAGCCACGCACCCTTTGTGGCGGCAATACCGGCATGCCACAAACAGGAGGATATTACGAGTCACATGGACATGCACTTAGAGGCATCCAGATGGCGGTAATAAGGGTTACCACCCGTATCACAACCATGTTTCTCACGCATGCTGAACCAAGTTCTGGATGCCCTCCTGAAGCACGCAGGGAACTACATATCCCTACCACGGACTGGCCGGGAGGTGAGTGACACTAAAATAGGATTACATGCACTGGCAGGCATGCCACATTGCATTGGTGCCCTCGACTGCACCAACGTGGAGTTGGTGGTCCCGCATGCCATGGAGATGGTGTACCGCAATCGCAAGCTCTACCATTCCATCAATGTGCAGATGGTATGTGACGCCAGCAAGATGATCACACAGTGCTCTGCCCGATACCCCGGATCAACACACGATGCAATGGTGCTGCGGAACTCCACGCTACCCCGCTACAAGGAGCAACATGCTGGCCAACGTGCCTGGTTGCTGGGTAAGTCTGCTGACAGGCCCATGGTAGTGTTTGGGTGGGGGTGAGACATGCATATGCTACCTGGGTGTGTCTGTGGGGGGGGAACATGCATATGCTCCCTGGGTGTGTTTTGGGCATGTGAGACATGCATATGCTACCTGGGTGTGTTTGTGGGGGGGGGACATGTGTTTGGGGGGGTTGAGACATGCATATGCTACCTGGGTGTGTTTGGGGGGGGTTGAGACATGCATATGATACCTGGGTGTGTTTGGGGGGGAAACATGCATATGCTACCTGGGTGTGTTTGGGGGGGTGAGACATGCATATGCTACCTGGGTGTGTTGGGGGGAGATGCATATGCTACCTGTCCGTCCTTTTCCCCTTGGACGTGAATGTGGTGGTACTGGACACTGTCCATGCTGGAAAACACTGCGCCCCTAATCATCCCAACCTGAACATGACACTGACAATGCATGCCGACATACTCTGGCCACACACCAATGTCAAAATGTCACACTGTCAAGCAGCGCACTACCCTCATCATGTCCACTGCACATCATCAGACCATACCCACAGCACCACAGTGCACCAACATGCAGTCACAAAGCTTAATATACAAGACTGCATCAAAGCACCTCACAGATCATGCATGCATGAGTGCGTACAATCAAATCCCGCTCTGGGAATCCACTATCACTGGGCCCCCACCACAGGAACAACGCATACCACCATGACGAAATTTGTAGATGAATGCCAATGCAATAATCTACTTGTGACAAGACTGCTGGAAATCCAACCCATCAAGTAGTCAACATCATCTACATGAGTGCAATTGGAGTGGTAAACATCCACTACACATAAGTACCAGCATGCAAGTGGACACCCTGCATCATCAAAAGAACACATCCCTACACTTGTGGACCGTACCACCAAACAAATCGTGGCATGATTACATGTGTGAAGATGTGTAGGGACATGTGCATTGCGTCATGAAATTACTGCAAGCATGATACTCCAAACAACATGTGACATGGTGTATATCAGCCTATTTCATCAAACACTGGCCTACATGAATTTGGTCACATCACCTGAATTTGGTCACATCACCTGCCACACATCCCTCACATGTGAGTACATCAGGGTCCCTCACACTCCATCTGGGTGAGTGGTGAGGCTGATGTCAAGTCCCCTCAGTCCTGTATGTCACACATGCCCACCACCATGGGTTGTCAAGCTGTGAACAGGCCGGATAGTTGAACATATGTGTAGTCAATGGTTGACATCAGAAATATCCTGCATATGAACACAGGCTGAGCACAGATGGAATTGAAGAACTACTTTCACACATACCTTATTGTGCTCACATGCAGGTGATGCAGGCTATCCCCTGAAGTGTGGCTCCTCACCCCTGTCAGAAATCCATAGAACAGGCATGATGAGGACTACAATCGGGCTCATACACGTACCCGTGTCCTGATCGAGCACACCTTCAGCCTGTTTAAGGCACGTTTCACTGCCTCAGCAGGTCGGGTGGGGCACTCCTGTACAGGCCTGAGAAGGTGGGCAAGATCATCATGGTATGTGCCATGATGCACAACATGTGCATCTGACGGAACGTACCTCTGCTGCCTGACATTGACCAGCAACCACCGGGTGAGGATGAAGATGATGAAGGAGAAGGGGTTGCACATCAGCCAGGTGGCGATGCACATGAGGGACGTGCTGTGCACCAGTCTGTGATAGACCAATTCTTCTAATGCTCATGGGTGCAGAGGGTGCCATGGATGTGGGACTCTGGGCACTGGGTGTGGGGGTAGATGGACACTGTGCACTGTAAAGCAATAAATTCACAGACACCCAATAAGCAATGTCCAGTCATGTTTTTCTTGGTACACAACAGGTGTATTAAACAGTTGATATTTACAAAGTGCATAGACCCTCTACCTCACACAGACACCCTCCCCCCAACGCCCCCACACATACCCTCCCCCTCCCTCAAAAAACCCCACACTCCCCCACCCTGTTCCCCCAACACCCCAACACCCCCTCCCACTCCCCCTCCTCCCCAACACCACCACACCCGCTCCTCCCCCCAACACACCCACACATTAAGTGCACTAAATGTCACATGATGCAATTCCAGTCAACCCATGCAGGGGGCCCCTGCTACATCAGGTCCCGCTTCGGAGAAGGGGGTTGCATTCCAGTGCACCGCAAGCTGTGCAGGTTCCTGCACACTGGGCTGGTCTGCGTAGAGCTGGCAGGTGTGGCAGATGATGAGCTGGATGGTTGCAGCTCGGTTGGCGCTGGACGCCGCTGCTCCAGGTTGTCCATGATTCTGGCCAGGATCTGGACCACTGCTGTGAAACCATCATGGACCCACTTGCTGTTCCTTTTTACGGCCTTGATGATGGCCACGCTGCTGGCACACATCTCACACCTACTTGCCTCCCCATCTGCAATGTATTGTTTCACAAGTTCATGCATCGCCTGTTACCGCCCCTCCATCTGTGTCATGCGCCCCTCAATGTCCCGGATTGCAGTGGCGGTTGATGGTACATTTGCTGATGCGGCCAATACGGGTGTGTTTTCAGACGGGGACCACTCTGCATGTGTGCCCTCAGGGGTGACGTGTGGGGTGACCTGGGGGCTTGGGGTTTGCACGACATCCTCAGACAGGGTGCCTCCCTCGTGGGTGTGCTCCTCACGATGGCCCTCTTCCTCATCGCCACTATGCGGCGCAGATGCAGCTATCTCCCCCACAGGACTCTTGGCAACCGACTGCGTTCCCTCATGCTCCGAATCTACAGTTGTGGCCACATCCTGTGTGACCGTTGACTCCTGGGGCATGGCGGAAGGTCTTTGTTGGTCCTGTGCTGGTGGCTGTGCAAATGGTGGTTCACTCGTGTGTCCCTTGCGTGCCACTCAGACCATCCGACTGCCCCTGGACGTTGATGGCCTGGCGCCATCGTCCAGGGCCCCGGCCCCTTTGGGCACGTGTCGTGGCTCCATGGTCATCACTGTCTACATCCGTGCCTGTGGGGTCAAAGAGAGGCAGGCCATCAGTGATAGTTCCAACTAGCATTGTATAGCAGACCCTCCCGGTCCCCTGCCTCAGTTACAAGCAACCTCTACTTAGCCCACTACGGCTCTTTTCATTCCCACCCATCCAAGGTAAGTGATTCCTTACCACTCCAGCCTGCCCCACCACACCGTCTTGGACCTTGGTTTGCAGACCGGCGGGTACCCACCAGGGATTCCTGCACTGCTCTTCCAAAGGGGACCCAATGCCACAATCTGCTCCCCCTGCCCCTAATTCGGGGGGAGTTTCATCGGAACCTTTTCCGAGACTTCCCTCTCTACAAGGGGCTTTGTACGCATGTGGCCATGAGATACATCTCAGACTCGTCCAGGGTCGATGTCTGCCTTTCTTGATTAGTTTCTACTTTTGCATGCATTACAATTTTGTAGAGATGCACTTCCTGGTGACTCATTCCCCATATTTGTTTCTTTTGAACCGAATGTTTTTTTCTGTCTCCCCTTTTCCACCCATACAGGGTCCTGCTAATTATTGCCCTGATGAAGGCGGAGTAGATTCTGTTTACATGATAAAACATTTCTTCACCAATTTTGTTCCGCCGAAACGCTTTCTTCTATCAGAGGGGAAACAAGGTCCTTCACAGCGTCATTTGTGGACCACCAGGACCATTCTGCTCACGTGACATGATCCATTGATGGGAACATGCCATCTAGGTTAAACACCTACATCCTATATGTTTTTCTATTCCCCCTGTAGCGTTGGCAGACCCTATCCCGTCACATAATATCTTCAACTTCGGGAATTGATTCTAATTACTAATGAATACCACTCTCAATTTCTTAATATGTTCTATTACATTGAATAGAGGTTTAATTGTACTCATCACTTTGTACTTCTGTGTTTTTCTGTGATTCAACCAGTATTCCAGTGATACATAACTGGCTTTTTGTCAATATTGTAATTGCTTTTCATTTATGTTCTTTCCTTGATGTACCAATTCCAAATTTCTTAGATTGTTTCAAAGCTCTCATACCCAATTGATAAATGGGAAATGAATGTTCGTTTTCTTGATTACACATGTCTTTCTACGTTGATTTTTACTATATGTACTTAATTTTTTATGATATTAAATATTTCTTTTCTTTTTTTACATCAATCTCTGTAAATATCTGTTTATTCTCTAGGAGTGTTCTAATATGTATTTTTGCATGCAAATTGATAACCATTAAGGTTATGTGGGTTTAGACCAGGTGCAATATTTCTAATTCATTTACACTTCACACTGGCTAACCCCTAAACATACCAGTACCTTTGTTTTGTTGAGATTATAGACCTTGCCCCCCACTGGTACGTTACCCCCCCGGGGCAGACCACTGTGGCTACAGAGTAGCCCTAATTCTGTATATACATCAGTGATAGTAGTACTTGCATCATGCATGCATTGGTGTCTCTGTAGTTTGTGCCGTGTGGATCGTTCCATGCTTGTTGTTGTGGCAGACTGGGTGCGTGCTATGTTAGGGGGGGTGGAATTGGCATCCCGAAGGTTATGGTATGTTTGTCGTGGTGTCTTCTGTGGGGCCTACTGGTGTGTTGTGGCTTGCGTGCAGTGTGACACATACTGTTTATCCTTGTGTCGGGTGTGTTTTGGGTCTGGATGCAGCATGCAGCATGCATGTTCATGTGACAGAGGTGGGGCCAACATCTAGACAGGGATATGTGTATGTGTGAATGATAGGAAATGTATTGGCTTGCATCACTATCACATTTGTTGCCCGAAGTTGTACTTTGCATGTCAGTTGTTTGTGTGGACATTCACCTTCATCAGCTGATGATGGTACTCCAAACTCCGCTGCACCAACCCCTTCAATTCCCTCCATGTCGGTGGTGCTGCACGTTTCTTCCCACCTGGTGAGCTTTATGGGGGAGTTGGCCCCGCCGCCTGTTGCCTGCCCCTGGCTATGATTTGCCAACAGGATATTTCTTACACTGCTTCTTAACATCCTTCACGGTGCGTTCAGTGGTGCCAACCGCACTGACCATCTGCGCCACATCCTCCCACATCTGCTTCTTACGGAGCTGCGCCAGACGCCTCAAGTCTGAACAGAAAACCACGTCCACCTGCTCCGCTAGGGTGTCCGCCAACATATTCAGTTCCCCATCACTGAATCTAGCCTTGCGCTGGCGGGGAGCGCCTTTATGTGTGGCTTTTGACATCTTTGTGTTCTGTTTGCTGTTTTCCCAAAACAGGTCCTGTCTATCAAGGATTGCAATGGATTGTGTTTTTAATGATGGCCACCGGTGCATTTCCCGTTCTGGCACAATGACACAACGTCCGGTTCCGGTGATGACGGAGCCGATAATACCATTAGTGGTACTGCCGGGTCCATTATTTAGGGGTGGTCAGAGGCAGAGGAGTTATTAGCACATTACATGATGCCGGATTCGGGAGTTTGAGGGATGTTACCAGCATGGTGGTACGGCCATTACCGGCTCGCCGCTACGTGCGTGCATGCACTCTCATAATCAGACGCTATTTGCAGCGTCAAGGCTACCCGGATTCGTTATTATCGCAATGCTGGTAATGACAAGAGTTTACCGCGATTCTCATAATGAGGCCCAATGGCCCTCATTCCAAATCTGGCAGTCCAGCAATAAGGGTGCTCGTAGCAATGTACCGGCACACTTCCAGGACCACCAGACTACAACTATGTCTGAAGGGCCTGTTGTCCCTGAAGGTTTCACCTGCCGGGCACCGGCCCCTGCAGGCATGGTTTTCACATAAGCACTGGCACTTTTAGCAACACTACTGGTTCTTCCGTGTCCCCATTCCCATTGAGTCAAGGGAACGGGGACTTACACTTTCCGCTGCCTGACATTACGGGCCGCCGGGACTTGTAATGATGCGGTGGCACCAGGATATCAGGCAGCAGAAATAGTTTTATGAGTTCGGAAGGCAATCCACCAGTAGCACCGCAGGGTTACCGACCAAACTCGTAATGAGGGCCAATGTCATTTTTTGAGTGATGTTTATATGTCACAATTATACAGGAGACTATATTGATTAATTATCTTAATCACCTAATTTAGAGCTTATTAGCATATTTAAATATTACATAAAAACAATTTTAATAGTAGAATTAAGCACAGTTTCAATACTAATTATTGTTTTAAATGACCTAAGAATACAATAAGTCATTGAGACTGCATATTAAGAACTGTTTGCAGGAAAACATGTCAATTTGTTTGCAGATGTTCTACAGTTAACACTAGTGAAAGGCCTATCCATATTCAAAACATTAGGTTTCAAAGAATGCTATACCACCCTTAGTAGCATAGGGACTGCTAATGTATGGCATCAGTTTTGCTATAAAGAAGTAGTGGAAGCAATGTATTAGTATGGAAATCCAACATATGCTTACATTTTAAAGAGCATAAAAATTGGTTTACTTACTGAACATGTACAATTAACTTTCAAAATTAGCCTATTAAGTTAGCTATGTGGACAACAAATATCAGACCTTAATATATTATAAAACTTAATAGAACAAAATCACAGTGTGTGTGTTTAACTGCATCCTTGAAAACTGTCTCAATTTAATGACACAATGCACATAATGCAAATACAAGTTACAGTCCATATCAGTTATACAGTTAAACTAGAAGTGTGTGGTATGACACTACCTATGTGTTACCAAGCAACTGCACATATTAATATGTGAAACTGATGTTTATTTAAAAAAAAAGAACTGCAGGATTGGAAAAGGTATTAACTCTTTGTCTAAACTGCAGAGTAATTCTAAGACACAACCTTGACAAATATCAAGTTTCAGTTCATGGTACCATTAAATATGTAGAATTTGCTAAATCAAATCTTGGTTCATAGTTACTTAAGTGCTTAGTATAGGTGTAGGTGTTGTACCCATGAACAAAGTAAATTAATATTTAATTTGTGTACAAATATTTATCTGTTTTTAGATATTTTAGCTAAGTGAGAAAGAGTTTTTGTTTTCTCTCCAATTAAAGTTTTTTCTTCTACATACAACCTTAGTACCCTATTGCTACAAACTTACTTGGTTGAGTACTAGGAATACATTCAGTATTAAAATAGCACTATTAAGAATAAAAAACAACAGTAGTCTTTTATTTATGTTCTATTATGAAATGTATTGCATTTTCTTTTATAGATATTAAACTGATTCCACAGAGAAGATGAGTCATTAATAAAGAATGCAGGTATTCATGTCTCTGTATGTTTCTGTAATTTCTCTTATATTGTAGATGTCTCAAAATACAACATATAAGGAGTACTAAATACACATATATACACATTTCCATTTTTTATTTTTTTTATAGGCACGGCTACATACATAGTGATGCGATTGTCTAATCACACACGTATTCATTAGCGGCAACAACGGTCATGTGTACCTGTGACTACATTCTGCCAATTTGCAGCCTTTGTGATAGCCGTGGCTATTAAAAAATGGTTAAAAAAACATTTGTATTTATAGATGTGGTAGATAGTTTTGTAAAGCTCTATTTTAGATATATTGAGTGTGTAGTTTGTGCAAAGTTACTATAACACTTTAAGGACTTTCTATTCATGAATTATAACTATAACTGTAAACATTTCTAAAAGTTAAATAAGTATGCAAAGTTGTGTAAAACTATTTATTTGTGGGGAATATAAAACTGACTGGACAGAGAAGATGATACATCCATGAAGGAAATAAGGTAAGCCATTGGGGTGAACATATCCTTGTATAACATTAATAATTACTACGGCTAGTTATCTAGAAGTGTTCCAAAATATATAGTGGGCGTGACCAAAGGCCGTGGTTATTGGCCAGGATAAGAACCATGGCTATTGTTGGAAAACTAATCTATGGAATAATAAAACCCTTGAAATTCAAGGAAAAAACATTAGTTGCAGGGACGTTAAGGTGAGAACTTCATGCAACAAAAGACCTGAAATTCAGCTAAATCCACCTTGACTAAGCACCCCCTGTTGTGCAGCCTATGAGCACAATGATGACATCAGAGATGACATCAGAGATTACTTTTATTTGCATAGTATGGGCCTGATTCACAGAATTTTTAGCGTGGTGCAAAGTGAATTTGCACTGCTAATAAACACCCAGAATCACTGAGTGGTGCAAAGTGTATTTTTGCAGTGCAAAGTTAATTTGCACTGACTTTGCACTGACATGGCCCTGGTGCAAAGTCACATTGCACTGCAACAATACACTGTGCACCGCTCTAGTGGTGTTTGGTGGCAATGCTAAGTCAATTTGCACCAGTGCAAAGTCACTTTGCACTGTGATAAAAATTCCATGAATCAGGCCCTACGTGTTTTATTTAAATTTAAAAATCTTAATCACTTACAAAAGACACACTGAAAGAAATATAAATCTGTGTACATATTTTCAAGTAAATGCAGAATTTTAAAACTTCATTTCTTTTCTATACATGCATACATTTAGAGAAATAATCACTGTTTTTTCAATACCCGTGTTTGAAAATCGTAAAATATATCCTAATACTTAGTTGTTCCTTGTTTTAAACACTACTCATGTCATTTAGAAAATTATACGGGTACACATGTTTCTCACACTAAAACAATTGAGTATTTAGATATATTTATTTTAAAACATTGTAAATAATCAGGGTTCAACATGTGTTGCTTTCTATTTGTTTCGACTAATTATTTTTGTAAATATATATACAGATTATATTATAGTGAGCATGTCTTAGGGTATTCATTATCATCATCATAACTTTATTTCTGTTGAAAGCCATAAATGTTTTACAAACACATCATCCAATAATATACGGTATAAAACATCATAGATCCATTTCCCATGAGTGAACAGACAGGTTAAAGGCATCTTTCAATTTGATCTAAATGTCTCTTGATTATAGCATAAATAGCCGGGTTCATGCCCCGATGATGGAGCACAAGGATTACCAAGTGTTGTCAATGGACTATACACCAAGATGGTCTGAGCAAAGGGCCCTCGCTAGGGGCCTATTCCCCAGTGGAGCAAAATGTTCTCCTGTGACCACGGACCGTTGAGGGATTTTTTCACAGGGCATATAGCTGAATACTATTTGGGAATTTGGTCGGGATACATATGACTTGTTAAACTTGGGGCATGATCTCTTAAGTCAATTCTGATGGAGTCATATGTATTTGATCCCTGTCGGTGGATCCTGGTGCAGTTTATGATTTGCTCTTGATCGACAAATGGGCAGCCCCTCACCATCCGGATCCAGTAAAGGCACCAGTTTATAAGGGCACCTCTGGTCTCATGGTGGTCCGGGGCAAGCTTGGGAACCCTATGAAGATAGAGTGTTCCCTCCCACTCATTGTAACATCATCTTACTGCTATTACCAATTAATCTATCCACAACATGACCCACCTGAATTGACCCACCCACAATGGTTGCCTTTCTGCATATATTGGTCTTCCCTGATGCCTTAACTGCATGAGGAATCGGGAGGTGCAGTGATGGTTGCTGGGAGGGGTGATGGCCAATCCCAGTACCTCCTCGCATTCTGGACCTACTAAAGGATAAGTAGTTGTTTTAGGCATATTAGTAAGTTCCCTATCACTCTGAATAATACCAATGTTGTCAGGGTCAGTTTCAGACATAGGCGGGCCGTCATTCATTTGATTCTCTTGGTCCTCTCCTTTGGCCCCAGTCCAATCAGGAGCACCTCCTTGCACATGCCACTGTCCACCAATTCAATCAAATGGAGAACTAGTTTCTTTAGTTGGGAGATTTCAGCCAGAACAGTGCTGCACTGGTAAACACTGAGTATTGAACCCCTTCCAGCTGAGTAAGTTGGTAAAGTGACAACTGCTTGCTCACAGGTATAGGGAAGGCCAAATGGGCCTCATTACAAGGTGGGCAGTAAGGGATTACCGGTACCGGTAATGGCACTGGTGCCGGTAATCCCTTACCGCACTACTACGAGTTCCCTTTGCCGGTCCTCCCTTAACGCCTGCTTTTTCCAGGCTTTAAGGACGGGCCCGCAAAGGGACTCTAGAGCTAATAACGTACCGCAATTTGCGGTACCATTATTAGCACCTTCCCCATTCCCATTGAGCCCTATGGGGGCTCAAATGGGAATGGTGAAGGGCCCTGGTGAATGGGGAATTACCAGTCCCGCCAACCTTGGAATGGACCGGTAATTGCTGCATTCACCAGGGCTGAGTCGGAAGGGTTTTGGAGGCAGCCATGGCGTTAATAGCGCCATGGCTGCCTCCAACCTCGTAATGAGGCCCACTGTCTTTTATCTGGCAGCAGATCACCGGGGACCCCCACTGATACCCCCTGTGTCCCCATTTCTACTGTCTCTCTATTCGTAGTCTCAGGTGTTTCTTCACCCTCCTTTGGCCGTTTGTGAGATCTCTGCAACCATGTGGATAAGTTATTAATTTTTGTAGGGTGAGGGGATTAATCAAATATGGGCATCTTGTACTGCGTTGTGTTATCCACTGTCACAGATGTAGGAATACAGGTGGTACAGGGAACGGGAGAGGGACAGGGAAATCGAGAATGAAGGACAACTGGGGCTGCAGGTGTTACAGCCATGAAACAGCTAGAAGGGGTCGGAATTCCGGGATCAAGATCAAAGGCAGAGATTCCCCCTGCACCCATCGTGGGGGAGCATCCAAGAATGTTGATATCTTTGGCACAAACAGGAACATTCGAAGCCATGTCGTATTTATAATTCAGATATCATCTTTTACCAAAGTACTACAAAGGAAAGCTTCACAAGTAGCAATATGATGCATATGTAGCTGTTTATTGTGTTAAGCAGTGTACTCATTGTTAGTAACTATTCTAAAATGCTGTTTCACATTTGTAGAAATGCAAGTGTGGTCTAAATATGGGCAAATACGTAGGGTGATATGTCTCATGCCATTATTTAAATAATCAGTGATGTAATCGATGATGGCATTAGTGATGTCACCAGTGATGTCATCTGTGATGTCATCCGTGATGTCATCTGTGATGTCCTCATTGTGGTCACAGGCTTCACAACAGTGGGTGCATATTTAAGGGGGTTTTAGCTGAATTTCAGCAGTTTTGTTGCATTAAGTTCTCGAACATCCCTGCAACTAAAGTGTTTTCCATATATATATATATATATGTATATATTCAGTAAACAAAACTTTGTTAAGGGGACGTTATGGTTAAGTTGCGCTACTAAAAACCTATGAAATTCAGTAAAAAAATGTTGTTATAGGGACGTTATGGTTCCAAGTAAAACCGAAAACCCCCTGAAATTCGCCAGTTATGGTAAGCTAAGCAACCATAACTCGCACCACCACCATGCATTGCTAAAACTAACACCCAGGACATCAAAAATGACATCACACTTAAAATTCTACTCATTTGCAAAGCATGTTGAACTAACATATTGTAAATAAAATATAAAGGCTGCACATAGTCAAATGAAATGCATGCATACACTATGTTCAGATATCAAACAAGAATACTACTACAAAAACATAAAAATCAACGTCTAAATTAACATCAGTGCTATAAACACACAAAATTACTAACTTCTTTATTTTACAATTGCAGTGAAGACCACTCTCCTGAAAATCAGCAGTATCTGAACTACAAACAACATATCCGAAGAAACCTGCTCATTCCACAAAAACAGAGTAAGTACATCTTACTGTTCCTCAAACACACTGTGTGGTTCATTCATGTAATTTGCGCACCAAAAGAAACAGAGATTTCTGAACCATTCTGCCCACAAATCCCTATTTATTAAACAGGGATTAGCAGGCAGAATGGCACACAAATCCCCGTTTTTTTTGGAACACAAATAACATACTCAACACCTAGATTGATAGTATTAAAAAAAAAACTTTTAATTTTATACCATTATGTTTACTATTAATGCTTCTCCTCACCACTAGCTCACTTTCTACTCCGATCTGAACCGCAGTTTAGTAACACACATATAGAAGAACAGCCTTCCCAACTAATTGTAGCTGCCCAATGCACAATCACACACTACCACATACATCTTTCCCATCAAACTCAGACACTGGGGATTCCAAGATGGCCACCGACACCAGATAGACGTGTGTCGACGGTGCTCCAGAACCTCCAACTCACTTAAGCGGTTCCACCACCCCTTATGAGCTGAGGAACTCAGGAAAACAGTGGCCGGCGCCCTCCCGCACCCTCGCCACCCGTAGCTGCCATTTCACCCGGCAGGAGAAGGGGAAAATACCGTGGCACGCCCCAGAGGCCCGCGGGCGAAGGGAGACGCTTCAGGCCTACTGGGCAGAGCAGGAGAGGGGGTGCTCCAGGCAAGGCGAGATCGCAGCCCCGTCCTGTCCTCACGCCGGGGTGCGACGCGGCTGCCTGAGCCGGGGAGGAGGAGGAGACCGCGGGAAAGGAGGTACCTTCGAGACACACCGGAGGACCTGATATCGGCCGGCAGCGGAGCCTCGGATCGGGGGGCCCGCGCAAGTCCTTTAGAGCGGTGGCGAGCTCCGGGCAGTGACCCCGCCCGCAAAGTGGAATACGGCCCCGGGCGGCGAGTGTATACTACCAGAGCAGCGCGGTGAGCGGCGAGGGGAACGGGGCCCGGGCGACATTTGCGCCGGGCTGCGGGGCTGGCGTCGGTGCCCCACGCGGCCTCACGGAGGTACTGCCCTACTACACGCAACCCCAACAGGCCCCAAGGCAAAGTCAAGCACTGCAAGGCTGGGGACTCAGGCCTGGCCGGGAACAGCGAGGCAAGGAATTCAGAACCGGTCGGGGGTGACCCCCTGGGAAGGCATGGGCAGGACAGGGGGGACCCCCCGACCTTCGAGCTACAAATATGGCGGCTAAAAACAAGGGCAAGGCCAATAAGGGCGGCCAGTCGCAGCCGGATGCCTCAGGCCCCATCATGGCCCTCTGGGCAAGCAATGTCGCAACCGAGGAACGCAGGGCCACACAGGGGGAAATACAGAGCAGGAGCACGGCGAGACCCTGGAAGCGTCCGCTCAGATCCCACGCTAGAACCTGCACGGGGAGCTGCTATCATTCCAAGCATCTTTGGGGAAAACCTATCAAGAGCAATTTCAATTAATAAGATCTGACATCAACCAAGCGCTGGCCGAAATCAAGCAGGAAGTGGGTCATCTGGGGGAGAGAACGAACATAGTCGAAAAAGGCCTGCAGGAGATAGGCAGAGAGACCACGGAGAACAGTGAAGCTATCGAGAGGCTCGACATGGCAACGCGGAACCTGGAAATACGAATGGAAGACATGGAAAACAGGTCTCAGCGGATCAACATCAGGTTGAAGCTCCTGCCGGAGACGGTGCAAGATAGGGACCTGAAGGAAACGGTTCAAGGAATTTTCGCAGAGCTGTTGGGCGAGTCCTCACCTGATCGGATTGAACTGGACAGGGTTCACAGAGTGGGTTCCCTCAATAGGAACCCGAAGTCTAGGCTGCGAGACGTGTTAGCGGCGTTTACAAGATATGCTCAAAAAGAGGCAGTACTCAAGGCCGCTAGACAAAAAGAGCCGATATCCTTTAACGACCAACGTATTGAACTGTACCAGGATCTCGCCAGCTGTACCTTACTCAAGAGGCGACAATGGAGCCCCCTCACCCTGAAGCTTAAAGAAAAGGGGATTAGATATAAGTGGACCTTCCCGTTTGGACTTGTCTTCGATTGGGCTGGTTCTCAGAAGCGGATAACCACGATGCAGGAAGGTGCGGACCTACTTCAACTTGAACTGGACCAAGAACTGGTTGAGGAATAGAGGATGGCGGGCCCGAGCGGATCCTCAGAGGCGAGGACTGGTGCCTGAGCCAGGCCATGGGAATGGTCGCTAGTCGGAGAGGGGAAAAGGAGGAGGTCCGTGCGGCGGAGGTCCCCCGGGAAGGGAGCTGATGCGGATGCAGCGGCGGTGGAGTGAGCTGGACCAGAGGAGAACTAATCGGGTACTTGAATAATTTCAGGGTGTGGTGGACACAAAGGCAGTTTTGTGTACAAGGAGGGGAAAGGCTGCTAAGAGCAAACATCATGGGATCACCAAGGGCGAGGAAGCGTAGGGGGGGAGGGACGCGGGCGGACCAAGTTTTAAGGTCATTAGGGGTTGGGAGGGGGGCAGGCGAAAGGGGGAGAAGGGGGGGAGGGATCCTCAGGTGCTGCACGAGGGGCGAACTAGAAGTGACCCACGCACCCGGGTAACAGGCATGGGGCAAATGAGTGGGAGTGGGGAGCTGTTGGAGGGCCTTGAACGGCGGGGACAAGTGTCTAACTACAATTCAAGTGAGTAACGCATAATGTTAGGGGCCTAAATACCCCGCTGCAAAGGAAAAAGCTGGAGCAATTTACAAAGCAGGGAAAACCAGACTTTTTGGGATTACAAGAGACACATCTGATTCGCAAGGACCAGAGTCGCTTAAGGTTGAGAGGGTTTGATCAGGTGTTTCAGGCGTCTGGTCCCACAAAATCGGGAGGGGTGGTGCTGGCCATCAGGGGCACGGTGAACTTCCGCTTGGAAGACACCCTAAAGGACAAGGAGGGTACGTTTGTTGTGGTAAAAGGCACAATTGCGAAAGAATCGTACACATTAGGGGTGATTTATGCCCCCAACACAGGGCAAGACCCCTTCATCTGCGATCTCATGGGGAAAATAGGTGGCTAGGCAAGAGGCCAGATAATCATAATGGGGGACCTGAATATAGCTTGGAACAAGATTAAAAACAGGTCAGCAGGGACTAAAAGCCGTGGGGGAGGGGCAGTAGCCTCAGCGGAACTCCGGGACAAAGTGGAGAGCATAGGGCTGAGGGACGTCTGGACGGAATTGAAGGGGGACGAGGAGGGCTACACATTCCTTTCTGAAGTTCATGGGATCCAGTCCAGAATTGATTACATCTGGATCTCGGCCAATCTGGTGGGTAAGGTCAAAGAGATAGAGGTTGGGCCCATGGGAATAGCAGATCATAAAATATTGTCGATGCAGCTGGACCTGGGAAAGAGGAGGAGGGAGCTATGGGTTTGGAAATACCCGGAACACCTACTGAGGGACCCTGTGGTAAGAGAGGAAATAGAGGGCAAGATAAGAGAGTTCTTCGATAACAACAAGAGAGGGGACACGAGGGAAGACACAAGATGGGACGCAGTTAAGGCCACACTGAGGCGGGAAATTATAGCAGCTAAGGCACAAAGACAGAAACAGCTACAGGCCTTGGAGTCCCGGCTGGAAGCGGAAGTTGAGGAAGCGAGAGGTAGGGTAGCGGCGAACCCCAGCAGGATTAACCAGAAGGACTACAGGAGGGCAATAGGACAATTGGGGATGCTTAGGACCAAAAAAGCAGAGGGAGCCATGCTTTTTGTGAGGCAAAAATTCTATGCAAGAGGGAATAAGGCGGACGCCCTGCTAGCTCGCCTCCTTCGGGGAGCTGCCTCTAGAAACACAATCACGGCTCTAAACTCAGATAGGGGGGAAAGGGTTACCCGAATAGAAGATATCCAAGAGGCCATGGTTGATTTTTACGAGACCTTATATGCTGCACAGCACCCCTGCACCCAAGCTCAAGAGAAATTCCTGGAAAGGGTTAACCTGCATAAAATTGAGGGAGATGCCCAGATTGGTCTACAACAAAAGATAACAGAGAAGGAGGTGAGGGGGGTTATTCGGAAGCTGCCCGCAGGTAAGGCCCCCATCCCTGATGGATACACTGCGTCCTTTTATAAGACCTATGCGGGAGTGCTGGTTCCACACCTGACCTACCTTTTCAATTCTTTTTTAGATAGTGGGCAAATCACCCCATCTATGAAAGAAGCCAAGATCTCTCTGATTATGAAGGAGGGCAAGGACCCCCTTGAAAGATCCTCCTATAGGCCAATAGCGCTCATTAACGTAGACACAAAGATCTACACTAAGATCCTGGCGAATAGGCTCGAGGGGCTCCTCCCGGATTTGATCCATCAGGATCAGGCGGGATTCGTAAAGGGGAGGCCGACAGCGGATAATATCAGAAGGGTGGCCCAACTGGTGGAAAAAGCAGAAAAGACTCACACACCGGCAGTACTTCTGTCCCTAGACGCTGAAAAAGCATTCGACCGGGTGGAGTGGTCCTTCCTCTTCAAAACATTGGAAAAGATAGGGTTAGGAGGCGCTTACTTACAGATGGTCAAGGCGAACTATGAGGGGCCGCGAGCGAGGGTGGTGGTAAATGGGCTTTTAACTAGACCATTCCTACTCCAAAGAGGTACAAAACAGGGATGTCCCCTATCACCCCTGCTATATGAAATTTACCTGGAGCCCCTCCTGCAGGCAATTCGGGAATCTGAAGGAATACAGGGAATACTGTTTGGGGGCAGGCATCACAAGGTGGCGGCCTTCGCAGACAACATGTTGCTCGCCCTGAAAAATCCCATAGAGTCGAGTATGCAAGCCAGGTTACTACTAGAAAACTTTGGGGAAGCATCCGGACTACGCATTAACATGCACACGTCCTAATTGATGGACCTGACATTGGCAAGGGAAGAGAGGGAGGAGCTAAAGGGGACGACGCCTTTTGCCTGGCGACCGGGGGGGAATTACGTACCTGTGGGTGAGAATCACTCCGGCTCTACGCGGATGGTACGCAGCAAACTACCCCCCACTCCTGCAAAGAATTAAGAAAGATCTCCGTAAGTGGTGGAACTTGCGGATCTACTGGTTGGGGAGACTAGAGGCACTTAAAATGGTTACCCTGCAGAGGCTGCTCTACCTCTTCCAAGCTATCCCCCAAGCAGTCCCAGCTAGCTTCTTCAAGGAGCTCCAGGTAATAACAAACGAGTTCATATGGGAGGGAAAAAGGGCAAGGGTGAGTAGGATGCAACTTATGGCCCCCGAGAAAAGGGGGGGACTAGCTCTTCCCAACTTCGGTCAATACTACGAAGCAGTCCAACTAAGGGTGATTAGGGAATGGCTGCGAGAGGGGGGAAGGAAAACACTGGGTTCAGATGGATAGAGCGGTCACACGACATGAACTGGGGGAGGTTCTGTGGCTACCCAGACAGCACCGTCCGGGCTATATGTACCTTAGCTCGATCAGCAAACTAGTTGCAGATAACTGGGACAGACTGGTCCAATGCAAGGAAATTGCAACCTTCCTGTCCCTTTTCACCCCCATCTTTAATAATAAAAACTTTACCCCGGGGTTGGAAAGACGGGCATTCCGGAACTGGCAGGAGGGAGGCTGCCGTTGGATGCGGGACATGTTTATAGGAGGGGAGATCAGTTCCTTTGTAGATTGTAAAAAAGGATTTCGCACTGGGGGAAGGTGAACGACTGAGATACTCACAGCTTTGACACTGGCTTCTATACCCCATAAATAAGGAGGCGGCCACTAGATCACCGACCCTTTTTGAAAAATTCTTGATGACCAATGACGGCTCGAAAGGCCTTATCTCGCAGCTTTATAAGATCTTGGATGAGGCTACCCCGAGGCCGCAATGGGCATATATGGGAAGGTGGGAAAGAATTCTGGGCAGGGAAATAGAGAAGACAGAGTGGGAAAATATATGGAGGAAGATCCCCAAACTAGCGAGAGCCTCACAAACCTGGGAGGCTTGGTATAAGATATTATATGGGTGGCACTATACCCCAGCTCGGCTACGCAGGATCTACCCGGACTCATCGGGAACTTGCTGGAGGGGATGCGGTCAGGAGGGCACTGCGGAACATATTTGGTGGGGATGCCCAAAAATAGTCCCGTTCTGGGGAGACATCAAGCAGGCGATGGAACTAGTGTTTGGGGCAGAGGGAGGCATACCCCCAGAATGGTCACTATTAGGCTTGAGGCCAGCAGAAGGGCCGGCAGGTTCGAGGGGCAGGGAAAGAGTGAGGGTGATGCTCACTCTGGCAGCAATGACAATCATAGCCCAGAGATGGAAGAGTTCGATCATACCAATGTTTCAAGACTGGCTGCGTAAAGTCTGGGAGATAGTAGCGATGGAATGGGCCTCCTATGCAATGAACAATACAATACAAAAATTTGCGGGCTGGTGGGGCGAGGTCCTTTCCTTTCTCAGAGACGATTTCAGGATCGGGTGGCGCCCGCAACGTCTAAGACTTCTGGATCTGGAATAACCCAGACTAGACACTTTGTGGTGACAGGGAGCTACGGAGACTTTGGAACAGCACTTGGGGGAGGGGGGAAGGGAGGGAGGGAGGAGGGAGGGAGGGGGGAGTTATGGGGATTGTTAATGTTGTTGAAAAATTCAATAAAGAGAATTTTAAACTCAGACACTCATGCACACAGCAGACATACATTGCAGAAAGGCCCAACCCATACCTTCTTTTTTTTTCAACAGACCCCAAAGAATGCCTACCAAAAAGCAAATCTGTAGAAATCAACGCAGAAATATAGCAAATGAAAATAAAAGTGTCCAAAATAAGCATCCATCTCTACCAGAGTTTGTACAAAAAGTTCAAACAAAACAGCTAATACAGTCATTTAGCGAAACAAAACAAGCTTCCGGTACAGAAAAGTTGTCTCCTCTATCAAAATGTAAAACAAAACAGAAAATGATTAACAAGAATTCGGCTACCACTACTGCTAAATCTGCTCCTATAAATCTTCATATACTAGCAAGCAACCATACCAAAAAAGGTATTTTAGCAAAAATATTACACCACACAGTCCTTCATAATCTTTTAAAAACAGGAGACAAATCATGCACAACCCTTCAAACATACCGTAGAAAATTAATCTAAGAAGCTTTGATAGACAGTGCAATCCTTCTCAAAAGAAAGATATTCATTTTAGTGTTAAACAGAATGAAAGCACTAACAAAACTAACTACTAAATTACAAAAATAACTTCTCAATAAACGGAATGTCAACAAAAATAACTTCTTAAATATCTGTGGAGGTGTATGGAGTCACACCACGAGCACAGAACCATATTTTAATGAAGAAGCATACAAACAAAACCAAACAAACACAATTGCTATACATAGCAGTGGACGAGGTTATGAAAAAATTAATAATACCATAATGGAACAAGAAATACTGCTTACAAAAATATCCCCAGAAAACTCTCCCTTCGACTGAACCAGAACATCCAGTATACAAATGGCCATGCACGTCAATGTGTAACATTCCCAAAAAATCCTTCAAATGTTTACGCCAGTTCCTCAATCAGTATGTGAAAAGCAAAGACACCAATCAAAATGAAAGTGCTGCAAAATATGGATAACTGTCCAGTGTGCAAATACACAGAACTACAAGGACATTCATTAGCCTGCATTTCAGGACCTATTTGCAAAAGCACCTTCCATCATATCAAAATTATATCAACACATCCTTCAACTATAAGAAATCTAGTCTATAAACTGTACTATGCTAAAAGTCCTGCTTTAGCACTAGCCAATTTAAATGACAATCTGCTACATGGTACACCCAAAGACGTACTCGAAGAAATCAACCATATCCAGAGAAAATATTTTGGAAGTGAAAGTCACTTACAAAATGCAATAGCTTTACAACAGACTAGCAACAATTCTACACATGGCAACCTTCTACTGCACACATACAAAAAAGAAATACTAAAATTTAAAAGTACATCCGCTGAAGTACCAAACCATGTGTGTGTGTGTTGCCGCAGAACCTTTTATTAAAGTCACACACAAACTGTAGACGTAACATACAAAATAGAAGACAATGAAGATTCCAAATGGTTTGAATTAGCTCTCTACCTTATAGCAGAAAACAAATACGAAATAAATGAGCCCTTAATACTTTGCAGTTACTGCACTACAAAACCTGACAACAACCAAACTCCTTCACGTGCTATCACAAATAACTTGGAATTATTCCCACTACCAAAACCCCTGCAAAAACTCAATTTATATGAGAGCATCATAATTCAAACAGTGCACCCATTTCAAGCAATAATACTCCTTCAACCAAAAATAGCAAAATGACCTCCCTCAGAATTGGTGAAAGGCATTTGTGGCAAAGTAGTTTATTTACCATTAGATCTGAAAGAAAATGTGCACACTCTCGGAGTGCAACGTCCAATAGAGCAATCTTTAATTGTCTTAGTAAATGGTGTACCAACAAAGGACAACAACATTTGGCAACAACTCATAGAGTTTCATAAAGTTAGACAAGCCTTGCAATATCTAAAAGACAGTAATGAATACTACAAAGAAATAAATATTGAAGAAAACTTGAAGGATACCGCTGAAATAATTCAAGAGTCACAAGAAACTGGTCAATTTGAACTTCTAGATCCTGCTACAGTATCCAATATTTTAGACCATTATACAATTCATCCATTACACTCTAATGACACCATAGATGATGCACTAGAAACGTACCAAATGCGACAAACCAAAGGATCACCAATCAGCATATGGGAAAAAAGTATAGAAGCACATGCTTTTCCTCTACTCTTTCCTACTGGCAAAGGAGGAAGGTACGGTGATAGACCCACTCAGATAACAGCATCAGAATACCGCACGTTACGAATGTATTCTGAAGATCCCAGATTTAGACGAAATGTGGAATACATATTCCACCTACTCTTTGAAAGTGAACTAGCAACTCTATGTTACGGATTTGCACACACATTAAAATCAGGAGCCCACTTTCAAAATCTGTCAGCTATGCAATTAATACAAAAGTGCAAGAAAAAGATGAGGTTTTCGAATGAAGCATTACAAATCTGTTAAAAAACATGTGTGGTATGAAAGAGTACTGGTTCCGACGTCACAGAGATGTACGTTGTATGATACGAAACCTTGGCCCACCCACTTGGTTTGTTACATTAAGTTGTGCAGAATATGCATGGGAAGATTTACATGATTTCCTACACATATTAAACAAACATAAATATACTAACACCTGGACAACTTTGCTCTCTAGATCCTGTTAATGTTTCAAGATATTTACATCATTGTTTCATTGCTATGCTACACTTTATTTGTAATAAAATTGTTCCTCCCCTCGGAGAAGTGCAACACTTCTTTTGGAGAAAAGAATACCAAGCCGAGGAGCACCACATATCCACATGCTTTTATGGATTAAAGATGCTCCTAATTTTGGGCAAGACAGTGATGCCACTGTTTTACAGTTTATTGAAAAATATGTCACTTGTGAAATTCCATCTGAAGCAACAAATAGTGATCTTCATGCACAAATTGTACAATTTCAAAGACACAAATGTGACAAATATTGTCGTTGCAAATACAAAAACAAAGGGAAATACTACACCAAATGCCGCTTTGGTTTCCCTAGACCAGTTACAGAAACAGGTGAAGTGAACAACTTCATGGGCCTCATTACACCCAGGCGTAGGATCATGGTGCTATTAGCACCATGGTCCATGCCAGTGTCTGCCATGGCGGAATGGGGAATTACCACCTCATTCCAAGGTTTGCGGGGCAGTAATTCCCCATGCCGCCATGGCCCTTCCCCATTCCCATTTTTGCCCCATAGGGCTCAATGGGAATGGGGAAGGCGCTAAGTACGGTGCCGCAAATTGCGGCACTGTACTTAGCACCAAGGTCCCTTTGCAGGTCCCTACTTTAACGGCTGGTAAAACCAGCCGTTAAGGTCGGGTCCCACAAAGGGACCTCGTAATTAGGTGCTAATGGGTTAACGGTGCCACAGCCTTTTACGGCGCCGTTAACCCATTAGCTCCTGGGTCGTAATGAGGCCCCATGTCTTCAGTTAGACATACTGTTAAAGGTAAATCACCTAAGAAAACGTATTGCATAAAAAGAACAGAAGAAGCAAAATATATCAATGATTACAATGCAATCATTGCCCTTTTATGGAATGCAAATATAGATGTGCAGTACATTGCAGACAATTCCACTGCAGTTGCACAATATGTTACAGCCTGCTTAACAAAAGCAGGAAAAACAGAGCTTCAAGACCTCTGGAATGACCTATCAACGGACAAAATACTATCTCAGAAATTGTACAGCTTAGGCAAAACAATGCTCTCTCATAGAGAATGTGGCTGCTATGAAGCTGCAGATCATTTAACCGGTACTGCTTTGTATGGAAATTTGAAAATATAGTATGGCTAAGTCTTGGTCCTGCTAAATCTAGAAAAAAAGTTCTCAAATCATAGGACAACATAGAAACAATAGCCAAAAATGATCCCAACAGCCAAGACATTTTGAAAAACAATTTACTAGACAAATACTACCCAAACAGGAGTACCACTTTGGAAACCATGGGCCTCATTACGACCCTGGCGGTAAGCGAAAAACGATGGCGGTAAATGATTACCGGCATCGTTTTCCGCTAGGTCCGATTATGACCCGTGACCGTTAACTACGATGCCATTAGCGGCATCGTAGTTAATGCTGCCGCTAACTGCAACAAGTTAGTGCGCAGGCGACCCGCCGCGCCGTAAATACTGACATGGCGCAAAGCTGCACGGATCACGACCCAAGCGGACATGCACCTAACGCCATCACTAAGCCCGTTAAGTACCTTACCGCCATGGTGCTTATTACGCCATCGCAAACCAACCGTAAATGGCCATGTGCAGTGAATCCAGCTGCCACAGGTGCACAGAATCAGCACAGGTGGAGGCAATACAGACTCAGGAAGTACAAAAAGAGCACACCCCACCCCTTCCCACACCCAGTCACACCCCACAATGATACCAATAGGACTAGCAATGATGGGGCTGGAGGACCTGATAGCAATGCAAGTGCTACAACAACAACAACAACAACAACAGGCTGCACACAGTGGGGCACTTGCATGGCATTTCACAAACATTATTCTCTCGTACACTGATCCAAGTGCTCGATGCCCTCCTCAAGCACACAGACGACCACATCTCATTACCACGGACTGCCCAGGAGATTGCAAACACCAAAGTGGGTTTCCATGCACTAACCGGCATACCTGGTTGCATTGGTGCCATTGACTGCACCCATGTGGAATTCATGGTCCCACATGCCATGGAGGCACCGTACTGCAACCATAAACTATTTCACTCAATCAACATGCAAATGGTCTGTGACTCCAACAGGATCTTCACACATTGTTGTACCCGATTCCCCGGAGCAACCCATGATTCAAGGGTCCTTAGGAACTCAACAATAGCACGCCACATGAAGCGACATGCAGGCCCAAGATCCTGGCTACTCGGTGAGTCTAATGTCATGACCATGGAATTGCGAAGTGGGTAGGCGAACGACGTACCAATGCATACTCCACCTGGCTGTGAGTAGCAAAGACAACGGAGCCAGATCATACCCTAATGCATCACAAACCTCAGCTGACACCAGTAAACCTAAGGCCTGATGTATGCAGCCCTAAAATGTGAATGAAGGTGTGTCCGAACCATAACACAACCATCTGCAAGTGCATTCAGACCACAATGACTTCAACAAAATGCACCTACATGCACGTCACCAAACACCATCAACTGAAAGGCCTGTCCCCCATAACAGCGCATGAAGGAGGCACATGACCCCCCTGCATACATTGGTTGATGGCATGCACAACAGTCCATAAGAGCCATGAGCATATTCCTGTCGCATAGTGTGAATCAATTAGTGCATGTCAAAGTGGTCCGAAGTAACAGTTGGATGCAAGCCATGGTGGCACGTCAAGTTTTGAGTTTGACGTCATGACTAACACATACATTCTCGCCCACATACAGGTGATGCAGCCTATCCCCTGAAGAGGTGGCTACTTACACCAGTCCGGAACCCACAGAACCAGCACGAGGAGGACTTCAACCGTGCACATACATGTACCCGTTTGGTGATTGAGCAGGCATTTGGCCTATTGAAGGCACAGTTTCGCTGCCTCAGCAGGTCTGGTGGGTCACTCCTGTTCCGCCATGAGAAGGTGGCAAAGATCGTCATGTTATGTGTCATGCCACACAATATGTGCATCAGACGAAATGTGGCCCTGCCCCCTGACGCTGAACTGCAACCACCTGACGATGAGGATGAGGAGGGTGTGGATGGGGCAGCACCTCATGGAGGCCGCGATGCACAGGAGGAGCGTGAAATGCGTCAAAATATCATTGACCAATGCTTCTAGCACACACGGCTGGTGTGTGTAACATGGAGACGGCACTTGGGGCACTGTGTGTGTCTGGGACATGCACACTGTGGACTGTACACCAATAAAGCACACATACGAAATGAGCAATGTCCACACATTTGATTTGTGCAAAAGGAAAAAGTGTATTATGAATGTGAATAGGTTTGACACACCCAATCCCCCCTCTCTACTCCCCCCTGAACTCCCCAACACACCCAATCCCCCCTCCCACCTGAACTCCCCAACACACCCAATCCCCCCTCCCGCCTCCCCCCTGAACTCCCCAACACACCCAATCCCCCTCCCCCCTGAACTCCCCAACACACCCAATCCCCCCTCCCCCCTGAACTCCCTGCAAAGGTATGAAGGTGCCCGTGATGAAGTGGGTAATGTTCCATTTGTCCACTGGGCGGCCACTATTGGCAGCCCCCTCTCCCAGCCCCTGGAGCCCCCCTGCCTGTATTCCGCAGGTTCCTGGCTGACCTGCGGACGGGGCTGGTTGCGGCAGAACTTTCAGCAGAGGAGGTACTGGGCTGCTCGGTATGCCGCGTGTCCCTTTTTGTCTGTACAAGTTCACCGAGCACATTCCGCACCGCGGCTAGTTCCGCACATATGTCTTTGCTTGTGGATTGGATGGCTGCCTTGACAGTCTCAGCAAATCTTTCCATGTATGCACTGGCACCTCCACAATCAGCCACATACTGCGTGAGTATTGAGGACAGTTGTTGTTGCCTCGTCATTATTTGGTCCAGCGACTGTTGGAAATCTGGGGCATTGGATGTTGCAATTGCCGGGGTAATTGGGCTACTCTCCTCCTCCCCTCCTCCCACTGGGCTGGGAGTGGCTGGCCATGGCTCTTCAGGGGATAGCCCCTGTGTGCCGTCTCGGTGCATGCTACTTAGGGACAGGTGGGGGGAATGAAGGTGGGCAGTGGGGGAGCCTTCTGTGTCATCCTCCTCATTCCCCACATCGCTGTCAGAGCAGGCTGCGATGGCAGCAGTCTCCCCAATTGTACTGCTCCCCACAGACACATTCCCCTCAGTGGGCAGCAGTTGTTGTGTGTCTCCTGTGGGTGGTGCCATGCTGCTTGCCTCGGGGATCATTGCTGCCCTGGGCTGTTTTGCGACAGGCAATTCTGGCTGCTGTGGTTGGTCTTTGGGTCCAGCAGAGGTGGAGGGTTGGTGGGCTCTTGCCTCTGGCCTGGCCTTCTTGGCAGGTGTGGTGCCACTCTAGTCCCTGCCGGTGTCCGATTGGGAGCCTGTGGTGGAGCAGAAGAGGGAAAGTGTTATTGATGGGTCAGCGGACATTGAGCAGGCATTGTGATGACTGCCATGAATTTGATGGATAGATGGTGCACTTTGTAGGCTGTTACATACAGGTTGTCTCCCTTTTGGGTGGGTTGAACATGCAGGAATGTGGGTGCCTGCTGTGGAGTGTGCATGCTGCATGTGTGCAGGGTATAGATCTTCTGCTGATGTGTTGCGTTAACCATATAGGGCAACATTGTGATGCACATGTAAGTGGAATTCAGGGGGTTTCGCATGGCTAAATTAGAGGCACCTACCCGTGTCTCCTGATGTCGGGGCTCCTCTCTCCATTCCACCGACCCCCTCGATGCTCGCTATGCCGATCGTCGAGGCACATATCTCCTCCCATGGCTGCATCTTAATTGGGGAGTCTGCTCTTCCGCCAGTTGCCATGGCCATGTTGCAGTTGGCTGAAAGTATGCTCCTTACTCAGAGCCGGAGGTCATCCCACCTTTTGCGGCACTGTTTTGAGGTGCGTGCGGTGGTTCCTACAGCGCTGACCCGTTGTGCTACGAGTTCCCATATGGCCTTTTTGCGGGCTATGGCTGGTCTTGTCATTTCTGAGGAGAAGACGATGTCCGCCTTTTCCTGTAGAGTTTCAGCCAACATTGTTAGTTCCTCCCTGCTGAAGCGGTCCTGCCGCTGCCGATCGCAGGCTTTTTTAACAACTTTTGGCATTGTGGGGATGCGTGGATGCGGCTGTAGCTTTCTGCAAGGTCTCGGGGTCAGATGTGCAATGGTAGTGGAGGATTACAATGGATTGTGTTTTTAAAGATGGCCGCCGTGCTCTTTCCCGTTCTGCCGCGATGACGCTACTTCCGGTTCCGCTTACTGGCGGTCACCTCTAATTATGGTGATCACTAATTACGGTCAGTGCTAAGATCGGTGTCCGGGATGGCGGTAGTGCACCTTACGCGGCATGCAATGCGGTAGGTGCCGTTTTGGGGGCATTTACGCCATGGCGCTGTTTACATTACCGCCATGGCGCAATGCTCGTGCCCGATGGGTCGTAATGCGCCGCTTTTTACGGCTTCGACCCAGCACGGAAACGTTAATTACGCCATGGCGGTAATGTACGTTACTTACCGCCAGGGTCGTAATGAGGGCCCATGTGTCTATACCACATAGCCCAAAACTTCACATACAAAAATAATATAAAACCTGATGAAAAAAAAAGGTAGATATAGAGTGACAGATTGTGAAGGCAGCTTAGTGAAACTTACCAAACAAAGCTTAATTAATCATATCAAATTGTCATTAAAAACTCCTCAACATAAAGAACTATGTTACATGTCCCTGCTACAAGTTTTTAAACCTTGGAGAAAAGAAGGCGAGATACTAGAAAACTATGGGCCTCATTACACGGACGGCGGTGGACCAAGGTGCTATTAGCACCTTGGTCCATGCCGGTAAAATACCGGCACCGCCTTGGTGGAAAGGGGAATTACCGCCCTATTCCAAGGTTGGTGGGGTGGTAATTCCCCCTTCCCCCATTGCCCTTCCTCATTCCCATTTTTGCCCCATAGGGCATAATGGGAATGGGGAAGGTGCTAATTACGGCACCGCAAATTGTGGAACCGTAATTAGCTCCCTGGTCCTTTTGCGGGTTGGTTTTTAACGCCTGCAAAAAGCAGGCATTAAATTCCCCAACCCGCAAAGGGACCTCGTAGTAAGGCGGTAAGGTTTTACCGGTAAAATACCGGTACCGGTAAACCCTTACCGCTGTCCGTGTAATGAGGCCCTATGACTCCAATGAAGACACTTTCAAAGCAAATGAAAGCACTATCACTGATATAAACTTTACGCAGTACAAAACAATGTTGCACAATGAACAGCAACACAATGAAGAACTCTAGGCCCAACTAGATAAGGACACTCCCGATAGTAGTCAACTTTCTGTAACAGGAGGTCAAGAGCCACTAATAGCAAATGAGGAAGAATTAGCTATGACAGAAGTAGAGAACACCATGTGTCACCATGAAGAAGATACAGAAGACTTAACTGTACTACAATCAAAACTGAACAAAGAGCAGCATACCATTTTTCAAGAAGTAACAAAAGAAATTGCACATGGTGTACACCATGAAAATAAAGAATGTACCTGCCAAAATTACAAACCTACACTACTATACGTCAGTGGTGAATCTGGTTCAGGCAAAACATTCTTAATCAAAATCATCAGCATGTTCCTTCAACAATTGACAAATAACAAACTGTCGGCTGTTGTAACTTCCCCCACAGGTTTAGCTGCCTACAACATCGGCGGTGTCACTTTACACCGATTACTACTCCTTCCAGTAGAACACCAAAACAAATTAGAATATTACAAATTTTCTATAGAAGCTGCAATGTGACTACGCAGAGTGTTAAAACAAATGAAAATGCTACTAATAGATGAAGTGAGCATGGTCTCCAACCTAATGTTGCCTTTGATTCACCTCAGATTGCAAGAAGTACTAAAAACAAACTACGAAGAGCTCTTTGGAGGAAAACACATTATTGTTTTCGGAGATCTTCTTCAATTGACACCAGTGAAAGGTGAACCTGTTTTTAAAACCTTAGGACACAAACTCTGCCGTAAAACTGTTGGCAGTTTAGGAAATGTCAAACTTTGGCAACATTTCCAATACAGAGATTTAACAGAAAACATGCGCCAATCTGAAGACCTCACTTGCGCAAACATTTCAAAAAGTATTAGAGTTGGTGTACTATCTCAAGAAGCACAAGCAATATTAAAAACCCAGCACATCCATGCACTTTATGGCCATAACACATGTGCTACTGATGTTATGGAACAATTAGCACACAAAAATGTCAATTGTATGTCCTTAATGCCTACTATTGCAAGCTGTCCCAAATTCAATGAAACAATGTTGAAAAAAGAAACACAGCCAATAATTGAAATTTGCTCCACAGACAAACTGAACGTACATGGTATGACACTACCCATATGGGTGTGATCCATGGGTGTGGTATGCTGCAGTGGTTGTGGCCAGGGCCTAGAGTCTTGGGTGTATGGCCTACGGCCTATGGCCTGCAGCCATGCACCCAAGACTCTAGGCCCTGGCCACAACCACCACAGCGTATCACACCCATAGATCACACCCATAGAATCAAACATTTTAACTGTCTATATGGACCCACCCATATCACACTTTTTACAAAGTTTAGTGAGGATTCATCCAGGGAGAGCAAAGTTACAAGCCACCCATGGTGTCTTATAACTTCGGAGCATATAACTTCGGTCTTGGACTCTAGGCCCTGGCCACAACCACCACAGCATATCACACCCATAGAATCAAACATTTTAACTGTGCCATATGGGCAATTTTTAAGTCTGCGGACACCGCGCATATCCTTAGAACAGTTTCAACTTGCCTGCGGACAGCACGGATGGGAATACTGTCCTTAGGACACCCCTCATTTTCACTACTTATGGACATCCCAGACAGCGCGGGCATGGCGAATACATCAGTAGCACCTGCCAACTAAACAAATAGAGTATTTGACCCATCTCTTACTCCCCAAACCTCCCCAAGCACTCTAGCACACCAAAACACTCCCCAAAACTGCATTTCAACTCTGTTTGCCACCGCGCTGTCGGCGGATCCAAGATGGCGGGCGCATCGGAATAATCTGACGCACTTCACGCTCTTCACCATCCAATCAGCAAACACGCCACATGTCCGCTACATGACACGAGCTGATTAGCCAATCGGTGTCCTATCCGCGCAGCGAACAGGGAAGTGTGTCCGCGGAGCGGACATAGATATCAGTAAATATTTTGTGACCTACTTTTTGATTGTTTAAAAAAAAACTACTGGACGGATTTTCGCCAAATTTAAAAAAGCACGCTTTCGGGACCAAGTCGCTGCTCCTGCCGTAAATTTCATTAAAATCAGTCCAGCGGTTTGTGCTATAGGCATTCGCAAAGTTTTTTCTCCATTCAGTCTATGAGAAAAAAATACTTTTTGGGACCCCCCCTATAACTTTGCCCCCCCTGGAACAGACCTCACCACACTTTGCAATAATATTCAGAGTGGGCCATATACTTTGTTTGCAAAGTTTAGTGAGGATTCATCCAGGGATAGCAAAGTTATAAGCCACCCAAAAAGTGCTCTTCCTATGGGAATAGCAATTTAACCCGAACTACACAGCCACTACTATATATATAAATATATATATTCAATGAAAAGACTTTGTTAAAGGGACGTTATGGTTAAGTTGCGCTACTAAAAACCTATGAAATTCAGTGAAGAAATGTTGTTAAAGGGACGTTATGGTTCCAAGTAACACTGAAAAACCCCTGAAATTCGCCAGTTATAGTAAGATAAGCAACCATAACTCGCGCCACCACCATGCACTGATAAGACTAACACCCAGGACATCAAAGATGACATCACAAATGTCATTGATGACATCACTGATGACATCACATGTCTGGCTCCCCCTTTTTTCCTTTACTGACATATCTAGGCCACATGGTTTTCTTCAGTAACAGTCAGGAATTAAAAGTGGAAAAGGTAGTATATTTGTAGACTTATACTTCAAGTATGTTCTTACAGTAATTCCCTTAGGGTCCAGTCAAATCATGTGATACATATACATAGGGTAAGTAGCAGCTTTGTAACAGAGCAATCATTTCTCTGCATAAAGGTAATCAGTTAGGTTATGAACACTATCTGCTACTACTGCTGTTTTTTTCTTACTTCAATTTCCTTGTATATACTCATATTTGTATGTGGTGTTGTCTCTTTGCGTTTTATCTATAATAATGCAATTATGTAGTAAGTGTGTAGCATCACAAAGGGGCTGAGGCTGAATATATATATAACTGGGGTTTATTTGATAGGTTTACATAAAGAAATGGGTATTTAGATAGATATTTAAAGGGGATATAAATGAGGAGTCTCTGAAGGGAGGTACTTCAGTATCTCCAACTGTCTCTCCAATGTTCTCCTTCCTCCTCCCCATTCTCCTTCTGGAATCCTTGTAGATTCCACATCCATGCAGCTGATGTCACCATGCTACACATCCCTCTTCTTTCTGAAGAAGACGCTACTCTCCATAGTCAGTTAAGTACACCGGTCTCTGGTACCTTCTTCCAAACCTTGATACATATGTCTTCATAATCGTTTGGAACATGTATGGAATTATCTAGTAAGGAAGTTTTCTGTTTCTCTCTTTTCTCAACTACATCACTTTTATCCATACTCTCACCATTGACTAATCTATTCACTTCCATTACTCTACCGTTATTCCAAACCCTTCCATCACTGGTTTGCACCGCATGTTTGAACACCTCAATCACTTGAATGGGTTCTGACCACTTAAAACCTTTCACTCTCAGAACTTCTGGCAACTTCACTCTCACAAAACAACCTACTTCCAATGCCTCATTACCTCTGAATCTTTTCTTGTCATGCCATGCCTTATTCCTACTTTGTCTCTGTCTAATCATATCAACCGCATTACTGGTTGCCACTCCCATTTTTACCACCTCACTCATCCATCCAGGACACAATTTAGTGATGGCTTTTCTACCTCTGCTTAATTCAAATGGTGATACACCAGTAGAACTATGTGGAGTAAACCTGTGTGCCATAATGACATTCCTAACTGCTTCTTTCCAGCACACTCCATTGGCCCATGCCCATCTAATAGCATCTTTCAGAATCCTGTTGTACCTTTCTACTACACCATTGGTCTGTGGATGATAGATCGCACTAGTAACATGTTTGATCGACTTCTTTTCTAGATAATCCTCCATCTCTCTCGAAACAAATTGTGGACCATTGTCAGATAGGATAACTCCTGGATATCCTTCCCGACCACATACCTCTTCTATGAAACTGATAATATTTTTAGTCGTGACACTCGACATCATCTTCACTTCTGCCCATCTTGTTAGAATGTCAATCATAACCACACAAAACGTTTGACTGCCCTCACTCCATATAGGAAACATAATGTCCATTCCAACTTTCAACCATGGTCTGTTTGGCACATCAGTCATGACCATCGGGTACTCATTGCTCACAGACCCCTTATCCGATTTACTACGAAGGATACAGTTTCTTGTGACTCTCTCAATCTCTACATCACATCCTGGCCACCAGTAAGTATTTCTTATCCTGGATTTGGTTTTGGAGATACCTTGGTGGCCTTCATGTCCCAGATCAATAATCTTCTTTCTCAAATTTTCAGGTGGAATCAATCTATCTCCTCTGAGCAAATATCCATTTTGCACACTTAATTCATCCCTAACACTCCACAGTCCTTGTACATCCGCTTCCTTGATCTTGTTGAGCGGTATTTGTCTTCTGTGTATGTTTTCCATCACAAATTGTAACTTGGCATCTTTACTCATTCCTTCAAACCACTCCTCCTTAGTAACAGCTGTGTCCTGTACAACACATATCATTTCCTGTTGGTTCTCTTCACAATCACTTTTGTTTTCCTCTTGGGTATTCGTAAGTCTAGATAAACAGTCTCCAGCATAATTCCTCACTCCTGGAATATACTTAACCACCACATTGAACTCCTGCATCCTATGTACCCATCTCCGTATCCTTGCCGACACTTTGTCCAATCCTTTGTTCATAAATAGTTCTACAAGTGGCTTATGGTCTGTATTTACTTAAAATTGTGTTCCCCAAACAAAGCTCCTGAACTTATCCACTGCCCAGACAATGGCTAGGGCCTCTTTTTCAATAGTCGCATACGACCTTTCTGCTCCTTTTAATAATCTTGAGGCAAACGCAATTATCTTCTCCTCTCCATTATGCACCTGTGCCAACACTGCACCTAGACCCACATTGCTGGCATCTGTCGTGATTACTGTTCGCTGCCCCCTTATAAAATTCTTCAGTGCCGGTGCAGTTGTGAGAGCATTCTTTATGTATTCAAAATCTCTCTCACACTCTTCATTCCACTCATATTTAACATTCATCCTGGTGAGATCCCTCAACGCAGCAGTGTGATCAGCAAACTTCCTGACATATTTAGAGTAATACTCAGCCATTCCCAAGAAGGTTCTTAGTTCTTCCTTGTTGCTCGGCTGGGCCAAATCATTAATTGCAGTCAACAAATCCAGCTTGGGTGCAATTCCCTGCTCCGATATTACATGACCTAAATACTCAATTTTTTCTCTGTAAATCTTAGATTTCTCTTTACTCAATGTCATGCCCATTTTATGCAACTTTCTTAATGCTCCATCCAAAATCCTGTCATGTCCCATTTGATCTCCGGCAAACATCAGAATATCATCTTGAAAAAATATAATGCCTTTATCACCATTGAAAATGTGATGCATGTTCTTCTGAAATACAGATGCTGCTGATATAAGGCCAAACAGCATTCTCTTATACTGGTATAAACCCTCCGGAGTTATGAATGCTGTCAAATGTCTCGAATCCTTGTGCAAACGAATTTGATGATACGCTGAAGTGAGGTCCAGAGTCGAAAACATTTTCGCCGGTCCCATCGTTGATAACAATTCCTGGATGTTAGGAAGTGGGTGCCTCTCGGGAATAATGCACCTGTTCA